>NC_141689.1:456515867-457115867 GCF_964263255.1 Lissotriton vulgaris
TGATGTTGACTCCCAGGATTCTTTGAACGGGTAACCCGAAGCTGGCCCACCTGGTGTTCCAGGTCACAACAGGTCCCAGAAGCCCATTGCCCCCCACCACATCTACTGCTACAACAACCTCCCTGCAGACCCTTGCTGTTATGGCCGGTGCATCCTCCACCACCACTACCACTACTAGAGCTGCCTGCAACACTCTCCATGTCCCACAGGAGGACCACCCCACCCCACCGACTGAGGAGGGCAGGGAGAGGATGTGGGTGCCTACAGTGGAGAGGTAACATGTCCATGGCAGCAGGGCAGGTGGGAAGGGCAGGGTCACCCACAGATGACCAGAGCCTGGGACCGAATCCCTGGAGGACATACACAGAGTCCTTGGGGCATAGGAACAGGCCCAAGGACAAAGGGGCGGTCAGGAAAAGATTCCCGTGAGCTCCTCCTGCTGATGAGCTCCATGGACACCCACATGGGCCAAATTGTGGACCTCTTAGGCCAGCTAGGTGGTACTGAGAGACAGGCCTGCCCCACAACAAACTGGTGGTGCGCAGGATGACAGATCACCATCCTCCCCTGCGGCCAGAGAGAGGGTTGAGTCCTCAGACCCCACTAGCCCCCAGCAGAGGCCTCCCCTGCCAAGCAGTGAAGGGGCCATCCATAGAAAACCCTGGGAGAATCTGTTGGCAAAGCACCTGCCAAATGCCAGTCAAGGAGTCAGCCATGTTGGCAACCCTCTTACCCACTGCATTGACATTTTAGACTGTCCTTCCCCACACTGCCTTGTGAATGGCATCTGTATGTTGGACTGGGTCACCACATCTATGTGGTGACTACTTGATTACCTCATTTACCATAACTGTCAACTCACTGCTTCACTAATCACCTCACTGTAAATGTTCACCCACTCACATGTCACCATTGTAAATAAACAACTCCTTTCACACATGTTGTTGAACTTGATCCTTCTTTATTCCAGGATGTACAGTCTTTACCATGATTACAATGTTCCAGGAGTCAGGAGTGTATGTAGGCAAGGAGAGGTTGAAGGCACCTAGGAAAACACAAAAGAACAGCATTCACTACTCTGGGTGTGGCATCACAGACATCATACAACACTTTACAACAAGAGAATCCCACATGCACACATCACAATGGGCAACAAGTGCCAACATACACATCCTGTAGATGTTCCAAAATGAACTGTCCCAGAAACATTGTCGGCCACCACTAAGTCTACAACAGGCTGCTGTCACAAATCTCACACACCTTCACATCAACAGCAACATCATCAGACAATGGGTACGTTGTACATTGTGACACACCTTCAAGTGAAGTAGGGGGTGATGAGCTGTTACCGCAGGTCAACACCTTCCTCCTCTCCACTGTCCTCATCACTGGCCACAGGCTGGTTTGCAGGCAGGGGCCTTGGCTGCTCATCATCATCCAAGATCAGGGGAATCTCCCTGCGAATGGATACGTTGTGGAGCATGCAGCATTTCACTGCAATCTGACACACCTTCCCGGGCGAGTATATCAGTGTACCTCCGGTTTTGTCCAGGCAGCTGAAACATGATTTCAGCAGACCAAAAGTACGCTCCACTACACAACATGTCCTCCCATGGGCATCATTATAGCGGACATCAGCTGGTATTCCACAGTGGGCTCAGCAACCAAGGATGGTAAGGATTTGCAGAGTCACCTAGGTGTGACAAACACAAACAAACATTGCAATGTTGCAGAGGCAGAGGACAGCAGGTCACACACACACACACTATTTGATTAGGCATACTCACCCACAATCCATGCACAAACAGAAGCATATTAGCCATCAGCTGAGGTACAATGCTGTTACGAAGGATGTATGAGTCATGGGCCGAGCCTGAGAATTTGGCACACACGTGTGAGATGATCATATCTGCCTGGCACACCACTTGCACATTTATGGAGTGGTAATGTTTACAATTCCTGTAGATGTACTCACTTGCCTGTGGTGGGATAAGCCCAACATGGGTGCAATCAATGGCACCTACGACATGGAAGATGTGTCCGAGGGGATAGAAATCTCCCTTCACAGCTGCCAATTCAGACCTCCTGGGGAAATGGATATATCTGTCCTTGTAGATCATCATAGCGGACCGAACATCAAGCTGCTCCAAGCTGAACATAGGTTGTGACTGCCCACCTGCGCTAGACACTGTGTGCTGGAATGATCATTTGGCAAAAAAATGCAGGATTGCCATCCCCTTATACGTTAGGGTGAAAGCTGTTGGATATGTTCTGTGAGATTGCAGGTAGGGCTCCAATATCTCACAAAGGGTTCGTAGGGTGGCTCTATCCAGACGGCATTTCCGGATGATCACCTCATCCTCCATGTCTGCCAGCACTGTCAAGTGACGATGCAGATTTGGTCCCCTCCTAGTTGAGATGAAAGTGGACACATGTCAATGCAACACATCATGAGATCGGCACAGCATCTCACGTTCTGGCTGACACAACGGCAACAATGACTGTCATAAAAATTGAGTTACAGACCAGCTTCCATGTAGGGACACCTTCAGCTACACTAATCGCACACTTGTCAACTTACACACAGAAAGTACCTCAAGCAACACCTCGTTCAATGTTAATGCACAGAGGGAGATGGCAACATTTACCATGTGCACACCTGGGACTATAGCATCCAGCATATGTGTAACAAAGTAACCCCACTTTCTCCCACATACCTGCTGTACCTGACACTCCTTCATGCTTCATTTGAACCAGGCACACATCAACAACACAATGAACAAAGTCTAAGCATAAGTGACGAGGGTGTGCATGATCAAACATAAGAGGACATGCAAAACCCAACAACATTAATTGAAACAAACATTGCTACGATTGTCACTGCACCTCAACACATTTACATGTGTACACATGGTAGAGTACATAACAACACTGTCATGTGTACACATGGTAGAGTACATAACAACACTGCCCTGTGTACAGTCCCAACAATATCACAAGTGACATGTGAGGGAGTACATGCCAATCTACGAAATCACATAAACAAATATTGCAAGTGTCGTTACCAGTGGAGTAAATGGAACATTGACATTGTGTGCACAATGATGTGCCATTAACCATGTGGCCACTGTGCACAGTTGATATTTGCCAGATGACCATTGACACAGCATGATGTGTCCATTGGTGTTGTAAAAGTAATACGCCAAAAACAATCCTGCACACCAATGTCTCTGTATGGCACCCAAATCGTGGTAGCTACCGCCTGGCTCCAGCGGTGTGTCACCAACAATCCTCATTACACAGGTGCGGTATTGAAAGCCATAGAGACATGCCCAAATGGCGGTTGGCATGCTCTGCCACTCAAATCGCGGTGCCTCATGTGAATGTATCAGTACACAAGACAGTTTGCTAGCCCACCCACTTATTTCGTCTCGCTACAAGCTAATGAGACTGACAAACAAAAGGCCGGGTCAATTTGTTTGTATGGGTAATATTATTTAACCCTTTTATTCATATATTTTAACTTGAAATGTAACAATTTCATGGGCAAGAAGAACACTTTGTAATCACTTGCAGAGAGAATATTTACAAAAGAATACAAAAACATTTACACATATTTACGCCAACTGGACATGTATCACATATACTATACACAACAAACTTCTCATGAAAATGGTATTTCTTGACTCTATAAACAATGATTGATTTTTGAGAGCTAGTCAGGGCGCTGTTAACCAGAAGATTGGTAAACAAAAGATGTAAAAGGCAGCAATCAAAAGACAAATCAAATTATTTCAAACCAACGAATGTTTAAACCCAACACAAAGGGGGTACTGATATTGAAATTTGTCTGCCGTGTTGGCAAAACGGCAGACAAATTTCAATATCAGTACCCCCTTTGTGTTGGGTTTAAACATTCGTTGGTTTGAAATAATTTGATTTGTCTTTTGATTGCTGCCTTTTACATCTTTTGTTTACCAATCTTCTGGTTAACAGCGCCCTGACTAGCTCTCAAAAATCAATCATTGTTTATAGAGTCAAGAAATACCATTTTCATGAGAAGTTTGTTGTGTATAGTATATGTGATACATGTCCAGTTGGCGTAAATATGTGTAAATGTTTTTGTATTCTTTTGTAAATATTCTCTCTGCAAGTGATTACAAAGTGTTCTTCTTGCCCATGAAATTGTTACATTTCAAGTTAAAATATATGAATAAAAGGGTTAAATAATATTACCCATACAAACAAATTGACCCGGCCTTTTGTTTGTCAGTCTCATTAGCTTGTAGCGAGACGAAATAAGTGGGTGGGCTAGCAAACTGTCTTGTGTACTGTTATATTGGGTCCAGCTGCCCCCCGTCCAAGGGCCAAACTCCATTTCTTTATCATGTGAATGTATGGCACCCAAATTGCGGTAGCTACCACCTGGCCCCAGCGGTGTGTCACTAACAATCCACAATACACAAGTGCGGTAGTGATAGCCATAGAGACATGCCCAAATGGCAGCTGGCATGCTCCGTCACCCAAATCGTGGTCGCTACTGCCTGGCCCCAGAGTGTGTCACCAACAATCTCCAATACACAAGTGCAGTAGTGATAGCCATAGAGACATGCCCAAATGGGGGTTGGCATGCTCTGATACCCAAATCGTGGTAGCTACCGCCTGGCCCCAGCAGTGTGTCACCAACAATCCCCAATGCACAAGTGTGGCAGTGATAGCCATAGAGACATGCCCAAATGGCCATTGGCATGCTCAGCCACCCAAATCGCGGTAGCTACCATCTTGCCCCAGTGGTGTGTCACCATCATGGAGCATGCCCTTACAGCCAATGGGAACCTTAATCGTGGTAGCATGATGCAATTTTTAAAATCGCGGAAGGCGTGCTCCATCACTGCGGAGCTGGTGATTAGAAGCAATTGAAAGATGCACCATCGCTGTAGCACCCGCCTGGCCCCTGCGGTGTGTCACTACAATGGACTATGCCCTTACAGCCAAAGGGAACATTAATCGCGGTAGCATGATGGAATTTTTTTTAAATTGTGGTATGTGTGCTCTGCCACCGCGGAGCCAGTCATTGGACCCATTTGGAAAAGGAAGACCTGGAACACCAATTGCTGCAGCTTGGCACCTCTGAAAAAACACCAGGGGCTATATATGTATGGGAGGGAGCCTCACATTTCTGCTGCTCCCAGGGGCTGCTGCGAGAGACCCCTCATCTGCTGCTGCCGCCAGGAACTGCTGCCAGAGACCCCCTCATCTGCTGCTGCTTCCAGGGACTGCTGTCAGAGACCCCCTCATCTGCTACTGCCTCCAGCGACTGCTGCCAGACACCACTCCTCTGCTGCTGCCTCCAGGGATGGCTGCTTGTCACCTCCCACCACCCAATTCCACCACTGCACTGCTGTCTCATGTCCACAGTGATGGCAGGGACTGAGAAGATCCGTGCCAGTCCGTTCACAAGTGAGGAGCTGCAGGTCCTGGTGGATGAGGTGCTCACACAGTACCCAAGGCTATGTGGTGCCCCAAATGTCACGGTAAGTCCTCAACAGTGGGGGGGAGTGCAGGGGGCACACATATAGTTGGACTGATGCAATATGTGCCTGAGAGTGTGGGGTTGTGTCATGCACTGCCTAACATGCTGTCTCCACTGGGAAGGTGTGTGTACACTATGTCACACGTTTCACTGCCTGCACATGAATATTTGAGTGACCTGTGTTGTCTTGTCAGCCATAGAGTCACACAGAAAGTTGTTAATGAAGGAGTCAGGACAGAGATTGCATGGCTAAATGACAAAGTGTGCACCTGTTGTCCATCTCAGTGTGAGTCCACCTGGCCTGCACAGTCCCCGCCCAAAAAGACAAGGACACATCACTTCACTTACAGAGTATTACATCTGTCTTTTCTCATTGCACTCCAGCTATGAGCCATCTCAGCCCTGTAGATTGCACACAACCGCCCTTGTGAAAGGGATTTTGGATTTGTGAGATCATGTCCCTCAATGTGATATACATGACACAGTTATCTATTCCCAGGGAAGGGACATTGAGGGATGCGCAGTCTTGGACGCAGCGAGTCTACCCCCAAACACATGTTGATATGTGATGTATGTCTTGCTCAACCTAAAAATGGACTGGAGATGTGGGCGGGCTACAAAGGGATTTCAGTGCTGGCATCCTGCATGTGTGTGAGATGTTCAGGGACTGTGTGCCCCCTCACACCTGCATGCATTTACATCAGCTTTTCCCATGCAGATGTACCATGTGAGATGCATTCTTGTCTATGGACTTGGGATGAGTTTGTATCATGCCACTGTCCTGAGAGATGTAGGTACTTGACACTGTGTCACTGATCATTTCCCCCTCTTGTCTCTCATGCCTGCAGCTCAAGGTACACCAGCGTAAGGCTATGTGGAGGGCCATTGCGGCCAAGGTGCGGGCTCTGGGTTTCACAAACTGACGATGCACCCACTGCCACAAGAGGTGTGACGACATCAGCCGGCTGGCAAAGAACGTGGTGGAGATGACCTCAGGGCTGCTTCTTCGCACTGGGCGGTTGGCACAGCACAGCATGACACCACTCATGGGCTGCATCTTGGCCGAGACACAGCCTGAGCTGGATGCACATTTGAAGGAGCATCAGCAGCAAGCTAGGGGTCAGTATTCTGGTAAGGGTGACTTTTGCTGGGAGTGGCTGCATGTGATTCCGGATCTCGCGTGACGTAGCTGTATCGGTACGTCCCTGACGAAAGGATTTGTACATTTTCAGGCAGACACGCCGTTCTGTAACATTTCAAAGTGGCCAGAGTAACGAAGGTCATTCAACTAATTCGTCCAAAAAGACTACTCATCATAATAAGGACTTACTGGAGTGTCCACGAACTGGTCTATTCAGAACACCAAGATCACTTAGACAGGATAAACCATAACAATTCTGAAATTGTGAAGGACTGGATTATACAAAAGTGCCTTGAAAAGGGGTCACAGCTTTACAGAATTTTACTGTCCTGAAGATGGTCTGACAGAATAATACAAGAACGAAACGTCGATGACCATACCCATCTCCTAATTACTTTTTATTATACAGGTGATCTTTATTTTAGAAAAATAAGTGTCATTTGTCTCCTATTTGTATTTGGTTTGGGTTTATTTTATGCAGGTGAAATATAGGAACAAGTCAGATTTTCCTTGTTCATTTGTAAAGAGTACTGATTAATTCACATGATTGATATATGTACCCTACTAATTTCAATCTTTGCACTTATATAACAATCTTTTTGTGAATACTACAAAGTTCCTGTGTTGCTTTCTTTTACATATCCTATAAGTCATCACTATTTGCTCAAATAATTGGCTAACTATTGGTACAAACAAAGATTGAGACAGACATATAAGTAGATACAGATAGTCTGTTATTTGTGATTCATTCTTTGAAATAAAATCCCTTGCAGGCACTTTTCTAAGATAGCATGTGCACAGAGCCTGTGCCAGTGCTGGCCTATGTGATGTTGGTAGTGTGATGCAGTGGCTTGTAAGTGGCCCCTGGGCAGGGTGCTACTTTTATGCATTTGCTTTACCTGCACTTACTAAGATAATTTGAGTACTGTGCATTACCATTGCATTCTGAGTTGTGGTCTTCAGGTATCGCCTGCATTGGGGTAGTCTGAGGAATCCGATGGAAGGGAACGGCAGTGTGTCCAATCTGAGTGTGCTTTTATCAATGCGTCCATTGCCTGAACTCAGATTTGGGAGGCTTAGACATCTGACACCAATGTGCACCAGTCGTTGCCCCCCCAAAGTACATGATGGTGGGTGGCATGGGTTCATGGCCATTGTGGAATATCATGTTGTAGTCAGTGTCTGTGTTGTCCCCTCCTGCTCCATCTAAATCTGTCAGTGGCAACAAGTTGTGTGTCCCCATCATGGCCCTAGATGTGCTAAGAGCTATTCTTGTGTCTGGTTGAACGGAGTCACCAGAAGGGTGTTGTGCTGTGTGGTCGTCACATGGCTCACTTATGCCTGAATTTACAGTTTACACACACTGTTTGAGTCAATAAAGTGAGTTAGCACAATGTAATTGCACAGGGTGGTGTGCAACAAGTAGATTTAGTCATCTTCTGTGATGTTTTGCTTGCATATGTTTGTAATGTTGCTGCCACTGAACTGACCATACATTTCTCTCTCTCATGCAACATCTCCTGTGGTCACAGAGGGACAGGAGATGGACACCAGATGGACACCAGTGGGGGTGAAACCAGCACAACAGCTGCACAGGAGCCCAGTGACACAATGTGACCAGCACCTCGTAGGGGTAAAAGGAGTCTGCAGGAGGAATCACATCCTGAGACGCAAAGTTCAACTTCATCTGATGCCAGCGGTGATGCATCCATGTTGGCGGGCACAGGGAACGAGGACTCTGCATCATCTTCCACCACACAGCGGCCATTTCCCACCCTCCCAGCCACTTCCTCTGGTGCTGCCAGTGTTCGCACCAGTAAGAGGGGAAGAGTGTCCTTCATCCCAGGCACCGCTGCCCCAGCCCCTGTACCCCCTGCTGCCATCAGTGCTGAGTCTGTGGACCTTTTGCGCCAGCTGTTTGTAGTCCAGATAACTTTCCTCAATGCCTTCATAGACCACGACAAAAAATTGGCACATGTGGGGGCTTTCATGGAGGGCATACATTCAGATGTGGGTGGGCTGCACCGGACTGTCCAGTTGTTGTCCTCCACATTGACAGCAGCCCTTCAACTGTCATATACTCAGAGTCCAGCTTCGGTCCCTTTTTCCACCCCGCTGGCAGTGGCCACATCTGATAATAGTGACCACGCTCCACAGACCTCAAAGTCACGATACAGCACATGAAGCACACAGCAGCAGCAACCCAAGCGGTCTCGGGCACAGACACCATCCCCACAGAAGACTAAAGCCACCCCAGAGCGCAAAGACAAAAGCCTGTCAGGTGACCCCAGAGGCCAAAAAGCAAAGATGTAGGCCTCAGGCTCACATGCGAGGCATACCCAGCCAAGGACTCTGCTGTCCCTAAAGCATCTTGCAAAGAGAAGCATACAGTGTCTGTGCCCACTGAGAAGGTGGTGCATGCCAAGGGTAAACCTAAGAAGCAACTCGAAGGCAGATTCACCCACCACCTCAACTCCCATTCCAAGCCCAGTGAAGCAGGGGAAGTAGGGCACTAAAGGGGTAACACCTGGTAAACAGGGGATGGAGGGGCAAAGGCGAAGCCAGGCAAAGCCAGGCAAAGAGTTCTGCTGGATACAGCATGTCCCCAAAGGGAGTGCCAGCGTGAGCATCTGATGCAGCCTTGGTGGTGAGTGTGCCTGTTGTGTCCACACCACTTCTAATTGATCCCAAGGCAAGGAAGCCATTTAGAATCCCCAAGGAGTGGAAAGGCACCCCACCACAATATCCCAGCCACGCTGTGTCTCACGTCTACATGACTCCACCTTCACGTGCCACTTAATTAGTGGTGGGCGGAATTTGTGCAATCGTGTTATGCAATCTCTGCGAAACGGTAAAAAATTCTCCGAACACGCAGAAATTCCGCGAACACGCAGAATTGCTTGTTCACGATGCTTTTTTACTGTTTGCAATCACTGTTTGTGTGCTTGGAAATATCTTGCGAACACGCATTTGAGAACGCGAACAAGCAAAAGATTTGGCAAAGTGGCGGAACGCATAATTTTGGGCAATTCTCTGCGCAACGCGAACTTACCCAAATTACGGAAATTCCGAGAACGGAACAGAATTTTCCGTCCAGGCCTACACTAAACCACCTGGTCCAAGCAGCCTTCAGCTTGCCAAGCCACTGATAGCTCTACCTCAGCTGAGCCGCTCTCTCCCCGGTCAAGTGCTCTGACTGTCCCCGACACACAGCCAGCTCCCAGTCCGCCTGACAGCCAAGTCTGAGTGGTACTCACCCTCACCCACCTGTCTCTCATACAGGGGCGCCTGTACTGCCCATTGTTACCCCCTGACTGTATTGCTGACCATGGATTAGTACTGCCACACACATTCCCTGTGCAGCTTCTCATATACTCACTTTGCACTTTATCCTACCCCGTGGCCTTGTCATTCACTGCTGTGTGCCCCTTGACTGTGCAGCTTCTTATGGACATACTCTGCACTTTGTCCCGCCCACTGGCCTTGTCATTCACTGCTGTGTGCCCATTGCCTGTGCAACATCTCATGGACATACTCTGCACTTTTTCCTGCCCACTGGCCTTGTCATTCACTGCTGTGTTCAACTATTCTCCGTTGTCCTGCCCACTGACCTTGTTGCTCTTTGCTGTGTTCAACTATTCCCTTTGGGGCTTCTCATGGACATACTCTGCACTTTGTCCTATCCACTGGCCTTGCTGTTTTCCCCTTGCCTCTGCAGATTCTGATGGACATGTTCTGCACCTCGTTTTGGCCACTGGGCTTGTTGCTCTTTTCTGTGTTCAACTATTCCCTGTGCAGCTTCTCATGGGCATACTCTGCACCTTGACCTGACCACTGGCCTTGCTGTTATACCCATGCCTGTGCAGATTCTCATGGACATGCTCTGCACTTCGTTTTGGCCACTGGCCCTGTTGCTCTTTGCTGTGTTCAACTATTCCCTGTGCAGCTTCTCATGGAAATACTGTGCACCTTGAACTGGCCACTGGCCTAGCAGTTTTCCCCTTGTCTGTGCAGATTCTCATGGACATGCTCTGCACTTCAATTTGAACAATGGCCTTGTTGCTCTTTGCTGTGTTCAACTATGCACTGTGCAGCTTCTAATGGACATACTCTGCATCTTGAACTTGCCACTGGTCTTGCTGTTTTGCCCTTGCCTATGCAGCTTCTCATGGACATACTCTGCATTTTGTGCCTTGCTCTTCTCTACTATTGGTGCCTATCTATGCAATATGTGAATAAAGACAGTTGCTCCTGTTGTCTGTTTTGTAAGTGTCATAACAGAATAACATTATTTTGCTGTGTATATATGGTTTGCTGTGCCACATGCTCTGTCTGCCACTTCAACATTGCCTATATCTTGGCTCACTTACTCTATTTCTTACAGGGGTGACAGGGACTTCAGTTCATCTTGACCCTGATACTTGTGGGGACAATGATGTCAATTTTACAAGGATAGAAGTTGTCATTCCCATAATTAGTTCATGTTGGCTATATTGTACACATGTCAAAAAACACACGAGGGAGGTAGAGCGAAGGGTAGGATTCTTGCTCCACAATGATACTTAAATAAACATAGAGAATCCAACTCAAGAGAAGGAAGGGGGGGGAAGAGTGATCAGCAAATGTTGAAGCACTCAGTGTTCTGTAGAATACCCCTCACACACCAAAAGGCCCCTTGGTGTCATGCTTCATCATCGGGGTCCTCGCACCCCTCTATCGGGATGCGGCGTGCTACGACCTGCGACTACGCGGGAGCACTTATAGAAATGACTATGTGTGGTGTGCGGTGTGTGGGGTATGTTGTCATAAGTGAGTGGTGGAATGTGGTGAAAGATTAAAAAGTACCTGGCACATGAGTGTTAAAGAAAAACATTTTTTTTCTGAACTCTGGCTGGTACTATTAAAAGAAGTGCAGTGTGAGGTCGAACCTGTTGAGTTAGGGAACAGGACCTCTGGTGTGCGTTGTCGACATGTTTCGGAGACAAGCTCCTTCTTCAGGACGGGGGCACAACCTCCCCACCTTACTCACGTCTTTTTTTAATAAAAAATTGTGTATTTACAAAAAAGTGACAATATTTAGGCTAAGTGTGCTTTGATCACCGTCTTACCCCTGGCGCTGCTCCGCTGATATGCAGCGCCAGGGGTAAGACGGTGATCAAAGCGTCCCGATCATATTGCATATCAAGCAACACCCCTGACGTCCTTTTTCTGCTCATGAAGCCCACAAGCAAGCTTCACAAGTCATTGTACTTGTAGCAGACCGCTGTAGGCACACTTAGCCTAAATATTGTCACTTTTTTGTAACACATAGTCATTCCTATAAGTGCTCCCGCGTAGTCGCAGGTCGTAGCATGCCGCATCCCGATAGAGGGGTGCGAGGACCCCGATGATGAAGCATGACACCAAGGGGCCTTTTGGTGTGTGAGGGGTATTCTACAGAACACTGAGTGCTTCAACATTTGCTGATCACTCCCCCCCCCCTTCCTTCTCTTGAGTTGGATTATCTATGTTTATTTATTTATATATATTGTACACATGTCAAGTTGGGGGACACTGCCAGCACAGAGTAGGATTCTATCCACAGGATTTCTGGCATGCTGTCCAGTGTAATCATGATGTGTGTTTTTCCTTTATGGGTGCCCAGCAGTGTATGTGTGTGGTCATCTTGTGAAGGCCAGTCATCCTAGTCCCATGGCTTACTTTCAATGTGGGCTCTTGGGTGGTCAAGAAGTGTGCAGTGTGAAGGGGTGACTTTGTCGGAGTGTTGATGTGTGGGTGCCCCTGTATTGTCAACTACACACATGTGTCACCCAGGACTTGAGTGTCTGTTGTTTGAATTGTTCAGCCCTGTGAATGTGGTTGTATGCACATGTGTGAGTTATATGTTGTGCAATGTGCAGTGTGTTGGTGTGTCCATGCAGTTCTGGCTGACTCCTACTTGTTGTTTTTTTCAATTGTGAGTATGCAGAGTGTGTGACTGGCAAGTCAGTGATGGGTTTTGTTGATCATCCATGTGTCTTGATACTGTTTGTGGAGACTGTGCAGACCTGCTGATCCACACTGCCATTGTGGTTGTGTTTACTCATGTATTGCTGTCAAATGGTGCCTTTTTGCCTCCAGTATGGCATGTTCTGTGCGGTGATATAGCATCCTATACTGTGCTTCAGATGCCTACCCATTGTCAGTCAACACTCCCTCTATTTGTGTATAGTACACTCCTGCCATGTCCACTACTGTTGTGCAGTACACTTTACTTAGATGTCAGCTGTTGTCTTGGTTTACATGTGTGTGCGCCTCCCCATCACTTCATTGGTGACACTGTGCTTTGTGGTGCGGTTCTTTGGCCAGGAGCAGTGTGCCACCCAGGACATTTGCCAATTGGTTACATGTAATGTTCTTGTGCTGTTTGACAGTCATGGTTGCTCATATGCAGTTTAATTGTGTTTGCTGCCCAATCCTCTGGTCAAGTTGTTTCCACCTTTCTGACCCAGACTTGTGCATCTGTTGGTGGTTGTGTTGAATGTATTTGTGTTTGCTGTGGTACTGCTTCACTTCTGGGGTGTTATGTTTTCTTTGTGCTGTGCTGATTAGTGTTGTGTGGGTTCATGTTGTGTCACTCACATCTGTGTGGGGCTGGTATGCTTGGTGTGCACACACTGCAAGTTGTGCATGCAGTGCTGTGGGTGTATGTTGCCTTGTCATTGCCTGGTGTGCATCCACTGAAGTCCTGCTGTATATGGTAAGTGATTCTTTTGCCTGTGCATCTGTTGTTTGTTTGATGTGGCTGTGTTTATCTGTGATGGTACACTTCTTGTCTGTGTTGTGGTATGTTGTCTGTGCATTGTTCCTGACTGATGAGGTTGTGCACTCCTGTTGTGTCTATGCTCCCATTGCCTTTCCGCAGTATTGCTACTCAGGGCATGTTTCTGTTGGGTTATGTGTTTGTCTGTTGTTTTTGTGCAGACATGTGTTCTGGCATTCCTGTGTGTGTGTGTGTGTGTGTGTGTGTGTGATGTTTGTGGCTACCCCCAGGGTGTGAGATTGTTTGTTTGTATTGACTGGAAAATATTGACACCCTTCAGTGTGTTTGACACTGGTGTTGTGTGCTGCTCGTGTGAGGAGGGGTATGTGTGTAGATTCCTACTAGCGTTTGACAATCATGGAGTATGTCAATTGGCCCGATGTGTTGTGCTGCTGGCGTACTCCTGTGAAGTAGTTGTATACATATGTGTGGCTGTTCACAGTTTGACTTCAGGCCTTCCTTTCATCCTTGTGCCTATACATGGGTTGCCTTGCTGTCTCCCTGGGTTGCTGGACTGAGCTGCCTGTGGTTTGACTTTACTCACTGTGCCAGGCATGTGTGCTTTGATGGGCTGAGGGTGTTGTTCTATGTTCCTTGTCTTGCATGAGATGTGCACATGCTTGGTCATTGTCTCCATACCCTTCCATTTGTGTGCACCTCACTTTGGCTTTCCTATGTGTTGTGCTCCATTGCTGAAGACATGTGGTCTGTGTATGTGTCTTTGTGTCAGTGTGAAGTATATCTGTATGACTTGGCAGGCTGTGGGTCCAGTAAGATGTTTGTTCATTGTATGTGTGTACATTCATTTATTGCTTGTACTCAGTTTTCTTGCCTTGAGTGTGGTGTTGTTGTGGTGTGTGTGTTGCCCTGGCCCTGTGCTTCTGTGCTGTGTGTTCCTCTGCACCCACTCCTGCTGTGGCTGTCTCCATAGTTGTTTGGTGTGTGGTGCAGGGTGTAGATTCACTTGGCTTGTTGTTGTGCATGGAGGTGCACAGGAGGGGCACAAGGCATATTCCTTCAGGGGGGCTAGTGTGTGGAGGGTGGAGTTGTGGCCCTGTGGTCTTTGTACCCTGCCCATGCCCGGCGCTGGCCCTGCCTTCTGCATTGTGCGGATGTATTCCCTTGTCTTCACCGCAGCGGTGACACGACCAGGAGATTGCTGCTAGATTGCAGAAAATGTGTATCCTAGATGCAGAGGGAAGACTTGGTGGCAGGTGGCTCATGTGTGGGTACACTTGTGGATGTGTTCCTGTCCCCACCAGGGTGTCTGATGCGGATATGGACCCTGTATCAGCCCATGAGTTGTGTGTTGTGGTTGTGTTATTGCGTTTCTGCGGCGGCATCAGCGACAGTCCATGAGTTGCTGGTAATGTGTCAGGTACAGCACGGGAAAAGCGTGTAGGGCTGGGACCCTTGCAGTTGTGACTGGGTGGTGTGGACAGAGACTCTGGTTTCGGCTCCTCTGTCGAGCTTCTGCCGTCTCTGACTGGGCAGTTTCTCTGCTGCGGTGTATCTTGTTTAGGGGCATCCTAATTTGTGGAGCGGGGTGGACGTCATTCCGCAAGGCTGTAAGTTTCCATTGGCTTACACCGCCGCAGTAGCGGGCACACTTTGATAGCGGTTCGCGTTGAACCGCAGGGAACAGGAAATGGGCTATGATTGGCCATTGTAATGTGGGGGGCGTGAGGTCTGCTGCTCGCGGGCAGAAAAATTACATTTTCCACACCCCCAGCACCGCGGTGGTGCCACAGCCCGCAATCCTAATAGACCCCATCAAATCAAGAAATTTCTCAGTGGAGCCTGTCAGGGTTTCAAGATGAAAACAGGAAGCAAACATGTGTACAAAGTCAGCATCTGGCGAGTCGCACCGTGGGTATCTAACTCCTGCCAGCCCCCCCCCACTGTGCAATCCTTGCCAGAGTGTACTACAGTGCAAACATAGTTTGGAAGTGCTGAGCTTTACGCCCTGCTGAGTACACTACCGTCTGACCCAGTTCTAGAGAATCAAGAAACATCTCCGGTTCAACACCCACCCGTTCCGCCCACTTACACACATGTTTTCCCAAATCATCTTGTTTAAGCGCTACGAGTTCGACATATATTCATTTTATAGTTCACTTCCTACTATTTCTAATAACATCAATAACTTTGATTTTACCAAACCCATTAAGCCCCCCACCTTCTTACTAAAAAAGCTTTGCAGCTGCAGAAATTTTAAGAAATTGCTCCTATCTAGCTCGAACTTCATCTGAATATCGCTAAACTGATAAAAACCTTCCATCCGTATTAGATCCCAACATTCGAAACCCCCGCCCCGCCCAATCCGCATGACCACATTAGAAAGTATCCAGGAAACAAAGGGTTTTATAAAGCTGAGTATAATAATGAATTCTCCCAAGACCAGTCTTCTTTGTTAAGTGCAGCCCAAATTTTAAAGGCGTCCAATAGAGTCTTAAATTTTGTCTTCTTATAGTAGCTGGGATCACTAAATTTCATAAAACAATTCATTACTTGTTCCCCGAGCAATAGCTTGTACACATCAGGTAGCCCGTACCAAATAAGATACTCGTATTTGGAGATCCGCCGCCCAATAATACGTTTTTAAATTAACCCTGGGCGTAGTTCGCGTAGTAGCGCTACATGTATCTCCGCGAAGTGCACTTCGCACTATGCAAGCTATGCGTAGCTATGTGAGCTGCACAGTGCACTGTGCAAAATGCTGTTCGCACTAACTGCACAGTGCCAGGCGCTTCTCCGCACTGTGCAATCAGTGCTAACCGCATCTTGCACAGTGGTCATTTTCTGCCACTCGAGTAGATTTCTACTCGAGCAGCAGCTTTCTCAACGTGGACTGGTAGTTTCTCATTGTGAGCGGTCACGAGCATACGCGACCACTCGCAAAGAGAACCCTGACTTCCCCGCGCTGAGAATCTCGCCTGGTAGGTTTATTTTCTATGCTCACGATCAGCAACTTGATGGCAAACGAGGAAAAAGTCTTGCCGGGATGTCATTTCGCTTGCTCGCAGTCGCCAACTAGACGTTGAGGACCACGAGCAAGCAAAAAATGAGTGCTGCACTACGCTACGCTACGCCTGTTTGCACTGTGCTACGTGCAATTCGCGTAGTGTGAAATAGAGCAAACTTCACAAATTACGCAGGCATAGCGTAGTACTTCGCCCAGGGTTATTTTAAATCAGGGACAGCAATGCCCCCTCTTTCCCTGGGGAGTGACATAAACCTGAGAGCCCTCCTAGTTTTCCCTTGCACCCAGATAAACCAGTTTACTATATTCTCCAATGCCGCAAACACATGTTTTCCAAATTCTAATGGTATTGCCCTAAACAAATAAAGTATTTTCGGTAAGAACAGAATTTTTGCCACATTGCAGCAACCCACTAATGACATGTGTAAGTTATTAAATCTGTCAAAATCAGTTTTCGCCTTCCTGATTACAGGATTGATGTTCCTTCCGACTAGATTCCCCAGTTCATGCGTGATAGCAATACCAAGATACACAGCTGAATCAGTTACTCACAAATCTGCCATAACAACATGCCATTTCTTATATATCTGAGTTTAGTTCGTTCAATGCGTACCCAGAGAATCTGGCAAAGCCCTGTACTATCGCCTCCACCACAACAAATGCAGTTGATGGATTCGCAGTGACAATGGCAACATTGTCCGCGTAGGCCAATACTTTAGTTTCCAGACCCTGACACACAATAGGCATAACTCCGTTATTGGCCTCCAGTAATCGTATTAGAGGATCTATATACATGGCAAAAAGGAGGGGTGAGCATGGGCAACCCTGTCTTGTCACACGCTCAATAAAAAGGGTGCTGTGTATCCCCCATTAAATCTTAGGCGAGCTGTGGGTGGTCTACACAAAATCTGGATGGCTTTGGTAAACCCTCCCCAGAGACCAAACTATTTCAAAGTCTCCCACAGGAAGTCCCAGGAGACCATATCAAATTCCTTTTCAGCATCCAAGAGCATGGCAGCCATAGGGTCCCCTGAGACCTCCGTTACATAGAGCAGGGGATATGCTGCGTTGTTCCCCTCCCTGGTATAAACGTGTGTTGACAGGGATAAATTATTTTCCTGATAATACAGTTTAGATAACCCGGTCTTCCTGAAAAAGAAAGAAAAAAGTCTCCAACGACGCAATCCTCTCGTTAACAAGACCATCAAAACCTCAAAAAATAGCTTTAAAAAAATTCTCCAACAAACCCAAAATGTAAAAGGAAATGTAAAATAAATTGTTTTAAATAAACAAAATACATTTCCTTTGTTTTTTTTTAAACGCGTCTACACCCCTATCCGCTGATGTTCCGGAAAACCTGTAAAGAATTAACAGGAAACCTACCCACAATAACACGTACAAACCAACAAACACAACATTGACAAACATTGACAATAAACACAAGATAACAGAATTAAACAACACATAACTAACACTACAAAACACTCTACTCCTATCCAACACTACATCAAACACATAAATCACTAAACTACCAAAGCAGCACCTAACTACACCAAAAACAAGCAAATAACATTCTAACAAACCTAATTAGACAACTAACTCACCCCCACCCTAACACTACCTTAAAAGTAAATTAAATCAAACTTACCTTAAGCGACGAAACACAACTCCCAACCGCGAGGTTCCGTCTTCCAAAATGACTTAAAAACTAAATAAATAAATAGAAAAGTAAGGAACGTAGAATGTAAAAATGGCTGCAAAAGAAAAATGAAAAAAAGACTTACTCCCCATAGGAAAGAATGGAGATATATTTCTAAAATGCAAAAAATAAATGTTTATTTTTATTTATTGTAAAAAACATTACAACTGTTCAATAAATATAGAAACAAAATGTAAAATGCATATTAAAAATGATATAATCAAAAACCCACAAATTATAGGGGACTCATCAGGATTGCGGTGAGTCCGCCACCGTCAGCCTGCCGATGGCAGATTCAGTGCCAAATTGCAGCCATTCCCTGCCTGCATATTAAGATGGCAGGCGGTGTGCTGCCACGGGTCCACCACAGGCAATTGTTCTGATTGCCTATCGGACCCTGAAAGCATACCTAGAATGGTGGTGGTTCCTAGCAGGCACCGTCAACCATATTATGGTGCTTCACCTCCGCCAGCGGTGGATGGCAGTTCAATCGTCATTCACAGGCTGGGCTAGTTGCAGGCCGTCCTTGCATTGGGGGGAGGTGTGGGTGCACTGGGGAGTACCCATGGTGCCCCCCCTTCATTTCCCTGCACCATGTTGCAGGCACCACATTCTGATTGCAATGCAGTACAGGGAAATGCAGGACCTTCATCTTTAACATTGCAGTGGGTGCTGCAGCCTGCTGCACCAGCTGCAATGGTAAACATGCCATTGCGACCACATGCGTTCGCATTGTAATTCCATGGTAGGGACCGCCGCCATATAGGCGGACGGTCCCACTTCCTGTGACGATGGTGGACGGACTCAAATGGATGTGAATGGTGGGGGTGCCTAGCAGGTACTGTCCGCCAGATCATAATGCTGGCCTCAGCCAGCCTTTCTATGGCGGGGGAACCGCCATGGAAAGGCTGAGGGAGAATGGATTTAGGCACCTATTGAGGGCCCCCTCTGTGCGGGGGAAGAGTGTTTGTGCACTGGGGGGGTACCCATGGTACCCCCTGCATTTCCCTACACAAAGTAGCAGGCACCACATGCTGCCTGCCACATAGTGTAGGGAAATGCACTTCATGTCAATTTTACATTGCGAACAGTGCTGCAGCCAGCACCACCGTCCGCAATGTGAAATACCCGGGATGTGCCCGCCATGCTGGTCCACCCGCCATCGTAATCGGCCCCTAACTATTCTAACTCCAAAACCAAAAAAACTCAGGAAAGAGATGCATAATAAACCATAAAAATAACAATTCCAACTTCAAATCAAACTAAACTCAGGGAAAGTGTTGTACAATAAACCATAATAAATAACTATTCCAAATCATTTATTTATAATCATAAAAACATTTTTTATCAACATTATTTTTATCATAAATTGATTAAATTAATAAACAAATCATTTTTGTCTTTAAATTTAAAAATGTTAAAATAAATAAACTATAAAATATATTAAAAAAATTACCCAAAAATAAATATATCCTCAAAAGTATGTAATTTTTGTTACAATTTAACACCTTCGGTGCTCATGACGGCTCCCGGCTGTCATGAGTCACAGTAGACGTGTGCTCATGACGGCCAGGAGCAGTCAGAATGTTGCCGCCTCACCCACGTGTGGTTAATTCCCTGCCTGTGTGGGAGAAATAATCAGTGGGTGGAGTTCTGATGGCTCCCGGCCATCATGAGCAAACGCCCACCGTGATTTATGATGGCTGGGAGCTGTCATAAGTACCTGAGCGGCATGCCCAAGCCCAGCCCCCCTCGCACCTCTGCAAAATTCACACTTCTGCGAAGAGGTTAAAATTTTAATTGTTTAAAAAATGTTTTCAATATTTAAAAAAATGTTCCCTACCCTTATCCACTGTAAAGGCAAGATCATGCTACTAAATTATCTCCAAAAACTTCTATTTGTTTTTAATTTACAAACAATATTTTTCAAATACTCCCCACCCTTATCCCCTATAAATACACATCCCATTGCTAAATGTTAACAAAAATGATTTGATTTTTTTTAATGTTTTTTAAAAATTACTTCCCACCCTTATTCCATTCCCTATAAACCCAAAATCCCACTCCTAAAACTTTTCAAAAATTAAAAATGTTAAATTATCCCCAGTCCGATCCCCTATAAACCCAACATAACATAACATAACATAACATGTGTATTTGTAAAGCGCACGTTCACCCAGAGGTCTCTTGGCGCTGAATAACAGATGTTTATTGTTACCCAACTCAATGGTACTCATTTTATCGACCTCAGATGGATGAAAGGCTGAGTGGACCCGCCGGGATTTGAACCTGTGACCATGAGGTCGAACACAGGCCCCTGCAATGGATGCATTAGTCCACTGAGCCACCAGACCCGGCTACATCCTGCTACTAAATATTTATATATATTTTTTTTATTATTTAACAAATTTCAAAAACTAAATAGGAATTACTCCACACCCTTTTTTTCTATAAACCTTATGTAAGTATAAAAGCTCTTAAAACTTAACTTAAAAAAATAACATTTTAACTTACATTTTTTTTACAAAAAATATATAACTAAAACTAAATAGAAAATAAAAAATACCAATATTAAACACAAAAATCTAAATAATTTACACCTATATTTAAGACATCAAAATGTACAAAATCGATATTTCTGCATTACATTAAAATTTATATTTTTAACAATGAAAAAAGCGTACCTCGATATTTTGCATAATTGATTTTATTGACTCGATATTAATGCAATTCAATATTTCAACATCAATATTCTGTCTCTGCACCATAAAATCCATCTGCATCCTATTGGATGGACCACCTGACCTCCCTAGGTGTGTTTGTGTAACATGAGTTTATTTCCCTGGGTTTAGATGTTGACAAGGTCTGCAGCTATGGCAAACCTCTTATGCCAGCATTCTCAATCTGGGGTTATTCCAACTCTGTTTTAAATGTCCTACCATGGTGTCTCTCCCCAAATGTGTTTATCCATGGTGATATTGTGTCATTGGAAACAACAAGATCTCCCATATGCAGACATCCAGATGTCATTTGCATTTTTGTCACAACATACTTTTATCCAACTGTTCTGTTTTGCTTCTGACATATTTTCAAAAGCTCCCTTCTCCTCAGACTCACATGCAAAACCTCCACAGAGCACAATATCTGGCTTTTGAGTCAGTCTATCGGTTGCCCACTGCAATGTACCCGCTTCCTCCTTTGTGTGCTAAGCACTTCACCACAGCAATTTCTCCTGGTAACTGCAGTGCACACAGTAGGTTCTAGACCTGCATTCGGGTTTTGATGTTTGGTTCTTGAAGAAGTAAGAAATCCTCGGTCTTGACCACAACTGTCCAAAATCATGGATTACACCAAACCCACACTGGCTGTCAGTAAATATGGTGACTCTTTTGAGCAGTGATTCTGCAGGCTCTAGTAATGGCAGCATGGGCAGAGAATTTTTTTTGTAGCCATGAAGCTTCGACCACTTCATTTATGGTGCACATGGCATATGCTCCTCTGAGTGTGTCAACATTACCTCTCCAGCATGAGCCATCTACAAATAACACATTATCGTGCTCAAACAGAGGTTCGTCCTTAATGTCAGGACAAGGTTTATTTACACTTCCATGACATCTAGACAGTAGTGTTCAGTTTCATCAGAATGTTCACCATTTACTGGCAATAACGTTGAAGGGTTTAACTCCATAAAATGCTGCAGGGCAACATTTTCAGAAGCCAAAATTCTTTGCTTGCATTTTGTCAGTCTATTTTTGGTCATTTTCTGCATCTTGGTTCTGGTTAATAATAACTCCAGAGTGAGGACCCATGACAAATAATGGGTATCCAATCACTATGTTCTTGCTCTTTCCCAGACTAGTACTTACCGCAGCCACTGCTTTAAGGCAACCAGGAAATCCTCCTGCTACAGGATCAAGGGTGGTAGAAAAGTAAGCTTCAGGTTTTTGAGATCTGCCATGTGTTTTTTGTCAAAACTGAGAGAGTGCACCCATCTCTTCCACTGCAAAATAGTGTGAACTCTTTTGTATAGTCAGGCATTCCTAGTGCTGGAATGCAACACAGTTCATCTTTTAACTTTAGGAATGCTTTTGCACATTGGTTGTACCATGGAAACTGATCAGACACATCTCTGTGTTAGTCTCAGTAGAGGCTTTGTCACTAAGGAACAGTTTGGTTTTTACTGTCTACAGTATCCAACCATTCTCAAAAATATCCTGATCTATTTTCCTTCAGAATTTGTGATGGATTCATCTGCAAGATTGCTTCCATTAATTTGTAGTGTAATTCCTATATTCCCAATAGGCTCTGCGCATTGGAATAATATCCCCTGCAGCTTAGACGTAGGACTGAAGTCTAATAGGTCTCTGCCGAATATATTAGACTTAATTGTGAGTGCCAGCTAGCTCAGAGGTCACTAGAAACTTTCTCGAATAAACAAGAAGGGATTAGCTTCTGACAACCATATAACATGACAACTTTGTTTCCCCAGAATGAAACGTATCTCTAGAGATGCGACGATAGACGGCTATTTCACTTAGTCAGATGCGCATGCTTCGTTTCAACAGAGTTGCTTAGAAATAGAGAGACAGGTGTTTTCAATAAAAGTATTTATTGAACAGTCTTATTTCTTAAGCATAAGAAATGCATTGCTACAATTGAAATGCTAGTTAAGAAGTACACTGCATATAATACGAATAGTATTATAAAATAGTACTGTAACAGCAATATATGGTTTCTGAACCATATACATAAAAATACATAAAATGCATAAAATACATACAGTGATGAAAATAGTGGCTAAAAGTACTCAACTGGTGCTTCTATCGTACGCCTACCCCAGTGTACCTAACCTAAGCCTAGTGTGAGGGAGGAGTAAGTGAGTAGTAGTTTAAGTTTTAGTATTTCTCTGCCAAGAATCTGTTCAAGAATTCTCTAGGTATCTAATCAGCTCCGTACCTTGGTTTTAGAATGATAGAGGTCTTGTATCTCTTTCTCGGGACTCGATCTCCCAGCAACCCGCAAGGGTAGCCTGGAAACACTGGAGCTGGATTTCTCAGCAGGAGACAAGACAGCGTCTTTTCAGTACGTCAGTTGGAGGGTCGGCTTCCTTCAGCACTTGCATCAGCCAGGTGTCGGGCAAGTAGTTTGTTGATCTGCTCCGGAACCCCCGTGTGTTTGACTGGTCAAATGTAGGCATATTTATACCCCTGAAGGTGCAGAGTCTGACGTAAAATTTGACATAATATCGTCACTAGTGCCTTAGTTCCTTGAAAACTCCTGGATTTCTTGGATAAATCAGTATTCAAGCAGGGGGAGGTTCCTGACTGCTGAGGGCTGGTTTTACCACAAAATCAATGTGGATTCCCGAGGTTTAGTGGAAGTAGCCATGCCGTATTAGGGCTGCGCCGGCTATAACTAAATAAGGTAATGATTCTTTATGCCTATATAAGGACTGGATGGTTTATACCTATATATGGGCATGAATCGGGAAAAGTTACACTAGGGTCCTAGATTCCCACCTAAAACATTGTGGTGATACTTTTCTAGCTCCCTTCAAAATGATGTTTCCCAAATATTTAACTTCTTTTTGACAGTACTGCAGTTATCCTGGAGAAGCTTGGGGTCAATTATGATGGCGGGCTGATTAGAGTACATTCGCCATTGTTGCGGTGACTGGGGCCAGCCGCCAGTAAGGCGGCTGTCCAGCATGTAGTATTACGATGCGACCACCACCATGGCAGTCGCATCCAGGCCATTTAACATTGCGGCGAGTTCTGCTGGCTGCAGCACCCGCTGCAATGTTATAAAGCCATGTTGTGCATTTCCCTGCACTACGTGGCAGGCACCATGTGGTGCCTGCCACTTAGGGCAGGGAAATGTAGGGGGGGTACCATGCATACCCCCAGTGCACCACCACCCACAACAGAAGAGGGGCCTGCAACAGGCCCCTACATCCAATCCCTGCCCGCCTCTCCATGGTGGTTCCCCGCCATGGAAATGATGGCTGCAGCCACCATTGTAAATTGGCAGACAGTGCCTGCAAGGCACTGCCACCATTCTACCCATGCTGACTGCTTCGCCAGGCAATCAATACAATTGTCAGTGGCGGAACCCTGGTGGGCAGTCTTTGCGGCCACCACTAAACTAGGATAATTCCCCCCGCCATCGTAAATTGGCTGGGGAAAATTGCTGTCAGATGGCGGAGGGCCCACCACTGCATGACTGACGGTGGCGGGCCTTCCACCATCGTAATTGGCCTCTTTATGTCCATTGTCTCCAAGGAGACTCAAGAGTGCAACAGTGTTATTTTTACATGCATTCTGTGTTTCTGATGCCACAAGCAAATCATCTAGGTACTGAATAAGTGTGGATTGATATGGCATTAGTAGGGTCTTTAGGTTTATTTTCAAAAACTGGTTAAACATAGATGATGGTCTGTATAACCTTGTGGGACACACCACCATGTTAATGTTCTCTGCTGGAAGACAAACAAGAATGATAGCTCTCTTCATGCTATTTCACTCAGAAGAAAGCTGGACATAGATCAATCATGGTACACCATTCTGATCTTTCCGGGAGAAGGAGGTCTACTGAGTCGACTCTATAAGAAGCCTATGGCACGCAACTCACTTTTATCATACCGAAGTTTCCATCCACAGGCACTTCGTGACAACCTACCTGTAGGGCAATTCCTGAGAATACGAAGAAACTGCTCCTCGAACACTCTTTATGAGCAACATGCAAAGGAGCTAGATGTGCATCTGAAAGAACGCCATTATCCAGGTAACTTGGTACGTCGAGCACACAAGAGAGCTTTTAATAACAATCGAGAAGCACTCCTGGAACATCGAGGCAGTAAACCAACCACCGACCAAATGACAATGGTACATACGTTCAGCACCTTGCCAAATGTTGTTGAGAAAACAGTGTTGAAAAACTGGAAGATTCTCAATACAGCATCTGGAGGAATACCTAGGCCACTTTTTGCCTACAAAAAAGGACCCAGCATCAGAGATAATCTGGTGCATACCAGACCCAGGACTGAGAGAAGAGCAACCTCTATCACTTTGGACACTATCTGGAATACGTCTCCTGTTCGAGGTCACTATGCTTGCGGCGGTTGTACCGTATGTCCCCAGACCCAGAAGACTCTGTCAATTGACATCGGGACATCCAGACCGTGGAAATTGAACAACCACACCAACTGTAATTCCAAGAAATTGATCTACATGATTACGTGCCCATGCAATCTGGCATATATAGGTCACACCACCAGAAAAATCAAGACACGTATTAGTGAACATAAGAGTACGATACGTTGTAACAAACAGTCTACCTGTCTAACTAACCATTTTCTGGCCCTGAAACATAAGGCAGATGAACTAAGGTGGGTGGTCCTTGACCAGCCATTTATCCCTGCACACATCACGGATATCTTACGTTTTCTTTTTGTTAAAGAACAACGTTGGATCTTTAAATTAAAAACTGATGTGACAGGATTAAACAATAATATTCCCTGGGTTTCTATATGACCAATACACTTGCCATCTGGTATTACTCTCACTTCTGTACGTTTAATTGTCCATACCATCTCCATCTATACAATCTGGCCAGTGAGTGGGTAATACAGTCATATTCCTATTCGCATTACCATCCATGGGGAAGAAGTGTCCCACCATGGGATTGTATACAGTACAGAATGGTAAACTTCCAATTGATAGTCACAACTGCGATTTGCCATACGTCTATACCCGTTATATGAAGCGATTCGGTGCCCTAACTGAATTTCTATATGCCAGACTGCTACCACTGGCTGTGGATTTCCATTTGATGGCATGATCATAGACATCATGTGGGACACAAAACATTCTTCACGGACAGAAGTGCCTTCATAGCGCTTGCTCCGTAAACCATAGACTTGATGCGCACATTTGCACACACTCTCTCTTAGCCCTGGGGCTCTGCTGTAAATTGTCGGGCACGTTGTGTTTTGTAACCATGTGTCGGCAATAAAAAAAAAAATTATGCAACAATCTCCTTTATTGGCTAGCAAAAACTAGTTTAGGGCACGTGAAAACGATTCGCTCTATAGACAAACTGTTGTTCACCGAACGGAGTTACCTACACAGCGCATGCCCCGTGTTAAGTAAACAATACTATATTACACGCGCATGCGTGTTTTCCCAATCGTCTCGCGATTATAAACAATCACTCCGTGATGCACGTCTACAATTGAGCCCACCCGACTGCGCATGCTCCGGTTCTAGACATGATCCTAGTCTAGTGTTTGACCGGCGCGCATGCGTAGTACGCTTTAACTCTCCCAGGTGAGCCGAGTTAATCAGTTGTCCACCAATCAATGGGGCTATATAAACACGCCTCTCACCTCCCGTCGTTGCCTCCCCTTCGGCTCAGGACTACGCCAAGAGGTACCGACGGAGAGGTGAGTGCTCGAGATTAATGGCGGCGGTTTTTAAAAGTCGGGTTAGTTGTTACACGCTGGCCTCCTTGATTGGGTTTAGGGGGTTGATCTCTACACTCTCACGCTGAGGGAAGGCTCCCTCACTAATGATTTACCCAAACTCATTACCAACATCACGCTTAAGAACTACCTAGAGATAACATTTAACAAGTTCTGGAGCGTTTATTCTTGTGTAGTGATCAAATCACTTATCTCACTCAGGCGCTTATGAGATCTATGACGCCATGAAGATGTACACTTAAGAGAGCCAATTTCATGTTAACATAGTAGTACTGTGCGGAAGCAAGGAGGATTGGTTTGACAATTATCCATCCTGTTTTACTAGCACTCTATAATGTTCATGAATGCGCATACACTATATGGTTCTATAACAGTAACATTGCATGCTGTACCTACCTTTCTTCCATGTAGCAATGATCATGGTGGGCAATTTACAATCAAGTTTTGTGCACAATTTAATAACACGCCAATAGGTTTAGGACATCTATCTGACTATGTCCTAAATATGATTTTTTGTGCACAGAGCGGGGCCTCATCCTCCGAGCCGTTGCCGGGTGAGGTGAGGCTGGATTCCCACAAATAGTTGGGTAAGTCCATTTGTCTTTCTAACTCGGTAAACAGAACTGTTATGTCTGGCCCTAAGGGCAACCGTTTTATACGATACTGGCCGTCACAAGGATGGAATTTAGTTTTCACTTGTTTAACAACAATGTTTGGTGTGTTTCTCTGTTTTTCTTTCTGCAGGGACGGTATCCTCTACTTATCACAGAACTTGTGAGGATACGGTAGGATGGTCGAGTGACCACATTCGCCGAACTTATTGTAGTTTCACATTTCACTCTTTATGTAACTCAATCTAGAGTGTATCTTTGCAGTAGCATTCATACATCATTGGCCCTGAAGAATGCCGGTGGACTTTCACCTTGCGGCAGAAACATGTTGGCCCCATTGACCTTTAAGCAAAGACTACAGTGATTTTTTCACACTGTTTTTCACCCTTTTTAATGTGACGTCCAGGTGAATACGAATAAAAAATTTTTTTTGCCTTGACCGTCATTTTAACTTTACTCACTATATTCACACTGCACTGCATTGTACCACCACCGCTAATGGCGAGGAAACTTTCATTCATTCTTTGAACCTTTAATCGAGTGGTATCCAGCCAATACAACTAGGCACGGTTGGGTTCTTGATGTCCTAAATGACGATGCTCCGCCATGAGGGTGGGCTGATAGGACTTTAATCTAAGTCTATTTCTCAGTGTCCTCTGATCATCCGTGGGCTGGTTCAACGCATGTTCAGTCTATATTGTTTCTTTTGAGGACCTAGTAGACTCAGCTTCACTCGAGACCTTCAAGTTGTTAAGTGTTTCTTACAGTCTCAGTAGGGGTTTAAACTTGAATGGTCTTTAAATGTATTCCTTTTTAGGTCGAGCCTTTACCATTCTGCAGGAATGGGAAATGGGGAGAATTCAAGTCGGCTATTTTCTCGTCAAACCAAAGGCCTTTCAGCCGCGGTTTTCTTGCAGTGCCCGTGAACCACGTGATAACATGCACGCGCATTCAGGGCCAGCCAGCCCAGCACATCAAAGGGCTTCTCCTCCCAGCCCAGCACATCAAAGGGCTTCTCCTCCCCTAATTATTCATGGCCGGCCGCAGGCCGGCCGTACTTTCAGTTTCCCCAGAACGGCTAATTAGGGGAGGAGAAGCCCTTTGATGTGCTTCACACCAATGCGCCTCAGTCATTCCTCTTCTTTGTATTTGCTTCCAGACTCCGATCTGCTCATGTGCACAAGACGCTTTACACATTACACTCATCTGCCTGAAGTGGGAGTTTTAAACAAGCAAAGCTGGTCCTTCTGTACTTGCAGTTTCACTTCTAATGTGTGTTGTTATTTATCATGATTTTTAGCTGAGGTGTATCACGCTTGTTCATGAGTTTGATCTCTTCATACTGTCAAATGTTTTCTAAGTTGTTTTTGATTGTCTTACCACTGGAGGTCTCCCTGTGCTACATTTAGCCTCTGACACATGCAACGCCACTCAACCACGCAACGCCACTCAACCACGCAACACCACTCAACCACGCAACGCCACTCAACCACGCAACGCCACGCAACTACGCAACGCCACGCAACTACGCAACGCCACGCAACTACGCAACGCCACGCAACTACGCAACGCCACTCAACTACGCAACGCCACTCAACTACGCAACGCCACTCAACTACGCAACGCCACTCAACTACGCAACGCCGCTCAACTACGCAACACCGCGCAACTACGCAACGCCGCAATGCCACGCAACTACGCAACGCCACGCAACAACGCAACGCCACTCACACATGCAACGTCACGCAACTACGCAACGCCACGCAACTACGCAACGCCACTCAACTACACAACGCCACTCAACTACGCAACGCCACTCAACTACGCAACGCCACTCAACTACGCAACGCCACTCAACTACGCAACGCCACTCAACTACGCAACGCTGCGCAACTACGCTACGCCGCAACGCCACGCAACTACGCAACGCCACGCAACTACGCAACGCCACGCAACTACGCAACGCCACTCACACATGCAACGCCACGCAACTACGCAACGCCACGCAACTACGCAACGCCACGCAACTACGCAACGCCACGCAACTACGCAACGCCACGCAACTACGCAACGCCACGCAACTACGCAACGCCACGCAACAACGCAACGCCACGCAACAACGCAACGCCACTCAACTACGCAACGCCACTCAACTACGCAACGCCACTCAACTACGCAACGCCACTCAACTACGCAACGCCAATCAACTACGCCACGCCACTCAACTACGCAACGCCGCGCAACTACGCAACGCCGCAATGCCACGCAACTACGCAACGCCACGCAACAACGCAACGCCACTCACACATGCAACACCACTCAACTACGCAACGCCACTCAGCTACGCAACGCCACTCAACTACGCAACGCCACTCAACTACGCAACGCCGCTCAACTACGCAACGCCGCTCAACTACGCAACGCCGCTCAACTACGCAACGCCGCTCAACTACGCAACGCCGCTCAACTACGCAACGCCGCTCAACTACGCAACGCCGCTCAACTACGCAACGCCGCGCAACTACGCAACGCCGCGCAACTACGCAACGCCGCAATGCCACGCAACTACGCAACGCCACGCAACAACGCAACGCCACTCACACATGCAACGCCACTCACACATGCAACGCCACTCACACATGCAACGCCACTCACACATGCAACGCCACTCACACATGCAACGCCACTCACACATGCAACGCCACTCACACATGCAACGCCACTCAACTGCGCAACGCCGCTCAACTACGCAACGCCGCTCAACTACGCAACGCCGCTCAACTACGCAACGCCGCTCAACTACGCAACGCCGCTCAACTACGCAACGCCGCTCAACTACGCAACGCCGCTCAACTACGCAACGCCGCGCAACTACGCAACTACGCAACGCCACGCAACAACGCAACGCCACTCACACATGCAATGCCACTCACACATGCAACGCCACTCACACATGCAACGCCACTCAACTACGCAACGCCACGCAACTACGCAACGCCACGCAACTACGCAACGCCACTCAACTACGCAACGCCACTCAACTACGCAACGCCACGCAACTACGCAACGCCACGCAACTACGCAACGCCACGCAACTACGCAACGCCACGCAACTACGCAACGCCACGCAACTACACAACGCCACGCAACTACACGCAACGCCGCTCAACTACGCAACGCCGCGCAACTACGCAACGCCATGCAACTATGCAACACCACGCAACAACGCAACGCCACTCAACTACGCAACGCCACTCAACTACGCAACGCCACTCAACTACGCAACGCCACTCAACTACGCAACGCCACTCAACTACGCAACGCCACTCACACATGCAACGCCACTCACACACGCAACGCCACTCACACACGCAACGCCACTCACACACGCAACGCCACTCACACACGCAACGCCACTCACACACGCAACGCCACTCACACACGCAACGCCACTCACACACGCAACGCCACTCACACACGCAACGCCACTCACACACGCAACGCCACTCACACACGCAACGCCACTCACACACGCAACGCCACTCACACACACAACGCCACTCACACACGAAAAACCACTCACGTTGCCAATAGGTCTCGCAGTACGACAGTTGGAGCCATTACAATTGCAAATAACAATGCCTTTCACTTTGGTTATCATTTTAAATACATAAAGGGCTTTGTCATTTACAAAACCAATAGCTCCAACTTTCCTACTGCGAGACCTATTGGCAACGCCAGTGCTTGTTGACCCTCCTCTGAAAGTTGGTTCTTCCACACCATTCTGCATGACATGGAATTTGAAGCTATATGGTGGCTGAATTTGGTGCCACAGGACAACAGGATACTACAATTTCATTTATCCTCTGTAAATCCTGAATTATTCTATAGTTTCCACTGGGTTTCTGCAACCCCATAATTGGAGAATTACATGGACTTCCAATCAATTCTCTCACTAATCCTTTTTGTAACCTGTCATCTGTCACTGTCTGTTCTCCTGCAATCATTTATGTGGTCAAATGGTAAGGTGGTGTTCTAGGGTAGACCACATTTGATTTTACTGTAATCCGGACTGGTTCTACACCTTTAATTAGTCTGATGTCTTTCCCTGTAAACTCCCAATCGTCTGCAGTCACAGTTTCTCTCAGATCTTCAGTTCATTCATCAACAGTTAACATAGGAAATGGTCCTGAGTTGGTTTGCTGTCCAATTAATTTGAAATCCACATCCTCATCATGTGTTTTGAATGGTACACCATCTAGTGTACAGAAAATTATGCAATTTAACTTGCAAAACAAGTCTCTCCATAACAGGATTACAGGACTTGAATCACAAACCTCAAATAAGTGCATCTCTTCAAATGATCCTATTTTTACTAATATCATTTCAGAAACTGGATTTAGAATTTGTTTAATTGTTACTCATACTACTTGGATTGTTTCTCTGGGGGAGGTACGTCTGGAATGTCAGGTAGTACCAGTATTAATAAGAAATGATGCGAGGTGGCCATAAACCTCTGCATCTACATATTGGCCACTTTGGTCTACCTCTAAGACTGCACCAAGTATGCAATCTTCTTCTTCTCTCAGACACATTCATTGTGAATTCTCTGAACCAGAATCATCAGTTTTAAATAACAGGAATTGTTGCAATGCATTCGGGTTTGGGTTCTGAAATAGTGGCATGGCATTATGTATTCGATTCATATTCATTTTTGTCGTCTGATATAAATTAAATCTAGGATTCCCCACTGTGCAGGTGCAATTGACATCATTGGGACTTGTCCCTGTGCTGATATCTGGCTTCCCTGACCAGGCACATTTTGCATTTGCTTATCTTATGGTATTTGCATATTTGCTCAAGAAGTTTTAGTATAATATTGACATTCCCCCTTCCAATGCCTGATTGTATGACAGATGTGACAAGCAGTAGCCTTTTTCATAGTAGCAGCATCTGATGCAGATCTTGAAACCACAGCAACACCTCTACTTCCTCTCTGTGACATGAGTATTCCTCCTTGACATCCCTGAAAACACATTTGTTGCATCACAACAGCCTGCATTCCTTGATTCCCCACAAAGGAAGGATTCTGAAAACCCTACTAGGCCAACATAAATTTCCCCTTTATCTTTTTCTGCTTCATGTACAATTCATCGCTACAGTTTTTAGCATACATCGGGATTATGTGGAGTGATTTATTCTGCCAGAATATCACACTTTGGGTTATGGAGAAGTGTGGCTCACTGGTTAGAGGCGGCAGACCCGTAAGCAGAGGACAGCCCGGGACCAGGGTTTGATTCCCGACGCGGCAGGGTCGTGGACCAGGGTCAGCGGACTCGATAATTCTCGCCTCGGTGCCTACTCTAGTCAGGGACCACACTCGGCAACTCTGGGCATCAGCTTGCCTCATCTTCACAATGGCCCCCCCAGACTGCCGGGGATGCTTGGTCGCACCTTAGAGATACCCATCAGGGACCATCTTTCAGGGTGAGCCAGGACGGGTTCCCCAGCGGTCGAAGCGTGGAGATACTTCTCCAGGAGTCGATTCCTAGCGCTATATAAACCTGCAATTAAATTAAATTAAATTAAATGTGCGAACTGATTTCTGGCTTCAATTCTAGTACAAACTGGAGCACAAAAATTCTCCTATCCTTTTCCTCAGGATACTCATGTCCACTATGCTGCTGGAACGCCTGCAACATTCTCTCATAATATACATGTACGCTTTCCTTTGTCTCTTGGGCACTTCTTTTAACTTTGAGTGAATCCAGATCTTTCAGAGGCAGATATCTCAGGGGGCGACTCTTTCTTCCACTGATATTGGAGTTGTGAGTACTATTCTTCCCCCATTTATAAGGGCTTCCACAGTTAAAGGTGGCTTCAAGGCAACTATCTGTGAGTTTTGGGAAGTGAGGACAAATTCGGAAGTAGATACTCCACAGGTAATTACTGAGTCTTAGGTCTAGTTTTTACAAGTGGAGGAGCACTGGCTACTACCAGAGTTACAGATGGAGTACTAATAAGAGGTACCAGGGCTACATTGGGCACCACAGCTGTAGAAGTCACTGTTGGAACAGCAACTTGTGGTTGGGCTACCTCTAGTGAGGTAATTTCAATATCTACAAAGGTTGTTCTGTTTGGGATGCATTTGGTTGTGTTTGAGTATTTGCTACAAAAGAACTAATACTACCACCTGAATCATTCGGTTCAGCTGAGATTATATGTGGTGAATGTCTTGAAATTAACGCCTGTTCTAGTATTTCATCCTCTTAATCAGTATATTACTCACCCTCTTCTTTTGTTCTGGAGTCATAGTCTTGCCCCCTTTTACCAGTCTCTGAAGTAAGGACTGGTTATAATCTACTTCCCACTTTGATAGCTTTCCTCCAACTACCCAATTGTTCATCTCATTGGCATATGTGTATTTCTTCGCCGTCCTACCAGTCCTCCTCTGGTAGTTTCCCTTCTTCTTTCCCCTGTCCACTCTTCCTATGCATTAAATGCTTCATACTGAAGTAGTCTAGGTGGTGGTTTTATTTTGTGCAATTTTCTCTTCAAATGATCAAGAATTCTGGTTTTAAATTTCTCATACCTAGGAAAATTCAAAGCGCCCTCATTCTCAGTGGTCCTGTTTGTTTGGTGAAGACAAGTACATGTATTTAGCCCATGTTTAGCAGTCATGATATTTGCATGCATACCCTCAGGTGGTGCCTCTTCACCCCTATGTACTGGAATAGTAACATCAACTCTCACCAAAGTGTAAGCTATTCTAAACATTCCTTGATGAAAATTTAAATCTGAAACAACAAGCATTATCAAATGTTATGATATTGTTCCCGTATACATCAAATTTCTGCTAATCCATTTAAATTCTGACTAATATTTCCACCGTCTTTTGATAACAAATCCAATTTCACAGTTCACTTTTAGTGCTCCAATCTCAGTGTGACACTGCTATGTCAGAAACTAATCACAGCGCGAAAGAACACAAATCAACCAATCTCAGTGCAAAACACTTTCACACACAACCTCACTCTTCACAGCACTCACCCTCCTTAACAATTTTCTCAGTACTTACACAAATAATTTCCCCAACAGTTCAAACTTTGTTTGCTTTTACTAAAGAAATAAAGTTTTGCATACACTACAGAATCTCTTCAGTATTCGCTAATGAATTATTGACCAGTGCAAAATCACCCAAATCAGTGCAGCTTCCTCTATTTGCTCAACTAGGTTCAACTAACACTGAACAATATTAATCAATCACAACAATGTAATACTCCTATGTTACTGGTACAGGAGAAATTGTACCTCACACGCCACACCTTAAAACTCCAGGATCTTTTGAATACAATGAGTCTGAAATCTTTGAACACCTTTTTCAACCACTTATCAACTATTGTTCCTCACTCACTCACTCAAATCAACATCCATCTAAACCAGAGAAGAAAACAAAATCACAGCAGTAACACATTTGCCCTACCAATACTCACAGCTTCAAACTGCAACCACCATTGAGTACCGCTTTGCCGGATCATCAAGTTCTAGATGTTGTAGTCAGGAGTTTGGAATTTTAGAAATATCACTGGAGTACTATTTTACAACTTTATTGATGGTGTAAAACCTATCCTCTGCTACCCGATTTGACTGAGCAGAAATTTCACAAAGATTTCCACAAATTATACCGTTTTAAAGTTACTTAAAGAACCTGGAAGTTTTTAACTTCTGCACCTTTTTCGGCCTAGGTTCTTTGCCACCACTTTTGAAAGACATTGACAATTACATTTGATATTCATTTGATATTCAGTCACTAAAGAGAGAGTTGATGAAGTTTTAAAGGTGTATTCCCTCATTAAGTAGATTAATCGATATTTTGTTCTTTTATTAAATTAGAAGCAAATCCATTACAGAAATAATAAGAAATGAAAATAGTTATAACAAGCATGGAAAAATAACACATTGTGTTCCATTTATATTATTGTCCTTATTCTAAAGTGAAGGACCTATTCTACTCTAACGAGAACCCATAAGGAGTTCTTTCTGGAAAACAGCACATAGATTTCGGAGCAGATTTAAATAGCTAAGAGGAAGACCGAACTTCCCATTTGAGTTGTTCTGGAGACTCAGCTGAGTTCTTCTGACAATTGCAGTAGCAACCGTCTATAAAGAGAGAAGAAAGGAATAACAGCAGTAACTATGATCAGCATATAACAGAACATTTCCTTACAAGATGTAACAAAGAAACCACTGTAAACTCTAACTTATGGCAAGTTAGATGTACCACAGCAAAGTGCCAAGGGGCTTGCCAGGGTAGGGATTTATGGAAAAAAGTCCTGGGTCTCTCTTGCTAGGAACACACACTATATAGAAAGCAACTAAACATCTTGCACAAACAGGTGAATGTCATCATCATCATCCAATGGTAAGAGGTCCTTCGATGGTCTGTTGTCTTTGCCTTCGATTCCCATGGTAAACATCCACGTCAGTATGAAGTCAGTTAGAAATGGCTACAACGTATTACAAAAAGTTACATCTACAGAGGTTCTCATGAGAACCTTTTCCAAACCTACTCTGTTATCTGTCTATTTCCTCACTGTATGACAATGAGCTGTTCTATGAAATGAAACATTCAAATTCTAGCATGTTCTGGTTAGATCAGGAAATGTAAGCTACAGCGAGAATTTTCCATTCATTAACACTCTTACTCATTATGCATATGTGGAAAAGAGAACATTCTAACTAAAGTGAAGTCATATGGTGTGAGAAAAAGAAAGAATACTTTTTCTCAAAACACAGTACATTCCACAAAAAGTCAACCCTTAGAGTTTGAATTTATGTTCAATACCTATTTCATTATAAGCATTTATTTTCTTAAAGAGACAGTGTTGAATAAATGATCATTGAGGCCTAGCAAGTGGATAAAGACAGAAATTAAAGCTTTCTGTCGGAAATAAACAACATTTTCTAATTTGAACATTAAAGTAAAGGCACATTTTACAACAATTAACACATTTTTAATTTTCAAGTTATTATTTAGCACGTTTTTATATTATTATTATGTGGTGAAATGTGCAAAAACATATTCAGCTTTATCAGCAGATAAGTGTGCACATAAAAACTGTTAACCATACAAGCCAAAAATAATTGAGTGAGAGATACAACCTGAAGAACAAAATTAAAGAAATGTGACACCTCACATCTATGCCCTCTGCAAGAATATTTCATTACTTACCGGTAATCTTCATTACCCCAATTAAGGTCCTCCTCGTCCCAGTCCTCACGAAGTCAATCCCGCCGCGCCAGTCCAATTCAGAACATTAGTGTTTCTTTTATTTTTAATATCTAAGCCCCTCCCACCCACCACCATGCTCGTTATTCACAAGTCCAGACACAAACACAGAGGGAGGGATGGAACAGGACTGAGACAAAGAGGACCTTAATCGAGGAATGAAGATTACCGGTAAGTAACAAAACATTACCCCCACATATGTCATCACAAGCATAAAACCATGAAGTAAAACGCAGGACACCAGGGATCCATGCAAATTACAAACATTTAATCAAACAAATGTTTAAGGTAGAGCAGCATTCAAGACACCAACAGCAAAATTGTCCACAGAGGCATGCAAAACATCAAGGCGATAATGCCCGGACAAATGTATGATGGGACTGCCAAGTAGTCGCCCTATAAATCTCCTGGATAGAAACCCCTACCGCCTCAGCCCAGGAACCAGACACAGAATGCGTTGAATGCCTCTGCACACAAGATGGAAGAGGCATTCCTACTGACTTATAGGATTAACAGGCCACCAAACACACCCACCGACTGGCCACACCATAACAGAATACAAACAGGGCAGGAGAAAGACGAAACCCCAGGGTACGTTGGAGGTAAACCTGAAAGACCAAGTGAACATCCTAGGCCTAAGGAATAAGTGAATCCCCATCCATAGGCAAATCAGGAATAACCACCTCCTGCTGCAAATGGAATTTGGAGACGACTTTAGGGAGAAAATCCAGTTCAAGCCGCAAAATCACATTGTCCTGCATAAACTGCAAATAAGGAAAGGATACAAGCAAAGCACCCAGCACACCCAACTGCCTTGCGGAGGTGATGGCTAACATAAAAGCCACCTTAGCAGATAACCACAATAAATCTGCTTCCAACAAAGGCTCAATATGGGACAACGGCAGACACTTAAAAACAGTTGGCAGATCCGAAGAAGGCACAGTCACAGGAGTGACTGTACAACGAAGGAGAAAACTTCACATAAGCCAACTCACCATAGAAGCAACACCCTCCAAGGAGGTCCCTGGACCCCTACATGCCCAGACCACAGCCCATTGAGCAGACAAAGTAGAAAGGGAAAGGTATTTCAAAAACCCATCTCAAAGAAATTAAAGAATAGAAGCTGGATCACCAACTACAAAATCCACACCACAAGAGGAGCACCAAGACATAAAGGAGCACCAGTGCTTATCATAGCTCCTAAGGGTTGAAGGTCGACGCAGCTCTTGAATATCACAGGCAATGGGGTAGCCCAAAAAACAATCCAAATGGAGAGGGCCCTGGAACAGAATCCGGTAACCCAGATCGATGACCGACAGAACCCACTGGTCAGAAATCCAACTTGACCAAGGAATAAATGGTGCCGAGCCCCCACCTTGGCATAGTCACTTCTATCCAGCACCCGGGGCCTGCTTTTGCTGCTGTTGCTGAGGCCAGGATTCAAAATGAAATGCAGACCCCCAGACCACGGGCCTGACCTCAAAAAGGCTTAGAAGACCGAGTACCCTGAAACCCTTGTTTAAGGAAAAAGGACTTCTTCTTCTGTACACTCTGAAAAGGTTTCAACAACTTCTTCTCTTCCACAGACCGCTGCATCATTGTGTTCAAATCAAGCCCAAAAAGCCTGGCACCATCAAACGGCAATTTATGAATCAAAGGCCTTCTGAGCAGCATCAAGATGCCAAGCCCTGGTCCCGAGAGACCTCCGACCAGCCACCGCTGCCCCGGCAGCCGAGGAGAAGGCCCAAAGGGTAGCAAAAGTCACATCACGTAATGCGGAAAATCTACTGCTTAAACCTCCCACTATCAAGAAGGAAAGATCGATGGGCAAATCCTTTTCAGGCAGCTCAGTGAGAATCTGGAACTCACTTCCGCCTCAGCTCCGGACCACCACCTCCTCCCAGGCCTTCAAAACTGACCTCAAAGTTCTCCTCCTTCAAAGACACTTCCAAATATAATTCTCGCCCTCTCTATTATCTGAAGGAAGACCTTCCATTATAGGAAATTCTATTCTCCATGACTATGGAAGTGCCTTCCCAGTGTATTCTTGTGGTTTGAGTGGTGTTGAGTGGTCTGCCATTTATTGAAGTATTATCCTTCTACCTGTGTTTGGTACTCTTTTGTAACATGCACATGTCACTTTTCTCTTGTAGGACACTGTTTGCTACCTCCTACATTTTGTTTGCTTTAGATACTTGCACAAGTGCCACCATTGCCTATGTAACGTTTGTTGTTGTGTTTGAGTGTCTGCCATTTATTGCAGTATTATACCTCTACTTATACTTTGTATGCCTTTGTAACTTGTACATCTGTCACTTTTTCCCTCCTGTAATTTACCGTTTGCTACCTTTTGTATTTTGTTTGATCACAATTGTCACTTTTACCTCATGTAACGTTTGCTTTTGTAATTTGTTCACTTGTAATTTTCTCGTCATGTATCTTTAACGTTCCTATTGTGAAGCGCTCTGACACCTTCGGGTAAAGTCTGCGCTATATAAAAGCGCATAAATAAATAAATAAAAAAAAAAAACAAGAACTCCATCTGCACCAAGATAGGAGTGGGATCCCCCTGATCCTGAAGACAGTGAAACAACTTGATAAGGAACTGCGAGGCATAGGCAGAGTAAGTGCTAGCCTGAACCCCAAAATGAGAAGCAGCATAAGAACGCTTCAGAGTGCAATCCACCTTCCGTTCAACCGGGTCAGAAAGGGAAGCTTCCTCCAAAGACAAAGAAGAAGAAGAAGCCATGGAGGACAAAATAGAATTGACTTTAGGAACTTGAGGAAACTTGGCATCAAAGCTTGCTAGGTGACATATTTTACCCAAAAAGCGAGGAATCCCCTACTTGTTGACCTCAAGCCTTTCCTTAGCCTCTATGTACTTAATGACATGATGAAAGGGCAGGTCATCCACCATAGAGGTACTATACTAGGAGTAAAACCCCTCATCCGGCAACGACTTAGGATCAAACCCCAGCACCTCACGAATATGGACCAACATATCCGAAAAAACTTTCCCTCAGATATACTTCACCTTAGGGATTATTGTCCATGTCCTCACCCTACTCCACCTTAGACTTTTTAGCAGAACGCTCAAGCAGCGCAGCCTGTACAGCAGAGTTAATTAAATCTTGCACATCAGACCTGGAAATCTGCAACAGTTCATCCTACAGCAGTTCCTGTACATTATTCCATTTGGACAAAGATTTTGCAGGCACTGGAGTGGAATCCACAGCCGCCTTGCCCAAAGCAGAAAGCAAAAACACCACACAGGAAACCACAGAATAATCCAGGTAATGCCCAGCAAATCCAATTAAATATTGTTACCAGGCAACTAAGTCTCAACCAACACAAGACTTAGAATTACCAAAAACGAAAGCCCTATTGCCTCCCACCAGCCACAGAAACAAAAACTATGGCGGCGGGAGCCGGACGCTGCTTGAAACCTCAGCACCGGAATGACGCAAAGACAGAACGCTAAGGAAAACTCCCCACCCCAGTCAAGCACATACGCGGGGACCACGTTCAATCAGCGGTGTAGGAACGCGACTGTCGGGAACACCGGTGAGGTCTGCGTGCACAAAGTAGACTACGAAAAAAAAAAAACCCATCACCGCACTGTAGCCCCCCTGCACGAACCGGCAGCAACAGGAAACAAACACAGTACAGCAAACACCAACTCTCCGATTGTCGTGTAGGACAGTAAAAAAAACAGGCATGGCGGCGGGTGGGAGGGGCTCATATGATAAAAATAAAAGAAACTCTAACGTTCTGAATTGGACTGTCATGAGGCAGGATTGCCTGACATCGTAAGGACTGGGACGAGGATGACATATGAGGGGGTAATGAAGGGAGAGGAATAGGGAAGATCACTCATGAAGCCACTAAGTGTCAAGATTGGGTGATGATAGCAATTATCGCCTCTATTATTACACTTTTAGAAGGGTACTTTTCAGCATTTACAAGTGATAGTCAACAATAACACCATTTGCTCCACAAGCAGGCAACTGTTAAGAGGCTGACCAAAATATATTGTACAACATCACGCAAAAACTTTTTTTTGCCAGATTATTTTGTAAAATGATATACTTAATTGCATCTTGCAAATCAAATGTGAAAATAAGCCTTGTACTACGAGCAAACCCTGTGTGCAAGTTGTAAGGATTTCAAAGCAGTGTTGCTGGAATGTTATCATTACTTGGAAAGTTGCACCAAAGAGGCATCATTAGGCCTAGTGTTGGACTGACTGTTTACCAATCAGACTTTTTCTGAGGGGGCTGAAGCATTAGTGGTTGGTTTTTGAAGGTCGTGGTGGGCAACCTCTCCATGCCCAAATATCACATATTTAAGGGAGTAAGGCACAGAGGAAGCAAAAGGGCAGAGAAAAGAGTAATTAAAAGAGAGCCTGAAAGAGAGAGATGGAATGAAACAGACAGCAGTGGAGTGGGGCTGGTTTGAAGAATTGGCCCAATCTGGTTCTTGTTTGGCCACAACTGGAAGTCTCTTTACTCATGCAGTTGGTTAACACTTGGATGGCAACCCAGTCTGGGAGCTCGGTATGTCACATGACCTTACATATGGTTCACAGAAGCAAGAATGGTCCATTAATCTACCATTAAAGATGACAGATGAGAGAGTTGCAAGCTAACAATTACCTGAATAGAGTGAAGTGCAGTTCATAAAAAGTAATTGGGGATCCTTGCTTTAACCTTTGCTTCCAAGTAGCCCTTGTCAGGTGCGTATAGTTCACCCCTTGCTGTTTACTCTGGTTCTTGAAGGTTCCCCATTAAAGCGCAGATCTTTAATTAGCAGACAGCACAGAACACATCATGGATGCAAGAGCTGCTTACTCTGACATGGGAAAACTAGAAGTTTCTATGTTACCTAGATGCTACACGCCTGTAATATGATAAAGTCAGTATATTTTACTGCGATATATCGACGGCTGCGGCATGAAGCGTAGTTTAAAATGACTGTGTGAGCTTGGCATTAAACATGTCATCAGGTTAAAGCGTACAAAGAAAATATACGACACAAATTGCCAAATGTCACATCATATAGAATTGTTTCTTACTGCGCGCATTCAAGTATTACCTCCCGGTCCCTCCAGTCCTTGTCCCAATCCTTACAAAGTGGAGATGAGCATCATCACGACAGAAAAAAAGAACAGGAAAATGCTGGGAACCAGACCACAACCCCTCCCACAAGTAGTACATAAGCTGTACCTACCCAGCATTCCGCCTATTCTTTTTTTCTGTCTTCCAACAGAATGGGACGTGATTGCTGGTTGAACTTACCTGATGTTGTCTTCTCTGGATGTCTTAGTCCGGCTGCTGGGCTGTCTTCAACATCCTGCTGAGCAGTCTTCCAGCCTGCCAGCTTGCTGAGAGCCAAGTTTGTTGGCTGCCGTCCCTCTGTGACTGGGGCGCGGGTCCTCCGGGTCGCGTCTTCTTGTAGCTGGGCCAATCTGGACGACGCACTGCTGCTGCTTCTGTGAGTGACTTGGCAAGTTTTGGTGAAGGCCCTGGAGTTCCTGTCTGGCTGATGTGGATTTGTCTGTGTTTTTGGCCTTTTTCACCTATGGCCTTGCTTCCTGCATGCTCCTGTTCTCGTCTGCTCTCAAGAGTTGAGCAGAGTGATGCCTGATTGATTCCTGGATGGGAGTGAGCCTGGGAATACCAGCTGCTATAGGCTACCATGGGTGAGAACGCCTAGGGATGCTGTACTCTGCAGGTTTTTCATGTTTGCCTGACGCTGGTCCGTTGGAAGGCACCTGTGCTGGCTGGTTGGAGCAAACTATGTGGGATGGTATCCGCCTGCCCCAGGGGTAAGTAACACATAATTGTGGGTTTGTAATGCGCTAGAATCGACTCCCAAAGGAGTATCTCAGCGCAGTAGACCACTGGGGAACCCGTCCTGGCTTTCCCTGTGAGATGGTCCCTACTGGGTATCTCCAAGGTGAAACCAGGCATCCCCGGCGTATGTGGGGGGCCGTTGTGGAGATGAGGCAAGCTAATGCCCAGAGTTTCCGAGTGTGATCCCTGGTTAGAGTAGGCACCGAGATGAGAATTATCGAGTCGGCTGACCCTGGTCTGCGACCCTGCTGCGTCGGGAATTGAACCCTGGTCCCAGGCAGTCCTCTGCTCTCGGGTCTGCCGCCTTTAACCAGTGAGCCACACCACTCCACGTACCTGTGGCCATTTTGCCCTTCTTGCATGTCTTCTGGTCTCTTCTCAGGTTTGGGCCTGGTTTGTGCTTTCCCTTTGAATGCCTGATGATGTTAGCTGCTTGCTGGCCTTTTGAGAGCCCAGCATCCCTGTTGCTTGGTCTGTGATTGAGTCTCTGTTGTCTATCCATCCTCCAGGAGGTGTTTCTGGATGGCCTACTGCCAAACTCTGCAGTGGATGTCGGTTCCTGGGCTAGCTGAGTGTGGGGGGATGGGGGATGGTGGTGTGTTGTGGTGTCTGCCTGCCCGGGGGGTAAAAACTGCATGGCGGTTTGTCTCCTGTTCTGGTTCTGGCCTTTGGAATCTCCGGCCTCCCTAGTGTTTGAGTGTGCGTTTCCTGCCTGTTGCCTGGGGATGTGTTGATGGTCTGTGCCTATGCTTGCTGTTAGGGGTAGCCTGTGTTGTGTGGCATCTGCCTTCCAGCGTGGTTATTTGTTCAGGTTTTCCATGCAGCTCTGTGGGTCTGCCGTGTTTCTTGCTTCCTGTATCGGGTCCTGGGGTTCCTGGCCTCCCTGCTTTACTGGTTCCAATCTCACCTGGGGGTGTTTGGTATTGTGTCCTCTATCTGGAAGGGTATGGCCCTTGGCGATAGTGCACTGTGCCTCTGCTGCTACTCGCTTGTCTTCTGCAGCTGTCCATGGTTGGCTGTCAGCTTAGGGGCTACACTGGTGGTGTTCCTAGTTGGCCTAGTTGTTGGCATGGGTGTTTGCCTGTTGCCCAGCGCAGAGTTGTGGTTTGCTCTTAGCCTGGCTGTTGAGGGTTGGACACCATGTTGCGGTTTCCTTCTCCCCTCTTTGGCTCCTTTTGAGTGCTTTGGCCACTTTTGGGGGCCCTCTGCCCTTTATGCGGCCTTCTGTTTTGCCACTGGTGGGGGCTGGATATTGTGGGTCATCATTTGCCTCTGCAGCTCCCTGGCTTATCCCCTGTTGTTCCTGCCTGGCTGGTGGGGGTGGTGATGGTGCAGCCAGTGTGATCTGGTGTGCCTGCCCTTGGGTGTGTGCCATGTTGTAACTTTCTGTTTTAGCTCCTGCTTGGCAGCTCTGTTATTCCCCGTTTCCGGGCTGTGTATTTCTCTGCCCTAGCCTTGCCCTGGGGCAGTGGATTAATGGGGTTTTGTACAGGATGTCCCTGGTTGCCAGCTGCCCTGTTTGGGTGGTGCCTGTGGTGTTGGCTTGGTCCTGTCTCTTTCCCCTTGGGGCTTGTTGTGTGTGCTTGGTCCTTTGGTTTTCCTGCACGACTTCTGGCTGTGCACTCTGGATTGTGGGCTGTTTCTGGGCCTGTGGTGTCTCTGGTCCCTGTTTTTCTGGTTCTTTTTGGTGGCTTGGCGGTCCCGAGGTCTGTTGGTTTTTTTTTTCTACCCGGTACCTCTTCACAATCCCTCCCCGTCTGTGGCTTCGGCACCTTTGGATTCTCCGGGCTTGTCCCTCCTTGGGTTGTGATGTGGACTCGAGTCTTCCAGTCTGATGGTAAGGCCTTGGCTTTGACTCTGTCTTGGCCTTGCTGTCCCTATGTTTGGCCCCTCCTTTGCCTCTGCGGGAGGGTTGGTAGTGCCTTTTTTTCTGCCTGGTTGGGTCCAGCTCCGGCCTTGGTCTCTTGGGGGATGCCTTTGGGTGTCTGCCTGTGTCTTTTTCTGGTTTCCTTTCTCTGGTCACTTTGCCGCTGCTTTGGGTGTAGGGCTTTCGGCCCCTTGGTGGTCAGTTGCCCTGTGCCTGGTGTTGCTGGGGACCAGGCCAGCGTTCTTTTCTTTTCCTGTGCTCTCTCATGTGCACCTGCCTGGGGCGGGCTGGGCCTTGGAGTTGGCATGCAGATGGGGCCTGCTTGGCTCTCTTATTGTCTTTATGACACTTTGAGTTCCATGTGTGGCCTGGCTGTGGATGGTTCCTGTACCTTTCTCTGTGCCCTCGGTTGGATGGAGGTTTCGGGTTGTGACAGTTGCCTTGTGCGCCTCTTCAGGGCCTGTTGGGGAGCTGTGTTGGTAGTTTCATGTCTTGCTGGCATGTCTGATTTTCCATCTGCTGGCTTCTTGGGTGTTTGTGGAAGGGTCTGTGGGGTTGGGCTGTGGGCCTCCCTGTTTTTAATCCTGGTCCTGGTCCTGTGTCCTCGTCCTATTCCTTACGCACCTACCTCCATCCCGGACAGCCGGCCTTCATGTTGGTGGCTTGGTAGTTCAGGTGGAATGCTGGGTAGGTACAACTTATGTACTCCCAGTGGGTGGGGGTAGGTGTTCCAGCATTCTCCTGTTCTTTTTTTCTGTCGTGGAGATGGTCATCTCCACATTATAAGGAATGGGACGAGGACAGCGGAACCAGTAGTAATGAAAATTACTGGTAAGTAATAGGGCATTAATGGGTGGCAGTATATTGGCTGCTTCATGCTCACTGCTTAGCGGACATTAATAACTGTGTTTTTCAATTCAATGTGGAAGTAGCTTGTCCAGGCCAGGTTTTGTCTTTTCATTCTGGAACTTGTAGTCCTATTTATCCCATTATGAATCCTGAACACAGCTTAAAATTGCAAAGAAAAACCTGGACGATGTGAGTGAGCTACTCTTGCATGGAGCTCAGCTACTTCAAAGTCTGCAATACGTTGTCTGCTGTGGTTGTATACTAAGGATTCATTGAAACATTAAGGGGCAAGAGCTTCTCAGGATTTTGTGAAACATTTATGGGCAAGAGCATCACTGGTAACTGCATGCTCAGCATTCATTGAGCCATTATAGGAGTGATTGTATCACGGATAGCTGCATGCTCAGGATTCTTTGAGACATTAAACAGGCAAGAGTGTCACTGGAAGCTGCATGCTCAGTGTTCATTGAGACATTATGGAAGTCATAGGATTACCAGTAGCTGTTTACTCAGAATTCTTTGAGACATTATAGGGAAGAGAGCATCACTGGCAGCTGCATCCTCAGGGCTCATTGATGTATTAATAGAGTGATAGCATCACCAGTTGCTGCATGCTTAGGATTCCTTGAGACATTAATGGGGAGAGAGGATAGCTGGTAGCTGCATGCTCAGGGTCCATTGAGACATTATGGGAGTGATAGTATCTCCAGTAGCAGCGTGCTCAGGATTCTTTGAGGCATCAAAGGGGCGACCTTTTATAAAGCTTGTTGGTGCTTTAAAATGCACCATTGTCCACAATATCTTCCCAGTAAAGTCTCAGATATAGTTTTTGACTCATATTGCTTTAAATGCACAAATATCCATACTTTTTCCAAAAACGTGCAGCACAGAACACCCTAATTAACTCCACAAAATAATCCTTATGTTAGATTAGTTTTGACAAGTGTGACAAGTATAAAATTGTGTAAAGTGCACCTTTTCACACAATTCAATGAAAAATATCTTGTAAGGCGACCCCTGTAAAGTGGTATAAATTAACATTTCTCTGTGTCGCAAGGACACCAGGGGTCATATTACATAAAGTGCCCCAGGGGCTCATCCAGGATTTGTGCATGCTTTGCGCACTCGGGGCACTTTGTTATTATAGAAGGGTCCACAGACGCTTGTGCTGCCCCTTCTGTAATACCATTAGCGCTGGGTGCATAAAGCGCCAGCACTATCTTCAAGGGGCATTCCCTCAATTGCATGGGGGTGTGACCTGTGCAAATGAGGGAATCCCTTTGCCTCTGCACCTGCACTGTATTACCGAAACAGGCGCAGAGGCAAAGAAGCCCTCAGGAGTCAAACTGACAATGCGTCACCTAAAAGGTCAGTGTGCCTCCTGAGCAGCCCTCTGCAGTGGGTACAAGGGGTCCTTTGGACCCCCAGACATCCCCATGGAGATGGGTGCAGTCACTGAAGGACCCGCCTGCATGAGGATCTCTATCCATACTAATATAATAAAGAGAGAGCCCAAACCTTTGAGGCGGGTAATCTCAGGAACCACAGCACCAATCATAACACCCAATACAGCACTGGAAAGGGCAGTTGTAGCAGAAGGACATAGGTTATGCAGACGCGCACCATATACATTTAAAAGTTAAAAGAACCGGCCCAGCAAAGTAGTCCCTTGTGGGTGTGTCTGCGTTGTGCTGTGGGCGTGTGCTGGGGGTGTGACAAACTCTGGGGCGTGTGGTATGTTCCGCCCTTCATGCCATGTCTCATATCGTGTGCTGTGGGCGTGTGCTGGAGGCGTGGGCGTGTGCAGGGTGCGGGATTACGAAAAAAAAAAGTGAGCGCTGTGCCCAATATTTCATTGTTTTTTCTTCCCAGGTTCTGCACATTCCAGTTCCGGGTGTCCACCCTGCTCCCTTTAAATACCCCTGCATCCCATAATCATAACCCACCCTTACTCCTTAAAATACCCCAACACCATTAAACATTAACCCATCTTACCCCCATAAATATACCCTGTACCCCAAAACCCAAACCTATCCCTAAACCCTAAAAATACCCCTGTACCCCAAAACCCAAACCTAGCCCTGAACCCTATAAATACCCCTGTACCTCAAAACCAAAGCCTACTACTGAACCCTAAAAATACCCCTGTACCCCAAAACCCAAACCTAGCCCTGAACCCTAAAAATACCCCTGTACCCCAAAACCCAAAACTAGCCCTGAACTCTTAAAATACCCCTGTACCCCAAAACCCAAACCTAGCCCTGAACCATAAAAATAACCCTGTACCCCAAAACCCAAACCTACCCCTGAACCCTAAAATAGCCCTGTACCCCAAAACCCAAACCTAGCCCTGAACCCTAAAAATACCACTGTACCCCAAAACCCAAACCTAGCCCTGAACCCTAAAAATACTCCTTTACCCCAAAACCCATACCTATCCCTAAACCCTAAAACTACCCCTGTACCCCATAACCCAAAACTATATCTGAACCCATAAAATACCCAAACACCCCAAAACATATACCTCAGTACCCCAAAACATATACCCCTATACCCATACTTACCTTATCCAAACATTAAACTAAACATGCTTTTACCAGTCATGCATTAACAACGAATTTCGTTGTAAATGTATACGTGGTAAAAGCATATAAAATGTAATGCCATCCGTTATAATGGCATTGCGGAGTAATGGCACTTTCGTAATGAAAGTATGCGGAGTGATGGTATGCGGAAAGAAAGTTGCGGAATAATGGGTGTTTACCCTACCCTGGTAAGTACATTGGTGGCATGGCGGCCCACATCTCCAGCAACATACTCATATTTTTTAACTACTGATTTGAAAAATGCACAGGTCTCTCTCATTGATGGTCAGCACCGACATACACTTTTAGACACACCTCCTGCCACAAGTTCTAGAATTGCGAACTTTAGAGCCGGGGAGCTACTTTCGAATCTCGGCATAGCTCAACATCCTGTGATTCCAGGCAAATCGCTTTGTCTCCCTGTGCCTACCAAAAATTAATGTGTTCTTCTGTAATGTAAATTGTGCTCATGCCATGTTGTCGAGTTCGCGCTATATAATATTGCAAGGAAAAATAAAGTAGAGAAACTCGAGTTCACACACTACTGAACGCGCACTCTTAAATGCATCAGCAGTGCACTGTGAATCGGAGCGTTTCTCAGGCCTGTCACAGATAAGAAATCCTACAAAAACAATATACTACTGGCCGGCAGCAATTCAGACCCGAACAACATCGGGACGGGCTGCTAGTTTCCCTATAAAAGTGTAGGCATGTTACCACCTGCACAGCATTTCACGTGAATGCACTGTGGAGAAGTGTGGCTCAGGGGTTAGAGGCGGCAGACCTGGAGCTTGAGTTCGGCCCTGGACCAGGGTTCAATTCCCCGCCTCGGCGGGTCTTGGGCTCAATAATTCCACGGACTCGATAATTCTCGCTCCGGTGCCCTCTCGACTCACGGGTTCACACTCTGCGACTCTGGGCAATAGCTTGCTTAATCTCCACATCGGCCCCTCGCGGTGGGATGCCTGGCTTTCACCTTGTGGATACCCTGCCAGGGTTATCTCACAGGGGAATACCAGGACGGGTTCCCTAAGCAAGCGCGGAGATGCCCCAGGGTAAGTCATGCGCTATATAAGCTTCATACACATTTACACATTTACACATCCAGGGAAGCACAAGTTCACACCTGCGAGGAGGCAGTGGTTTCCCCATAATGTGGCGCATTTTCCTTCATTGCTCCATGCGCACCTTTTTGAATGCATATTGCGACTCCAGGTACCCATGCCTTACCTTTTATTTAAGAAAGCAGTAGATTTGGGTACTTATAGCCTAGTTCTGCTTAGACCAAACTAATTGACTAGCAGAGCCAAAACAATTAATTGATAAATAAAAGATCATTTTGGGTAACCATATTTAAATAGTCTGAGGGGGGAATTGCAAACGAACATTCCAACAGGTTTTTCCTGTAAAATCATTACACGTTTTACCTGCAAGAATATTTCAATGGTTAATAATGTGTCCAGTCCTGTGGCAACAGATGATGGAGAGAATGCTAAATAAATCAAATATTCACCACCCATTCAAGAGATCTGGGATAAATCCATCATTGCTCACTATGCCACCCTAGTTTGGAACCAGAAAAACGCAAAACAGTCTTGACCCTGCTCCTCATGGGAACAGTCCAGCCAAACCACCAAGCCGGGTCTTCAGCCAAGATAGCTTGAATCCATTTGGTTCAGTGAGCACAGGACCCATGTCTGGGCATACCCTTCCCAGAGCAAAAAGTGCAGCAGAAACAAATGATGGACGGAATGATGAATAATGTGCCCAAGCACAATTTGCACTGACCTTAGGATAAAAAAATCAAGCGAAAAGACAGGCCAAGATCAAAATTTGGAACTGAGAGTGAGTTGTACATGTATGGAACTGTACTTTGTCAGGTATCTTAGAAAAAGAACAATGGTTACTTTGCAAGGATGCCTACACTAGAATTACTGATGATATAATTTGCTGAAATTAAAAGCCGATTGAAGAAAAAGGAAAGAAGCAAAGGGGGTGGTCTGAAAACAATGAGTAGCAATTAAGATGAACACCAAACTGAAATTTGACGATAAGCTTGAATGCAAAAAAGATAATTCGCTGTTGTGTTTGCCAAATGTCAGGGCAGTATTACTGTAATTTGTGTCTCAGTCTTGAAAGTTAATGTTACGAAATAGCATATTTTGAGTCGGGTGGTCAGCGGTTTTATTATTCGAGCAAAGTGTAGTGGAGATTCAATTTTTAGATTAGCCGTACTTTGCATAGTTTCTCATTTTCCCAATATATTCCTTGGGGTGGTATTTTCATGTTACCTAGCAACATTTCTTCATGTTGAAATTGGATGATGGTTGGTTTTCTTTTTTTGTCAAACGATTTAAAGAATGTTTAACCGTACTAATTTTAAAGCATGAACACGCACATGCATTAACTTTCCCAACTACAAATACAAATATCAGTGCTCACAAGAATTATGAAACGCTTCCCAGAAAAAAGGTATTTAGTTCACACTGATTTTTTTTTCATTGTTGTCTATATTTTTCGAAACATTGCTCCCTATATTTACTGCCAGGCAGCTATAAACATGCTGGAACACATCCTTATGTAATCACTTAACTGTAAAAACTCGCTGAAAATTTGACAGCGACAGAAATGAGTAAATTAAAGAGTTGTGGGATAAAATAATCAAATTGGGACCTGTCAAGGCATATTGTGCCAGTTCATAGAGAATCACGAATGTGAGAGTTCACATTGTTCTGTGCAAAAGCAATTATAACATTGTCAGTAGCAATATAGACTAACATTTTTGTTTGTTAATTCTTTGAGCCATGTAAAGGATTGTCTGGCGCGATTTTTAAATTACATGTATTTATTTTTGTCAGCAAGCCCTTAAAAGGAATCTGTGAAGGTAATGCGGGCATATGTGCAAGCCCCTATTGCCAGCACACCTGTGCACAGTGTTCATTCCCATTCCAATAATAATTTCTATCTGTTAATAACGGTTGTATCCATTTCTGTGGAAGAACAGAATCAATTCAAAGGGACTTGTTGTGGTGGACATTATAAGCAGAGGAGACAGCTTCTCCATAAATACAGAAGCCCTGAGGAAGTCGAGGGGATACACCCCCATACGATGAAACGCGTTGGCAAAAGGGAGTGGAAGACTTTGACAAAGACTTAAGAAATAAATACAAAGACAAGCAGAGAATTTACATGCACCATTTTGAATTTCTTATATGTGATGTACTGATGTATATTCGTAGTTTTGGGCTGTGCTACAGAGACTGTGAATGCTATATTCAATCATAGATTGAGCTTTAGGATGGATTGGGTGTTTACTCTCCTTTTCTGTAAGCACGGCTATTTGTAAAAAGAACTTAAACAGATTTTTGTAGAGTGAAACAAAAGAGTGTAAATGTAAATTTGTATGAATCTTACAAGAGCGCCCCACATCTCTTTAAACACCTTGTTGGTGAATCTACCTTTGCACAGTGGTGCATGGGTGACTGCATTGGCGCTAAGTTGCTAAACTTAGTGCAGTCGCAGGGGGAAAAACAAGGCTGCATCACATTCTTGTAAATATGGTGCAGCCTTGCGTTTCAGAAGTGGAGGACAGAGGTGTTAAGCAAGGAAGGCTAATGCCTCTCTTCTCCACTTAATTGTACATATCCACCTGAGTGTGACAGAATCCCAGAGGAAAGCCAAATGAAAATACGCGTGGAAACAAAATTTGCAAGTTGCAGCTGAGATGCTTTTTTTGGGTGAAATTGTGTTTGAAGCTGTTAACGCAATTACACATAGTATTCTAATTTACAAGCTTTGTCCTATATTTTTGGGAGATTTGCTCGTGACCTATGTGTTTCCTTTGGAAAAACGGTGTGTGTTCTTGTTCGGTAGTAATCAATATAGATTTATAAACAATATCACATTTTTAAGCTCTTGAGGGAAACGCAGACTAAAAGGGTGTAGACATCTGAACCCAGATTTATCAAGGGCTTGTGTTGCCCTTGCCTCACGCAAAGTGATGCACGGCAACCCAAGCCCTTGAGTTAGATTTACTATGCCTCTTGGAGCAAGCTTGCTTGGCTCTGTATAGCTTAGTAAATCTGAAGTAACCTATGGCAGCGCAGATTGCTGCCTTTGCTTTACTTTGCCTGGGGAAGGTGTTCCATGTGTGGAGCATGGGTGTTCTTACGCATCCAGCCATGGCTTTTGGTGCATTCCTAGATTAACTACGACTAGTAAACCTTGGAGTGCATTAAAATGCTACACCTTCCAATGCGCCAACGCCCTCACCCCTCTCAAGATCTCCACAACCAACCACACCAACAAGAAAGCCGCCTGGTTCATCCAAGGCCTCCGGACATCCAAGCGCACCTGCCGGAAGCTGGAGAAGAAATGGCTCCATGACCGAACACCAGACAGCCACACAGCCCACAAGAACGCCACCCGCAGACACCACTAACTCATCAGGACCACCAAGAGGACCGCCTTCAAGGACCGACTAGACAACAACGCACACAACACCAAAGAGCTCTTCAGCATTGTGAAAGAACTCTCCAACCCCAGTTCCCACACCAACGACATTCCACCATCACAGGTCCTGTGCGACTCCCTGGCCACCTTCTTTCACCGCAAGATCACTGACATCCACAACAGCTTCAACTCCGACACCCCACCGAGACCACCACCCCAGCGACCTCCACCCGTACCAGCCGTATGACCGCCTGGTCCACCGTCAGTGACGAAGACACCATCAAAACCATGAACTCCATCCACTCCGGAGCCCCATCCGACCCCTGCCCTCACCACGTTTTCAACAAAGCCAGCACAACCATTGAGCCCCACCTCTGGAAAGCAATCAACATCTCCTTCGAGATCGCAACCTTCTCGGAAAGCTGGAAGCATGCCGAGATCAACGCCCTACTGAAGAAACACAAGGCGGACCCCAAGGACCTCAAGAACCTTCGGCCCATATCCCTGCTACCGTTCCCGGCAAAAGTGACAGAGAAGATTGTCAACAACCAGCTAACCCGCTATCTCGAAGACAACAACATCCTGGACCCTTCCCAATCCGGTTTTCGCAGCAACCACAGCACCGAGACCGCCCTCATCGCCGCCACCGACAACATCAGGATCCTAATGGACAAGGGCGAAACAGCCGCCCTCATCCTCCTGGACCTATCAGCAGCCTTCGACACTGTCTGCCACCGCACCTTATCAGCACGCCTCCATGACACCGGAATCCAAGAGAAGGCCCTGGCCTGGACCACATCCCTCCTCTCCAACAGAACTCAGAGCATCCGCCTCCAACCCTTCTGCTCAAAAACCACCAAGATCATCTGCGGCGTCCCTCAGGGATCCTCCCTCAGCCCAACGCTGTTCATTATCTACATGGCACCGCTCGCCCACGACACACGACATCATAGCCTCAACATTATCTCCTACGCCGACGACACCCAGCTGATCATCTCCCTCACCGAAGACCCCCACACCATCAAAGCCAATCTCCACAGAGGAATGAAGGCTGTCGCCGACTGGATGAAGATAAAATATAATAATATATAGAAAATAAAGATTTTGTACACTTATTATTTGGAGTTGAATCTACCCTGTGGCCTATTTGTCGCATGTTGGTGAGCTCAATGTTGCGTATCTAAATCTGCGGACCATTTATGCACCATTTTTCTATATGGATAGGGTGGACTTGTTCTAATGCAGCAGTGTAATTTTCCCCTGTAGTCTGCCCTATATCCTTTTCAGGAGGCCCCTTTTGTATTGGCCGATTGGATGAAGGACAGCAGACTGAAGCTGAATTCAGACAAAATGGAAGTCCTCATCCTCTGACCCACCCCATCAGCCTGTGACGAGTCCTGGTGACCCACATCGCTAGGCACCGTCCTGGAACCTACCAACCACGCACGCAACCTGGGGGTCATCCTCGACTCCGCCCTCTCCATGACCAAACAAGTCAACGCCGTCTCCACGTCCTGCTTCAACACCCTCTGAATGCTCCGCAGGATCTTCAAATGGATCCCCCCTGACACGAGAAAAACCGTCACCCAGGCCCTCGTCACCCGTAGACTCGACTACGGGAACGCTCTCTACTCAGGAACAACAACCAAGCTCCTGAGACGACTACAACGAATCCAGAACGCCTCGGCACAACTGATCCTTGACGTTCCCCAACGCAGCCACATCACACCCCAGCTGAGAGGCCTACACTGGCTCCCCTTCAACAAGAGGATAACCTTCAAACTCCTCATCCACGCACACAAAGCGCAACACAACACCGGACCTCCATACCTCAACAAACGACTCAGCTTCCACACCCCCACCCGCAGGCTCAGCTCGGCCAGCCTCGCCCTCGCCTCAGTTCCTCGTATCCAGAAAACCACAGCCGGCGGCAGATCCTTCTCCTACCTCGCCGCCAAGACCTGGAACGCTCTCCCTACCAGCCTACGACAGACCCAGGACCTGCTGGCCTTCAGAAGACTTCTCAATACCTGGCTCTTCGATCAGTAGCACCCCCCCCCCTCTCCCCCCCAGCGCCTTGAGACCCTCACAGGTATGTAGGTCGCTTTACAAATGCAGTAATTGATTGATTGATTGAAGGTGAGGCGTAACAAGGAGAAATATCCTTATTTCTCCATGTTATTTCCTCTTTCTACGTGTGCTGCCCTCTGTTGTAAACATAGGAAAAGGAAAATGCCTCTGGGGATTGTCTTCGTGCAGGAAGGCCTCCCTTCCTGAACAAAAACAATCCTGGCTGTAACGCAGGCACCCTTGGACCATGGCACAATGGTACCTGCATAGGCACTTGGCAGCCACAATTGACCAGCGCAGAGGGAGAGCGGGTTGCACCATATAATTAGTAATTATGGCACATTCCTGCACTCTCCATTTGACGAAGTGCAGTAAGTTGTCTTAAGGCATAGTTTTTGATGTGTCCAATGATTAAACCTGGTAAATCCTCTTTGATGCTATAATTATGTTGCCTACAATTGTGTTTGTTGTTATATATACCAGCTGCTTTGTACAGTACAAACTCAAACTATGCCAGATTAACTGTGGACTTTTCACCTACCGGAATCTTGTCACTATTAATCTGTGTATCAAGGTGCCCTGAATTGGAGTCTAGCAAGGGCAGCTAGGATCCCAAACATTTCCCACCCGTTTTGGTGATAGCCTAAACACTGTGGTCCTAAAGCAAGGCCTGTTCCAGTTCCAGTGCTATTGCCAACTTCCCTGATCAAACCCCGGCCTGTGTTGTGAAGCCATCAAACTTGAATGAATCCTGCCTGGCTGCATTTGATCTGGCTTCCTTATAATTAGAGAGCAATTCCCCTTAGCATCCCAAATTAAGGAAGTCACATATGTTAAGCTGTAGGAGGTACATAACACCTCATCAGGAAGGCACATCAGAATGGCATCCTCACATTATACCACTGAACTGGCCTCACTGACTCACTCTTTGATGACACTGACTGACAAACAATATGAAGCGCTGAAAATGCTGAGCTAAGAATAATAGTGAGATAATGCTGAAACCGAGCCCGCGCTAACACTGAGCCATCTGGAGGTAGCTTTCAGCCACTGCTCATATTTACCTGTTCATGAGGCATCTGGTACTTTCGACCACTGCCATTGATGATAACGACCCAACAAAAACACTGAAGTAGCCATGATCTTGAACAAATGATTATACAAAGTCAATGATAGATATTATACAGTGACACTGAAGGCATTTGTAAGACATTTGATACATACATAGTTGTATTTGCATTATCTACAACAATATAAACTTGGTGGCCTTCAGTAGGAAACTTCAAGTAATGATTTCAATGCAATTCTCTTGTTCAACTGTAATCTAAACGCAAATAACCACTAAACAATGCTCCTCTTCGTCCATATTTGTCCTAATTGCTTTTTCACTAATTCATTTTCTGTTTTCATTACAATGACAAACAGTTGGTTGGGACTTATTCTTATTTCAGCCTCCAATTATCAGTCATTTTCCCTCTGACCAGAACCTAGTTTGTCCAAAATTGTCTTTCCCACCACAGCCCAAACCACCAGAACTAATGCATCTAATTTAATGTACGTATCCAACTGAATCGCTGTATATTCTTCTTTTTGCGACTTAAGACTCAGCTGTTACTTATGGTCATCTTTCCATTCCCACTATTCTTATTGTCTCTGCTTATTCATTCCAGCTTCCTCCCACTCCCAGCCTTTGACAATTGTTCTAATTCACAATTACACATTTAAGACATGGTGGGGGCACAAACCTCATATTAGAGCAGTGGGGGTACTACTAGTGAATTTATGTGAATATTTTTGATGAACTCCTCCCAATGTCCCCTTAAAAAGCCTTAGTGGCGATCTCTGTTTATGCTACGCAGAGCTATGACTTGAAAAGAATGAGCAACTAGGCATCCCCTAAGGACAATAAAACGTACTGGACAATAATTATGAGATTAGTCAAGTGTTTATATAATTCATTAACAATTTTAATATATATGTATATGACCATAATGCATGTTTTAACATTTTTACTTGATGACTTATATGGGTATCTGCAAATGGATTTGTAATTTGGCAATTTATTTTTATCTATTTTACAAGTATTTGCCTATGTGCTGGTAGAGTTGTCCCCTGCATCCAGTGGTTCCTATGTGTTTTTTGTTGTAGTGCCTGTGAGTGGCCATGTGTGATGTATGGCATACTGCAGGTTTGGCTGAGATGATTTTAGCCCGATTGGGCAATAGTACCATTGGAGTAGCGGGTGTAATTGCTGTGCATTACTACCGACTTACCCTCTTGTATAACGCTTTTTGTATTTGCATGTCCTTCCATCTGCCCACCTTAAACTCTTTGGTGGTAAGTATTTTCTATTTTGCAGCAACTACCCATGGGCACTCTTACAATTATACCTAATACATAGAACTGCATGTTATGCTTCACCAAAAGGAACTGCAAGCCTTCGCAGCCCCTTTTGAATAAGGAATGGAACAGTGAGTCTCTGCAGTCCCCACTTAGTTGCCTTGAGAAGCGGGATCTGTGTATTTCATGTTCGTTCTAGACACACGACTTTGGGAAAAAGAGCTACACATACCTACAAGAAACCATCCTACTTCTTAAGGTCACACTTTTTTGATCAGTGGAAAAAGGGAAAGAGGTTTACGGCTGGCATATTTTTAACTTCTGAGACAATCGGAGGGCCAAACAACATGAGCCAAGAAAGCGGAGATAAAATTATCTCCCTATCAGCAACAGGGTGCTAACACGCAAATTCGCATGTTAGCACCCTTTTTCTCTACGCTTCCCCTTGCATCTCTAATGAGATGCAAAGGGGGCGTTCCAGAGAAAAATAATAGGTGAAATGTTGTTAAGCGACATTTCTCCTATTATCAAGGATTTCGCTAACCCTGTTAGTGATAAAAAAAGCAGTGCTAACCACAATTAGCACTGCTTTTTTTACACCTGGTATTTTCCTGACTTAGCCATGATATCCTATGGAAGGTGGATATCATGGCTAAGTTTGTGAGCCCCTATCATCAAGCTAATGCCAAACTTCGAGAGAATATCGTTGGTTTTCGAGCGATAATCTCTCAATTGGCAGTTAGCGCGAGGATTTTTATCACTTCTGAGATAAACCTTGTTAATAGCAAGTTATCTCTGCGATAATTTCCGGCGATTCTTAGCATTAAAAAATTTGTTGCTAAGCATTGTTAGAGGTAAATATCGCTAACCGTTGGTAATATGCCCCATGATTCTCAGTAGGAGGAAATATAATACTATTCTATGTGTCTACCATATACAAAATGGTGGTATTGGGTTTCCTGGGTAATTTTGAGAGGTGACAGCACTGGTTTCCTATACAAGGGCTCGAATTCTGATCCTCCCTGCATCATAGCATTCTAGGATCTGTCTTTGTCACATTCTTCACCCACTGCACTTCATTTCTTTCTTTCTTGATTCTGCACTTGTGGTGTTTTCTGCATAATTATTGGTATTTATTTACCCCACTTGCCACATAAACCATCCACATCTGTATAGTTTCATTTAGTGTTAGCATGTACAAAAATGAAATATAGTGAAGTAAATCGACTTCAAAATGTGACACAATACATTGCATAAGGTGCATTTTCTTATTGCATTATTAAGTCAACAATGGCACGTAATTGGTCCTCCCCTACATACAATTCTTTTGGAACTGCCCATGGTCTAGTTATAATTTTTGTGTTGGGCTTTCTGCTACTCTTTTCATTTGGGCTATGCTTAGAATTATAGTGTTGAGATTTTATTTGTTTATCTTTTTTCTATTTTTGATTGTGTATTCTTTTAGAGATTTTTCCTGCAACCTGTTTGCTTGTTAGTCTCTTTGCTACCACTACTTTGCTTCTACCATTTTGTGTGACTTTTTGGTGCCTTGAATTGATTCGCTTCCCTTCCTCTAGTGAACCTGGAGATCGGTGCTGATTTGAGAGAGGTCACCCTTATCCCTTTCTGAAAAAGAAGGAGAAGATAATTGAAGCACAAACTGGCAGTACACCATTTGCACATTCTAATCACTCTGGTCAACTATGATGTGCTACTGGTGTTCTTTTTATGTATCTCCTAACTGCTATTTAATGTGACCTATATGCACTTTATATTACCTGTACTGTTCTTACTGATACTAGAACTCTCCAACTATAACTATATGCAATCTCATGTAGGCACTCTTCTTTGTCAATCCCCCCTGAATCTATTTCTCTCTCTTTCTTTATCTTACTCGACATGTCACTCCCTGCCACTTAATCTCTCCCTATTCTACTGCCTTCATTACATACCTCACCATCCTACATTAACCTCCCGGCCCCTCTCTCCTCGCAGTTGCCTTAATCTCTTTATACCACTCAACCCTTCCCTTTTTTTCTACTCCTTTTTACTCATCCACTCACTCCTATTTGTCAATCCCCCCTGAAACTATTTATCTCCCTTTATCTCACTCGACCTGTCACTCCCCGTCACCTAATCTCTCCCTATTCCACTGCCTTCAGTATATGCCTCACCATTCTAGGTCAACCTTCCGGCCCCTCTCTCCTCGCAGTTGCCTTAATCTCTTTATATCACTCCAGCCTCCCCTTTTTCCTCCTCCATTTCCTCCATATCAACTGACCTACCACTGAAAGCCACAATCACGCTCTTACATCCCACCTCTGTCCCATCCTATCCCCGGAGCATATGCCACCACTCACAATGAGAAACCTGACCTCCCCACGTTGAGAATCTCGCCGGAAGGTTTATTTTTCACGTTCGCGATCGGCAACTTGATGTTGCTGATCGCGAATTAGGAAAAAGTCTCGCCGGGATGTAAATTTGCTCGCTCGTGGTCGCCAACTTGAAGTTGAGGACCGCGAGCAAGCAAAAAATGACCGCTATGCGTGTTTGCACTGTGCTACGTGCAATTTGCGTAGTGCTAAGTAGCTCAAACTACACAAACTACGCAAGCATAGCGTAGTACTTCACCCAGGGTAAATCAAAATCGTGCAAAATACCTTATGGTTTTTAGACTATCCACTACTCCTTCCCCACTTTTCCCTGGTATAATTGACATTTTCATTTTCAAAATATCATTTCCTGATACAAGCCTTTCAACACCAACTCACCATCTTTGAACACCATTTCAACACCCTATCCCACCAGTTATCCATACCTACTCCTCTTGCCACACCTGCCCAGCCCCTTGACCCCTCTTGGATCTCCCCTGACTCCTCAACGTTAACCCCTCTCCATCCTGACATACCAAACCTTAATGACATATCCCTTTCTTTTACCTCTATTCTATCACCCTCTCCTGAACCCCCCTCTCTCATCACTTCTAATTCCCTCACCGCCCCTCAAATTATCATGCCCCAAATGACCATCTCCCTTCAACCCCTAATCCCATCTCAATACCCCCTTCTTCCCCCAAGCTCTCCCCCTAGCTCCAACCCCTGATCCCATATCAATCCCCCTTCTTCCCCCAAGCTCTCCCCCTAGTTACCATACCCCTTCCTGCTCCTTATCCTCCTTCCCAGAACTACACTCCAACCCCCAACTCTGATTCTGCATCTCCTCACACTCCATTCACCCTCTCCCCTCACAAGGCCTCCCCACCCCCACAGTCTCAGTCCCACCCCTGTCCCCCCTCCTGGCCCCTCGCCTTCTCCGAACACCACACCACCCCCCAGACGAATCTAACCATACCTCCTCCCCTCCTCCTACTGCAACCACATCCCCCCTGGTCCCTCACCATCTCCTAACTTCAAACCGCCCACCCCGGCGAACTCAGACCATACCTCCTTCCCTCCTTCTGCCCCAACCACATCCCAACATTGAACGCAATATCTCTACCTTGGTTACAGAACTTGTCCGACTTAGAGAAGACTTCAAAAATGTCAAATTCCCCAACCCTAAAACCTCCCCCCACGGTCCTCCTCTCCATGCTCTAGCCCTCCTAAATGCCCTTATCCCAAACATTGGATAACCTCCCCTCTTCACAACCGTACACAACCATACACACAGACCTCTTCGCACCTTGAAGGACTACTCCGCCTCCAACCTAGCTGAGATTTGCAACTCCTACCTCAATAAGTCCCCCCTTGGGGATTCTTCCTTCCCTCAATACAACCTCCCTGTTATGTTCTCCCAGGATCCCCTCAACTCACCACCATTCATCCATGCCCTCTCCCAATACTAACCCTAAACCCCTGACCTGCAAGCTTGTGAACTGCCGATGGCTGTTCGGCATGCGACTAAAATATTCAAAACCATCCTTAGCGAAGATATTGACCTCGCCTTCCTCACAGAAACTAGGCTCATAGATCACTCAACACCCATCCTCGAACTACTCTCCCCCCGGTTACGCCATTATCAGGAAAGACAGATCTGAGAGAATAGGGGGTGGTTTAGCAATTACTTTCACAGACTACACAACCTTTGAATACCTTGGAGCCGAACTTAAGATGAAGGGCTCTCCCCCAATACAACCACACAATATCTATCACCCACCTGGTGGACCGCTGCACTTCGCTGAAGAACTCTCAGTCCTTCTTACGCAATCCCTACTTTCTAACTCTAAAAATATCTTCCTAGGAGATTTTAACCTTCACTGGAACAAACCTGAGGATCCCACAATAAACCTTCTCACTAATCTTCTTGAGATTAGCTACCTCAAACAACTTTGCCGCTCCCCAACCCACTTCAAAGGAGCTACTCTCGACGTCATCATCGCTAACACGGATATGGTATCGCTATCCAACATTATCACTATTGACTGCTCTGACCACCACCTCATATTGTTCACTATTTCCCCCTCAACCCCTCCAGCCCCAGCTAAAAACAACAAAATCATGATTATGATCAGAAATATTAAGCAAATACCTCCTGGCGCACTTGAGTCTAAACTCCAATCCCAACTTCGTCTCAGCCCACTCTCTCTTAATGCAAATGAACTCATGGAGCACTTTAATAAAAATGTATCTGAGGTTTTAGACCAACATGCCCCTCCCAAATGTAAAACTCTAAAAAATATCCCCTCCAAACCATGGTTTACCTCAGACCTTAACAATGAAATACTCTCACTTAGACTCGCCGAAAGAGCATGGAGAAAACATCCTTCCCCCTCCCATCTTGCCCTCCTTAGAACCGCTAGATCTAGCCACAAAAAACTAACTTTCTCTGAAAAGGCATCTTTATTCCGCTCGCAACTTGCCTGTGCCATGAACCAAACCAGAGAACTGTTCAACAATGTTAAAAACCAAACCTCCCCGGACCCTCTCAACTTGTTGGCCTCCACTAACAAATTGCCAAAATGTATCAATCCTTCCGGATAATTTAGCCCTCCCATCCCACAATGTCCTCTTGATGCTACCTCAATACCATACTCCCCCTAACTCTACCCTCCACTCCGTCTCTATACCTTCCTTCATCTACCCTGCCTGAATTCAGCTTCTCTAAGGTTCTGCTTCAACATAATGCCTCCTGGCATAATTTCAACCCTGTTTCAGAACTAGAAGTCTTTAACATCTTATCCAAATTAAAACCGTCCTCTCACACAAATTACCTATTTCTTTCTTCCCTCGTCCAAGATCTAAACCACATCATCGTCCCATACTGGACCAATATCATTTACTTTCTACGGGGTGCATCCCTGTCTCCCTCCAACTTGGACCAATCACACCCATCACTAAAAACCCCAAGGCAGATCCTAATGACCCTAACAACCTCCGTCCCATCTCCAACTTCCCCCTTCTCTCAAAAGCCCTTGAAAATGTGCCCTTCTTCAATTAGATAAACACATTGACACTTACAACCTGCTTGGCACCATACAATCTGGCTTCCGTAAAGGCTGTAGCACAGAAACTGCATTGCTTAATATAGTGGATGACATCTACCTGCCCTAGATAAGGTTGAGACTTGCCTACTCATTCTTCTCGACCTCACTGCTAAAATTCATACAGTTAACCTCTTAATGCACTTAAAGATTGTTTTGGCCCAAATGGCAATGTCCTAAACTGGTTTGCCTCCTACTTACAACACAGAATCCAACAAATTGAAATTCAAAACTACCTCTCTTGCCCCACACCTGTCTCCCTCGGTGTCCCAAAAGGATCCGTCCTCTTTCCCGCTCTCTTCAACCTCTTTATGGAACCCATAACCCTCATACTCAAAGAAGCCAGAACAATTATCACCTGTAAGCATGGGTGTCAAATCCGTTCCGCTCGTGGAATTTGCGGATTTCCGGCAAATTCGCAATCCGCGAACTCTCGCGAATTTGCAGAAAATCCGCAAATTCGCACACAGCGGATTTTTCTGCTTGGTGATACAATATTGCGACGCGCGGCGTTCACTTACCGTCATTCAGCATTTGCAGAGTTGTTTTTCTCGATATTTTCCGTGTGCTGCGCCATTTTGGATCTTGCTGCGGGATTACGTCACCGCAGCTTGCCACCTTGCACTGCACGCATCGCGAGAGTTCGCAATTGCGAACACGTAGATGCGGCGGGCAGCAACAATCTCGCACTCTCAAAATTGCAAAATTTGCAATTCTGCACAAGAAATCCACCAGGAAGCAGCATAAACCTTCTGAAAATGATGATTTTTATCAGAATAACTCCTCAGGTTGACATTTGCCTGCACTTTTTTTTTTGCAAGGAGTCCATTTTGGGGGTGTTGGGGGTGGGAGGAGAGAAGCGCCCCACCGTCTCCAACTTCCTGTTCCTGTCCAGCGGGCTCCTCCCGGTGCTTTCTTCATGTGTTGGTCACTTTCATTTGGAACTTGACCTGGAACGATTACTTTTTGTGGATGCAGCTGGATATTTGGATTTGAGGCCTTTTTGACTTTCTTTGGATCACTTTTGGATTAGAAATTTCACAAGTAAGTTTGTTTGGGGATTACAGTTGCTGCAACTACAATTTTGGAATTTTCGATTTTTGGGCTGTTGTTGGGGCCTTTTGCCCAGGGGTAGTGTCGGTGCATGGACTGAGTCTTTCTGTGGGGTCTCTTTAATGTAAACATCATGGAGGGCATGGATGGCATGGGATTGTGCTGATTTTTGTGTGTTTTTCGATTTTTTTGGCTGCTGTTGGAGCCTTTTGCCCAGGGGTAGTGAGTGGTGCATGGATCGAGTCTTTCTGTGGGGCCTCTTTAATGTAAACATCATGGAGGGCATGGATGGCATGGGATTGTGCTAATTTGTGTGTGTTTTTCGATTTTTTGGGCTGCTGTTGGGGACTGGCCATGTGGGTGGGGGCCATTTTGAGTGCTGGTACAGGTAGGCCCTGGCCATGTGCTGGGGGGCAAGGGGCCATTTTGAAGGCAGGCAGTGTTCTCAGGCCTGCACCCATTTTGCTTAGCTTTCATCCTTTATGCCCCGGGGTAGTGAGTGGTGCATGGGCCTAGTCTTTCTGTGGGGTGTCTTGAATTTAAACATCATGGAGGGCATGGATGGCATGGGATTGTGCTGAATGTTGTGTGTTTTTCGATTTTTGTGGCTGCTGTTGGAGCCTTTTGCCCAGGGGTAGTGAGTGGTGCATGGGCCTAGTCTTTCTGTGGGGTGCCTTGAATTTAAACATCATGGAGGGCATGGATGGCATGGGATTGTGCTGAATGTTGTGTGTTTTCGATTTTTTTGGCTGCTGTTGGGGCCTTTTGCCCAGGGATAGTGAGTGGTGCATGGGCCTAGTCTTTCTGTGGGGTGTCTTGAATTTAAACATCATGGAGGGCTTGGATGGGATGGGATTGTGCTGATTTTTGTGTTTTTTGATTTTTTTGGCTGCTGTTGGGGCCTTTTGCCCAGGGGTAGTGAGTGGTGCATGGACTGAGTCTTTCTGTGGGATCTGTTTAATGTAAACATCATGGAGGGCATGGATGGCATGGGATTGTGTTGATTTGTTTGTGTTTTTTGATTTTTTGGGGTATTGATGGGGACTGGCCATATGGGTGGGGGCCATTTTGAGTGCTGGTACAGGCAGGGCCTGGCCATGTGCTGGGGGGCAAGGGGCCATTTTGAAGGCATGCAGTGTTCTCAGGCCTGCACCCATTTTGCCTAGCTTTCATCCATTATGCCCAGGGGTACTTAGTGGTGCATGGGCCTAGACTTTCTGTGGGGTGTCTTGAATTTAAACATCATTGAGGGCATGGATGGCATGGGATTGTGCTGATTTTTGTGTGTTTTTTTATTTTTTGGGCTGCTGTTGGGGACTGGCCATGTGGGTGGGGGCCATTTTGAGTGCTGGTACAGGCAGGCCCTGGCCATGTGCTGGGAGGCAATGGCCATTTTGAAGGCAGGCAGTTTTCTCAGGCCTGCACCCATTTTGCCTATCATTCATCCTTTATGCCCAGGGGTAGTGAGTGGTGCATGGGCCTAGTCATTCTGTGGGGTGTCTTGAATTTAAACCTCATTGAGGGCATGGATGGCATGGGATTGTGCTGATTTTTGTGTGTTTTTCGATTTTTTGGATGCTGTTGGGAACTGGCCTTGTGGGGGGGGGGGCATTTTGAGTGCTGGTACAGGCAGGTCCTGGCCATGTGCTTGGGGGCTATGGGCCATTTTGAAGGCAGGCAGTGTTCTCAGGCCTGCACCCATTTTTCCTAGCTTTCATCCTTTATGCCCAGGGGTAGTGAGTGGTGCATGGGCGAAGTCTTTCTGTGGGGTGTCTTGAATTTAAACATCATTGAGGGCATGGATGGCATGGGATTGTGCTGATTTTTGTGTGTTTTTTTAGTTTTTTTGGCTGCTGTTGGGGCCTTTTGCCCAGGGGTAGTGAGTGGTGCATGGGCCTAGTCTTTCTGTGGGGTGTCTTGAAATTAAACATCATGGAGGGCATGGATGGCATGGGATTGTGCTGATTTTAGTGTGTTTTTCGATTTTTTTGGCTGCTGTTGGGGCCTTTTGCCCACGGGTAGTGAGTGGTGCATGGGCCTAGTCTTTCTGTGGGGTGTCTTGAATTTAAACATCATGGAGGGCATGGATGGCATGGGATTGTGCTGATTTTTGTGTGTGTTTTTTTAATTTTTTGGGCTGCTGTTGGGGCCTTTTGCCCAGGGGTAGTGAGTGGTGCATGGGCCTAGTCTTTCTGTGGGGTGTCTTGAATTTAATCATCATGGAGGGCATGTATGGCATGGGATTGTGCTGATTTTTGTGTGTTTTTCGATTTTTTGGGCTGCTGTTGGGGCCTTTTGCCCAGGGGTGGTGAGTGGTGCACGGGCCTATTCTTTCTGTGGGGTGTCTTGAATTTAAACATCATGGAGGGCATGGATGGCATGGGATTGTGCTGATGTTTGTGTGTTTTTTGATTTTTTGGGGTGTTGATGGGGACTGGCAATGTTGGTGAGGGTCATTTTGAGTGCTGGTACAGGCAGGGCCTGGCCATGTGCTGGGGGGCAAGGGGCCATTTTGAAGGCATGCATTGTTCTCAGGCCTGCACCCATTTTGCCTAGCTTTCATCCCTTATGCCCAGGGGTACTCAGTGGTGCATGGGCCTAGACTTTCTGTGGGGTGTCTTGAATTTAAACATCATTGAGGGCATGGATGGCATGGGATTGTGGTGATTTTTATGTGTTTTTCGACTTTTTGTGGTGTATAACTGATGTTCCTCTGTCTTCCATTGCTGTTAGGTGCACAAGAGAACCAACAGTGCCAGGAAGAAGTCATGCAGCGGTGTGTGCAGCATAACGTCACGCAACGTCATGTGTGGCCACAGACAGGACAACTCTGCAACTCGTGCAACTGCGGCCTGCTGTTCTGACATCTGAAGAAGATGGCCCCAAAAAAAGTTCCCTGTAGCTCCTCTAGCAAGAAAGTTGCCAGTAAGGAGCAGAAGAATAAAGTTACCAAGGAGGCTGGTGTGCCGCCCGCCACATTTTTTGGGAATATAAAAAAACGTACGCCTGCAGCAGCAGCGGGATCTGCTGGGGACCAAGCTGGGAGCAGCACCCCCGCTCCATTGGGCTCAGTGCCACCACCACCACGCCAACTTAAGTCCAAGCCCTTGAGTGCTGCAGAGGGAGTAAGTCTAGTTGTTCAATCACCATCCACCAGTGATGTTGGCTCATCGCAAGAAAGAAGCAGCAATGTCCCTCAATCAACACAGGTTGTTGTACCTCATCTTACGAGTGTTCAACAACCACAGCCGCAACAACAACCACATGTGCAAGTACAAGCCCAAGTACATGTGGAAGGAGAGGCAGCGCAAGGAGATGCGCAAGCAGAGGTGCATGGAGGGGCACAAGTGCCCACAATAGTTGTTCCTCATGAAGTAGGGGCACATCAGGAAATCGACATTCAAGCCGAGGTATCATTTGAGGAAGCCACTCCTCCTGATCATTTATTGTCTTCCACATCCCTAGCAAGGAAAAGATCAAGGATGGTGTCTACATCTTCTTTAAGCCCCCTTTCTTCTAATGATATGGATCCAACTTGGGAACCACCACTGCCGTCTGAGAGTGAGGCACACCATGATCTGACAAAGGTAGCTAAGCATAAAAGGAAGGTCCCCGAAAGACTCATAGTTATGGGGTGTGATGATGACGCTGAAGAAGTGGCATATACTACTCCTGCTGATGAAGACTCTCACGACGATGACGCAGTCATCATACACGCCACTCCAGCCTCAGTGGGCATGCAGCAAACAGACATTTTTACCGTAGCCCGAAAAGCTGCTGAGTGTGATGTTGTCGACGAGGAGGCAATGGGACCACCATCATTGGAGTTAACTAGTACACCACCACCTACCGCTTCCATATTTTTTTCTCGCCAGAAGGGACCTCCATCCACCTTGACCTCAATTAGTGGTGGTGCAAGTGCACAACGTAGTAAAGTTCGGCAACAAACATCCTCCACTTCATCTGGCATTAGCAGCATGACCAGTATCGCCACCTCCTCCCCCCACAGACATTTGAAGTCTGCAGTTTTGGACTTCTTTAGTGTTTGCACAACAAGGGAAAACATAACTATTTGTAGCATTTGTCAGCTTGCAGTTAGTCGTGGTAAGCTTGGTACCAACTATGGTACCGGAGGCCAGAGAGGTCATCTTGAGACAGCACACTGTCCAATGGCATGCGCACCTAAAGGAGATCAAGGAAGCCCGAATTGGAAGTCAACAAACTCTATCCGTTGATGTTTCATCTAATGATGACGAGGAGGAAGAAGCGTCAAACACTTCACTTACACCCAGTACCCCTGTCAGCAGCACACCCCCTGTGAGCCACACTGAGAGTGTGGGAGAGAGTGAGACACCAATGCGAAAAAGTTCATCATCACCGAGTGTAACTGGGTCAAAGAAGTCATCATCATCATCACTCCGTAAAATATTGTCCAGCCCACCATCAGAAGCATGTTTTTTTCAGAAGCGCCATTTGAATGCAACCACCCAATGACGCGTCTGTATAACACTAAGCTGGCTAAAAAGCTAGCTCTGGACCTTCTCCCTTTTTCTTTTGTGGAAGGGGTTGGTTTTCTTGAATTAGTGGCAATGCTCTGCCCTAAATGGAAGGTTCCTTGCCGGTTCTATTTTGCCAGAGTTGCAGTTCCAGCACTACATGCAGATGTGCTGGAGGTGATTGGGGCAGCTTTGCAGAAGAGTGCTGTTCACACTATACATCTGACAACAGACATGTGGACCAGTGGCGCAGGCACTGATTACATGTGCATCACTGCACACTGGGTCTCTTTTTCAGGAGTTACAGCAAAGCTATGGGCAGGTGTTGACCCAGACAACGTTTTTAAAGCTGCTCGGAAACATGCAACACTAGCCATGTTTGGCATGGAGACAAGTCATACAGGAGAAAACATTTTGCAGGAGTTTAACACAAAGGTCTTTCAATGGCTGTCCCCAAAAAAACGCAAGATTGGTTATGTTTCCACGGATAATGGCGCCAATGTAGTTAATGCCATGGATATGGGTAACTATTTCAGAGTTCCGTGTTTGGCGCACTGTATAAACCTGGTTGTTAAAAAATTCTTGAGTGAAGAAAGTCCAGCGAGCGAGTTACTGACTGTGAGAAGTTGGCCTGGTATATAATACTCACTAATTCTTAGTGATCACTTTGTACCATGCCAAACAACCCTTATGATGATGGTTGTAATTCAACCTTGTAGACCAGTTATCCTAGTGGTAACGTGGGCAAAGCAGTCTTAGGCTAAACTCTGAAAGGCATGTGAAGCCAGCTGTTATACCATACACAACCCCCTTGAATACCAAATGAAAGGGACACCACACAGATATATATTGAAAATATATATTGATTTATTAACTATAAAATCCCCTGGACTCTTTATGAGCACAGAAGCACAAGCGTTAGTTGCACAATATGGATGAGCCCGAGGGGCCACCTAAACCATATACTAAGAAAGTGGTATAAGAGATACCAATAGGAAAGGGAACGGGCCTAGGGCCTTGGGAATCGCTGGAGCTATTCGAGACTAGCAGTGACTAAGTCGGGAAAGGCCCGAGGGACTCGGGTGCAGTGTTCAAAGTGCACGCACTTTCCAATGCAAAGTCTATGGTGCGTAAAAAGTACAAAGTTAGAAAGTTAGGAACCTTCCGAGTGACCTATGGAGCTGAAACTTAAGACACAGGCCCTTGAGATGTGTACCAGTGCAGGAGCACTGGCGGAGCTGAGTTACCTCACCCACAGGAAGCGGGTGCACAGGGTCGAAGTAGTGTCGGGTTTCGTCACGCTGGTCGATGGTGCTTGGAGCTGAAGATGCTGCAGGCGGCTCGATGTGAAGAGTTCCGTGGATCCAAGGGTGTATCTGAAGATGTGAAGACCTGAAAGCAGAGGGGACAATGTTCAAAGTCACTAGCCAGTGACTACCGTGGAACCAGATTGGAACCAGGCGATGTCGGGTGCAAACAGGCATTGTCAGGTAGTTTCTCTCTGCAGCCACGTGGACACCCGGGGTCGAGGACGTCCAGGAGTCGGTCACCAGCTGTCCCACGCAGGCTTCTCGCTGTTGGCGGTGTCGGCGACCTGATCGGAGCAAACAGGCCTTGGCAAATGCAAGCCACGCAGAAGTTGAAAGATGCTTAACACTCGGACCAGCAAGGTCAGAGCAAGTGCTCCTTTTTACAGGAGCTTGGGTAGGTCTTGAGCAACCAGACCTGTTGTGTAAATCATCGGTTTCGTCACCAAGATGGCCGCTGACCACGTGGCTAGTGGCCGGGATGGCGCGTCAAGTGGCACAATGCAAAAGGGCCCCACGCAGATCGTGGAGATGCTGGAGGGCTGATCTTTGGTGCAAGGGCTGCTCGGTGATGGGGGTTCTCAGTCCCCAAAGCACAACATTGAGGATACCTCAGAAACTGCGCAGTCAGCTTTTCAAGTGTCTTCCAAGAGGTCTGGTCCCACGTCACTCGATGCCTCCACAGGTCCCTTCTTTGCAGGGACTGTGGATCGGGCTCTGAGAGGTCTGGGAGTCTGGTTCTTGTCGGGCTCTGGGCTCGGGCTCCGGCGGGAGGCGGCGGCAAAGCATACGTCGAGTTGCTGGTTGGTACCTGTGTTCACAGGGTGGCCACTCCTAGGCCACAAGGGAGATTCTCTTCAGTCTTCTGAGCAGCAGAATGTCGAAGTCCAGTCGTCTTCTTAGTTTCAAGTTGATTCAGGATGATCTGCTGTGCAATGGCACTGCTCCCACTCTTATTCCCAATCTGAGTGGTGGATCACCTACTAGGTCCCTCCTCTGGGTGGGACCAGGAAGGGGAGTGGTTACACCCCCTTTCCTTTGTCCAGCTCCTCGCCAGGACTGGGGCTGGAAAGCCCCAGAACCGGTTTGGGCTGGCTTATGCACAGGGACACCTTGTGTGCCCCAGGCATGTCTCAATCTATTCAGCCCTGTCCTACCCAATACACAAAACCCTGTCTGTGGTGTTGCTCGCACCTCCCCAGGCAGGGAACCCTTTGTCCAGGCCCTCCTCGCTGGAAGGACTCCCAGCAGCAGGAGGTCAGACATGTGTCTGTGGTGGCAGCATCCATTTTGTGAGGCTGAGGCTCTGGTTAACTTTAACCGGGGTTAAGGCTACACACATGTCGTGTCCCTCTAGAAGGGTGGAATGCTATCCCCGTCGACAGAACTGTCGAGGGGATAGTATTCCAATTCGTATGACACCTTACTCGACATGTTTTGATAAAGCCAAACCAAAGATAGCATATAACCGCGAGGATTATAATGCACTTAAGAGTATATGGTATGGCAATATCCCGGAACAGCTTAGGGAGTGGTTCCCGACAGCTGCAGACAGGCTCAGCTCACGCTAGAGCACCATCTCACATATTTCCAAGCACTCTGCCTCCAGGATTGATGAGGCCTTCCATAGGAGTGGCTGATAGGAACATATGTGTCCAGTTTAGGGTTAGATATAGGGATACTATATCTAAGCAAGAGGTGATTACACCAACTTACCCCAGCTGAGTGATCAGCCAGTTGTGTCAAATATGGAGGCCAGGCCAGGGGTGGCACAATACATGCTGCAGCCCCTGGTAGGCCTTGGCTACACCTATGCCCTGGGTACCTATGGTACACTGTTACAGGGGCCTATAAGGTGAACCAATTCCAATTGTGTTATGCACCTAAGGTACATGGAGTCCATTTTAAGGAGAGAGCAATCAGCCTGGGGCCCTGAATAGCAGGATCCCAGGCCAACTAAGTCAAAAACCAGCTAAACACCAGGCAAAAAGTTTAGGGGTAACCATAGTCAGATATCCACCTTCCTACACTGACCACCTGCCGAAGAATGTGCACACATTTCAGCCATTCTTTTAAGGCCCAGAAGCATCTGAGGGGCCTGCTACATGAACGTCGACTGGCAGTGATAGCACTCATCCAGGAGGTGGCAACACGTTGGAACTCAACCTTCTACATGCTTGAGCGTCTGTATGAGCAGTGTACGGTAGTCGATCAGTATTTCTTTACACAGGGTACAGCTATGAAGGACCTGAGGATACATGCGGAGCAATGGAAGCTAGTTAAAAGCCTGACAGACATGCTTCGTCCTTTTGAGGTCTTCACGCGTGCAGTCAGCAGGGAGGACTGTAATTTGGGAAAAGATATCCCATTGTTGCTCATGCTAGAGCACCAACTGAAGGCGGTGTCTTCTACGTTTCAAAAAGATGAAGAAAAGCAAGAAGCTTTTGATTTGGCGGAGAAATTATTACAGCGCCTACTTTGAGATGAATGTCTTCAAAAGATCCACACAGAACAGCATTACATTTGTGTTACTATTCTGGATCCACGCTACAAAAAGGCACTGGCAGGCAGAGCATTCTTTCCTTTTGGTGACGCAGAAGTTTTAAAGTACAAACGTTGGCTAGCTCTGTCAGCCATGAGGTTTGAAAGAGAACAGCAGGAAATTGAAGGAAAAGGCAGTACATCAGCATCAGCAGGCCATCCGGAGTCAAAAGAATCCACTTCTGCACCTGTGGCTGTGGCAGAAGTGAGTGATTTTCCCTCTCAGCCATTAAAGACACCAGCAACCGGATCATCTGCAACAGACACAAAAGTAACATTGTGTGAAGAAGAGGATTGGCTAACTCAGCTTGGGTTTGCTTCTTAAAAGGTCCCAGCAAAAAGTAAGCAAAGTGGAGGAACTGTGGAGAACCTTGAGTCGATGGTGCAGGACTATCTGAATGACTCAACAGAGGTCTATGTTCATGATGACCCATTGGCGTATTGGCATGGGAAAAAATAATTGTGGCCAGAGATCTCCAACCTGGCTATAAACTACTTGTCTTGCCCACTCGCAAGCGTGTCTTCTGAACGTGTTTTCAGTGCTGCTGGTGGCATTGTAACTTGCAAAAGGACCAGCCTCTCGCCCAAAAATGTGGAGAGGTTAACAATGATCAAGATGAATCAGCACCTCATACCACCAGATTACAAAGTACGAGAATACACGCCGGAAGAAGACGAGGAGGACACCAACGTAGATGAGGGAATTTATCTCTGTTAGGTGACCTACTCCCGCCTGAATTCGCAGAGTATGAGGACGAACTCTTCTTCCCTGACACCGAGCCCTGAAAATGAGCCAATGAATCAATAACTTTCTTTTTCGTCCTTATTCCTGTGTGGAAGTCTTTCCTTGTTTTGCAAAGTCAATATAAATAAAAACTTTAATCACCTAATCACAAAAACAAGCCCATCAGCAGAACTGTCTTCACTTATTTGCTTATTGATTTGAAGGTACCGCAGTCTGCATTCCTCAGGTTCACAAGTTCACAAGTACATGCTCCTCTATCCTCCTCCTCCAGACTCCTATTTCCCTCAAAGCAGATGGCTGGATTACGCCCAATGAAGAAAGACTACGCCCTTGTGGGGGTGTTCTACTTCTTTGCGGGTGAGTTGACGGGTCTGGGGCATTGCTGTGAAGGTCCAATACCGGATGAAAGTGGTTTGGAGAAAATCAGAGTTGAAAAAGTTTTTGCCTTTTGCTCACTATCATGTTTTCGGGGGCCTGTTTGGGGGACTTTCTGGTGTTTGTGGGTGGGTTTCGGGGTCTGGGAGCACTGCTGGCACAGTCTTATTTTGATTGCATTTGTTTTCTGGGACATCCATGGTGGAAAAGTGGAGTCATGACCTAGCTGCACAGCGCGTTTGGACAGAAGGCCGAAAAATATTGTAAGTATGAGATTTTCGATTTTTAATTTTTGCCTGTTTGGGGGTGTTGTGCTTTTTTGCGCGTGGGTTGGCGGGTCTTGGGGCATTGCTGGGAAGGTCTAATACCGGATAAAAGTGGTTTGGACAAAATCAGACTTGAAAAAGTTTTTGCCTTTTTGCTCACTTTCATGTTTTTGGGGCCTGTTTGGGGGGCTTCCTGGTGTTTGTGGGTGGGTTTTAGGGCCTAGCTGCAGAGCGCGCGCGGAGTGATTTTGGAAATTGACCCCAAAATTACTAAGTCCCCATTTTTGTACTTTTGCTTTTTGGCTGTTTGGGGGGCTTCTAGTAGTTTCCGCCTTGGTTGACGGCTCTGGGGCCATTGCTGGGAAGGGCCATTGCTGGGAAGGTCTAATACCGGATAAAAGTGGTTTGGACAAAATCCATGAGGAAAATGTTATTGCATTTTCTGGCATTTCACTCAATTTAGCATTTTTGGGTGCCTGTTTGGGGGGCTTCCGGGTGTTTGTGGGTGGTTTTCAGGGCTTGGGAGCACTGCTGGGTATGGATACATTTGAAAGCAAGAGGTTTGAAGAAAATCCATGGTGGCAAAGGGGAGTTATGGCCTAGCTGCAGAGCGCGCGCGGAGTGATTTTGGAAATTTGCCTGAAAATTTCTAAGGGTCCATTTTTGAAGTTTTGCTTTTTGGCTGTTTGGGGGTCTTCTACTAGTTTCCATCTGGGTTGATGGCTCTGGGGCCATTGCTGGGAAGGTCTAATACTGGATAAAAGTGGTTTGGACAAAATCAGACTTGAAAAAGTTTTTGCCTTTTTGCTCACTATCATGTTTTCGGGGGCCTGTTTGGGGGGCTTCCGGGTGTTTGTGGGTGGGTTTCGGGGTCTGGGAGCACTGCTAGGTATGGATACTTTTGATTACAAGTGGTTTGAAGAAAATCCATGGTGGCAAAGGGGAGTTAGGGCCTACCTGCAGAGCGCGCGCTGAGTGATTTTGGAAATTGGCCTGAAAATTACTAAGTACCCATTTTAGTACTTTTGCTTTTTGGCTGTTTCGGGGTCTTCTACTACTTTCCGCCCAGGTTGACGGCTCTGGGGCCATTGCTGGGAAGGTCTAATACCGGATAAAAGTGGTTTGGACAAAATCGTAGGCGAAAATATTTTTGCGTTTTTGCTGACTTGCTTGTCTTTGAGGTGCTGTTTGGGGGGGTTCCGGGTGTTTGTGGCTGCTGGCACAGTCTAATTTTGATTGCATTTGTTTTACAGGAAATCCATGGTGGAAAATGGGAGTTAGGACCTAGCTGCACAGCGCGTTTGGACAGAATTGAAAGAAGGCCGAAAAATATTGTAAGTATGAGATTTTCCATTTTTGCTTTTTACCTGTTTGGGGGTGTTGTGCTTTTTTGGTTGGCGGGTCTTGGGGCATTGCTGGGAAGATCTAATACCGGATAAAAGTGGTTTGGAGAAAATCCATGCTGAAAAGCCTTTTGGCACTTTTTGTAACTTAGGGTTCGTTAGGGTTAGCACTAGCAGCAGTATTCCATGTGTTTGGGGTTTCTAGATTTTTGCAACAGGGTTCTGGGGTCTTTGAGCACTCGTGGGAATGTGTAATTTTGGTTGCAAGTGATTTGAAGAAAATCCATGGTAGGAAAGGGGGGATTTGGCCTAATTAAAGAAAGCGTTTGCCACTATTCTTAACTTAGGGCTCGTTAGGGTTAGCAGTATTGTATTGCATGTGTTTGGGCGGGGGCTGTTTGTGGGGGGGTTTGTGAGTCTTGGAGCGATGCTGGGTATGGATACTTTTGCTTGCTTGCAAGTGGTTTGAATACAATCCACGGTGGGTAAGGGGGGATTTTGGCCTACTTTACTTTCAAAGTACGTTTTGTCACCATTTTTCTACTCGGCCTCGTTTTTTGAGATCTGATTGGGGGTCTTCTACATTTTTGCGACTTGGTTTAGTAAGGGTCCGGGAGCACTGCTAGAAAGGTCTAATTGTGTTCTAAAACACAGTTTACAGTACACCTAGTTTGAGGGGAAAGATCCGCTAAATTAATTCACCCATATTTATTTATCCTTCAAAAGGAGACTCAGACAGGGTACGCACTTTCAAAAATATTGTACTATCTAGTAGGAAACTTAAAGTGTGACTTTTTGCACTACACAGCGTACATACCTTATATTTATTTGTCAGTGGTGTTCTAATATCACTTCCTGTTTTTCCATCAATAATTACAGGCCGGGTTTCAGTCTGTGCAATGGGAAAAAAAGGATGAAGTCAGGAATCACATTAGCGAGCCGCAATTCAGTATCTGCCAGGCAGGCAGTGGACAGGGTGTCTTCTGGTCACCAACATTGATGGACGGAGCGTCAGCTGGAATGGAGGAGTCCCGCTAATAAGAGGAATGGTTTGATGCATGCAACTTACCAAATTCAACAGGACAACTACAACAACATACAGATACAGTATCCGTTCTTTTCTAATTATCTTTTAAGTAATGTTATTGCTGTGAACTTCTATGAGTGTGATTCTGCATTTCTTTGATCTCTGCTTCTAAATTCATCCCTACAGCCATTCTATAGGTTTTACTTCTGCTATTTTTTAAACCCAATTTAATGTAAGAAGTGGCTCTCTGAGTGCAGAGATAGGCAAGTGAAAACGCATAATTAGTACTGCAGCCCTGTACTGTCTTATTCTTTCATTCACGGTTTTTGAAAGTACTACTTACTTTTCAGTAACCATGCATGCAGTAGTGCATGCACTTCCTTTATGTCACATAAAAGATTTATGGTTAGCTTTGTACCCAAAGATTTCTTTATCTTCAATTATTGTTTGTCCATGCTGTGATTTTTTTTTCTTCTCTCAACAAAACTTTCCCAAAAAACCCCATTCCCATCCATTTTCCAAACCCTAACCCTCTTCCCCCAGGCTGTGTGGTATCCTCCTCCTAGATGTGGCAAATTATTACGCTGCTGTGTCCTTCACCTTCGATACTATTTCTTGTAGTAGTAGCCCATTTCAAAGAAATTCAACGCAAGTACTAGTTATACTTTCAATAATTTACCATTTGTTATGCTACATTGTGGCACTGTTCTAGTGTACTGTCACCTGCTATATTCTCTATTGTGCCGTTCTAATTCTACCGTAAGGACAAACAAGGTTTCATTTTCTTTTTTTTCAGATGCTGCAACTGCCACTGTGTAACACCACTAGTACCACCGCAATGATGACATTTCATCCGGCCAGGATTGCCAACCTTAATCACCATTTGCCGTGCAGCCAGCCCTGTGCCTAGCCCTATTTCCAAACACAAATTACAGGTAAGAAAAGCGTTTGGGGGGAGGTATAATGGAGTATTAGGAGAGACGAGAGACTGACGCTAGTACTAGTAAAGTCCTAGGACTATTGAATTCACTTACTCTGTGAGAGGCACTTAGTTTTGAAAACATTTGGGCAATTAATTACACAACTTGAATCAAGATGCCACTTAAGTTTCAGGAAAACAAACTTACTGTTAAATCCCCACCCAGGCTCAAAAGCAGTAAAAAAACATGTATGCTAAGATAAAGTTTAAAGTATATTTATATTCCTAACAAAAATAATCTCCCGCAAGACCCAACCCACCCCCACTCCCTAACCCCAACGAATGTCCGTGAAAAGTCCAAAAAACCCAACTCCCAATTCCCACCCCCCAGAAGTCTTTAAAAAGGGGCAAGGGACAGTCTCCTCCTACTGCTGGCTGCTGCTGTTGACTTTCCGGGCAGGGTCGGCATGCTCCTTGCTGAGGGTCTCGAGCAGGGTTTTGGTGTTGAGGAGCTCCTGTTCGAGGTAGGAGACCCTCAGGGAAAGGTGGTACATCCTTTTTTTGTAACTGCTGTGGGGGGCAGCTGATTTCTTTGCTGCTCGGCGGTGGCGGATGGCTGCGGTACCCCGGCTCCGTACCGCTGGAGACCTGCTGCGCTGACTGGCTGACCCAGGGAGCGCGGAGGAGGATGCAGGTGTCGCCGTAGATGTTGTAGACATACTCTGCATGTCCTCCTCCTCCTGGGCCACCATCCGCTGATATTCGGCGACAGTGGCCTCCAGCCTCCGTTGCTGTGCCCGTCTAGCCAGCTCCTTCCGTGTTGGTTTGGAAGGAGCATCAATATGAAGAAAGAAAAAGACATAGTCTGTAACCAATGCTCTTTAAGATTAACACAAAATGATTCAGCAGAAAGTTGTGTCTGAGTAAAACTAGCAACTTGCAAGCGCAGTACATAACTATTGTGGCCAGTATCTATCTAACCTCCCACTTCTTCATCCTTGCTCTAACATTATTGGGAGTTTAAGGAATCAATTCTACGAGCTCTATGGACTCACTCCATTAGAGTCGACTATGACAGTACACCAGTCTTATTCTTCTTCTCCCTTGTTTCGAGGGACTCGTTGAGCCAGTTTGAGAGGTTTAGATCCGCCTCCATGGGATCAGGGTCAGATAAGGGAATCGTCTGCTCCAGTCTGTTAATCCAGCTTTATAAAGGAAGTTTAGACCAGACTCTCTCTAAGGTGTGTGGCACCTGTGATTGTGGGAGGTCCAAATTTGTTTGCCACTCAAATGAGACCAAAAAATAGTTGGACCAAGGTAGGGGGAGGGAGGACCTTGAGACCAGATGTGAGGCATTCGTAAATATAGGATCAAGAAGATGACCTTTTATGTGTGTGGCATCTTCATTTATTAGCTCCATCTCCATAATTTTCAGCTCGTGCTTAAGAGCCATAGCCCCCTTATCAGAAGGATCATCGAAATGAAAATTTAAATCTCCTAATAAGATAAAGTTAGGTGCAGCAGTGGCTAAAGCAATAGTATTCTCTAGTAGTGAGTCTATGATTTGACCTGGGCTGCCTGGTGGACGGTATAGCAGTAGGCCAGATAAGTATTTATTCGGTGAGATCTGCAAATGGAAATGAGTGCTTTCGCAGTCCTTAACATCACCCTCTGTTATTCTACAGCCAAATCTGTCTCGATGTATTATTGCTAGCCCGCCCCCTTTTCCAAGGGGTCTATGTTGACATTGCATGTTAAAGCCGTCTGGCAGTGCCATAATGATATCAGCTCCAGAGTTTGGTGACAGCCATGTCTCTGTTAAAAACAATAGGTCCAGCTCCAGATCTTGGATCAGTACATTTATTTCAACAGCGTGTTTTGGAAGGGACCTACAGTTTAGGAGTGCCATAGTGAGTGTGGCCGGTTTTGTGATGGCGTTGTTCTTCTCCATAGTCGACCCCAGCCCATCATAGCCTCTCGGCCAGGGATATTCTGGGTTGAATATCAGATGTTCTCGGGGGTTCTGCCTAGGTTTAAGATGCAGTAGATTCTCCCGAGTATAAGTCTTACCAGGGGCCGATGAGTCGACCAGCGTTTCTGGCCCATGGCCCAGTCTGGCACGGACGGGCACAGACGGGCTTGCCTCTGGCGCGCCTACGGCGCCCCATCGGCGCGCCCGCTGCACGGACGGAAAGAGGACTTCATTATATGGTGTGTAGGCCCCTAATCGTCCGGACACTAGAGCGCTGTCCCTGTCCTCCCCCAAGATGGCGCCCGCAGTCTGCACCGAGAGGGATCGAGGCTGGCGTTCAGTGGAAGCCCCAAATCGGCTCCCCAAGGCCCCTCCAATCCCTGTAAGAAGCACCACAGGTAGAAAAGTGTGGCGAAGGGGGGAACAATTAAAATTTCAAAGTGCAAAGTGCGGTAGTTATTGAAAGAATGCTCGTGCTGTCAGGATAAACAATTCAGTTTTTAAATCAATTCCGTTTTTAAAATCAGTACAGTAATGTTCGAAAAAGAAAACCCTAAGCTCCCGACTGTGCCTCAGGAGTTTTTGTTCTAGTGAGGAGCAGGGAAACAGATGCTCTTTTTATCGTGATCCGGTCCCCAATCGGCCGGACACTAGATCGCTGTCCCCGTCCTCCCCCAAGAGGGCGCACGCAGTCTGCGTCGAGAGGGATCGAGGCCAGCGTTCAGTGGAAGCCCCAAATCAGCTCCCCAAGGCCCCTACAATCCCTGTAAGAAGCACAACAGGTAGAAAAGTGTGGCGAAGGGGGGGAACAATTAAAATGTCAAAGTGCAAAGTGCTGTAGTTATTAAAAGAATGCTTGTGCTGTCAGGATAAACAATTCAGTTTTTAAATCAATTCCGTTTTTAAAATCAGTACGGTTGTGTTCAAAAAAGAAAACCCTAAGCTCCCGGCTGTGCCTCAGGAGTTCTTGTTCTAGTGAGGCGCAGGGAAACAGATGCTCTTTTTATCGTGATCCGGTCCCCAATCGGCCGGACACTAGAGCGCTGTCCCCGTCCTCCCCCAAGAGGGCGCACGCAGTCTGCGTCGAGAGGGATCGAGGCCAGCGTTCAGTGGAAGCCCCAAATCAGCTCCCCAAGGCCCCTACAATCCCTGTAAGAAGCACCACAGGTAGAAAAGTGTGGCGAAGGGGGGGAACAATTAAAATGTCAAAGTGCAAAGTGCGGTAGTTATTAAAAGAATGCTCGTGCTGTCAGGATAAACAATTCAGTTTTTAAATCAATTCCGTTTTTAAAATCAGTACGGTTGTGTTAGAAAAATTGCTTGATTTGCGGACCGTCGACTTGGAAAGTTATTTAACTCACTAAACAAACTACTAAAAAGGTTCGCCTAGGACTGGCAGGCAGCAGTCCGCAGCACGCGAAGTGACAGACAAAGTCCATCGTGATTGCAGATCAGCGACAACACTAAAAAGTTTCCTACTACATTAACCAGTCATTAAAATACTCAAACTATCAATCCACCACCACTATTTCTTCTTATTGCCAGGTGTACAAAGGAAGCACTAGACTTGAGTCTGTAGGGGCAGATTTAGAAGCCCCTTGTGGCTCTTTTGCTCCATTGTTGCGTGACTTTTGTGACGCAGCGCCAGAACAAAAGAGGCGCCATGGTGCGGCGTATATTAACAACGTGATGCATATGGGAGATGCATCACGTTGTAAAGCCCTGCGCCATCAGGGGTGTTCCGGCGCAAGGGAGGGCGTTGATGCGCAGGAACGCATCCTAAAAGTGGCTGAGGGAAATCTACAAGATTTCAATCAGTCACTTTTAGGACAATGATGCGTGACTCAAACCCTGCGCCTGCTTGATGCAGACGTACGGCTTGACGCAGCATTGGGAGATAGGGCACCCCAGAGTATTGCTGGAGCTGTGCCATCGTTGCGACGCAACTCCAGCAATGCACCGCCTTTACGGCACAGATGCGTAATGCTTCGGTAACGTTTTGGGCCCATGGTGCGCCGCATTGTAAATACGGCGCACCATGGGTGGTGGTGGCGTGGCGCACAATTACTGGTGCATCCCTGCTACTTTGCAGGGATGTGCCGGTAATTCAAAATCTGACCCTTAGTGTCTAGCATTACGCAGTTCTTTAAACTACACTCATACATAATTTCTCAGGCCAATGAAATGAACACAAAATCGAAAACAAATAAGCATAGTAGCAACGCTACTGAGAAGGAGAGCAGTGCACCTGAAATGCACAGAAGATTTTGAAATATAATTTACCTACAATGTAATCAGCAGCATTATTGCTCTTGGTAAAAAACAAAAATTTGCAATATAATAACACACAGAGCAGGAGAAAACAGAGTAGGGAAGAAATAGCTACTACTACTCACCAAGCCCGGGGATCTCAAGGCCGAGCAGGTCGATCAAGTCGCGTTACCGGTCCAGAAGATTTGTCCAACGGTGGGTGGCCTGGTTGTAGGTGCGCCGGACCCGAGAGTGTTGGTACATGACCCGGCACACCTTCTCCCACCGCTTAGGGCGCTCCCGGATCCCGTACCCGCTAGCGATCTTGCCGCCCGCCATGATGGTCCTGGGGAGGCGGCGCTGAACATAAAAAACTAGTGCGGCCACCTCCTCCGCGCTGAAGATCTCCCGGGCTGTGACCTGCTCCCCCCTCAAACGCCCGCACGGGAGCAGGGCACGGGGTGCGGGACCCTTCCCCTTCTCAGGATGCTTCCCGGCTCCCTTTACCATGGTCTGGGCAGAAAGGAAGCTAAATAATAAAGAAGAAATAGAATAGGGAAGAAGAAAAGAAAAGAGTTTAAAAAAGTAGTTTAAAGTTAACCAAAAGTTGCAGAAAACACAAAAATATAGTGCTAGAAAAATAGAGGGACAGATAATAAGTAAAATAGATAAAAAAAACTTCAAACAAGCAAAGGATGGCAGAGATTCAGAGAGGATACAGAAAGCATGCCCAGAACCATAGCAATGAATGAGAAACAAGATGGCCGCGCCCATTCACGACCGCGTGGGTAAGTTCGCGCCAGATTTCCCTCGCGATCACACGCGAACTTGTACTAGCGAGCCACACACTTTGCGAGATTACACATCGTGCCCGGAAACGGACCTCAACACTGCCCTAACCAAGATTCAATCCTGTTCCACTCCAATCATCTCAAACTCAATCCAAACAAAACTGAACTCATTCTTTTTCTCTCCTATAAACAACCCTCTCCCCATTCAGACGTGGATCGCTGACCTTAATGCCCTTAACTGTTTTCTCTCCCTCGCCTAATCAGTAAAATCTCTTGGCATCCCCATCAATAGTAAGCTAACATTCATTCCCATATAAGAAATTCGGCAAAAGGAGCACTCTTAACACTCCGACATCTCAAAAAACTAAAACCTTTTATTCCAGAGGAATATTTCAAATCAGTTGTCCAATCTCTAGTCCTCTCGAAAATTGACTACAGAAACGCTTTACTCTCCAGAACTCCGAAAATTCACTGGGCGCCCCTCAAATCTGTTTTCAACCTAGCGGCAAGGCTAACAATGGACTGTAAATGCTTCAACCAAATCTCACCTGCCCTCAGGGACCTTAAATGGCTTCCTATTGAATGCAGATTCTCCTACAAAATTGCCTGAATAATGCACAAAACCCTTTACCAAAAGACCCTGCCTTACCTCTCAAACAAACTGAACAAAGCAGGTTGCGCTCGCCCGCTGAGAAGCACCAACTCTCTTCTCCTCATCCCGCCTCTTCTGAAAAAACAAGCCTCTCAGTCCTGGCCCTTCTCTGGAAAGGCCTCCAGCATCTGGAATGCATCAGGAATGCCCTACCTAAAGATCCACAAAAAAAAACCCTCATGTCAATTTAAAAAAAGACCTTAAAATACACCTGCTCAGCAAATATTGCGGAATATAATCCTTCTCTTACTTCCTACTCCCAAATACCCTTCCCCTTCTTCCCTTCTCACCGTACATCCCCCTCCCGCCTCCTCATCCCGCCTGACTCCATCCTCTCCTCATCCTAACAGCCCCATCCCACCCTTCTCACGCGCAATGCCCGCCAGCTTAATTCTAACCACTGAGCCTACCATGTGTATACAGTATTATAATCTGTTACGTCATCCTTTTGAATGCTATTTCTTCTTAAATTACCCTTTCTTTCTCTCTTTCACCAATGACTTTATAGCACTCAATATGCTATTGTTATTTACCATGTATGATTGCTGCATTTGAAACAATTTTTCTGTATTCTTCTGAACATCATCTTAACAATGTTAAGCGCTTTGATACCACTGTGTGGAGCCAGCACTATATAAAACTTTTACAATAAAAAACATTAAAAAAACTTTTGGCAGTGGTCTCTATACACAAGTGATAGGACAGGCATAGGGGTATATTGACTTGTGTATCTCTGTAAATAACTTTTATTGGCGAGTAAAGTATTACTTCAGGAGTACTACTACACAATCTCGTAAATGTGTTTGTGAATGGCCTATAATTTGTGTTTCTCTTTTCAGAAATCCTTATGTTCTATTTTCTTCAGTGACTTCACATTCCTCTCAATTAATGAATACACAGTGCCTAAAGTCCCTGAGCTCGTTTCACGAAGGCAATCTGAGACAAAAGTCTAACTTTATGACTTTTGGTATTCACAGGGGTGGTTTACGAGTTGTATCTTTACTCTGTAGTCGGGCAGGAATCTCCCACCAGGGCCAGAATCTCCACACCTTGGCTGGAACCTCTAGCTTATGTCGGATGAAGAGTAATCAATGAGTCAGAATGCAGTTTTTAAAAAAAGGAACATTAGGAGCGTGAAATAAGAGGTAGAAGAGGTCATGAACATCAGGTTGGGCAAGGAAAAGTGTGTGGCCAGTTTCTACATCTCAGAAAAGGTTTGCTCCTTTGTCAAGTGCAAAATTATATAAAGAGTTTTAGCAATCTGTCAAATGTTGGTCCCCATACTTTTAGGAAATTGACAGTCAATGCAGGTGTTAAAGATGATATGAGATGGAACCTCATTGAGAAAGGCCCAAGTTAATCACAGGTTTAAAGAAACACATGTAGGAGAGAAGCACTCTAAAATCTGTTCTAGTCCTACTATCAATTCTTTTAGGACATTCACAATATTTGGGCAGCCAGTCAATAATGATCCGAGGACATTTCAAATTGAGTCTGGTAACATATCCAAGATGACCAAACCATTATATAGTCTGTTTTTTCTTCATTCCCCTTCACAACATAAAATATATTATCAGCTCAGCCAATGTACTTCATCCCTTGAACAGGACTTCATCAGGGCTGTAAGAACATATATAAAAGTATGAAATTAAATTAACTGAACTGAATTGAAATGAAAAAGATTTATAGAGAACAAACAAATGCCAAGAGGTGTCATGGTGCTGAAAGTGACTAGTCCTGAAAAGGGGAAGGAAGACGGAAGTACAGATAAATGACCTCTAGGACACTGGGCCTCCATTAAATTGTGAATATCCAGGATTTCAAAGCCACACAGAATCGGGTATGGGGCTTGAGGCTGGAGATGGAATGTGGGGGAGTTCCAGAGCTTGGACGTGGCCATCAAAAAGGCTCTGCCTCCCCCTCTTGCCTTTTTGAATTTAGGAACATTTACTCAGTTATGGCTAGACAATATGAAATAAATATACCATTGAAAAAAGCTTTAATTCCTCTCATCCTGGTGTTTTCCAATGCCTTGTGGACAGTGCATTAGGCTTTAAAGATAGTGTGTTTTTTCGGAAGTAGCCAGTGGAGCTTAGATATTCCTGCTGGGACTAACTGACATTTAGGAATATCAAGGATCAGTCTTGCTGCAGTATTTTGGACAAGCTGTGTCTAGACTATTGCAGTCTTGTTGATGTCCAAATAAAGCACATTGTAAAAGTCTAGGCTGGATAGATCAGTGCCATAGTAACTTGCTTGCATGCTGGAAAGGGGACATAAGGAAACACCTTCCTGAAAGTCCTGATCACCCAGAAACAGGTTGAGACCATCTGATTAACCTGGAGGTCAAATGACAAGGATTTTTCCTGAGTCTGTGGGAGTTGGTAATTTACCCAGCATTTCTAACCACAAGGAATTGGTACAAATGGATGTAGGTTTATAAATTAAACTGTATACAGAAATAGATATATACACATCCCCACTACACATAACAAAATAGTGAGTAAAATATAACACAAACGGGACTGAATATTTTCCAATAATTAAACACATTCTAACCCAACGTAATCATCAATTCTAAATTCATAGACACAAAGAAGGCCTTCCAATCAGAAAACAAGCATGATCTAGGCAAAACTGCAACAATTTCCACAGAAGGACGCGGTAAACAGTCTCATTAAAATAGCATTCACTCATGAACACCATTTTATTACTAAGTTTTTATCACACCATAGTCCAATCACAACATCTTTTTCATACACAATAAATATATTTGAATGCATTCATTATTACTTTAATGCACTGTTATGAAAATGATTTCAAGTGGAATGCCGGTTGTACAGTCCTTTCATCTCAACCCTCTCTATTAATGTTCTCCTTGAACCGCAGGTAAACATATCGAGCTCTGCCTCTTGCTCTAATAAATATCTTCCCAGTCAATCCTCTGCACAGTCCACAGGCTATATTGACCCATTTGTATCAATTGTACTTACTCACAGTTGTCTAAAATAACAAAAGACATCTCTTTATACAGTCAATGTACTAAGGTATATAATGCTAATGGATTAGCCATAATAAACACTCACATGTATGCTACATAGAGCTGCCCACTTTAAGGTATAAAAATGGCATAACATGTTTTATTTACATTAAATATGTTTCATCCTAAACATATGGAACAGTTCATAGAAAGTTTAATTTCCATTCTGAACCATTGACCAATATCCTGTATTAAGCAAAATATATATGAAATAGGAGGAGTTTCAATTTGGTTTTTCCACGTGTCTATACATATTGGTAATTTTTGCATATTTGTTATTTTGTTACTTTCCGCATAGCTGTGAATGTATTGAAATACATTCATGTTTTAGAAGATAAAGCATTGGTTGGAGAATAATATATTTTATAATTTACTTTTTGTTCTGCTAATTTCTAATCTGAGTCAGTCTTGGACTGCTTTGCCTCCCTATCCTGAGAGTCAAGTGCTAAAAGGTATACTTAGTCCCCAGTCTCAGTGTCCACAGTAGTTGTGGCCCCAGGACACCAGAAGAGAAACGTCCCAGTTCATGCACTCAGCATCAAGTAACTATTAATTGCCTGGGACCAACGTATATTTCTCACAGCCAGGCATTCCCAAATGTTGCCTCAGAATCCACATTCCAGGGCTTCAGGAACAACAACTCCCCGTGGAACAATTCATCGTGGCCTCCCAAACTAGGACCCTCTCTGAAGCAAAAGGACCACACCCTCAACCTTGGCTTAATCTTAGACAACAAGCTCACACAGAAACAGATCAATGCATGCACCATAACATTTTCAGATGGCTCCACATCAGCACCAGATGAAGGTCAATCAAGCCTCTATCGCCAGCCAGCGGGGCTACGGAAATCTGCTCTATGTATGGATCTCCACGCACTCACTGAAGAGACTGCAGGCTATACAGAAAGCAGCAACTAGACTCATCCTCGACCTCCCCAGATGGACTCATCTCACCCCACCCCACCTCAGGAACCTCTACTGGCTAACCATTCAGAAGAGATGTTAATTTAAGATGTTGATCAACACCTACAAAGCTCTTAACAATCATGGACCAGCTTACATCAACCACTGCAAGACCTTCTACCATCCCCCAGACTCCTGTGCTCTGCCTCCCTCGCACACACCCCTGCACCTGCCAAAGCAACGTGGGTGGTCACTCCTTCTCCATCCTTGCTGTAAAGTCCTGGAATAACCTCTCCATTTATCTCAGGCCCTCAACTTCTCTTCAGGAATTCAGGAAAGGACTCAAGACCTGGCTGTTCAACTGAACCTCCCAGAAACAGTATAGCTAGCAGTGCCTGGATACCCTTAGGGGTGAATATTTGGATTAAGCTCTGTAGGTAGGATGTAAGCAATTCTAAGGCATTATTTGAGGCACCAAACTCATGTAGTTGACTAAATAGAACTGTTAGGACCCAGTTGTATGTTCTGATAAGGTGCAAACTCCATATCCAGTTTAACCAGATGTAATTCTTTATGAAATGATTGGACAAAATATCATTGAAAATATCAGGGAAGGAATATTGTGAGACATAAATAAATTGTCTTAAAGATTGCGATCTCAAAAATATTGTAGGGCCAAATATCGCACTGAAGGTTATAGCTTTCCTAGTATTTTTGTGATATTGCTATTAAAAATATTGTTTTATGTTATACTATTGTTATTTATTTATTAAGTATATTTTGTATTATTTTGCATTATTAAATTGTATTTTTTTAATGTTTAACATTTGTAAATTTAAATTGTTATGCTTTCAATTATTGCTGCGCTTCCTAATTAAATTATTGTTATGTTTTTGTTTTGTAAATATCGCCAATGTTTATGTATAATGTTTAAAAAAGCATATTTCATTTACATTTTTTGTATCTCATACAAATTGTTATAAAGTATGTTTTTCTGCACACATTTTTATAAGGTTTAATAAGTTTAGTAGTAAAACACATGTATTTCATTGTTTTAATATATGTATGAATAAAAAAAAATGTATTTTTTTACAAAGTCAACTTTTAAATTGATTTCATTTATTGTTAACTTTTTTATTATTTTGTTTGAAATATGTTCTTGAAATTAATTGTTCCTTTTTTAATATTTTATTAGCCATTAGTATGACAGAATACAAAAAAATAAGATAATGACAATACCAAAAACAAGGAAGAGAGAAGAGAGAAAAAAAGGGGAGAGCATTTACACAAATGCTTATAATGGTACGCTTGATGCCTAATTAAAACACATATTAAGTGTGGCCCATAATGAAGAAACATGATCAAGAAGTTAAAGAAATGAAAACAAGAAAAAAGAAAGAGAGTATAGCCATTTTGCAGGGCGTTATGATACAAAAAGTAAGATATTAGAGTAACAAAGTAATAATTCAGGATTAAATCCATTGAAGACTACTCCAGATGTGTTTAATCCTAAGCCAGGAACAAGGACCTCTCGCCTGAGTTAGCGCAAGTTCAAACTCAAAAACCTGTCTGAGCAGTGCCCAGACTTTGTTTGCATTTGGACTGATAGGGTCTATCCAGACTCTTGCAATAGACAGGCGATAGGATATAATGATGATAGAGTTTAGTGACCTCTCATTGTTGCTAGCCCAGTGTTTAAACTCAAGGAGAATTTCCTTATCCGTAAGCTGAAACCTACAGCCAAGATGCCCCTGTGAACATTGCAGATTCTTTGTTTCAGAATAAGTTCAACATTGGGCAGTCTACAAACATGTGCTTTAAATCCGATGCAAACAAATTACATTTTGGACAGTGCGATTTTGCAGAAGATCGAGATGTTGCCCACCTAAAGATGAGTTCGGTATGTATTAAACTATGAATATTGTCCCGTGCTACTGCATTTTCAGATTGATGGAGGTTAATGATCTAGCGTATCCAGTGCCTACTGTATTTCTTCTACAGATATGTGATTTTTAAGAAGCCAGCTTAGTTTAGTAGAGATCCGCAGACTATCATCACACACTGTTGTAATGAATTTCTGATATATTGCGCTAATAGCGCCTTCACCAGAATTTAAATATACCCCTGTCAATATTTCCGACGTGTATGGTATATCTGTCCAGTTAGGAAATAATCCCTTACTTGTAGATATTAGAAGAAAGCTATGTGGAAGCTCAAACTCCTCTTTCAATGCAGCAAACAAGCAAAACCCCTGACCATCTTACATTTATCTTAGATTGTTGATGCCCTTACACTGCCATACTCTACCAACATAATCCCAAAGTATTTCAGGAAATATTGGGTTACTCCATAAAGGAGTCTATTGATGTAATGTCAGCAGAGAGTATTCCTTACAGATTTCTTGCGGTATCTTGGTGATATCATTGACTAACTTGAATCTAATAATTCGGGTCAGAGGTCTTTTACAAGGTAAATTCAATACATGGTTTGTAAGCTAATTGATACACCACTGAGGACAATCCAGCTTCCAGGCTATTCAACAAAGTCTGGATCCATCTGATGAATGCATCCCAATATTACAACTTGAAATCTGGGATCTAGACGCCCCCTTGTTTATAAGACAATTTGAACTAAGGGGCCTTCTAGCACGTCTATTCCCCGGACGAAACTACCTATGGCACTCTCCAGGTGCTTGAAAAGAGACCGTGGTACCTGTAAGGGTATTGAACCATATAGATATAAAAATGGATGCAGATTTGAATTACATTACACCTACCGAGAATACTAAGTGGGATCCGATGTTGATTATGCAGCTTAGCCATGACTTGTTTGAGGAGTGGCTCGTAATTTAGAGAAATATTATTGTCTACCTCTCTACTAAGGTGAATACCTAAATACGTAGCCATACCTGTAGCACCTAAGGATATTGGAGAAATATCTGGTCGGTAATTCAGAATTTCCCTGGTTTTATCAGGTTTCAGTTGTATCCTGCAAATGTATCCTGCAAATGAGCCGATAAGCTCTGCTTCTTCTGTTATACAGTTTAAGCCTTTAGCTGGGTCTGCGGAGAAGACAGCGATATTGTCTGCTTGTGCAGTAAGTTTTAATTCTGTACCATTAAGACATACTGAAGGGCTCCGTGTAGAGGGTGAACAACAGGGGAGAGAGCGGACAACCCTATTTGAAGTATGTTGACGACAAGCTGTTCAGTTTAACTGTGGCAACCTGGCTGTTATAAAGTTTTTGCACCGGAGAGATAAGCTGAGTGCCAAATCCCACTGCTCACTTAATTGACCAGAGTGTTACCAAAACAGCATCTAGAAGCATAATCATCCTGATGTGTTTTTTTAGTTTCCCACCTACGTCAAAAGATGTGATAGCGGTGTTAATATGAGCTGAGGTATCTCTGTCGGGGACAAACCCATGCTGTTGGTTGGAGACTAGCCAGTGGATAAAGGGAGCCAGGCGTGTAGCCAATATTTTAGAAACTATTTTGGCGTAAGAATTAATCAAAGCAATAGGATGGTAAGAGCTTCTGTCTTCGGGCAATTTTCCATTATTGAGAAATACCACTATATTAGTCACACTCCAGGATGCAGGAGCATCACCCCTGTTGGTAATATAGGTAAGTAATTCTGTAAGCTCAGGTGCCAAAATGTCCTGAAGGTTTTGTAAAACTTGATTGCATCTTCTACCTGTGATATCTCTATATCTTTTTCTAATATTGGCGACTCAATAGCATCAAGCTGAGGTAGCCAGCTCTAATGTAAGTATTCTGGTAGCAAGTGGTTACTATGAGAAGTTGACTCACAGTATATTTTGGAATAGAATAAGCCACATTGCTCGGCTATATCCTGTGGCCGAGAGTAAATCTCTCTGCCTCCCCATTTATATTAGATTTAGCCTTCTTCTCAGCGATCTGGTTAGCCATGAGCCGCCCTACCCTCTCCCCATATTCATATTGTAGCGTATTATATTTGTGGTAGGTTTTCTTTCTTCAAATTCTTTTTATTGAGTTTCATTTAAGAACATAAACAGTAAACAAACTACTGTTGTTACATTGAGTGTCTTTGATACAATTGCATGCATGTTATGTTATGTTATGTTATGTTATTTATTATTTGTTAAGCGCGCATACGCCCGGAGGCTTCTTGGCGCTGGAGAGAATCAAACATAACAGTACATAAAAGACACAAATCACTATTTACAGTAAGCCTGTGAAAAAAGAATAGTTTTGAATGCTTTCCTAAAGGTAAGGAGGTCCTTACTGTGTCGCAGGGTCAGGGGGAGTGAGTTCCACAATGAAGCAGCCAAAAATTGAAAACTGCTACCTCCCTGACGTTTCCTTTTGAAACGCGGGACCTCAAGTAGGTCTTTGTGGGTAGATCTCAGGCTGCGCAGAGGTTGATATTTTCGCAGCAGTTGTCTAAGAAACATGGGACCCTTGCCCTCCAAAGCCTTAAACACAATACAGCCCACCTTAAATGTTGCTCTCTGTTCCACAGGCAGCCAGTGCAGGGTCTCCAGTCCATGTCTAATCGATTCCCACTTCGGGGCTTTACAAATAAGTCTCGCAGCTTGATTTTGCAGGTATTGCAACCTTTTCAGTTGGCCAATAGGAGCCCCCAGGTAGAGGCCGTTAGAGAAATCGATATGAGATAGGACTAGAGCACTGACTGTCTGAATTAAGGCCAGACCTGTGAGGAGATGTGCTATTTTCTTGATCTTCCTCAGTTGGAAGAACCCCGATGCATGGAGGGTCACATCACCCACTGAGCATCACATGAGCTTGTTAACATAGTGAGAGTGATATATTGCTGGGGTGGAACACGTACAGGATAAAAACATTAGACGTTTGGCAATAAAATACCACGTAACCCTACAAGCCAGCGGGTACCCCATCATTGCAGCCCATGTTTGCTATTACTGTACATTTAGCGTCATGGATCGTCCACTGCAGCAGAACATAGCCAATTTGTAAATGGGGACCACATGTCCTTTGGGCGAGACTGTGTCAGTAGAAGTTCCCAATAGCTGGTTAATTGCTCTCTGCGATACATAACGTCTTTTATCCAAGATTTTACGGTTGGGGGGAGGCAACACCCCAATTTACCTCTGTTATCTGGGAATTAACCTCTTTCTAATGAAGACTACTGGTTGATCTAGGACCTCTTCATTCAGCTGTGAGAACATGGTCTCCTCCTCCATGCTTTAGGGCAACCATCTTCATGATGAACCCCTGGGAGATATCAGGGGACTTGAGAGCGGATGCCATGCACATGGTCTTCTTCAGGCTGTCAAAAGCAGTCTGGCACCACTCAACCCAGATCACCTGTCACCTGATCAACTACTGCTACCTTTGTATTTATACTATGCAGGAGCTGAGAGTTTTGTGAAAGGAGAGGAGGTCCACAATACAGGATCTTGAGGCAGCCCTGTTTCGTTATGAGGAAATGCGCTGGATAGCAACACGATCAGATGACTCTGAGGAGGATTCATATGGGGAGCACTCTCAGCCTGAGTATCAAGAGGGCAGTGGCCCTGAGAGAATAACATGGAAGGAAAAAACTGGTTCTTGAGGAGTAGAGAATGATTCTGGCTTGTGATCGGAGACTAAAAGAGCTGGACCAGGAACTTAGGAGAGCTGAGTCCAGTAAGTATGGTGGCAGCAAAAGTGTAATACCCAATACTTAGGGAGAAGGGCACATACCCATAGACTTGGTGCCTAACTTCAGGAAGGGGGTTGACATGCACCAGGGGGTTCAGGTTTGTGAGGTAGCTCAAGAGGTGCTCAGGGTCCCTGATGTGGATTGGGGAACTGACACAGGGAGTCTATTGCTGGTGCTGGTAGGGACACCCTACTGGCTCTAGAAGAGAGTGTCAGGGAAAGGGGTTCTCCCATGATTGAAGTCCTGGTAAGGAAGTGTGGAGACACCACTGAAGAGCGTGGGATGTGTTTCAGGGACAGTCAGATATTGTCTTACCAGTCTTAGGAGGGTGATGTGGAGGACTTTTTCAAGGCACAGGATGGTGAGGTGAAGGGTAGTCTGGTTGACACATGTGTAGGACTATAGAATCTGATTCCTGTAGAGCATATGTTCATTCCCTGCTTTCTAGAGCTACACCAACACCTGGTGGTGTGTGAGTTCTCTGACCCCAGGGAGCTTGCACTGGAGGCAGACCTTTTAGTGGATTACAGAGGGTCTGTTGAGGCTTCAGGAAGTGATCCTGAAGGGTGGCTCAGTTTTCCCCAACCCAGGGAGCTGGGTGAGGTTTGTATTAGCCCAGGTAGGTCCCAGTGTGGTGGGGTGGGTAGAGGGTCCCATGTCCCTTCTCAGGATTGGAGGAGAGGTAGAGGTGGGCTGGGGCCCAGGTTACCCAAAACCCAGCCCCAGGGCTTGGATGGTTTCCAGTTAGAGCACCGGCAGTGGGGCCTAGTCTGCACCAAAAGGCTATGCTCCAAGGGGGACCCAACAGTGTCAAGAGAACATGAGGGCGGCTGATGCCAGCATTCCACCAGTTCTGGCAGCACCACTCCAGAAAGGAGGGTGCAAAAGTCTAGAGAAAGGGGTGAGACAGTTCCCAGTGGGAGGACCCACGATTTAGGGGTTGCCAGCTCTGAGGTCAGAGCACATCACGACTGACTGGTGAGATCACTTCTGGCCTCGGGTCTTCATGCACTGTCACATAGAGAGGAGGCTGGATACCTGCACTAGGCAGACCCTTACACAACATATTAGGAATGTGTTTTCCTTTGGTGGGGAAGTGTTGTCCCCAGGAACTTCTGGCTTGCCAGGCACAGTGCCAGCCTAAGGGTACAGACCCTAGGTTTGAGGGCCAGGATCAGGGTGTACCCCCTGTTCTTGGAGAAGGGCAACTGCTAGCTGTGTTCCTACCGTTTTGTCTTCTGTAGTACCTCTCCATGTAGGAGGGTGCAGAGCCCCAGGAGGTTGAGAAGTGGAAGTAAAGCTTCGCCCCTGACTCCTGTCCAGCCGAAGGGTACAGACCCTGGACTGGGAAACCAGTTGCAGGATAGCAATCCTGAACTGGTGTGAAAATTGTACTTGACACTTGCCACAAGTGCCCTGACAGTTCTGGAGTCCTTATGTAGTGTTTTCACTGTATTACTTTGTGTTATGTGCTCTTTACACATTGCTTCGGAGATAAGCCTGACTGCTTGTGCAAAGCTACCAAGGAGTTGAGCAGGGGCTATTTTAGAAGTGTTACTCCCTTATTCTGACTAGAAGGAAGGAAGGATCCCTACTTGGACAAGGTACAATGGACATGGTACAAACCTGCAACTGGAGACCCCTATTCTGGTGATTACTAAGCAGACAATCCACAGGCATGGATCGACTTATTGCTACCCTCAAGTAATCAGAGACCCACACCATTCAAAGGGAACCACAGCCACTGGATAGTGATTCTCATGGTGTAATCTGTATGAAATGTAATTCTGACATGTAGGCAGCTAAATATGTATCAGAGGGTGTAGTGTATCTTAAATTCCCCCCAGCACATTGAAATAGCATATCAGCATTTTAGGATCATTCAATAATGCTAGTCGGCATGTTTCCTTGCCAAACTAGATTTGCGGAAAATGAATCAGGACAAGACAATTAATACCACATTGGCCTAAAAGATGCAAGATATACTGGGTCTTCAAAACATATGAAAGTGCTCCATAAGGAATGGATTGTGTAAACATGAATGCAGACTTCAAAAGAATCCCTGCAACTGGGAATGCTCTTCACTGTGTAGAGCAAGTAGAGGTGAACAATGACACTGTATGACCCAGGGCTGAGCCCAAGGTTCAGGTCATCAATAAGGTTCCTGCAATACTGCTAGACCTGTTAAGATTATCAAGAGGACATAGAACATCCAAAGTATTATGACACCCATCACTAAGGATCATGAGCACAATGGCCCACAGAGGTAATAAAAAAGTCGACCACAGTGGACGGTGGGGTAAAGACTACGTCCTGGTGAAATGAGTCGCAAACCTCTACCTCTCCCATCCTTTCATGTCTGATGCAAGTCCTTCCCAGGCTGTGTGTTAGCATTGCACTAGTGATAGATATAAATGCAATGAACAACCATATGTGGAATTTCGGTCTGTAAGGCACGGATATCGATAGCCAAAAGGGTGCATTGGGTAATAGATTCTTATCCAAGTTTGCAAAAAAGAAGTTAAATTTTTGTAAAATTGTTTTGATGTTGTTAACCAGTGGGTTATTTAGACTTGTTAAAAGTACCACAAACAAGGCTTGACCAATATTAACATTTAATAACATTCAGAACATTTGAAGTTATTATAATTTACATTTCTTTGGATGGCATACAGAGTTTTCAGAGTTGTATGCATTGAGTAATAATCTTGGAAGTTGGTCTTTGAGTGACGACATACACAACATAGCATTTTATGTTGCTAAGAAAGTCTCCTGTAATAACTTAAATGGCGAAAAACGGTATTTAGAATTGGACACACTATGGGGCCGATTCCAATTCGGTAAAATTCCGTCTGGTTGTACGGACCCTTTTTCCCGTACGAATCATACAAATCATTCGAAGAACCGTACCCACGATGTAGTAAGATGTGTACCCAATGCAGTTCTCCGTACGATTCATACCAAAGACCCTACGACTCAATGATCCATATGAATTGTGTTCAGAACATGCAGTACGCGATGTCTGTACAGTTCAAAGCAGCTTTTTCCGACCAAGCAAGTACGATTTGTGTCGACAGCACTCCCTACGATGCTTTTTCTACGGGAGTTTAAATCGTCCGGAAAACCAGATTTTGGCTCAAAATGCGTACAGAATGGACCCCCCGTGTACGTTGCGTACACCCCATCATTGCAGGGGTACGGTGCATCGGGGTAGGGTGTGTATGTCCCTGTGCGTACCCCCCATGAATGCAGGTGTTCGGTGCATAGGGGTACGGTCCGTACCCCCCAAGGTCGTACATGTACGGTGCGTACACCCCCTGCATCCTCCCCTTGAATTTGGGGGTACGGTGCTTATGCGATAGTGTAGATCTCTGTACGATTTGCTCATACCCGACGTATCTGTACGAATCGCATCCCCATTCCCCGGTCCCGATCGAACTTGGCGGGTCGTACGGCATGTTTACGATTCATACGGTTTACTGTGCGGGTCTATGTCGTACGGACTCACCCTTGACTTTCGTATGGTTCATGACGATTCGTACGTATTTCGAGCCAACGGATCGTACTATGTGATTCGGACGCATTACTACGAATCGTTCGGAACAAATACGAATCATCATACGGATTTGTTTCCCGAATACGAATCGACCCCTATATGAATGTTAGAAATTAAAAAAATGCATGCATAAAATGTCATTTTTGTGAAAACAAGTCTTCATCCATATTGCCAAGAAGTAATGAAATAAGTAAATGTAGCTAATAACTAACTCATGAGTAACAAACTAGGATACCATTTGGGGCCCTCTGGCAGGGCTTTAATGCTGGGCCAGTCTTCGGATTGATTTTGCAATCCTTTGGGGGTGCTGTGCTTTGAATATGGCAGCTGAACTAGACTGTGGTTGCCTTGTTTAATTATGAAACTGCTCGATCCTTATCCGCCTCTTATGCGCCTTCCTTCACCTTCCACACCTCGAAAAGTTCAATGCACTAAATATATTTACACCCTGGAATACCTACTTTCACAAAATTATCTTAGCAGAAGGCATTCATGCGTGAGAAAAAGGGATGGATGGGAAAAGAGGAATGCGGCGGAATTTGTACAGCAAATTTTATCAATAGTGTACACGTTGTGTCTGAATTCTGAAGGACAAAGTAAAGAAGGAAATTGGGAATGGTTAAGCATGGGCGTAAAATCCATTTCGTTTGCGGAATGTGCGGATTTTATGCAATTTCGCGGTCAGCGAATCTCGCAAAATTGCATAAAAATCTGCAAAATTGAGAGCGGGACGGATTTTCAAAAACTGAAGTACATGAAGCACATACAGGGTTACAGCAGGTGCCCAAGTTGAAGCTAATTTCTTTGTAACTATTTACAAAATGGTTACAAAGAAATTAACTTCAACTTGGGCACCTGCTGTAACCCTGTAAGTGCTTCCTGAGCGGCGCCTCCAGAGTTGTTGCCTACTTGCAACTATTCTCTGACCCTGCTCTGACTCTCGAACCAGGGTCAGAGAATAGTTACAAGTATGGCACAATGCTCCATGCTGTCACAAAAATTAAACCACAACAGGAAGCACTTACAGATAAGGAAGCAGGTGCTGGACTTGAAGCTCAAATTCAGTAACACATTAAACTGCCCCCGGTTGAGGCTGGGCAGGTGTGCTTTCTCCCCATAATCTACAGTGGTGAACCAGAGGGTGCTGTGATGAACCAGAAGGTGTAATTGTAAACCAGAGGGTGCTGTGATGAACCAGAGGGTGGCAGTGGTGAACCAGAGGGTGACAGTGGTGAACCAGAGGGTGCTGTGATGAACCAGAGGGTGGCAGTGATGAACCAGAGGGTGGCAGTGGTGAACCAGAGGGTGACAGTGATGAACCAGAGGGTGGCAGTGGTGAGCCAAAGGGTGGCAGTGATGAACCAGAGGGTGGAAGTGGTGAACCGGAGGGTGTCAGTGGGGAACCACAGGGTAGCAGTGGTAACCCAGAGGGTGCTGTGATGAACCAGAGGGTGGCAGTGATGAACCAGAGGGTGACAGTGATGAACCATAGGGTGGCAGTGGTGAACCAGAGGGTGGCAGTGGTGAACCAGAGGGTGATAGTGATGAACCAGAGGGTGGCAGTGGTGAACCAGAGGGTGCTGTGATGAACCAGAGGGTGACAGTGGTGAGCCAGAGGGTGGCAGTGGAGAACCAGAGGATGGCAGTGATGAACCAGAGGGTGGCAGTGGTGAACCAGAGGGTGACAGTGATGAACCAGAGGGTGGCAGTGATGAACCAGAGGATGGCAGTGATGAACCAGAGGGTGGTGCTGCTAAACTGCCTGGGAGCCCTCTGGGTGTGAGCCCCGGCGCAGCTGAGCTTCCCAGGGATTGTGAGCCCACGCGCTACTGAACTGCCCCGGAGCCCAGTGGGTGTGAGCCCCCGTGCTGCTGAACTGCCCCGGAGTCCTCTCAGTGTGCAAATCATTTGTGCTCAATTGCCTGGGAGCCCTCTGGGTGTGAGCACACATTGTACTAAGTGCCCTCCTGCCCCAGTACATATATACCCGTACCGCACAGCACCATTATGCTATTGCACCATGAAGTCTGGTGCCTGGATGCTCCTGAACCGTGTAGGTCGTACCACCATCTGGTGCAGTCAAAATGTAAAGTCATAACTTGCTACACAGCACCAATAAACATGTGTCCCCCCCTGGCACCGGTATGCGCATGTACCAGGCGTGGAGCACCCGCATGCCACTGCACCCTACTGCCCAGCGCCAGCATATGCCTGTATGGGGCAGTTTAGTATGAGATGGGACATTGTCCAGCAGCAGCAGCTGCATGCTCCTGAACCCACTGAGCAAGATCAAAATGGCTTTGTACCAACACGCGCAGCAGAGCTATCTTGGACATCTGAAGGATTTTGGGGTCCTGTGCCAAACGTATTTTTGCATCCATGAGTTTCCCAAGCGCCATCCCTGTGTAGCTCCTATGACCAGGAGGCTGCTTTCCCCTCATCTGCTGCTCTGCTCGGTCTCTGACCCTTTATAAAGAAGACGTATGTGGACTTGCATAGAAGCCCTGCCCGTTTGGCCCCGTCCACCACACACTAGTGGTATGAAACGTCTTCCCGCCTGTCCCTACTATAATGGCCAGCTCACTCAAGGGACCTCTGCGTCTTTTGGCACGCTGGCAAAGTTACAGGCACACGTGGTCACATATTTGTGCAAATGGCACAGAAATCCGCGAGTTCGCTGGAAAATTTGCGAACTCGCAGATTTCTTTGCCATTTCACACAAATTCGCAGACCGCGAATTCGCAAATTTTGCCCATACTTAGATATGGTATCATTTATAATTGCTGGTTCTCTAAAAAGAATAATGGAAGTTATTGTATGATTATGAACTGCGTAAATGTAACGATTCACTCATTTTTATGTATCCTCACAATTGCTAAGTATTCAAATCATAAGCCTTAATGATATGTGCATTGTTTAAAGACATTCTCCATTTGTGTGGTTAAAGATTACGGGGCATATTAACAAGGGCTTTATCTATGCTTTTTTGGCTTTATAAGCTAAAGAAGGGGAGATAAAAATATCGCCCTATTAACAACAGTGTGCTAACATGCAAAATCGCATGTTAGCACCCTTTTTCACTACGCTTCCCTTTGCATCTCTAATGAGATGCAAAGTGGGCATTCCAGAGCAAAATAATAGGAGAAATGCCGCTAAGCAACATTTCTCCTATTATCAAGCTTCACGCTAACCCTGTTAGAGAGAAAAGAAGCAGCGCTAACCACGGTTAATGCTGCTTTTATATGTCTGCTAATTTTCAGACTTAGCCATGTAATCCAATGGTAGGTGGATTACATGGCTAAGTCCATCATGGGCTATCAACAAGGATATCCGTACCCTTGTAGTTTTATCGCTGTATTACCAGTGATAACCTCCCAAAATGCGATTTTTTATCGCCTAGGTGGTTAACGTTGTTAATAACACGATAACCAAAAAATATTATCCAGCGATAGAGGGCGTTAAAAAAATTAACGCTAAGCTCCCTTAGCGTTAATTTTCCCTGTTCCTTGTTAATATGCCCCCTGGTGTTTTATTTGTATTCTCTCTTTTTCAAGTGACTAATCACTCTAGGGGTATTTGAACATTAGTCAACACTCACTGCAACACTTACGCAACTTTGGATTGGACATACGTTTAGCAGTGTAGTGAAAGCAAGAAAGCACGTTGGGAATGTGTATGCTAATGTTCATAAAGTTAAGACTTTCTTGGTGTTCATTGCTAATGCAACCTTCCATGAAGTCCCACAGGTACACACATTCTTCCACCTCAACCCCATGGAAAAACTTAGTGCTTCATTTATTAAGAATTGTCATAGGGCAGCAATGCAAGTCTTCTTGTTGCGCTGCCCTAAACCAATGGGAAAGGGCAGGAATGTCCCATATTTATAAAATATGGTGCATTCCTGTCCTTCTCCCCTGTAGTGGTTCACAAATTGCTGCCTAGCACCAATGTAGGCACCCTGCACTGTGATGCAAGAATGCCTCCATTGCAAAAGGATGTTTTTTAGTGCAGTAAGGGAAACCTTCCTGCACAAAAACAATCCATAGAGACATTTTCCCTTTTCTCTCTGTGCTGCAGAATGCTGGAAAGCGTAAGGTTTTGGCATCGCCCCAGGTTTCCGTGATTAAGTGAATCTGGTCAGCGTCAAAATCCATGGGTGTTGCCTGGGAAACAACCACAACGACCATGGAATGCTTCCTTGATACAGAGTAAGGCAAGACAGCCACTTGCGCTGCTTTGTCTTACTCTATAGCTAGGCCATGCAAAGCCACGCAGAGTGGCTTTGCGTCACCTCGTAGATATGATTGAGAGGCTTGTGCTGCCGGAGCATCCAAAAAAGTGATGCTACGGCCGCCCAAGTCTCCCATAAATTAGCCCCCCATCAATAAGCCTCACTTCAACTGATTCCATAAGACTTTTCCTTGACAAAGGCATTCCATCTATGCTTGTGCTGCTAGATTTATCGGCAGCCTATGAGACCGTGCCCCACACAAGGTTGCAAGAGATTGGCATTTTTGGTACAGCTCTCCAGTGGTTCATGGATTTTTAGGAAAAAAGATCTCAGACTATCTCCTGGGCACCTTCAATTCCTGCACCATGTTGATTGACAAGGGGGTGGCACAAGGTTCTTGTTTAAGCCCCACTCTGCTTAACATTTGTGTGCCCCTCCTAGCTACCATCACTAGATCCTTCAGATTTGAAATTATATCCTATGCTGATGATAGTCAGCTGTCATTTTCTTTGGAGGTGACCTGGACAGGGACAAAGGCCACCTCTTAAATGGCATGAAAGCTGCCACAGACTGGAAGGCAACTAACTGTTGCAATTAAATACTGAGAAAACTGGTATCATGCTGTTGGGAAGGCACAGCAACTTTGGGCCTCAGAATGGTGACCTACAAAATTAGGCCCCACTCCTGTACCCAAACAGGTAGTGAAGAATCTGGGGCATAAAAAAGATCAGTCTTTGTCAAGGAAAGAGCAGGTCGTAGCCACCAGCGACAGTTGTTTCAACACGATGCATCTGCTGAATAAATCGTTTTCCTATCTTCCTCTCTCTGTGAGGAAAACCCTTGTTCAGGTTTTGATTATTAGCAAATTGGACTACAGCACTGCAAATACCTTAATTCCCAAATTTCAAGTGGTCCAAAACACTGCTGCACCTGTTCCGCATTTGACCCTTTACTAAAAGCCTTGCATTGGCTACCTATTAGGAAATGAGCAATCTTTAAAATGTGTGGCCACACTCATATGTTATTAACGGGTAATGGACCTAGTTACCTACTCCAGAAACCAAGCTACTATTGTCCAGGCAGGGATCTGTGCTCCAAGAACAAAGCCCTGCATTTCGTTCCTCATGTGCGTTTGAAAAGATGCGACCGAAGGTCTTTTTCTTACCATGCCCCGTATTATTGGAATGTCTTGCCCTATCATATTCACATCTGTCCTGATCATATTAAATTCTGGAAACGGCTTAAAGCAGTCTTATTATAAATCTCTGCGCTTGTCCTTATTGTCAGCGCTAAGATACCTCTTCGGGGGTGATTTGCGCGCTATAGTAAGATTTATAGCATAACATAACATCAACCTCAAACCTGCACACAGTACGTTGGGGAATCAAGTCAACTGGAAAATATTTTTTGTTTTATAAATCTACCCTCCTCCTCTGCCTCTCCTGCACATCCGGAGGACCATTTTACAAGAACATGTTTATATTGGTTTGCATCAGTGTTTTGATACTAAGCTGCATTGTCACCTCTAAAGTATGCAGAAAAAGACGTGTTGGGGTTTCATTTGTATGCTAATTGCGTCACTTGCAATGAGGTTTGCCTCACATCCTTTGAAGTGCAGTCTATATATTTGCCGCAATTAATCACTTAAGTTTGTTGGTTGCGTCGCTGTAGAAGTCGTGGAAAAGGTGTTCTATAATGCATGATTCTAGGAAGTAAAAATATTTTTCTTGGAACACGTCAGCACCAGAATGCTTCATATTTCTGCTGGATCTTACATCTGCTCCAACCTTTCATTTACAGACTAATGATACATGTGGCCAAAGTGATCTCTGGTGAAGGTAACCCTGCAATATCTGTGATTGCAATACTTTTAAATGTGTCGTGTCTGACATAAATCAGCTAATAAGTATGATCTAAATATGCTGTACCACAGAGTTCCTGCTCAAGTTCTTCTTCACAGAGACGTTTAATCAACACATAGACACCTCATGCGGGTGCACTCTATCATTTTCATCTAATAAATGTCTGTGTGTTTCATTGGAAATCTTTTTTTCGTTGATGAACTTTTGCAGATTTGAGGTTTGTTCTCTTCTAAGCAAATGAATTGAATTTATGGCTGATTACTATGATGTACTGCTCCATGAAAATCAATATATGCGCACTGTTCAGACCTGAGCCATTGGCGTCTCCAGCTGACTCAATCACTTAACAGTAGTCCAGGTTAATAACAAATGGAATGCATTGGCCCTCAATCAGGGACGGGTGCGAATCACTGTTCAAAAATGGTAATTTGAGCTTTGTTCAGGATTACAATTCCGACACAGCTTTTCATGTAATACATTCCATTTTTAGTTCATTTGACTCAAAAAGGGGGGACGCCCACGCAGTTAGGATGTTTTTCCACATGCTGGAGCCCAAATGTCACAAAAAAAAAAAAGAAAAAATGAGGGGCATATTTTCAAGTCCCTATCGCCACCACAACGCCACTTTTTTGCGACGTTGTGGTGGCGTTAGGGTCAGCTCCCTATTATCAAGGCAGCATCAAGCCACGTTAAATGGCTTAACACTGCCTTGATAATAGTGCCCCTTTCACGCTCAAAATAGCGTGAAAGGGGGCATGCAGTGGATGTTGCAGTGTGCGTTCCACCCCATTACCCATTGAATTCAACGTTGCCACCTATTATCAAGGGTGGTGATAATAGGAGACTGCGCCAATCTCAAGACATGAAGCAGCACAAACGTAAGTTACAAACTGGCATTTTAGGTTTGTTTATGTGCAGGAAGGGCCACCTTCCTGTACATAAACACACACCCCTGCTCGCAGACACCCTTGCACTCTGGTGTAAGGGTTCCTGCTTTGGTGCCATGTTGTTTAACTTAGCACCATCGCAGGGGGAAAAGCGAGGCTGCACCATATCCTTGATAATGTGGTGCAGCCTCTCTTTTCCCAAGTGGCGGAGAGAGGCGTTTAGCCAAGAAGGCTAACGCCTCTCTCCCTCACTTCCTTGCTAATATGCCCCTGAATTTCTCTAAATACCACCTCTCATGGTATTGGTATGTTGTGAGTATGCACTTTTTCTCCAGTATTGTGTCTGACAGACAATGTGGAGAAACATCCTCTACCACGCATCAATTATAATGCAGTATGTTACATCGCAGTTTTGACTATGCAAGTCGTTATATCGACTTGCACTGGAGGGCGCTCTAGACTAAGGAATAGTGTAAAATACTATTTCAACACTTTCCCTATTGTAGGTAGACTGGAGTTGGAATAGTAATTCACACTGTCCCTAAGTCCAGCACCCTCCAGAGGAAGTCGATGTAACGACTTGCGTTATCAGGACCACGATGTAACATACCGCGTTGTAATAGAACGCGTTGTATCGTCATACATCCTAAAATGTGGGCCAGGGGGCTGCATTTGTGTTCTGTCAGTATACTATGATTTAGTAATTTCTTATAGTTCCCAAACAATAAGGTCCCTGTTACGAGTGGTCCAGTATTTTGTGTGATATTTATTGGACCTGATATTTTAATTGGAGTGATAAACAGCACGCATTTATGAGTTTTCGGGGAATAAAGTGAATTATTTTTGTGCTTATCGCACCAAAATCTGCATGTTCCGGTAAATAACTAACATTTTTACTCAATAAATATTAGGCAATATTTATCACAAAGCTCACAAGTGGGATATGTGCAGCAGTAGCTGCTGGTATTGCATTAATTCAATTAGCCAGGTGGCTTGTAATAAGGGCCAAAGGGCGAATATTCTCAAGAACGGGTGACGATCACTGCCAACCTAGGTGAACGCACCTGCACATAAGTCCGTCCATCACGGGAAACCAACGCTGTGTCAACGGCGTGTTCCCAGCAGGCCGGCAACAGGCGATAGTATCCCAACAATGCATCAGATGTCGGCGATAAGCCCACCGGGGCGCCGATAAGAAAGGAATCCCGAATGTGAAAAGAGCTGCGATGGGTCTAACAGCGATAACATTATCAGCGATATGCAGCGCAGTGGGGCGTGATCGACCTGCCTCATCTACCTCATCATCGCCTGGTGCATCTGGCACCTGGATCCATGGGGTATTGTTGCGCACACATATTCTGTGCAATACACAACATGCCGTGACCTCCTTGCACACCATCACTGGGCTGCACAGGAACACACCACCTGTGATGTGCATGCATGTGAAAGGTGACTGCAACACACCAAATGTGCGTTCAACAAAGCCCCTGATACATACGTGGGTCACATTGTACTGCCCTGAGCTTGTGTCTCCGGCACTCGGAGGGTTTCATCATCCACGCGCAAAGGGCATATCCCTGATCACCAGTGAGAGGTAAGTGAGATATTGGTGAATTGGTGGTTCTGCATGTTGCGTTGGCAGACTCACAAGTGCTGTGGTGTGTGAGTTGTGCAACTTTGGGATTTATGCCTGCCATGTTTTGCTACTGGCACATGTGTGGGATCTATGTGTAGCACGTATCCACACAGCTCCTCCTCCCTCCCCCGAGCATGTTCCCTTGTCTGCGCTTCACAGTGGCATCCCTTGCACACCTAAGGCATACCACTGTTATGCCAGTCTGCGCATATCCGCATGCATGAAAACAACATTTTCCTGTTTGCCACTCTGAACCGCTTCGTAGTGTATCCATGCATGAATCATGGGAGCTGCCCTCTGCTCATCTGTGTCTGAGGGAGGATGAAGCGGTCATCCCTCCAGGGGAGGTGTGTGACTCGCAGTGGGTCACCCTCATGTGTGCAAACACATTCAAATCACGGTGAATGTAACATCATGTCAGGGCAGAATCCAGCATGCCTGTCAAAGCCGACACCAAGACCCTCCTTCACGCCTGTCGCTCATTGCCTACTAACGGCAGCTAACTCATGTTACACAATTAAGGCAGCTGTGGCTTGCGGACCGGAGTCACATAGTTGGTAACAGTTCCCCAGAGCGCACCTTGCTGTAGCAAGCTGATTCTCCCGCCAGCGCAAGGGAGTATAGGTTCTACACTTTGGCCTTCCATTTCGAGCTTGGATGCAGAGTGCAACATGTTGTGCAGGCATAAAGCCCTCTTTGTTCTAACAGGAGGTGCCCCTCACTTCCGCCAGAGACAGATTCATGTTGCAGGTGCCTCGGAACTCGAGTGAGATGTAGTTGCTTTTTACAACTGACCTCCCACTTTATTTAGTGGGACTAACTCACCAAAATGCAATGGATCTGAGATGGCAGTCCTTGCACATTTTTTTAAATGTGTGGGATTTGGCATGCTCAGTTCTGTTCAAACCATATCCGGGGTGATACAAGCTTTCATTCATTATATCTGTTTCAGCGTCTTCCTATTTGCGCTGTAAACTGTTGTCCTGCATTTCCATTTTGTGCTTCATACTGGCTGCTCACCTTAAGGCTATCCACAGGCCTGGACACCTGCAACTATACCACAGATGCTTGTATGAGGCTTTTGGATGCTTGCCGTTAGCAACGATGGGCGTAAGTTAGGACTTGACCTTTCGATTTGCATATTGTACTTGCATGCAACCAGTGTTTTATTACAAGAGATGTCAATTCTCCTGGGCGATGGAACTTTGCTTATCGAACATGTGGTGTCCAGTCCCTGATTTCAGCCGGTTGATGGGTCCTTTGGAGGCGAATGCCCAGGTATGTACAGTGGATGGTCAAATGACGCGTGCAGCTTTACTTGAAATCTTGGCTCAATGGGATATCTGTGTGGCTGCGCAGGATTTCCTACAACATAGTTTCATTGAATCTCACGCCAGTCTCCCAATTCTAGTTTTGGATGCTCCTGCCTATGAGGTAAATGTATGTTCCTTTGACTTACTCAATTGGATGTCATCGCTGTTTTCTGACAATGACGGGGATGAACTGTAGAAGCGAATTGCATTTCTTTGCTCACGTACCTTCATGGTTTAACTACTTAGGTTGTCACAACTACGCTGTCTGCATTATTGACTTCTCTTCCAAAGGCTCCATGTGCCTTTAGCTCTTGTCTGCGAACTTTCCATTGTTCTGTGATTTTGCCTTATTTCTTTCTTTTTTTTGTGGAGTTCCTCACCGATATTATTACACTGCCTGACTTTGTTTCTTCTGTTTATGTCCTACAGACTCACCATGGGGAGGGTATCATCTGGGGTTATGGGGACCTTTGGATACATTGTCAACATTGCTAAGTCAGCATGAGTTTGCTTGCTATGCACTGCTGCTTTTACGCCTGCCTCAGGTGGAGTTTGTTTTCGCTGCACTTTGCCTCTGCCCTGTACATGTTTACAGAATGTTTTTCACGTCCTCAGATTTCATTCACAATTCTGTATGTTTATGATGTGTAAAAGGGGATCAACAATGTCTCTTGATATTCTGTACTGGTCAGTCCCTATTACCTGGTCATGACATGTTAGCAACAGCTGCAATGTGGAATACTGTTGCTTTGATATGCCATGGTGGCATGTTTTTGAAACACACTCGGAGGTGGCCATTCCATGGAGCTGTGCTCTGCTGTTCCTATGATGTACACCTTTGGGTTTGGGCTTTCATGTTGGGGGTCTGCTAATCACTCATAGGGATCTTCTGTTATGTAACAGAACTTCTTCCTGCCACGGGGAGGGTGATTTTGCCTAGTTATGTTGCCTTTTTCACAGTTATTAAGACATGACAGCTACTTTGATATTCTATGGTGTTGTGACAATGCTGATGATGCTTGGTGCATGCTTTTTGCTGCTCCTCGTAATTTGCATTGTGTTTCATGAATCACAGTACTGTGATAATAAACATTTTGGATTTATTGGGGGACTCAGATTATTCTTATAGTGGACAAGTATGAGAGTGTGTGAGATTATCTTGGTCTGCACTGCCTAGGTGGTAGTCCGGGGGTGGGGGTAGTCCTGGGGGTGGTCTTGGGGGTCGTGGCTGTGGGTGTTGTGACCCTCTTGGGTCTCCGAGCTGCATGAATCGTAGGTCCATGGCATCTGTTAGTCTTCAGATGCTGCTCTGGGCTGGGCTCCCTTTCTACTGCAGGTTTTCGTCCTCCTTAAGACCAGAAAAAAGCAGGTCTTAACTAAGTCCCTGCTGCTAACTTGCCTTATCGCCTGTTTTTGGTCCGCATCGCCAAGCTGGCTGGTCATTGAGAATATTTCTAAGTGGTGTTATCAAGATTTTTGAGACGGGAACGCCTACTCAGTATATGATTAGCGATAATTGTCACTGTCTGCCTTGGTGATGTTTTTGGTGACATCTATTGGGGGAAAACTGGTGATGTAGGCTGTTAGCGCAGGCTTGAGAATAGGGTGATAAATCTATCGCCACTAACATGGTGTAAAAATGCTGATAAATTGACGATGGATCCTTGAGAATATGCCAAATGTGTCAGTTTCACACATTGTTTCTCTCAGATGCTAACTACTAACCTCTATCCATCAAAATTTTGTTTTGTGCATCCCAGTTTGGCCTCCCCTGAAGAGTGAGTCAAACAGTTGTCAGTCCTCGTCCGTAATTCTATTTCTTTTGAGCCATTTTATTGCATTTTCATAACAACATTGTACATGGACATAGTACATTGACAGCATGTGTATATTCATCACTGAAACACAGTAATTTTGACATCGTACAAAAACGAAGGAAGTCATTCTTCTTTCCAATAACTTATGCAACCAGCCAAACATTTGAGAACAAGTGGCAACACTATTACTGTTCAGGACAATTAGAGGTGCTAGCTAGAATCCTTTCCAGTCGGAATCTATAACAAGTTCATTGGGGTTGAAAGGTGATACCCACAGTGCCAGCAATTGCCAGTAGATTGTTATGCAGTATCATCTAGGCTTGCATTATTCTAACAGAACTTGGGGATTCTAGGCAGCTGCAACAGTAACAGGAAAAATACAAGAAGTCATATAGGCACAGGGCCATCAGCTAAAGTGTGCTGGCAAATACTACCCCACTCCCTCAAAGGGATGATAAAACACATGTTATCCAGCAAGGTAATTGGTAGTGCTAGAAAGGCGGCCCTCGCTAGAACTTTGGAAGTTTGCTAATTAAGTGTTCCACTCTGCAGCTAAAAGATACTTCCTAGAGCTTCTTGCCACCTGAGTACCACAGCTTCCGCCAGCCCCAACTTAAGCATTGCTCTGCATCAGTGAGCCTCACCAGGCAATGTCTAATCTTTCCAGTACATGCCCAGAAGCCTGCGTGTAATTGATAATTCCAAATCAAAGAATCTATTTGCTGCTTTGGGGTGCCTAAATAACCATAGTAAGGAGCCCTCCAAGGTGCACACCTCTGCACGACCAGTCATCTCTGTGAGTGCTGCAGAAACCACATCCCACAGCGTACCGGCAGCCAGACAGTACCAAAACATGTGCCCCATTTAAGCCCACGATGCAAACAGCATGGACATGTGGCGGAAGTCCTAAACATATGATGCAGTGTCGCTGGAGTGAGGTAAGCCCTATGAAGGATTTTCTGTTGGATATATATATATACTAGCTTACCTGTCACGCGTTGCTGCGATCTCTGAAGAAAGTAAATTCAAGGAAACTCGTTATGATAACGTTAAATTTACATTGTGTCATTGTTATTGAAACGTATTCATTTTATTTTTGAAAACATTTCTAAATGTGGCTTGAGCAGTGCGTCCTCGGTTGGCTTCCAATCTTGATTCTGATTGCTCTCCTGTTTCATTCGAGCGGGCTTGAGCAGTGCATAATTGATTGTTTTCAAATCTTGATTCTCGTTGCTCTCCTGATGCATTGCCGCCACGGAAAGGCATTGAAAAATGCCCATACTAATATGACTGGTGGTGTCTGATAGACACCGCCAGCATATGAACCCTTTGCCGCCCCGGTCGCAAGGCGACCGGGGTGGAAAAGCGGCGGATGGTGTTTCCGTCCGCCGCGGTCCCCCCCCAGCCATAGTAATATGGCAGGGGAAATGGTTGGTGGGTGGGCAAGGATGTCGGGCGGATCGCCCCGTCCACATGGAGGTGGCGATCCGCCCGACATCCTAATGGGCCCCTATGATTTTACTGAGGATCTTTTAATCAGATCTCAGGATCGATATTGGTCGATAAGACGTAAGCTATAATGGTTCCTTGTCTTGTTTTCAGAGAGATACTATTAAGGATTCACACTGTGTGGGTGGGAGACAGCTACTAGTCTGGGCATCTTGGTATCATTCCAGCAGTTCATGACGGATCACTGACAAAATATCGAGTGAAAAAATATCGGGTTCCCAAATTATCTGGACATAAATATCAATGTCAAAAATATTGACATCGTATCTTCATAATATTTCGGGAAAAAGTTATAGTTATTAAAAATGTTGAAGTAAAAGATATTTTTATTTAAAAAATGTATAAAAATAATGTAAAATAAATTAGTTAATACATATAACTTAAAAAAATTTAGAATTTTTAGAACATGTTAACAAATATAGGTAATACATGTAATGTAAAAATAAATTAAACATCTATATATATATATAAAAACGAAAATATGTTTGTTTGTCCTTTATGCATCACTACACCATTCATCCGATCGCCATGAAACTTTGGGAAGTTGTTGAGTACACTCCCTCAGAGGTTTCTGGCAAAAAACAAAACAAAAAAAAAGATTAATAAATACATTTGTTAAAATTTGTTGAGTACACTCAGGCGAAGGTTTCGGGCAAAAAAAAAAAATTCAAATATCGCCGCTCCGGCCCCCCAGGGCACTCATAATCTTTCCAATACTGAACGTTTACAGTTTACAGTGCGACTCGCTTTTGCAATGACCATCAACAAAGCACAAGGACAATCGCTGCAAGTGTGTGGGCTAGATTTGGAGAATCCGTGCTTCTCACATGGACAACTGTATCTGGCCAGCTCACGCAACGGAAAACCTTCTGATTTATTCGTGTACACGTGTATAAAAATATGATTCCCTTGAACAAAACTAAATGAACATGGCTCGAAGGTCAAAAAACAATAACAAGATTCGCTAATGTAAAAAGAATTCTTAACAATTTATTGAAAAATACAAATGTTAAAAAAGTGGATCATAAAAGAACCACTATGACAATGATTAAAAAACAAAACAATAAAACTGTTTGACATTCAATATTGACCAGCAAGATTGATACAGAGACAGAAAACAGTAAGACATAAGACTTGTACAGTACTGAATGTATATTCAAACTCTGTTTCTGACACCTATGTTATGCACACCACAGAATAGTATATCAACAAGGGTATCTGAGTCATGAATTATGCTAAGATGGTGCGTCGACGCGTTTCGGTGGTTTTCCACGATTTTATCCACCTTTATCAAGACAACATTTGATATCTGTCGTGGTACATGGGTCAATATAATCTCCCTTAAAATCCTCTTTTGGATGCAGTCCGATTTGCGGCGTTAATCCACATTGAAGTGTGATTAAGTAAGAATTTAAGCTTTGTATGTTCCTCTCTTTTTTAAAACAAGTCATATGCAATAGACTCCTGATATTAGAGCATAAGGGCGTTGACTGTGCTTGTTGTCTGGTGTTTAAGCCTTGTAGTGCGTTTTATTTTGCTTATTAAAAGACCAGAGACGCTTATGTCATGTCCTTGCGTCGTGAATTAGTATTTCACAATATGGCGCAGAAGGACTGCTTACTTCTCTGGTTCTGGAGGGTTAGGTTAAAAGATACCAGAGGCGCTTACGTCATGTCCATGTAACGTGTGAGCGTATATCACTGCTATTTCATCAGGGACTGCCTGCTTCTCTGGTTGCGAGGGGTATTCGTGTACACACCAGACAGAAAAACAAAAAATAACGTGTATCCACAAGCACTCGAATAAATAAACAGAATTAAAACAACACTTTAAAATGTTTTCCATATTAAAATCAATAAGTTTGAATACAAATGACACAATGTAAATTGAATGTTATCATAACAAGTTTCCTTAAATTTCCTTTCTTCTGAGATCGCAGCAACGCGCGACGGGTAAGCTAGTAGATATATAAAATGTGATATATATATTTACGTATTAATAATTAATCAATAAATATTTAAAAAAATTATAACATGTTAGAAATATATTAAAAATTATAAATACATATATACACATAAACCTTTAACATACAAAACATATATATGTTATAAATTAAATTATAAAAATATTTAATAATTTCTAAAACTACATTTTACACTACATTAAGTACGACAGTAGGAAAAGTGTTAGATAGCAGAGGGGAATAATTTGCTATTCCCACTCCAATAAGTGCAACAATAAGGAAAGTGTTGGATAGAGGAGGGACAAAAATTACTATTCCCACTCCAGCAAGTGCAACAGTAGGGAAAGTGTTAGATAGTGGAGGGGAATAATTTACTATTCCCACTCCTGGAAATGCAACAGTAGGGAAAGTGTTGGATAGCATAGGGGTAATAGTTACTATTCCCACTCCAGGGAGTGCAACAGTAGGGAAAGTGTTGGATAGCAGATTGGAATATTATATTAGTCCCACTCCAGCAAGTGCAACAGTAGAGAAAATGTTGGATAGTAGAGGGATGAAAATTACTGTTCCCACTCCAGCGAGTGCAGCTGTAGGGAAAGTGTTGGATAGCGAAGGAGAATAATGTATTATTCCCATTCAGGGAGTGCAGCAGTAGGGAAAGTGTTGGATATCTTAAGTGTAAAAATGACTATTCCCACTCCAGTGAGTGCATCAGTAGGGAAAGTGTTGAATAGCGGAAGGGAATAATTTACTATTCCCACTCCAATGAATGCAACAGTAGCGAAAGTGTTGGATAGCGGAGGGGAAAAATTTACTATTCCCTATCCAAAGAATGCAAAAGTAGGGAATGTGTTGGATAGCAAAGGGGAAACAATTAGTATTCCCACTCCAGCAAGTGCACCAGTAGGGAGAGTGTTGGATAGCGGAGGGAATAATTCACTATTCTCACTCCAGGGAGTGCAACAGTAGGGAAAGTGTTGGATAGCAGAGGGGTAAAAATGACAATTCCAACTCCAGCAAGTGCAACAGTAGGGAAAGTGTTGAATAGCGTAGGGTTAACAAATTATATTCCCACTTCAGGGAGTGCAACAGTTGGGAAAGTGTTGGATAGTTTAGGGGAATAATTTACTATTCCCACTCCAGCAAGGGCAACAGGACGAAAAGTGTTCGATAGCAGAGAAGAATAATTTACTGTACCCACTCCAACAAGTGCAACATTAGGGAAAGTGTTGGATAGCGGAGGGATAAAAATGACTATTCCCACACCAGAGAGTGCAACAGTAGGAAAGAGATGGATAGCTGAGGGGATTAAATTACTATCGCCACTCCAATGAGTGCAATAGTAGGGAAAGATTTGGATAGCGGGGGAATAAAATCAAATATTACAGCTATTGAACCTAAATACCCAAACAAAATCAAAACAAAACAATTACCAAAACTATTATTCAATTAATAAATGAATGTTAATGATCAACTAATGATTAGTTCATTTAAAAAAAAGAAATTTCCACCCTCTACCCCAATAAACACCAAAACACACACCTAAAAATATTTACACAATTCCCATAACTAATTTTACATATAAAACTAATAATAATTAACAACAAATCATAAATTACTTTTTTTTAAAGTCTTCCCAACATTTACAACTGTAAACCCCACAACTCAGACATCAATTCCACAATTACCATTTATAATATTTAATTACTTTATTTTAAATAATATACCTACCACGATATTTCCCTATAAATGACACCACCAATGTCGTAAAACATGACACAATTAACATAATTAATTAACAATGAATTAATTAATTAATAACAATTAACAAGCAAAATAAAAACTATTAGTAATAAATGAATTCACACAATTAACACTATAAAATTACATTACAAAATTGTACATAAAAAATATTTTTTGGTTCTGTAAAATTGTACATAAAAAATATTTTTTAAAGAATTAAAATTAAATTACTTTCCACCCTTCTCCCCTAACAACCCACTCCTCAAAAATGACAACATTAACATCATTACTAAATAATTAATAATAATTAACAACCAATTAATAAATAATTATTAATGAATTAATTAGCACAACTAGCAAAAACATTAAATACATAAATATTAATTAATAAAAAATATGTATTAATTATTTATGATTAAATCACTTCCCACCCTACTCCCCTATCAACCCACAACCCGCTACAAAAAAATAACACAATTAACATAATTACCAATTCAAATTCATAATTGTGTTTGATTTGCTCAAACGCTCCGTCCATCATCCCCTTTTGTTTCGCTTTGTTCGCCCTGAGTTGGCAGGGTATGCTCCGATGGGAGTCCCTTGCTCACTTGGCCACTGGATTCAAGATAGCCTGGCTGATGAGGATTATGAATCCGAAACTGGTCCCAGGATGCTTGTTTCCGGTCCAGGGAAGACATGGCTTGGCAGTTCAGGCTGGACTGTTCCCATGAGGCACTGGGTCAGACTGATTTGCATATGGCCATGTCTGAACTGGGGTGGCTGAGTGGGCTAAAGAATGGTGATGGATTAAACGCAGATCAGTTGACTGGGGGTGAGTGTTTGATTTGCTCAAACACTCCGTCCATCATCCCCTTTTGTTTCACAATTAACGTATACCAATTATTAATAATACGTATCAGCCAATTAATAAATAAATAATAATACATTTAGTCCCACAATAAACAATATAAAGTATTTAAATTAATAAATATTAATTTTAAAAAATATGAATGAATTAATTATAATTTAACTACTTTCCCCCCTATTCTCCTATAAACCCACAACCCGCTGAGGAACTAAAACACAAAATGTAATTAAAATAAAATTAATTCCTTCTAAAATATATTATTAAATGTATTATAATTAAATTACTTCCCACCCTATTCCCCTATTAACCCACAACCCGCTATGGAACTAAAATAAAATGAATACCTTCTAAAAATGTGTTCCATATATTAAAAAACAAATGCTATACTTAGACAAACTAAAAGAACACAGACATGTAAAATACATACTAAAATACATAACACTAAATAAAAAACAATGGGGCATATTATCAAGGGGGTTTATCTCCGCTTTTTTGGCTTTAAAAGCCAAGAAAGCGGAGATAAAATTATCTCCCTATTACCTAGCTGTCGCTAACACCAGTTAGCGACAGCTATTAGGAGATAACGACCATCTTTGGCCCCGCTTTGCATGTCAGTGATGTTTATCACTAATGACATGCAAAGTGGGCGTGCCAAGATGTTAGCGACTGGAAACAGTCGCTAACATCGCTATCTCCAACTTTTGGAGATATTCGCGCTAAGCGCGAATATCTCCAAAAGCTAACACCTGCCCCTTAGCAGTTCTTAGCCATGTTATCCAATGGTAGGTGGATAACATGGCTAAGAGCATTAGCTCGGTAATACATGAATATCGCTGACTTTTCAGCGATATTTATGCATTTTGGCCGATTTTTATCGCTTAGGAGATAAACCTTGATAAAAGCAAGGTTCCTAAGCGATAAAAATCGCTGCAGCTCGGCTATAAAAATATCGCCGCTAAACCAACATAGCGATAATTATCGCTAGTTGTTGGTAATATGCCCCAATATTTTTAACAACTATATTTTGCAAACAATATTAATGATTTCGATATTTTTTAAAACAATATTAATGACTTTGATATTGTGAAAAACTATATTACATACCTTGGACTCGATATTCTTTGCCATGATATTCCGACAGTCGATATTTTTGTATCCTGATATTTTGCACTCAATATTAGTGCAAGTCGAAGAGAAAACCACGACAGTCTAACTTTTTACCATTTAGGACTTAAGTGGTGTTCGCACACCTTATAAAATTCAATTGGGAGCCCATCAACTCCCAGTTTTTTGTTGGTGCTATTCCTCTAATGGCTGTTTTAACCTCCTGCAAAGTAAGGGGAGAATTGAGCTCATCTCTGTTTATTGGAGACAACTCTGTGAGAGTCACGGTGTCAAGAAAGGAGTGTAAAGCATTGTGATGGTCCACAATCAGAGGTTCATAGAGGGCTTGATAATGCGCAGTGAATGCCTCATGGATGCCAACCTGATCATTGGCCAGAGTCCCCTAAAGAGTTCTGACGGTGGTGATCGACAAAATCTGATTAGCACTGCGCAATAACCAGGCCAATAGGCAGCCTGATTTGTCACTGTCCATATGCACCTTGGCCTGGTTTGCACGGAAATTGAGACAGCATTGTTACTCAATAAGCTGGCCATGTTCACCCAGATGGGCCTATTAGGATGGCGGGCAGACTTGCATCTGGGCTAGTGGTGTGGCGGTCCTGCACTGGCGATTAGGATGTCAACGCCACAGTGTTGGTGGCGCACTCTATTCCCAGCATTGTAGTGGGCGGTGCTCACAGCGCCTCCCGCTACAATGCTGGGAATGCACTGTGTGCATTGTCATGCACAAGATGACAGGTACCACTCGGTGCCTGCCACCTTGTCAATGACAATGTAGGGGGGTACCATAGGTACCCATCATGTGCACCCCCCACTCCCCAATACCCTGGGGGTCTGCAATGGGCCCCTGAAAGCAGACTCCGCATGACTTTCCATGGCGGGGACTCTGCCATGGAGAGCCATGCACTGCTGCCCATGCTAATATGGATGGTGGTGTCTAGCAGACTTTGCCACCATATCTAGCCCCTTCTCCGCCCAGTCGACTTGTCGACCGGCGGAAAACCGGCGGACGGTCTTTCCGTCCGCCGAGGTCCCCCCCATACTAATATGGCGGGGGAAATGGGTGGCGGGTGGGGTATGAGGTAGGGCGGATCGCCACAAACAGAGAGGCGGTGGAAATCCACCCTACATCCTAATAAACCCCAGAGTCTCCATCAGTGCGTTCTGCTTTGTGCTGTCCTCCCAAGTATCTGCTTCTAATGAGGTCAGGGAGGACTTGATGCATAACAGAGCGCCATGTGAAAGAGCCCTGGCCCCCGCAACTGTCCATGTCCACCGAGGACAACCTTTATTACCTCCCAAACTATTAGCCTGGAAGTATATGTGTCCCAGTCTTGGGAAAAGTTTGGGAGAGGGTCTCAGCAGTGGCATCATGGAAGACCTGGCCCTCCAACAGAGCAGGCTGTTTTGTCCAAGTGGGGCTGATAGCCTCGCAGCACTCCATGCCAGTTGCTAGTGCAAGGGGTTATGGTCAGAAAAAGTCTTCTCTGATGACTCTGTACCTGTCGCTAGCAGTCTGGTGGCCTGATCGTATATAATCCAATCAAGGGAGACATGTAGGTCATTTGGATGGGAATAGTAGGAGTAGGCCCTAATGGCCAGAAGGAGTGATCTTCAACAGTCCAGCAAGGACCAGTGTTGTAGCCATTGCGTGTGTTGGGATGCAGATGAAACTACTGGGGGAACTTGAAGTGGCAGGTGTGAGCAATCAAGGCATAGATCTAGGATGCAGTTGAAATCTCCACCAAGTATTCATTGAATATGAGCCCACTTCATAAGTGTTGTGGAGAAACAAGAGAGAAATGGTGACTGCGCAACATTGGGGAAATATATGCTTCCTAAAAGGACCTCCATACCATCCAATTGCCTCTCTAACAATACATAGCACCCTTCAGGGTTAATCTGTGATCTCAGGGGATGAAAGAGAAGCCCTGGGTGGACCCAGATCTATGCACCCCTAGCAAAGTCAAAATATGTTCAGCAAAAACATTGCCCACACCAGCACTTTTGCAAGCGGACATCCTCCCCTCCTGCCATGAGTCTCCTGCAAGAAGGCAGTTTGCACCCTTCGCCTTCTCAAATTTTGTTGGACTGTGTGCTTTTTCTGGACCTACCCATACCTCAGACATTCCACCTATTTATCGCACGTTTAGTAATTTAAGTAGCACCAGAATGGAGCCATTCCCCTGAAACTAGCAACAGAGCGCAGCACTGCGACTGTGCCCTACTCTACAGTAGCAGTAGCCCACGAAAGGAGTATGAGAGTGTGATGCATGACATAACTAACAAGAACAGTAGAAACCATGGGCCTCATTTATGAGGCTGTGCGTCACTTTTACGTTGCCGGTGCGTCGCTTTTTGTGACGCACCAGCAGCGTAAAAAATGTGCCTTGTTGCACCATATTTACAAAGTGACGCATCTAGGTAGATGCGTCACTTTGTAAACCCCTGCGCTACATTATACCTGCACCAGGTAAAATGTATGCAGGGGGGCGTTCTGACGCAAGAAAAGGCCATAGAAGTGACGCAGTGACATTTATAAGATTTCACTGCACCACTTCTAGGACACAAATGCGTCAATTTCCTACAACTGCCTCACAGCAGGCGTAAGACTGACGCAGGCCCTTTCACATGGGGCTTGCCCCATGTGAAAGGACACATTGCTGGAGTTGCGTCACTTTTGTGACACACTCCAGCAATACGTCACTTTTGCGCCATACAGATACGTCGGAAATACTGACGTGTCTGTAACTCCTTGCGCAATGATGCATCATACTGTAAATATGACGCATCATTGGTGTCCCAAGGAGGGCGCATTGAAAAGTGACGCATCGCTGTTCTCACGCAGCGATGCGTCACTTTTCATAAATGAGGCCCACTGCCCCCCCCCCCCCCCCCCTCCGCCCCACACTCCCTCACGGCCCCACCCCTCAGTTTGGCGCCCCCTCCACAGGTCAGCGCCCAGTGCAGCTGCACCAGTCGCAGCCCTAAAGCCAGCCCTGTGTGCACAGTAGCCTGAGCGCTCGCAGCAGATCTATTCTGCGTTCAGAAATGTTTCAAGACAGTCCCTTTCTATCTTGTTCCTCTTTCAGGCTCTCAGCTGCAAGGTGACTGGCAGCTGCTCAGTGGGCGGGAGGATGCTGTAATGTATATCACAATAGCATATTCCAGGCATTCTACTTGGGACTTGCATTGCGTTTGGCTGAGCTGACTTGCTTTTCGGCGCCATCCGTGAATAGGAAGGCAGCTGATGTTTGTGCTCGGGTGCAAGACACAGTGTACGACTGCAAGCTCACAGGGTTGTTTTTCAACGGACAGCTCTAGTGCAGTGCTGTCGTGATGCATTATGCAGCACGCACATCTCTAGAACTGGGAGCCGTGCCCTGGCTAGGGAGGACACTGACAGTGTGGGTCACACATTTGGTAACGTTGCCTTGGCATGCTGGGAATGCGATCTGCAGATTACAAGGAGTCTCACAAGAAACGCTTGGAACAATATGAAACACGAACACTTACATATTGTATGTGATGCACAGACGGTTAACATGTATGTAAAAAAAATTACTAAAGCGAAACCATTTGGCAATAATATGTGATGTAATATGTGGGGAAAAACAATCATGTCAATATCAGTGGCTTCTCTGAGATGCAAAATATGTTGACGAAGCTTCTCATTCTTCACAAAGCAAAACCATGATCTGAGGCTGTGAATTTCAAAACACTCTGTAAATAGGTCAAACAGCACTGGAAATAATGAACCGTGCCTCACTGCACAACACACAAATGCAAAGAGCGTTGGAACATTGGAAAAGACCTGCCTTTCATAGAGGGAAAATGCATGAGCTGGATCCCAAGTCTGGACTGGACAAGTGCTCAGGCTCACAACGAGGAGGTCAGAGGTCGCAGAAGAGTAAGAGTTCACCACAGGGCAATTGTATTGTCCTGTCACTGGCAGCTTCAGATTTACTAGGCATAGGGGCATAAATCGCTGGAAAAATATGACACATGATGGATCATTTCAAAGGGATATGTTAATAGGCCAAGGTCGGTGTTGACTGAGGCTTCCTGCCTCTGTGAACGGTGATGTTTGCTCATTCAACGACACAAGCAAACCTGACGTGTTCACCGATTTGATATCCAGCTTCATTGAATGCTATGAACTCTGTATTTTACACATTTTCAAAATGCGATGCAGCGAGCGCTACAAAATTTGTTTTATTAATTAAATTGTTTACTTACCTCCAATTATCCATATTCCGGTTTTTAGCACCCCCCACCCTGCCCCTCCCCCACCCCGCCTTTCTGCACCACCGGAACTACCTCCACGGGCCGCAGCTGCTTGGCTGGCCTGAACAATGAAGCACCTAGGCTCCCCATAGCCAATCACAACACTGCAATGCAGCATTGGGATTGGTCTGAGCACCATAGTTCGGCGTTCAGATTGGGAGAGGGAACCTGAGCATGCTCCTCTCCAGGCTGTGCATTACAGCCTGGTGGGGAAGATGCAAAATGTGCATGACTATTTGGTCGGCCCATGACGGCTGTCCAAACAGTTATGCCCACTTGGAGTGTGCAAACCCCTCCTCCCCCTATGACGCCAGCCCTTCCCTAACCCAGGCCCCTTGCAAAGAAAAATAAAGGGATAATAATGAGGTTGTTATTATTTGATTTGTTTTGCTCTGTGAGCTGTGGGGCGAGTTTTCTCTGCCTTAGGGGCGGGAGCGACACCTGGCTGTGCTGCCTAGGTCAAAAGAAAAGCACAGGAATGCTCCATAACTATGAGATAGAGCTCATTTCTCTCCTTTCTCTGTGAGTGCAGCTCAAAGGCTGCCTTGAGACAATGCAGGTACGCTTGCACCATGGTTCAAGGATGTCTGCTTTATGGGCACGGCGTCCTACACAAAAACAGTTCATTTCCTTTTTCTATTCGTACAGCTGAATGCAGCAAACATACAAAGAGAAAAAAACAAAGACAAATAATGTTATTTCTCCATGTTGCACCTCCCCTACAGCTCCCCTGGGGAGGCCTTGGCTTTTGATGCATTCTCAGGTTTACAGAAAGTTGTAAATCTGGTAACATGTCAAATGCCATGGGTGTTCAGTTGGAACACCCTCCTTAATGCCCATGGCACGCTTCCTCATCGTAGTGTTAGGCAACACAGCGACTTGTGCTGCGTTGTCTCACCCCATATCTATAAGGCCATGAAAAGCCATTACAGTGGCTTTACTTGGCCTTGTGGATATGGCTAAGACCTGTGTGCCACCAGTACATCACAAAAAGTGACATCCCCGGCTGCGCACAAGGCTTGTAAATGAGTTGCAGAGTCTATTGTATTCTGTTTTCAGCGTGATATGTGGGCTTTTGGTTATTGAAATCTATTGAAGGACCCTTGATTCTTTGAAAATAAACAGGGAGTATGTTGGAACAGAAAGGTCCTCGCCGTGGTCCTAGAGGGATATTAAGCCTTCATTCACATGACCATAATGCATTAATTGATGGATTCCTGTGACACGAAATGAGACCCAGATGTGAGCTTTGCTGTCTCGAGTATCTTGTATATATGCACCATTTGACAGTGAAAACTGTCAGCTCGTCAGGTTGTATAAGACTGACAGTGTTGGCAGCAACTAGTAGTGGAAGGACAGGCATTTTTATCTGATGTCACAGAGACATGTCTACTGGGCTCTTCTACGTTTTAAATTTGACAATCCCTCTCACTCAGGTCTTTCACACAATCTTTGTGGGACATTAGAGGCACATCTTTGTATGTATGGCCTCTTTCAGTTTCAAGTTTCAAGTTTATTTATTTATGGTTTCGGAACTCGAATGAGATCCAAATAAAAAAAATTGAACAATTAGATACATTTACATACAATCATGGATAAAATACAGAATAGAAATTTACATTTCCAACCTTTTAATATAAAACTAAGAAACTTTTGAAAAAATTAAAAATGTTATAACAAAACATTTCATTGGGGGGTTATAAGTGGCATCTAAAAAAGAAATAGCAGAGGAAATGCCTAATTGAAGACAAATAAGTCTCAACCACTTGCGCCTGAACGCAAGTAGAGCCGGGCACACAAAGAGGACATGATTAATATCCTGAATTGAATTATTACAGAGATCACATAAAGCTGAGGAGCTGTACCATCTGGACAACAAAGAATTCAACGGAAGTAGATCCTGCCTCAATAAAAACAAGAATCGCCATACTCCATGAGGGAGGTTCCAGGTGACATATGGTTGGGCTATTCTCATTTGGCAGGCATCAATGGCCAGATAGACGCCTTTTTTCAAGGTACGTGATTCCCTGTCCAACCTGAAGCTTAATTCCCAAGAGTCCAACTTCAAGATGGATTTCAACTGATGTGTAGGTAAAGTAAATAGAACTGATTCATCAAGTTAAAGGAGATCAACTGCAGTTCTAAATTTTTTTTTACAATTGACGAGTATTCTTTAAAGTTTCCAAGCAGCTACATTTTTATAATATATCTTAGAGTGCCTGGGTGCCCCTGTGCAAGATTAAAAACCCAGCGCACTATTCCCGCTAAACCTTGAACCCAACTACTACTTAGGCCAAATTCCAGTCTAAGTGCGGCTATGGAGCTCGCTGTATTGACCATAGTAAGACTAAGCAGAATTTTGCCTTCCGTAGAGTTTAAAAAACCCAAGTTTTTATATCAACTATTTCCGTGCCATAAAGTAGTGATGCTGGAATTTTTGCTCGATATGCCTCCAACAAGATAGCAAAGTGCCTTCTGCCAGTAGCCTTTTGCCTTGTATAATTGTTTTCGGCGTATTATTAGCTATGTGAGCCTTCTCACTTAAATTACCCGTAACAACTTTTCCGAGGAACACATAAGATTGTACCACTTCCAATCTTTGTCCTCCCACGGACCATGGGAAATTTGCGTGTTTCAACTTTTTCCTACCCGTCATACACATTACTTTGCTTTTTGAGACGTTTATCTTCAGGTGGTGTGCATCAGCATATTTATGAAGAGCGTGCAGACGGTTATTTAGACCTTTAGGTGTTAAGTCTAGGATCAATACATCGTCTGCATACATTAAACAAACAATTGGGTCACCCCCCAACACCGGAGCTATTCCTTCACTTGCAGATTTTTTCAAACATTTTGCTTATCTTCATAGAGACTTGATTGAACATGTTTTGAAAAGCTTACTGTCAAATCTACAAGTACCATGCACCTTGAAACATGGCTTCCAGTGAAGGGGGAAAGGAGAATGGGATAACTATAGAGTCTGCCACCTCACTGGATACCCTGCGAGGAATCTCATGAACACCTGTAAACGCAATAAAAAAAACAGAAAGGGAGGTCTCCTCTCATAATCCGTTCCAGGGACGAGGAGTGAAGGTAAAACAAGAAATCAGAACAGTCCCTTTTGCTGACTAGAGAAAAAGGATAGTGCTTACTCATATAGTGCCGCCATAACTCAAGAGATCTTTACAATTAGAGCCACTCTTAACAGTTGTCACAAAATATAGAGAAAACAATTCAGATAAAAATTTTCAATGATTTATTAAAAAATACACAATATAAAGCATCAATAACTGTGGCACAGTTATTGATGCTTTATATTGTGTATTTTTTCTCTAGTCAGCAAAAGGGACTGTTCTGATTTCTTGTTTTACCTTCACTCCTCGTCCCTGGAACGGATTTTGAGAGGAGACCTCCCTTTCTGTTTTTTTTATTGTGTTTACGGTTTGTTAACCGGGGAGGTTGTGTTCTTATACCTCTGGGTAATCATACCCATCTGTCATTATGGAAGGTATCAAAACCCTTAGCTATAATGAAGAACAATTTAATAAAATTATTAATGGGACGGTCAAAAACATCTCCACCGTCAGAATAGATAACACCAATGAAGATGAATGGCGAAATCTTTGGAATGCCAAAAAGAAGACGATAAGAACTGAGTTACACTCAGATTTTCTTATCGATTATTGCAAATGAGGGATAATTCCTAAAGGCCTCCAAGTGAATAATGAACCTGGTATATTCATTAATAATTGAAAATTCATAGAGAATTGGACCCTTGTGGCCAACAGGTGCAGCCGTGACTGGATGCTTTTAATTATTGAAACAGCTACAGACATCCTAGTTATGGAAAGGCAAGAAATAAAAGACTTGGAGCAAAAACGTTCTGATAGCACAGCCTTAGAAGACGCCCGGAAAAAACTGGACGATATCCAGAACGATGTAAATAGCTATAAGGACTATCTATTCAACAAAAAGAGCAATAAATTTGGGAAAGATGTGGAAAAATACAATCCGGAACATGTGTATCCCTATCTTCAAAAAGACTTTTATGATCGCCCGAGAGAGTCTTTTCCCCATCGTAGACCTTGGCAGCAAAACCCAAACCAAAATTTCCAAAAGAAAAAAGTAAGATTTTTTGATACTTCCTACTCAAGCACAGACTCTGAGGCAGAGAATCAAGATGAGAGCAGAACCGCTAATAGAGATAGAGAAGGAGTGTCAAGTAACACAAAAGATACACTTCCTTTTTTAGCTCTGCGCCAATCCTATGGCCAACAGAGAGGGAGAGGCAGAGGGAGGGGGAGTTATGCCCCTCAACCTCAGCCATACCAACGCCCCCATACCAGGAGCCAGAAAACTTGGAACAAGTAAAAAAAGCCCCTATCATTAATCTATCAGACACTATCCTCACCGAAACAGAAACTAAACTTTTAGAAAAGGGTCTGGGCTTCGCCATAGCATGCCCAATAGATAGATTTAATCTGGAAAGAGATTTACAAAACTTTTTCAGAAAAATTAGATTATTAACGTTCTTTGAAGGCAAAGAGAGAGCCCCATCTACCAATAAATCAGGTCTTAAACCGAAATCAACTTGGACCCCTCATATTGGCCAAACAAATAAAGATATAGAAGCCTTTGAAAGGATCGTAGAGAAAAGTGTAATGGATCTCCTAGATCAGAAAAATTGGATTCAATTTAATCTGACCAAAGAAGAGAAAGAAGCTCTAAAACACCTAGAAAATTGTCTAAAATTAACTATCAAGCCTGCCGACAAAGGCGGAAGTATTGTAATTATGAACACTGCCCAATATAATGCCAAAATGATCCTGATGCTAGATAATAAAGATCATTATCAGAAAGTAAGTAGGAATGATTGGACTCAACTAAAGGATGTAATTAAACGTACACTAGACCTAGCGAAAGAAGATTTTGTTATCTGTGAGGATGAATACAGATTTCTATGGAACAGTAATCCAACCATACCTGCCCTATATGGACTACCTAAAGTCCATAAGGACCTGCATGACCCTCCTATGAGGCCCATTGTAGCGAGTATTGGCTCACTGACGGAGCCACTCAGTAAGTACGCGGACGTTTTCCTACAACCATACGTCACAAAACAACAAGCGTACATTAAAGATACAGGGGCCATAATCCAAAAAGTGGAAACCTTACCATTCAACCCAGAAACCCAGTATCTAGTGACCCTCGACATCGAGGCACTGTATACAAACATACCTCAAGATAGCACAATAAACATGATTAAAGAACTTCTTTGCCCGATAGATAGGGACCTAAACCCACAGGAAATATTTATCATTGATTGTGTCAGCCTTGTTCTTAAAAATAATATCTTTATCTTTAATAAGGAATACTACAAACAGATAAAGGGGACCAGTATGGGAGCCACCTGCGCTCCCAGTCTGGCTTGTCTTTATGTAGCGCAATTCGAGAACATCCATATTTTCAACCCTTCAGCTCCGTTCTTTGAAAATATATCTGAGTGGTCCAGATATATTGATGATGTTTTTTTTATTTGGTCAGGACCTGAGAACACTCTTAAAGAATTTATTTTATGGTTAAACTTGGGAGACCCCAATTTAAAATTTACAGCAAACTATGATGCCCATAAATGTGAATTCCTTGACATTGTCATCAAACATGAAGACAAAAAACTCCAAGTAGAGCTTTTTACTAAAAAGACGGACAGGAACACCATGCTCCACTACTCTAGTTATCATCCGCCATGCCAGAAGGATAATATACCCTTTGGGCAATTTTTAAGATTAAAACGTAACTGTAGCAATATGAAAGATTTTGAGAAACATGCTGCCGTGTTAACCAATAAGTTTGCTGAAAGAGGCTACCCTAAGCGCATGATCAAACATGCCTTCAAGAGAGCTAAATATTTTAATAGGGAGAATCTTTTTTCAAAAAAAGAGGATGAACAAAAAGAAAAACGCTTAATATTTGTTACCAACTACAGCAATATCAGCAAAAAAATCAAAAATATAATAAATCGCAACTGGAAGCTGATTAATAAACCTAATAAAGAAAAAATAGCCAAACCAATGTTTGCGTTTAGACGCAACCCTACCATAAAGAAAAGCTTGGTACATACCTATAGAGAGTTACCGACCACCACACAACTTAGTATAAATAACGCCCCTCTTCCAACTGGAACCTTTCCGTGTGGAAATTGCTGCAATTGTGAAAATATCATCAGTGGTGATCACATTGAACAGAACAAGGTAAAACATAAAATAAATTCATTCATCAATTGTAGGTCAAAAAATTTAATTTACCCGATAAAATGCCCATGCAACTTGCTGTACGTAGGAGAAACCAGTCGTGAAATACGACTAAGAATAACTGAACATAAATCAGCGATTCGAACTAGAAAACGAGGCGCACCATTAACTGAACACTGGCAAGAGGACAACCACACAATTAAAGATCTCTCTTGGTGTGGATTGGAAAGTATTCAAATGAACTTAAGAGGAGGTGACATAGATCTCAAAAGAAAAAAACGAGAACAGTTCTTCATGTCCCGTTTTAACACCGTGAGAACCGGGCTTAACAGTAAAGAAGACTGGGAGCGCATTTTATAAATTAATGGTAAAATGTATTGATGCTCCAACCTCTTGCAACATGTAGTGACCACTCAGGATATCTTAAAGGTGGTCGGATATATGCCAATTGATTAATAGTATTAACGAAGAAACAGTATTTTATAAATGTGGATAAATTGCTTTAAGCCAAGGTGCTTGAATCCATGAAGAATAGAGAGGCATTTTGTTATGAACAATTAATTGACGTTTCGAAAATAACCCGATCATATGTAATCAATATAGTCTGGGAGTATGAACAGTAACGTTCAAACTAAAAAGAAACACGGAACTATAGCAATCGAAATGCTGAAAACAACAACAAACTATTGCTGTAGTTCGAAATGAAGGTCGTATTTGATTAATGAATTACATAAACATTCAAACTAAAAAGAAACACGGAACTATATGAGTCGAAATGTTAATAATAACAACAAACTACTGATGTAGTTCTAAACATAGGTCGCATTAGAGCAATGAACTACCTCGGTAGTTCTCTAAACTTTGTCGCATGTTATGACACTTAAAAAACATTCTCAATCTCGCGAGGTTTTTCCGAATATGGCGCGAAGCGGAACCTCTTAAATAAACAAGAGCTGTCAGTCCAGTTAGCTACAACCTGAAGAAACCGGAGTGTAAAAGGAGCAGGGAGGCCGAATCTCGGACGCGAGGTAAGTGGAAAAAAACCCCCGCCGATAGAAAGGATACATTATAGCCACTGTCTGGCTGCGCATTTGAATGGGAGATAGCCTCTCTGATAGATGCCCCGACGGAGTGCTAATAGTTTAGCTTTCGTATAAAGAGTGGGACTTAATGCACCCATCTCGCATAATTTAAATAAAACTAGCTTCGGATTTCGCAATGTCAGAGAGTTGGGAAATTAAACACTGGGACATGTTGAATCAGAGTTTTATACCTGTGAATATGAATCCCAAAAATTTAAAGGCAATGTAGTTTATTTTTAATGCATGCGACTATTGACACATGTAAATGGCCATTTCAGACAACCCCAATTTCATAAATAAAAGCCGAAATGTGTAAATACTGTTACAAAAGACTTCGGATAATCGCATAAACAGTTATGCTTAAATATAGAGACCATTAGTGCAATACACTGATAAGCCTAGTGGGGAATTGATAAACCCGTCAATATTATATGTTTCTTTCAGGGTGGTGAATGCAGAAAAAAAACCCCATACATTGTAAATGAACAATCATCCGAATCCCTCTATAATGAAAAGAGCCTGACGACATCCAGTCACGTGCTGCATTTTGCGCCGGTCCCTTACCGAAAGGGGTGAGTCCTCCGTATTTATGAAGTAGTAATGTTGGGAATTGACACCCCTTTGTATAATTTGCACATCAGGGACCTAATTTGAATACCCTGTTTTTCTTAATTTTCCAAAGGAAGCTTGAATAACAGTCCTATATACCGGTGGCTCCTTTTTCCTCCATAGAAAGAAAACTCCATGACAGTATTAAGGTAATTTTGTGTGACGCGCACAGACAATGACATCCAAGTTAATGTGCAATTGTTTTTCTAATGGAAGGTCTCATGTAATTCCAGACATAAGGAGATTCCTTTCCAAATGCCATAATCTATTTGAATTTCATTTGATGACCTGTGATCAACTAAGGATTGTCTCCCTCAAATTGAAGAAGAGGAAGATACGGCTCGAAGATAATAGAGTCCGTTTTTTTAAGTAAGTCCAAAGAAATCCCAAGCTGCACATTTATAATGACAGCAAAACTACTCTCACACTTGAACTGCCATGACTTAAGCAATGTACTACATAGTACCCTCCATGAGAACTCTCCGCGTAGCTCAGGGGATCTAGTTGCCACTGTGTGTTGTGCCACAATGTAATTGATTGCTGTTGTAAATGCGTTTTAAATAAGTTCCTCTCATTAGAATGAAATAGATTTGTGAGAAATATGCCCTTTTGCTCCATTAACAGAAGATGACTGTGAAATACCAGATAAGATGTAAAAAAAGAGTAATGGGTTGTTTATGTATCTAGTTTGTGAGAACATAGAAAATGTTGTGTTAATTCACTGTTTCTTTATTGCATAGAACCCTGTCCTGATGAAGGTGTCAACTTAGAAACCGAAACACTGCGTCGACAACTTGTTTTTAAATCTTTTGCTGTTTTTAATATTTTGTATTGTGGACATTGTAGAGATGTACATCATTTCTGTATGATGCTGACACTCTTTTTTACTTCGTACTGTGGCACAGTTATTGATGCTTTATATTGTGTATTTTTTAATAAATCATTGAAAAATTTTATCTGAATTGTTTTCTCTATATTTTGTGACAACTGTTAAGAGTGGCTCTAATTGTAAAGATCTCTTGAGTTATGGCGGCACTATATGAGTAAGCACTATCCTTTTTCTCTAGTCAGCAAAAGGGACTGTTCTGATTTCTTGTTTCACCTGTAAACGCAAACACAGGATTACTACTTCTAACACTGACCTCCTACTAAATACCCAGTTCACCTCCCTTGTGCTATTCCTATTACCTGCATTACGCAATGATCTAGCTGCTCTCCTTATTCTTTTTTGTGATAGAATGTATGACTTATTCTTTATTTTAGTTCTTTTAAATACCTTTTCTGAGGCTGCTGTTCTGCTTTCTTTTTGCAAAGGGGCAGAAGATTTGCATATTGGATCAAAACAGACAAACTTTATTAGTTAAGAATTATCGGCATGGTGCAATATTGATACCTGTTAATATTATTTCACTGTGAAGCCTTACTGCTTTCATAGGTTGTTTACATACATTTAAACAATGCAAGTGATAAGCTCGTACATTTTCTGCCACAATCGGTAAAAAGCACTTTGTATAGAGTGGGTCAATCAGCATAATGTTATTAAATGTGCAACATCTGAAGTATGTGTGAATAATAATGATGATGTGCAAAATATCATTGCAGTATATTGGAGTAGTATGAGCTTTAAGCATTTCAAAATGGATGCTATGTTTGTACAACTATATATATATATATATATATATATATATATATATATATATATATATATATATATATATATATATATATATATTCACTGAAAAAACCATAGGTTATAGACCATATATAGTTAGGAATTTGCATTTACAAAACCCTATTTTACTCACACAAAACCATTGAAATTCCATATATAGTTAGTTGCACTAACTATATATCGCGCACCCGCAATCCACTGCTGATGATGTCACATATTACATCATTCATGACATGGTCAGTGACATCACTGATGACATCACTGATGACATCTCAAATGACATCACTGATGACATCACTGATGACAACATCCAGTGACTGTATGTTTCTGTAAAGTTAAAATATGTCTTACATATTGAAGAATGAGTGGATGTATAAGTGTTTGGATGAAGGATTTAGTAGGTGCATGACTGACTGTATGAGTGAGTGATTAAATGTGTCTCACTGAGTGCATGGGTTAGTGACTAAACTGTCTTAATTTGTGCATCATTATGTCTGTTGTTCTGTAAACTGTTGCATGTGTTGATCAGTAGCTATATGAGTAACTATATGGGTTATTGATTGGTTGCCCAAGTATTTGTATGGGAGACTGAGTGTGTGTGTGGGTGGCTGGGAGGTGTATGACTCTGTGCATAGATGTGTGAGCAGTTGATTCACTAGATGTATGGTTTCAAAAGTGCATGTGGAAACAGCTGTATGGGCGGTTGACTGTGTGCATGAGTGTATTGGTGAGTGAATGGATATCTCAGTGCTACATGTCAAAGTAAGTACATATGTAAAACACAGTACATGTGAGAGTTGACATATATAAATAACTGTGCATAAGAGCCAGTGAATGTGTGAGTGGCTGTATGGATCATTGTGAACTTGTATCAGGGATTGTATAAGAGAGTAAATATGTGTTAGTATATGTTTGAATAAGTAAGGTGTGTATAACTGTATAGTTGAGGAAATGGAGATGTGATTGATTCTTTGCATGACTGACTAGGTGTGTGAGTAACTCCATGGATGAGTGACAGTCTGTGAGTGTCTGTTTACACTGAGTGTATCTAAGGTTATATTAGAGTGTGAAGAGGTTCATCGTATTATCACATGAATGATGTCATCATTGATGTGATCAGTAATGTCAAATGAGATGTCATCAGTGATGTTATCAGTGATATCATTTGAGATGTCATCAGTGATGTCATCAGTGATGTAATTTGAGATGTCATCATTGATGTCATCAGTGATGTCACTGACCATGTCATGAATGATGTAATATGTGACATCATTAGCAGTGGATTGCGGGTGCGCGATATATAGTTAGTGCAACTAACTATATATGGAATTTCAATGGTTTTGTGTGAGTAAAATAGGGTTTTGTAAATGCAAATTCCTAACTATATATGGTCTATAACCTATGGTTTTTTCAGTGAATTTTCAAGGTTTTGTAAATGCAAATTCCTAACTATATATGGTCTATAACCTATGGTTTTTTCTGTGAATTTCATTGGTTTTTTAAAAGCTAACATCTGTAGCTGTAAAATGTATTCTTCTTTAAAACCCAAAATATATTTTAGATGTTTATTGATAATTTTTTTTAAAATATTTTTTTTCTTCGCTTCCGGTAAGCGAACCGGGAAGCTTTCCGTTAGCTCATCTTGATGCCGCGATCTAGTACGCGAACCGGTAAACGTTTCGTTAGCGGAACTGTGACGCGTCGCGGAAGCGCGACGTATCACGTTGTCGCGTAATGCGTCTTATGACGCGCCGCATCAGCGCTCCCGGAAGTGCTCCGGACAGCGAACCGGAAGCGATCCGGGACGCGGCGCGCACCGCGTAACGTAAGCGGAACAGGTCATGTGACTTGTTTATCAAACTTTTCATTGGTTCATTTCACTTTTGGTTTCCAAATGATGTATGACTAGGTCATGTGACCTAAAAATAACACTTTTCATTGGTTCAGAACTTTTGCTTGCACCCTAACTTTCTGTTTTCAGAAATGGAAATGCACCAATCACTGCTAATGAATCATTAGCATTGGAAATCCTCAGTTTTTTTTCTTTACAAACTCCTACTGTTTCAACTGCCCTTTCATTACCACACTTCATCTGACTGCAGCACAACCTTCTCCAACCATGTGTAATGTCTGGATTGTTGGACATAGTTACATCCACTGGGCTCAAAGGTATGCTGAGAACAGAAATTTACCTAACCTCAATTTACAAGATGTGGAAATTAAATGGTTGGGCCAAAGAGGATTAAAATGTCACCAATTGATACCATTGGTAAAAACCTTTATGCATTTGCCAAAACCTGACCTGTTAATTGTGCACTGTGGAGGTAATGATTTGGGCACTTTGACTGGGGTAGGTCTGGAAATGCTTTTAAAGGACACCTTTGAGCAATTAATGGCACTTTTACCTCAAACTGCCTTGGTATATTCCAATATATGCCAAAGACAGAAATGGAGGTGGTCCAACCAATTTTCTCCACAAATTGAGAAAGCGAGGAAGCATGTAAACAAATCTGTTTCAGCTTTCATGAGAGACCATGGAATGGGCTCCCTGTACAACAATAACTTGCGTTACTACATGCAAGATATCTACAGAGGAGATGGAGTTCACTTCTCAGATGAGGGCAACAGAATTTTCATTCTGAATTTAAGACTGTGCATTGGTACCTACTTATAAGTACCTAAATGTACCATAAACCCAAAAGCTCTTCTCAGAGCTACCCTTCATCTGATCACTCACAATTATTATTTTTTTCTAACTTTTTTCACTAATTTTCCACAAAATACGCTCCCCGGGGCGCTACCCGGTTCGCTAACCGAAAGCTAACCTCGCGGAATTTTTAAAAAAAATGTTTTTTTTCCGCACATATAAGCCTCCTCAGCCACCCTCAGAAAACCTAGGGGGTCAAGATAAGTCTACCATGACCCCTTCTACCCATTCTAAACATTATTTGCCCTCCATCTTGTATCTTAATGCGACCGAAAAACAAAATGGTGGACTCCCGTGACGCTTAAGGTTCGCTAACCGGGCCGCTTTCCGGAAAGCGGTCCTAAAAAAAGGTGGGAAAGTAATTCACAGAAAAACGACTAGAGACACTCTCACCAAATATAGATTAGCTCATACTACATAACAATCCCTTTCATTCTCACAAATATGATTGAAATTTCATTTAGCCATTTAGCCTGTAGACCTATCTAAATACCCTGAGGTAAATTACTTCACAAAACACATCTAAAGTATTGGAATTGACAACCAATGAAAATTTTACTTTCATTTTCAATTTTTTTTCTTGACATTTGATTGGTTATGTACCTGAATATATATAAAAGAAGAGAAGGAAACACAGCCATTTTCACTACTACTTCCTGAACTACATTTCAAGAGCCTTTTCACCTCCCTGTAAAGTAAATTGATAATTTGTAAGTGGCACTTTAAATTAATTTGTAAAAACGTTTTTGGATAATTATTTACTGTCCCCCTGCTATAGTTATAGATACAGATAGGCTCCTCTGTTATATTTATTGATTGACTTACACTTCTCTGCTATAATTATGAATTTACTTACTTTAACTTCACTGTTAAAAAAACAGAACTACCTATCTGAACTTAAACCCAACAGTGCCCTAACTCTTCTAATATAATTATTTTTTTATGCAATTTACAGCAAAAAAATGGAAGGGGAGCACGAAAAAATCAATGTCTCCTTCGACATTACAACAGAAGAGATTTTAACTGAAGAAATTTTGGATGAAGATTTTATGGATGAATCTTTTGATGAACAATTTATTGAAAGCTTACAAGACATAGAAACATGCATGTTTGAGGAGATTCCAGATGATGTAATGCTGGAAGTTTTAATGAACTATGAAAATTCTGACCCATACATTTTTTTTTAATCAAAATAAATAAATAAATTAAAAAAAAACTAACAAAAACAACAAATAATTAACATACAGTATTAGAAAAGTGTATCATTCTTTTATCCTTATAGTACGCTGCCCAGAACGCTTTCCGGTTCGCGAACTTGGCGCTTACCACGCAAAAAAAAAAAAAAAAAAAAATTTTTGACCCTCCTTGGCCCTTTTAAAACCTCCACATAAAACCTAGGGGGTCAACGAGGATCTACTATGCCCCCTTATGGTAATTTCCCCCTTTGTTTTGGCCTCCTCTTGTCTCTCGATCCTACCGAGAGACAAGATGGCGGCCGCTCCGGACTGTTTAGAATGTTGACAGACACCGGAGGGCCAATCAGCTTCGCATCGCAAAGTTCCGATACGCGAAAAGTTCGCTAACCGGAGCGCAGCCCGGAGCGCTGTTACAGATATATATCTTGTTTTAAACGTTAATTTCTCAAAATCCACTGAAGCACATATATTGAGACCTAGCAAAGGCACATCAGGCTAACAGTCCCTACAATTTTCCCAAGTTTCGTGGAAATCCATTCAGCCGTTCGGACTAAAAGTGAGGCCAACCGCCCTATGGAAATTAACATGGGAAAAACGCGTTTTGGGACCCCCCTTTTTTCTCGGCCCCCCCCTTGCCGAACACCCCCCAAATTTCCAGGAGCTGCTCAGAAACAAAATGTGCCATTTTCCAGAAAATTTCAGCCAATTCCGTCCACAAACGCCAAAGTTATTAGACATAGAATTTTCAGAAATCCCATAGGGAAAAAATCCTAACTATATATACCTACTGGCGACCGCCAGTAGGTAATATATATATATATATATATATATATATATATATATTCACTGAAAACACCATAGGTTTCAGGCATGTTATAGTTAGGAATTAGCATTTAAAAAACCTTAGAAATTCACAGAAAAAAACCATAGGTTTCCGGGGTGTTATAGTTAGCTGGACATTTCACTCGTACAAAACCATTGAAATTCCCCGTTATAGTTAGTTCAGCTAACATTGTCAGTGATATCAATCATGACATCACTGATGACATCTCAAAAGACATCACTGATGACATCATCCAGTGAATGTGTGTTTTTCTGAAAATTAAATATGTTTTATATATGTACATATCAAGGTCGATGGAAGAATAAATGGGTATATAAGTGTCTGAATGATTTGTTTTGTTCAAATTGGTTGTATAACTGACTGATTAAGTGTATCTTAGTGAATACATGGGTTAGTGAGTAATGTTTAAATATGTAAATATCTGTATCAGTCTCTCACTTTGTATATAAGTGGCTGCATGGGATGGTGAGTAGCTACATGAGTGTCTATATGGGGTATTAGTTGTTTTTTTGAGTATCAGTATGAGTGACTCACTGTATGTGTTGAAGACAGTATGCATGCAGGAATATATGGGTGGATGAGTATGTGTATATGTGTGTTAGTGAGTGAATGACAGTCTCAATAGTGTCTTTTTGGGTGACTACATATGTTTTAAACTAGTATATGTAAGTATTGGTGTATGTGAGAGTGAGAGATTGGAAGAGTTCCTGGATAAATAAGTATGTGTTTCTATAAGTGATTGTTCAAGAGAGTAAGTATGTGTAAGTTTCTGTAGAAGTAAGTGTGGTGGTGTGTGTATAACTGTATATATAACTAAATGAATGTTTGATACTTTTTTCGCATGTGCATCTATGTGTGTGAGTAACTCTATGGATGAGTGTCAAAGTGTAACAGGTTGTATAGATGTATGAGTACATATGATGAGTGTTACAACTGGGATTTCTGGTTGGCTAAGGCTTACGCCAAAGCCAGGCAGAAACCACCATTCTAGTCAGGGCAAGGGAGTCACACGCCAAGATAACCCCTGCTCACCCCCTTGGTAGCTTGGCATGAGCAGACAGGCTTATCCCGGAGGCAATGTGTAAAGCATTTGCACACACACACAACAGCAACAACATCCTAGGCACATCACAAAAGGAACTCCACACAAGGTTATATAAAAATGACTTTTGTATTGTCAAAACACATCAGATAGTAATCACACAATATACATTTTGCCAACTGGCACGGGCAATATTTACAAGGGATTAGTTACACCAGGACAGGGCCACATAGGCCACTGTCAGAATCAACACTTAGCAGAAATAGCACTTCTAGAACATAGAATAAGTGTAGCACAAAATAACAATTATAGACCACAACCAGTAACCACTGGTAGAAGGTAGGTACACACTACGCAATACTATTAACCATAGACCTAGATCACGCATGGACACATAACCTCTCTAAAATAACATACTAGGCACAGCACACTTCTAAGCATGAACACCTTTAGAAGTATAACTCAAGCATAAAGGCAAAGCACACTACGCATAATCACATTTAGGCCTTGACAGTATAACTAAAGTAGGCAATCTCTCACTAGTCTAAACACATTAGACTCTCCCCCTAAGAATAAATCACATTTAGGGGCGTAACTCACAGTGAAGTAAACTCTCACTACCACCAACCTCCATAGGTAAAACCATCTCTAGAGGTATCAATATAGGTTACGTAAAACATACTAAATGCATTACATTCCCTAGCACCACATCACTCTAGCCCATAAAACACATTAGGCAATTACCATCATAAACATAGTAAAATCACATTGCGCAAATATCACATTAGGCAATTACCATCATAAACAGAGTAAAACCACATTGCGCAAAAATCACATTAGGGCCTTGCGCCCTACCTACATACCAGCTCCCTGGCCAACTGGCGATCTCAAGAAGGGGCTCAAATGCCCTGTGTCCAGAATGTCAGGGCGTGCTGCCAATGCAGTCAGGGGTGCGCCACCGGCGCAAACTTAAATGTTGCAGCTGCCCACTGATTGCTGGGCCGCTGAGGACAATCCCAAGGGCCTAAACGCTGCAGCTGGCTCTAAGTGCTGCGCAGCTGCGGAAGGCCTGGCACCTCTGTGCCATCTCCGTCCCTCACAAGGACTTTCACTCAAATGGCGCCTAAACGGTGCAGCTGTCCACTAATTGCTGGGCAGCTGGGAAACAACAAAACTGCGACAGGGCCCTCACTGACCCTAGAAACCACTGCGCCCACTGTTGGAGCCCCCTGGCTCTGGGAATGAACAGGTCCCCTCAAACACTGGGGACAGGACACAGGTCCTCAAAGTCACATCTGCGCCAAAACGTGGGAGCGGCCCGCTGCCATCTGGGGCTGCTCAGGACAAAGCGCGGTGCCCTCTCTAGCACCTCTCAGGGAAACAATGGGGACCCAGGAGCACACTGGTTCCTTAATTAAAACAATCTGGCCCTGGAGCGTACTGGCTCTAGAACAACGGGGGGGCCAAGAACCCTCTGTGAGCCTTGCAGGCTCGGTGGCTAAAACAACTATGCCCCCGGGAGCCTTGGGGGCTCTAAATGCACAAATGCCACAGGAGCATTGCAGGCTCGAATATACAATGCTGCCGTCATTGGAGTCCCTCCCAGGGGACTCAAAATAAACTAAATGCCAGCCAAGAGCCTCTCCGGCTCTAAAAATAACTTGCCCTTCGTTGGAGTCCCGCTCGGGGGACTCAAGATAGAACTATGCCTCCCTTAGGCACTCAGGATCATGCCCAGAGCACCCCCCAGCCCGTGTCACTCACCGGGCTGTTCTTTTCGGGGACTCCACTTCTCTCCCGGCTCCTTGAACTCTGCTTCAAGGTGGAGGCGGGGCTCCCTCTCTCTCTCCAGGGAAAGCCTCGCTGGGGGAGCCGGCATCGCTGCCCCTCTTCCCCGGTCTCTGTGGGTTTCTGCCTTCGGTCCCCCCTCAACCACGGGGGCTAGGACTTCCTTGGGGAGCCTCAGAGGCTCTGGGCAGCAGGCAACCTTCCTCCACAATGGAGCGCGTGGTGGGCTCCCGGCAGCTTCCAGTTTCCTCTTTTCCTGCTTCCAAGTCGGGTCCCAGGCCGGCAGCCAATCACAGCGCGGCCCGTGGAATGCCGTCAGGGGGGTGTCCCGGGTCGGCCGGCGGTGATTTTCACACGGCAACTGATGAGGGGTGGGCTCCCTCGAAATAATTAAAATAGAGGCAAAATATGCGGCATGGGAAGCCGCTTGGGAGGAATAAAAGCGCTACCAAGCGCTTAGGGGCAAAATCAAACTCTCCCAGGCGCTAGTGTAAAATAAAGCGCTCTCAAGTGCTAGGGGCAAAAATAAAGCTCTCCCAGGCGCTAGTGTAATCAGAGGACTTAAAATAAAGAGGAAAGCACTCTCAGGGTGCTAAAAAGATGCAATAAGGTCCTGGGGTCAAGAATTGAAGAAACCAGCTCCTCAGCAAAGAAAAGTCCCCAAGGCGAGGCAGAGGGGTCCCAGCCCAAGGTCCATCAGGCATCCAGGGGCTGGGCAGGGCCCAGGGAGGCAAGCCTTCCCCTGGGCCCCAGCAGCAGCATGCCCCAGTTTGATTCCAGTAAGAAACAAGAACATTTTACAAGAGGTCACAGCCTATTTTTACACACAAAAATCCCTTTGTCTAGCAAGGTGTAGGCAATGTAAGAACCAGCTACAAATGCGTATGTGGAACTCCCTTTCACTGGCCAGGCTAGGGACATCAGACGCACCACAGGGGGTGGAGCCGGCATTGTGTGGGGAAAGCCCAGCCCTATTCAGGTCCCAGGTGTACCCCTCCATCACTCCAGCATGCTAATCTCTCCCACCACCGGGGCAGACCCATCCTGACTCCTTCAGCCAGGCTCACCAGCCAGCTCCTGCCAATCACACGCCAGACACAAATTACACAAACATGCCAACATCTAGAAGTGGCACTTCCACACTAGACACAATCATGCCACATACATCATTGCACAGTATTCAATCTCACAAGTTCGCACATACCAAACTCGACACTGCACTCCCCACACATCAGGAACAACCATGGTCACACATATTCCCCATGCATTCCTATGGGAGGGCAGGTCCCTCTCACGACACACACAGAGAGCGCACGCACTTTACACTGGACCACAGTGAAAAAGTGCACAGAGACCTAAAATCATCAACACCAGGTTACAGAAACAGGCTAGGCAAAAGCAAAAAGGTTCGGGGTGAACCTGCCAAAAGGGCCGGGTCCAACAATGAGTGAGTACATGTATGAGTGACTGTATAGAACTATTGGTGATTGAGTGGATGTATGTGTAGATCTTTGAATTACTTAATAGGTGTGTTGTAACTGGAATTGGTATCTACATTATTTTGAAAATGTTAGTGTCTATTTTTGAGTGTGTGTAAAAAAGGTTATATTATGGTGAGAGGAGGTCTGCCACTCTATCACAAGGATGATGTCATCAGTGATGTCATTTGAGATGTCATGAGTGATGTCACTGACCATGTCATGAGTGATGTAATATGTGACGTCATCAGCAGTGCATAGCTGAACTAACTATAACGGGGGAATTTCAATGGTTTTGTACGAGTGAAATGCCCAGCGAACTATAATGCCTCTGAAACCTATATTTTTTTCAGTAAATTTCAAAGGTTTTTTAAATGCAAATTCCTAACTATAACGTGCCTGAAACCTATGTTTTTTTCAGTGAATTTCAAAGGTTTTTTAAATGCTAATTTGTAACTGTAACGTGTCTGAAACCTATATTTTTTCAGTTTATTTCAAAGGTTATTTAAATGCTAGTTTCTAACTATGCCTACAGAGGTAGGACATGTAAAGAAAGAAGAAAAAAACATACAGAAAGAAGCAACAGAAGTCCTCAAAGACGAAGAAAAGTGCATGAAGAAGGAAGACATGCAGAAAGAACAAACAGAGGAGCAGAAAGAGGCCTTGTTGCAAAATCATCCTGTAGCCTCAACTTTTTCAGATGGGTACTGGTAGTAACTGACCCTGACTAACCAGTCCAAGAGCCAGTGCTATGCTAAAAGACACTTAGAATGCAGTTAAAAAACCTACATCCACTAAGGAACACTATGGTTTGGGGTACCCCTGTCATTAGCATGACCTCCACTGTAACTCCCTAGTATATAATAGGGAGGAGGGATTAAAATTACCTCTTAAAACAAGTCACAGGGTGCGTTTGCACACTGGTGAAGGGTGGGGGGCTGAGGTGACATGTGAAAATAAGCCCTGTGGCCGTTTTAATTTGGTGGACAAAGTCCCCTTGAATCCTGAGTGTCCCTTGGATAGAAGTAACCCACAAGGTATCTCCAGTTACAAAGCTGTGTTGCAGAGAGGTGTAAAAAGGGGCACAGCCTGGACCACCTCTCTACAACGCAGCGCAGTGGCGCTTACTGGAAGCACCTGGTGGGCTAGTTGGCCCCCAGGAGCCCTCTGGATTTAAGGGGAATTATTTCTCCAACTTAAAACGTTCCCCAGGGCGTGTTTACACACGTCACCTCAGGCCCCCTCTCCTCCCTTTGCCACTATGCAAACGCGACCTGTGGCCGTTTTAATGTGGGAGATTAAGTCCCCTTGAATCCTGAGGGTTCCAAGGGTCCAACTAGCCCACTAGGTACCTTCAGTAAGCGCCACAGAGCTGCTTTGCAGAGACGTGTAAAAAGGTGTACAGTCTGGACCACTTCTCTGCAACTCAGCACAGTGGCGCTTACTGGAAACACCTGGTGGGCTAGTTAGCCCCCAGGGGCCCGCAGGATTGAAGGGGAACTATTTCCCCAACTTAAAACGCACCCCAGGGCGTGTTTGCAAACGACACCTCAGGCCCCATCCCCTCCCTTCTCCACCGCGTACACACTCCCTGTGTCCGTTTTCAGTTGTGAGATTAGGTCCCCATGAACCCTGAAGGTCCCTAGGGTCAAAGCTAGGTACCTCCAGTAAGCCCCGTTGCAGAGAGGTGTAAAAAGGTGTAAGGCCTGGACCACCTCAATGCAACGCAGCACAATGGCGTTTATTGGAAGCACCTGGTGGGCTAGTTGGCCCCCAGGGGCTCTCAGGACTAAAGGGGAATTATTTCCCCAACTTAAAACATGCCACAGGGCATGTTTGAAAATGTCACCTCAGGCTCCACCCCCTCACTTCGCCCCTGTGTAAACGCTCCCTGTGTCCGTTTTAAGTTGGGAGATTAAGTCCCCTTGAATCCTTTTATAATCCTAGAGGGGTTCTGGCGAGCAGTACCGCGTCATCTGCGATATGAGTGTTGGTTTTTATGCATTTTATGTGCTTTTAAATATAGATTTATTTATATATTTGCTTCACAGCCCTAATGAAGTCCTTGTTGAAGGGTCAAACACATTGGCTGAGTTGCATACTCTATTTGTGAAGAATAAAGTTTATAGAAGTCTCACCTCTATGTCTTTTCGTATGTTTATGACCTATTTGAAGAATTGATTTACCCATCTGGATGGTTTGTGATATGAGTGAACATTTGTTATTTTCTTAATATGGATTCTTTTGCAATACCCTATTTGGACAGTGCTCCCTATTTTGTTATTTGCTGTTAATTATGGGGGATGTGATCAGTGGGGCTCTAATTGAGGTTCAGCGCTGAAGAGTAAAATCAGAGCATTAACACTTGTGCGATCCTAGATGGCTACTACGGCTCTCTTTTGTATTGTGCATTCTATTGAATGAACACTAAGGGTGCAGTGTAGACATGAGGCATTTGTGGGGGCTAAGACTGCGAACAATGGATCTATCTTTAAGTGCTACCTGAAAACCAGACCTAAATAGCTTTGGATGTGCATAGGCTGACCCCCAGAGAGGCCTCATGTGAGCCACAACCATCAATACTTACCTGAGGGCAATGCACACTAACTTGCACTGACCGTATTTTTGATACAATATTTCATCAATGGTTAGCAGCCTAAACTAATACTGGATGGCTAATCCTAAACAGTGATCTTACACTCTGAGCTCAGTAACCCCTGTTTGCTCTTGAATGCCTGAAACAGTTCCAACATAGGACAAATTGTCTTCTTCTATCTGGATGATTTGCCTGAGTTGTTCAACTAGGGAACTGAAATGTTGACAATAGTTGCTAAAATTGTCTTTAAAACAACTGTGATCTTGCGAAATGCAGAAAATAGATTAGAGAATGTCTGTTATGATTTGTATGACCACCGATTCCCGTGAGTTTTCATGTGGTAATTTTGGGGCAGATTCACAAGCCCCTTGCGCGGTAGGTATTTCACTATTTGTCACCCTGCAAGGTTTTTCCTGTCCTTGTAAATATGGGCCCTTTACACGCAGCACTGTGCGTGAAAGGGGCGTTCTATGGGTGTTGCTGTAGTTGTACCCACGCAACACCCATGGAACGAGACACATTTCCAGATTTACGAGTAATCCCCAGGGCAGGCGTAGGGTGGTGCAACGAGGAGAAATTTATTCATTTCTCCTCATTACTATTTCCTGTTTCTATCCGTGCTGCATTCTGCAACACACATTGAAAGAGGAAACCACCCTAATGATTTTTTCTGTTCAGGAAGGGTTCCATTCCTGCATATAAACAATCATTGAAACAATGCTGTTTTTCAACTTCTATGTGTGCTAATGCAGCACACACAATTAAGTTGAAATATGGCATTTCATATTGTTTTTGTGCAGGAAGTGTTGTAATTTCGCAGCAATTAGGTTATCATTAGTAGAAGCCATCCTGTATTTAGAGACTATCTTGTCTGTTTTGTGGAATCCATTTTGTATTTCTGTCAGCCATTTTGTTTACCATGTGCTACCATGTGGTCGCCATGTGCTCTGTCCTACCTTTCTGTTAACTGCTCTTGAAATCTGCCTAGAGATGAGATATATTTAGCATCTTCCACCTTCACACATGCTCAGTTGAGCTTGCAGCTGTCTTTTCAGCTGCCACTAGAATGTAACTGTCAGGATGAGTATGCCAAAAACAGCCACTGTTAGCTCCTCCCACTTGTTGACTGTGCATTTTCTGTATGACCTTATATGTACCTAAAACCAGCATTTTGCACTTGTACCGCCTTCATTTGAGCCCCTGTGTGGGTATAAAAGGACCAAGCTCCTTCCATTCAATGTGCTACTACATACATTACCGAAGGGTGCTGTGTGAATGTAGTTCCACCTCATGAGGTTTAATAAATCTTGAATTTTCTATTCCAGTTTCTGTGCCAACTTCTTTTTTTTTTTTTATAATCTTTTTATTGACAGATTTTTAGATATTTATCCACCCTCTGGAACCCAGAGGGGGCGAGGAACAAATGACAGTATATATAAACAAAAAGACAATGATACATAATCATAAAGAATATCCGCCATATGGCTCGTTATAACCTAAACAGAAAAATCCTTCTTCATATCCAAATATTTACAACAACTAGTCTTAACAGAATGAAGTCACTCTCCTTATACTTACATATTGATACCGATTATACACAATATATACATTATACTTTATATACAGGATATATACATTATATATACAATTCACACTTCTTCCTTCCATTTCGTTATTGGCTCCCATATTTCCAATCCTAATTTCCTTGCATTTTTCCCTCTCCTTGAGTAGATCGCTCTTTCTAAGTTATATATACTCAACAGCCTAGCTAACCATTGCTGGAATGATGGTGCCAATTGATCTAACCATGCTGAAGCGATACATAGTCTGTAAACTGCCATGGCAACAAAAATAAAGTAGTTTCCTACCTCACTTTCGTTGCTTCCGTCTACCCCTAGCAAAATAGTCGCAGATGTTAAATTAATAGATAGTTTTAATGCCCTATGTAAGAACATTTCTATCTCCTTCAATGTTGCGAATATATGAATAGCATCTGCGTCTATACTCGTGCACCTAGGGCAGTTTATTCCGGTTGTCGCCCCCCATTGTGCTAATTTCGCCGGGGTGTAGTATAGCCAATACATGGTCTTATAGTGCTGAGCCTGTAAAGACGCAGAGCATAAAATATTCTTTCCCAATTCTAGTGATATATTAAAACATTCCTGTTCTATGCCCAGCTTCGCCGACAAAGTTTCCCCCCACTTAACCATATTGTCTGGTCTTTGATCGTTTAGCTCAGCATAAAACCTTTTAATTGTGCAATCTACTCCAGTATGTATTATCTCTAGTATGTTGTTTTTCTCAAATCCTCTTAGTCCCCCTCTTTTATTTTGTAGGACGCTTCTTACTTGTAAATATTTGAAGAAGTGTCTTGTTGACAAATTAAATTCTGTCTGTAAAGTTGCAAATTGTTTCACCCCTTGTGACACCATAAGGTCCCCCAATTTTATTATCCCTTTTCGATGCCACTCTGTATATACTGAGTCGGAGAATATATCTCCCGGAAATAACGTGTTCTCATATATCCTCGTATATCTGTTAAACTTCCCCAGTCCAAATTTCTTCATGAAAGCCTTCCATAAATTATATGCACCCAAAATAGTCTTGAAACGTGCTCTTTTAAAGTAAGCCGTATCAAAATTTTTCAAAAAAATATTTTTAGTTTCTTCTCCCATCAGTATGCCATATATCGCTAGTGATCCCAAATGGTCTTCTCCTTCCACTTCTGCGCCACCTATTAATCCTACCATATATTGCAGGGCTGCGGCCCAGTAATAGAGCTTAAAGTCCGGTAATGCCCATCCTCCTCTTTCCAGTGGAAGTGCCATGAATCTTGCTGCTCTCCTAGTTTTGCCTTTGGACCATATAAATTTGTTAGTCATACGTTCAATCCTTTTAAACCACAAATTATCAAACCATAGGGGAATTGTCCGAAAAAGGTATAAAAATTTCGGCATTATTAACATTTTTACAATGTTCACTCTTCCAACCAGTGTAAGATGGAGATTATTCAATCTGTCTAATTCTCCCCCTACTTTTCGTACAATTGGGTCAATATTTAATTCTACTATCTTTTCCAAGTCTGAGGTTATAGTTATGCCCAGATAGGTTCCCGTCTGTACCACCCGTAGATCATGACATATAGCCTTATTATTTTTTATAATTTGTGTTTTTCCAGTATTCAAAGAATACCCAGACACCTTCCCAAATTCTATTGCCTCCTGTTCCACATATCTTATAGCCTCTGTGGGTGATGGTGTTATAACCGCCACGACATCAGCATAAGCCAAGATCTTACAATCCCCCCTAAGTGTGGAAATTGGGGGAATATTCATATTTGACTCCAGTCTCCGAATTAACGGATCTAAATATGCCGCAAACAATAGCGGGGAGCATGGACAGCCCTGCCTGGTGCCCCTATTAATTTTTACTTTTTCTGTTGAACCCGCATTGATTCTAATTGTGGCAACTGGATCTCTATACAATGTCTTTATCGCTGTCAGAAAGCCATCTCCAAATCCCATTTTTCCCAGAACACTCCACAAATATACCCATGATACACGGTCGAAAGCTTTTTCAGCGTCCAATAGTAATACCGCAAATGGATCCCCGCTAGCCTCAGTTTTGTCCATAAGAGTGATTAGCTTCCTTACGTGATGCGTAGTCCCCCATCCCGGTATAAAACCATGTTGGGATTCTGTGCCAACTTCTATTCTATGGTCTGAGGACTCTGTGCAGAGAAGGGAGAACCCCTAGCACTTGCCTTACTGAGGCCCACTACTACAGAGGGAAACCCTTCCTAAACGAAAACAATCTCTCTACGACGCAGGCATCCTTGCACCATGGTGCAAGGTTGCCTGCGTCGGCGCATGACAGCAGTTTGTGCGCATGCTTAGGGGGAAGCACAGAGATGCAACATATTTTTGTAAATATGTTGCATCACTGTGCTTTCCAAACTAACGCAGCACGGTGCAGTAAAATGACTTGCCGCACAGTGCAGCGTTAGTTTATTGTAAATATGCCCCTTTCAATTTTTCGATTACTCGTGGTGACTGACACAGCCATATTGTACATTTCTCCACAATTAAACGAATAATGTATAAACTTTCAATGTTTAAATGAGTATATATTTATATTTTGCTTTTCAAAAGTTATTGCACCTCTCTGCAAAAAACATCATAATTTCCACTCAATTACTATCAGCTGCCTTTGCACAGTATTACCTACCATACAGCACTTCCGTGCTCATAAGACATGTGAGTGTGTGCAGGGGTAACATCCTGTTTATAATGTGAGTCAGTGGCATTGCACTGTCTAAACATTTAGAAACTCCGGGGCATATTATCAAGCAACGGCGTGAAAATTATCGCTGTTTCAGCAGCAAAAAACTGCCGCTAAATCAGCGATAATGGGTTTGATAATATGCCCTTGAGAATTCCAATAGAAGCCCATGTTCTGATGTCAACATGGGCTTCTATTCGAATTCTCGACGGCATATTATCAAGCCCATTACTGCTGATTTAGCAGCTGTTTTCTGCTGCTAAAACGGCAATAATTTTAACGCAGTTTCTTGATAATAAGCCCCCAAGTATGTTACACATGAATGCATAGTGGATACAGGTAAAAGATGGTATAAGTATTGGTAATAACCTAAAAAAAATCTTTTGATTGATATGTTTCAAAGTGTGCTTGGTCTGCCCATATTCGCTTGAACCCGCATGTCCTCTAAGAACATTATTTCATTTTTAATAGTAGATTGCACCCCTATATTTTTTTTAAGAATAATGTACTTGATTCATTCAGCAAAATAGAAAAAAAGAAACAGAGGGGTCCTTGGCTTTACAGGGTATTAATGTACAACACCTGCTTTCTGCGATCACAAAATCAACCTATTAGTTCTGTATGTTTGTGGATTAGATGGTCCTTTTTTTGTAGGGCAGTTAATACATCATTAACCTAAATTGAAGATTAGTCAAAATGTGTTTCACCCTGGCAAATAGCACTAAAGTCTTTAGTTTTTTAAAGGTTGTACTTGTCAAAGAAACAAGGAAACAAACAAACAATAATCTATGAATCCAATTTCAAAATCGCTAATGAATTGGTGACAAACCACTGGCAAACTACTGGAACAGCATAAGCAATGTACTGGATGTCACACACTGAAACATTACTGCTAATCCTGTAGAGTTTATGCGCCTATACCCTGTGGGACTATACAAAATAATTGCTACTAATAATCAAATAGTATTTGTGTCAATGTAGGATTCTTCTAATTGTTATCACTTTTGGCCTAAGTTTAAACTGAAAATATTGTTTGTAAATCATTTCCTTAGTTGTAACCATTACATTCTGTTTCTCTAAGTTAACCTCAGCTTATTAGGGTGTGGAGGGAGAGAGGGGAATGTGTAAACAATAAGTCACAGAGAGTCAAAATTGTATTTCTACTACTGACTTTACTATCCCACACAATGCACTGATAGTCTCACAGGTGCCATTGACTCTCTGACCCTCATTACATTGGTGTTGGTGCGATATTTATCACAACTGATAGAATCCCACTTTGCGTGCTCAGGATTAGCAGGGAGCAATAAATAGCACATATTATGAGGTTTCACACAGATTCCAATACTTGCCAACATTGAACACGTCTAATCCATTTAGGCGATCTTTCCAATGTTAAATTCTGAAACCTTTGAGTTCAATTGGTGGAACTTAACTTTAATGCATCTGGTAATTCCAGGTGTGAAAAAATTCACACAACCTATAATAGCGGCCCTTGCCCAAATTTTATGGGTGAGTTGTAATGAGTGTTTGAGTTAAGTAAAACTATTTGACCCTTAGTTTTCATAGCACTCACCTTCCTATCCAACACTTGCAGAGTTTCTAATTATCTTGGCTGAACTCATTGTACGACCATTCCTGCATCCTCAATCCTCAGCTGCTGGATAGCCACTAGCATATTTGGCTTGGGTCTCCTGAGTAAGGCCGTGTATAATGTCTACCGTGGGGGAGAGAAGCAATAAGTTGTTATAATGCCTGAGCTAGTTGAGGTCGCACAGCTGGGTGTGCTGACAAGGGTGGAGAGGATTCTCATTCCTGTGCTAGTTATGGATTAGGAAATAAAGATCGGGCCACAGATGACAACATTTCACCATTTCCACGGTGGTTTTTGTGTCCTTTTCTTCAGTGAGCATTACATCCTCATCATTGCCCGAATGTATAGTTAGAGGTGTTGGTCGGGAGGATGTCAGTGGTCATCGACACCATGTCAGATAGCAGTGGAAGTTGTATGCATACTCTCTAAAATGGCCATGATGAAATAAGGTGAGCCCTCATTCTCGCATGTGATGTCAAACATGTTGTACTTGGATGTGACATTATGTTTGTTTCATGGGTGAACATATTAGTTCTGTCCATGTGAACATGTGTGATTCACTAAGCACAGCATGTTTTAGCTGTCTGCCACATCCTGCTGTACATATCACCTTAAATGTTTTGTTTTATGCTTTTTTTCTGTTTACTCAGTCCAGCGAAGTTGCTCCTTTGCTGGATCAGTTCTGGTGGTTGGTCCTGGTCCTCCAATGGCCCTTACCTTGTTCAGGATTCAAGCAAACCGGGCCGAAGACGGCTGTAATGCCAGAAACCGGTCCCCGGGAGCTTGTTTCCTTCCCAGTGTAAGAATTGGCTTTTGTAGTTTGGTTTGCCCTGTTCCCATCATGCACTGGGACAGGAACAGACTAATTTGCATACAGCCAGGTTCTGAAACTGGGATGGTGCAGTGAGCTAAAAAACGGTGTTGGATCTAGCCCTGATCTCTTGACTGGGTGAGAGCTTTCTGCTTAATTCAGAGACTCTGTCCCTCACCACCCCTTGTTGTAAATATTTTTGTCCACCCTAAGCGTGGAAGGGTATTCTCAGATGTGAGACCCTTGCTCATTGCACCATCAGGATTCAAGCAAACCGGGCCGAAGACGGCTGTAATGCCAGAAACCGGTCCCCGGGAGCTTGTTTCCTTCCCAGTGTAAGAATTGGCTTTTGTAGTTTGGTTTGCCCTGTTCCCATCATGCACTGGGACAGGAACAGACTAATTTGCATACAGCCAGGTTCTGAAACTGGGATGGTGCAGTGAGCTAAAAAACGGTGTTGGATCTAGCCCTGATCTCTTGACTGGGTGAGAGCTTTCTGCTTAATTCAGAGACTCTGTCCCTCACCACCCCTTGTTGTAAATATTTTTGTCCACCCTAAGCGTGGAAGGGTATTCTCAGATGTGAGACCCTTGCTCATTGCACCATCAGGATTCAAGCAAACCGGGCCGAAGACGGCTGTAATGCCAGAAACCGGTCCCCGGGAGCTTGTTTCCTTCCCAGTGTAAGAATTGGCTTTTGTAGTTTGGTTTGCCCTGTTCCCATCATGCACTGGGACAGGAACAGACTAATTTGCATACAGCCAGGTTCTGAAACTGGGATGGTGCAGTGAGCTAAAAAACGGTGTTGGATCTAGCCCTGATCTCTTGACTGGGTGAGAGCTTTCTGCTTAATTCAGAGACTCTGTCCCTCACCACCCCTTGTTGTAAATATTTTTGTCCACCCTAAGCGTGGAAGGGTATTCTCAGATGTGAGACCCTTGCTCATTGCACCATCAGGATTCAAGCAAACCGGGCCGAAGACGGCTGTAATGCCAGAAACCGGTCCCCGGGAGCTTGTTTCCTTCCCAGTGTAAGAATTGGCTTTTGTAGTTTGGTTTGCCCTGTTCCCATCATGCACTGGGACAGGAACAGACTAATTTGCATACAGCCAGGTTCTGAAACTGGGATGGTGCAGTGAGCTAAAAAACGGTGTTGGATCTAGCCCTGATCTCTTGACTGGGTGAGAGCTTTCTGCTTAATTCAGAGACTCTGTCCCTCACCACCCCTTGTTGTAAATATTTTTGTCCACCCTAAGCGTGGAAGGGTATTCTCAGATGTGAGACCCTTGCTCATTGCTCCATCAGGATTCAAGCAAACCGGGCCGAAGACGGCTGTAATGCCAGAAACCGGTCCCCGGGAGCTTGTTTCCTTCCCAGTGTAAGAATTGGCTTTTGTAGTTTGGTTTGCCCTGTTCCCATCATGCACTGGGACAGGAACAGACTAATTTGCATACAGCCAGGTTCTGAAACTGGGATGGTGCAGTGAGCTAAAAAACGGTGTTGGATCTAGCCCTGATCTCTTGACTGGGTGAGAGCTTTCTGCTTAATTCAGAGACTCTGTCCCTCACCACCCCTTGTTGTAAATATTTTTGTCCACCCTAAGCGTGGAAGGGTATTCTCAGATGTGAGACCCTTGCTCATTGCACCATCAGGATTCAAGCAAACCGGGCCGAAGACGGCTGTAATGCCAGAAACCGGTCCCCGGGAGCTTGTTTCCTTCCCAGTGTAAGAATTGGCTTTTGTAGTTTGGTTTGCCCTGTTCCCATCATGCACTGGGACAGGAACAGACTAATTTGCATACAGCCAGGTTCTGAAACTGGGATGGTGCAGTGAGCTAAAAAACGGTGTTGGATCTAGCCCTGATCTCTTGACTGGGTGAGAGCTTTCTGCTTAATTCAGAGACTCTGTCCCTCACCACCCCTTGTTGTAAATACCTTTGCTGGATCAGTTCTGGTGGTTGGTCATGGTCCTCCAATGGCCCTTACCTTGTTCCTTTTCAAGTACATAAGGTTCTTGTGTAAAACCCAACTGTCCTTACCACAAAGGAAATAAACACATTTTCACACTCAGGCTATTAGGCTAGAAGTGGGAATAGTTCTCATGCCTCATTGAGGTCAAGCACTGGCAGATCAACTGTCAGTGGGCTAATCCTAATTAGTCTACTGAAGGTTCAGGCAGGTAAAAAGTAACTTTCTAATAGTTACTTTTCCTAAATATTTAATAAGAATCCAACTTTACCATTAAATTGTATTCTATGAATCAGCCACAGCCCTGCCACTAAAAATAGCTTTTGGGGCCTATTCACTGTAGGAACATCCCAATATTAATTTTGCACATGGGCCACTTTACCTTGTGGGCAATACCATGTCATTGGGGATGACATAATAATATTTAAAATAGGGGTTTCCCGTCTGTCAAGAACAGAGGATTTGATAGGTTTGGCTATAGAAGGTGGGCCTGAAGCCATATTTTAGAGGCCAAGCCAGTGTATAGCACACTAGATGCTGCAGTCCACGGGTGGTTGTTACCTTCCAGGTCCTGGTGCATTTTGTAAACCATATACTGGGAACATATAGGCATGTTAAAAATGTCAATCAGGGACACATCAACTTAACCATGTTTAAAGGGGGAGCACAGGCACTTCATTCCTACTTTATTAGGGCAAAGTGCATTCAGTTTACTGCCACTCAAAAATAGGGTCCAGAAAAATTTGAAAAATCTGGGGTGACCATTTGCTATAGAAGCTATATTTCTAGTGGAAGTTCATGATGAACTGTGGCAAATAAATAATTCTGTCACCTTTTGTAAATTTGAAAACAAAAGTGACAGCTTTATTTATATATAGAGACATAGAACTTTGTGAACTGGATCACACAAGCGATGACAAAGTCGCACCAAGAAAACCCAAGAAATTAACATGAGACCCCATCTGGTTGATGGCAGAACTGAAAACCAGGAAACGTGACTGAAGACAGAAGCAAAGAAGATGGCATGCCAGAAAGACTGTTGAGGACCGAAAACAATTCAAATATGCCCTCAACCAATACCACCACATCCTGAAAAACCCCAAGAAGACCCTCATTGCCAACTGCATCAATCACGGCTCCATCAACAGCAAGGAATATTTCAACATAGTCAAGGATTTCACCAACCCCTCAGCAACCGAAAACATAATCACACCCTCACAATCTCTCTGTAACACTCTCTCAGACTTTTCCCACAACAAAATGAACACCATCAGCAAAGAATTTGCACTACAACTCCCGCTGAGTATGACATCAACCTCCTCATGCCGACCAACACCCACCCACACTAGCTCACCTCGTGGAGCACCCTTCCTGAGAAGGAAACAGCATCTACCATGAGATCCATCTACTCCTGAGCCACAACAGACCCCTGCCCCCACAACACTTTCAACCTCGGCAATCAACCCATCACAAAGGACTTACCAAGGTCCGCAACTCCTCGATCACCATGGCCCACTTCCTCCAGAAATGGAAACGTGCAGATATAAAGCTGTTATTGAAGAAACAATCCACAGAGCCAGGATAACCCAAGAACTACCCAAACATCTCCCTGCGGCCGTACCCACCCAAGATCATCAAGCAAGCTATCAACATTCAGCTAACCAGACTGCTGGAGAACCACAACCTTCAATACCCCTTTCAAGCCAACTTCAGAGCAAACCACAGCACTTAGGCAGCTCTAGCTGCAGCCACAGACAGCATCAGGATGCTGCTAGACCACAGAGAAACAGCCCTCATTCTCCTCTACCTCTCAGCAGCCTTCAACACTGTGCCCACCACACACTGATCAACAGACTCCAACGGATCGGAATCCAAGGAGTAGCCTTCAAGTGAATCGCATCCTACCTCACAGGAAGAATGCAGAAGATCATCATCCCTCCCTACTCCCACTTCCTAAGAACTTCACCCGTGGTGTACCTCAAGGCTCATCTCTCAACCAAACCCTCTACAACATGGTGTAAAATCTTTGAGCCGTTCGCCACCATTGCCCCCTATACGATCCTAGGAGACTTTTATTTCCAGATTGAAAATCACCTCGATACAGACACTATGCATCTTGCCAATCTTATGTCCTCCATGGGGTTTGAGCAGCAGGTTCGCTCCCCAACTCATACTGCCGGTCATACGCTTTATGGCTTTTTTAGCAATCACGAAACCGTAGCGATTGAGACTATCCACCCCCTCAGTTGGGTGTATCACTATCTGGTCGAAGTCATGATTTCTTCCCTGGTAGCCCGCAAAAATGCAAGGATTCCCCCGCTAGATACCATTCTTGCAGGAAACAGAATAAGATCACTGCCGCTAGCTGGGAGGCTGCCCTAGTCACTATATCGGACGAGGGGCAAATTATCCCCACTTATACACCAGAGGGTTTCCGGGATTGGTTAAGTAGGGCTCTAGACATAGTTGCCCTCCTTAAGAATTGCATTATTTAAAGGAGCAAGCGCTCTGCCCCATGGTTCTCGGAGGAACTCATGGCTCTGAGACGGGAATGCCACAAACAAGTGCGCAAATGGCGTATTATTTCTTGCCCTCAGGAGAAAGATAAGCAGTGCTCTATGCTACAGAATTACAAAGATGCCATCTTCCAGGCTATATCCTGCTATCTCTCTGTAACGATAATGGCAGCGGATAATTCATCCAGAATGATATTGAAAGTAATTAAGGAAAACTCTGAACCTCCCCAGCAACTGCCCATGACCCCTTCCCAAGATTTCTGTGATAAAATAGCTTTCTATTTTCCTGTGAAAGTTCTGCAGATTTATCAGGAGCTAGCTCCTTCTCCTGACAAGTCTTCTCTTAATGAGGAACTCAGGGATGTTGAGGCTAAACTAATTACAGGAAATATGGTTTGGCTTCCTTTACCCCTATCCTTAGCCAACTTATTAAATATCTCTTACTATGCCCTAAATCAGGAGCACCTTCAGATCCCTGTTCGCCAACTATTCTTAAAATGGCACAGGACTTAGCAGCCAATTTTTTGAGTAAGGTATACAATGGAATTCTTACATCTGGCTGCTATCCAGCTCTCTGGAAGGAAGCGGTTGTCATTGCACTCCTGAAAATACCCAATGCCGCCCCCTTGGAAATAAAGAACATTCATCCAATCTCCCTCCTTTCAGCAAAAATTCTAGAAAAATCCATTGACACTGAGTTGATGAAGTACTTAGAGGCACAAGAAATTTTGGATGGCTCCCAGAATGGATTCCGTGCTGGCCACAGTATGGAATCTGCTCTCATCACAGCCTCTGACCATATTTGGATGCAGGTAGATCAGGAGGAATCAGCGGTGTTGATTCTGCTCGATTTATTATCAGCTTTCGACACTGTCTCCCCTGATAGAATGATCCAACACTTGTGGGAAGCAAGGGTCACGGGAAAAGCTCTACTGCTTCTTCAGTCCTTTCTCACAGACAGAAAGTACACAGTTAGCTGTGGCGGCTTTAAAACTAAAGCCTCTGCTCTCCCGTGTGAGTTCCCTCAGAGCTCTTCGCTCGGCCCTTCCCTTTTTAATCTTTATGTTACCCCTCTAGCTGAACTGGTGTGGTCTTATGGATTTAAAGTGCTGTCTTAGACGTATAGCACAAAAATATTGTCTCTATTACCAACAACCAGCAGTTAGTTGCCGAAAAATTCAATGTTTGCATGTTGAACATTATTGGCCGGATGAAGGGCAACTCTTTAAAGATTAACACAGATAAGACCAAGGTACTGATTTTAGGGCCTCAGAAGTCCATCTGCTCTAAGGCATGGTGGCCTACAGAATGTGGACCTCTTCCTGTCCCTGTAAAAACAGCCAAAATGTAGGGGTAATCTTCCTGTACGATTTTCCTTTGATGCCCAGGTCAATCATAATTTTAGTACATGCTTTTATATTTTAAAAATCCTCAAAAAGGCCCTCCCACTCATCCCACCAGAACTCCATCGGCCCTCTATTATCACCTTGATCACTTCTCGGCTAGATTATTATAATGCCCTCTACCTCAATATCACAGCTGCATCTCTAAACATACTTCATAAGGATTAGAATGCAGCTGCAAGACTGATTTTAACTATCCCTAAATAGCAATCTGCTAAAGAAGGCTTTCAGTCTTTATACTGGCTCCCCATAAAAGAAAGCATCTCATTCAAGCCCCTCACTACAGTACATAAGGCAGTACATTGCAAGGGTCCATCCCAACTCAAATCTTTGCTCCACCAATATACCCCTTGAAGGACCTTGAGATCATCCACACAACTTAAACTTGTGGCGCCCAGATTTAGTAAATTCAGATGGGGTGGACGTGTTTTTTCGGTGGCCGCTGCCAAGCTTTGGAATCTTCTCCCCACTGCCATTGTCAATGCTACTTCCCTCTCTATTTTCAGAAAACATCTGAAAACTTGGTTATTTTCCTCTTAACTGGTGGCTGTGTTCCCTTCCCCTCTTACTGTGTATGCTTAGCGCCTTGACACCTACAGGTATAGTGCACTCTATAAATGCTATCTTATCTTATCTTAGCTTATGTTTACATGCCACCCCTGCATAACATTAACAGGAGCCACGGACTTAACAACATCTCCTACACCGATGACACCCAGCTCATCCTCTCTTTGATTAATGACCCAATGATCATCAAAGACAAGTTCCAAAGATGAATGAAGGATGTGGCCGTCTGAACGAACAACACCTGTTTCAAACTCAACAGAGACAAGACATAAGTACTTATCTTTGGGAAAGGCAAGGACACCCTATGGAACAACGAATAGCGACCACTGGAGCTGGGCCCTGCCCCCAAATGCAACAAACATGCCCCCAACCTCTGCATCATACTCGACAACCAGCTATCCATGAAGAAGCAGGTCAGTGCTGTCTCCTCCACTTGCTTTCTCAACATCAGAGTGCTCAGGAAGGTCTTCAGATAGCTCTCATCCAAGACTTGGAGATACAAGCTCTCATCAGCAGAAGACTCAACTGCGGCAACTCCCTCTATGTAATAAACATCACCTAACTCATGAGGGAATGCCAGACCATCCAGAACACAGCTGCCAGACTCATTCTCGCCCTTCCCAGACAGACGCACATCACCCCTCATCGTATGAAACTCCATTGGCAACCAGTCACCCAGAGATGCCAGTTCAAGCTGCTCACCCATGCAAACAAGGCACTACCCAATGAATGTTCGATGTACCTCTACAAATGAGTGAATTTCCACCAACCTACCAACCTACCAGGGAACTCCATTCCAGATCCCTCTCCCTAGATAACCAAGGCTTCCGCCGGGCTAACACGGAGGCCGCTCCTTCTCCCACCTGATGGCTAAGACCTGGAACACCTTCTCTTTGCACTTCAGAGACACAGTTCAGAAAGGACCTCAAGATCTGGATTTTCAACCAATAGGAGCAGACAATATCATCCTGCAGCATGACCCCACAGCACCTCAACACCCTTAACGATGACGTAGCTGTGCAATGAAAATCCTGATTGATTGATATACTGCAAAGGTGGCAACAGTGTATGTGAAGTTATGGCTAGGTTATACTTTCATTTGTAAAGACATTTTTTTTCGTTGTTAAGATATGTGGTAATATTCAGGAAATCTACACAAAACTGCTCAGTAAAAGCCAATACATCAAGTAGAGGGCCAAAAAAGTGGGGTCTCAAAGCTGACATTTACCATTTTCATACAAACAGGATTCTTATCTCCTGGTTACAAAAACATGGCTGACAGACCAAACGTAGAATGAAAGAAGTATAAAAGGAAGTGCCTTTGCGTGATTTGTTGTAAAACTCTTCAGTAATTTTTGAAGAGTTAGCCAAAGGAGGCAAAAGTATCCAACTGCCCCACAGTGACACACCGGACCCGTTTTAAGATCCCGCCTGGCAAAGGGGTGCTATTGGCAGCAAAATTGGCTCTCGGGCTCGGCAGGACATTTCTCCCTTTGCCACTGCCTGACTCTAATATGGCGGCCGCGTTTACTTAAATGGTGGCGATCGCCGATACTCCCGTTTTGTGCGGTAGGACTGACTGCTTCTTCCAGGTTGGAGGGCCCACCGCTTGAGGCAATTGACATCCTGCTGTCTCCATACTCTTGAAAACTGATGCATACTGATAATTTCTGAAGACCCTCTTGCGCATTTCAGCTTTGATGTGTCCCTGCGTGTACACGACCCCCGCTAGGAGATCCAATGCTGCAAACTCATCTAGGCTGAAACATCACATGATGGCGACAATGACAGCCCCGGGGAGAAAAGCTGAGACCTAGCTACTTTTGTATGATGCCCGGTGGAGCTACCTCGTGAGCTATGGGGGAGATTGACTTTCAGCTCACTCCTTTGACTATCACCTATTCAGCCGAACTTCAGGCTAACGCTCCCGCGTCTCTCCTTACCTTATCTTCCCCCTCTCCCTTCCCCCAACCCTCCCCCCTCTCCACTCCTACTCTTTCCAGCTTATGTCCTCTGCCCTCACATGCCCTTGCCCTTTGTCCCCACCCTGTTTTTCTGTGAACTTCTTCCCTCGCCACTTGAGACCGAACTATTTTGTCTGATGCCCAATGGAGCTACCTTGTTTAGCTATAGTGGAGATGGGCCGTGGATTCCCTCCTTGGCCGTAACCTACCCAGTCAGTTTTTAGACAGACTTCCTTTCGTCTCTACGGTTGTCTCTCCCCTTATCCTCACTTTCTCTCCTCCCCTACCCCTCACTGCTTTCTCTCTCCATTCTCTCCACCCCTAATGTATTGCTGATTGTTTGATATAATGTTTATTTGTTTATCTTCTTCTGGTATATAGTTGAACCACATTGTTGCACTTCCTTTCGTCTCTCCTGTCGTCTCCTCCAGCATCCTCCCTCTATTTATGTCTCTCTTTCCCTCCTCTATCAATGTATTGAGACTGAACTATTTTGTCTGATGCCCGATGGAGGTACTTGGTTTAGCTATAGGGGAGATGGGCCGTGGATTCCCTCCTTGGTCGTCACCTACCCAGTCGGTCTTTAGACTGCCTTCTTTTGGTCTCTCCTTATTGTCTCTTCCCTTATCCTGCGTTTCTCACCTCCCCTGCCCCCTCCACTAATTTACTCTCTCCTTTCTCTCCTTTCCTAATTGTATTGCCTATTTTTTTGGATGTATTGTGTAATTGTTGAACTTTTTCTGTTACATTGTTGATTCTCATGTAAAGCGCTCTGATACCTTCAGGTCTAGCCAGCGCTATATAAAACTTTTTAAATAAAATGAATAAATAAATACAATTTAAAAAAAGTGTTCTGGTCAAGGCTTGAAAAAGTTACATTTCCAAAAGATATGTAGATTGGTAATCAGGGGATCCTGTGCAGCTTGACCAATCCAAAGAGGACAAGTGAATCCTATTAGAAAAATGTAAGCATTAGGTTGGAAGAGAGGGTTTTATCTCCTATCATCCTTTGCAGATTTGCAATATCCTGTACTCCCATTGGCTGACCGGCACAGAAACATTTCTATTGCAGCCACCATCACCTTATGTTTGAACTAAATTCTTAAAAAGAGGATAAGGGGTAAAGGTGAGCATCCGTTATAGAGTGACCTCTTGTCATTGAAATGAAAATTAAAAAATCTTTTTTATTGCAGTCTGTGAATGCATGCTAGGTTTGCAATTGCTAGAGCTTCTCTTGACTCTGTGAAACTTTAAGGGGTTTCAGGATTTGTGAATCTGGCACATAACTCACAAATTTTGAAACATAAAAATGTTGCGCACTACAACTGCCTCATCTTCTGCCCCATTACTAAGCGTGGGCGTAGTATGCGTAGTGGGGCTACGCGAATCTACGTGAAGTGGGCATGATGCTACGCCCGCTCACTCGCTTCGCGTAGCCCCACTTCGCGCCTCCCACCTCCCTAACGCCCTCTTCTACATACATAATGTTAAGTAACGAGTATAGTAAAAGTACATAAAAGCACTTACCTGGTCCGCAGCGTCCCGGGGCTCCCTCTTCTATTTTGCGTCGACTTCTCCCATCGAAATGCGCATGCGCGGCCGCCCCAGCATGCGCATTTCTCGCATTTCTCATTTTGATGGGAGAAGTCTACGCAAAATAGAAGAGTGAGCCCCGGGATGCCACGGACCAGGTAAGTGCTTTTATGTACTTTTACTGTACTAGTTACTTAAAATTATGTATGTAGAAGAGGGAGGGAGGGAGGCAGGTGGCGGGCAACTTTGCTCCGTCCACGGAGCGTGCGTAGTGTTGCCTACTACGCCTACTTTCCAAAATGCAAAGTTGGCAACACTACGTACACTCCGTGGGCGGAGCGTAGTCTTGCGCCCAGGGTTACCCATTACTCGTGCACCCCCTTGTGTGTTTTTTTTACAAAATCCTTCTACTAGAGAAATCATTTTCCTAGTATTTACTTTCTACCACTAATTCCTAAAGCAATGACTACCATCAATTGCTCACTGCATCTTCATGGAATAGTGTAGTAATGTCACCAATTATACATTGGTTAATCAAAGAGAACTAGCTATGTCTGTGTGCTATGTGTCTACATGGGAAACTATTTGGTTTAGTATGAAGACCCTCACCAACCAACCTTGTTGGTGGCATGCTTCATCATCGGGCCCCACCCGAGGCACCGAGTGCGCCTGAGGTGTGCTGCGATGCCAGATTACTGCGGAGAGGATTTTTTGGAGGGTAAGTGTGATGTGCAGGTGTGTTGCATGAGATTTTAAAATTCTGTCCATGGGGTCCCTAACGGTTACTTTATTGGTGGGCCCCAGGCAGAGGTTAAAAAAAAGGCGTGGGACGTGTAGGGGTTGACTTATGGTCTCCCACGTCCAGTGTGGTCGACTAGTTTCAGCCAGGCTCTTTTTTATTAAACTGGCTTTCTTCAGGACCTATGTGTGGGGGTGTTACAGGGATCTATGTGATTATTAGTGCCCTGTATGTGAAGCATGCACTAAGGTGCTGATATATGTAAGAGGTATTTCCTCTCAGGTTGTACCTGTAAAGGAAAAAGGACATACAAGAGACACATGAAGTTAAAAAAGGCAAAATTGTCAACCACGCACATGGGTGGGTTAGCGCCTGGTGCCTAGACGTGTGAGCAAATAAGGCGAGGGTGTAGGCGCTTGTGAAAGAATGTGGCAATTGCCGGTTTGGTATATGCGCTACAGGTGCTAGTACCTAGATTGCGTAAAATAAATGTGCACATTATCTACAAGTAGGATGCTTACTCCTTTCAACAGAGGACAAAACTCCCTGGACTTTCGCCGGAGGGTCGGGAATTATTAGCACTCTGGAAGTGGAGAAAAAGGAGAAAAAAGGTAATGTCTAAAAAGGAGGGGAGGTCACACTCTGCTAGCGGTAAAGTGATGCCCGCTCAGTTATGGCCAAAGGCAGCATGACTGGCGGCTGTACCGTGAGTGCGGACCGGCCTCCTTACTTAGTTGGCTGTGATTCAGGTCTTAATTACATCTAGATTGGACTGAAATAATGTGCTGTATCTTGGTGCTGATAAGCACCTTTAGATGGTACAAAATCCTGCGGCTAGGTTGCTATTTCACCTATCAAAATCTGATTAAGTCTACCATCCGCTTAGGGAGCTGCATTGGCTCCGCATCACTAAGTGCATTATGTTTAAAGCACTGTGCTTTGTGTTTAAAGCTAAACAAGGTCTAGGACCTTGTTATATTAAGGAATTGGTGGTTCCCTACCAACCAACTTGGACACTGAGATCCGCAAACCAAACCTTGTTCTTGTACCAAGCTTAGTTTAACCTATGTGAAAGGTCACTCTTTTGCATATCCTCGGTCTAAACTGAGGAACTCCCTCCCCGCTGCTTTAAGGAACTGTAACTCTTTTCTGACCTTTCGTAAGGATCTGAAGACCTGGCTATTCTAGTCTACTGAACTGGATTCCTATTTGTATTCTGTCCTGCGCTGAGAAACCCTTTTGGGTAGCTGTGCACACTGCAAGTCAAATAATAATAACAATAATAATAATAATACCACACCTCTCAGAAACCCCCCACTACTCTGCTCACAGATTAGAGTCAAATCCCTCCCCCAATAGACCAATTTATTAGTTAGTCAGGGGTCAAGGGGAGAAGGCTGGAGTAACTATCGGAATGGAGGCAACCGTCGACAAACGGGGTTGGCCTCCATTCACGAAGTTTACCCACTTTATGTGGGGCAGAAAAAGGCCAGAGCCTGTCCCAGTTCAAGCAAGAGATCCCTCAATTCACATTCCGGCACCAGTCCAGTTCTGGTTTGCACAGGGGGTCAAACAGTCTCTCTGCCCACTTCTGGCCACTCGAAGTGTTCCTCATCCCAGTCACTTACTCTCACCACCTTGGCCCAATCCGGGAGATACTACCTGGCAACACAAAGTCATGACGGGGTGAGGAGAGGGCAATTAGGAACAATCTATGAATGGGGGGTGCAGCTGTCTCGCACCCCAAGGGAAGTGATACACAACGTCTGATGCGCATCAAGCTGAGTTGCACCAGACAATCCAGTCACAATGAACCACATGTCGGGTTTGCTGTACATTCCAGAAAATTAGACACAGTGTCTGATGCATGATGATATAAGTTGCATCAGACATTCCGCTCACAATGAACCAAAAGATGGGGTTGCTGTACCTTTTTTGGCAATTAGGTTTCAATGGATGGTGCTCCATGATACGAGTTACACCACACAATCCAGTCCCAATCAACCCTAAGTCGGATTCATCATACCTCCCTCGAAATGAGGCACAACGTCTGGTGCTCAATAATAAGAGTCGCACCAGAAAATCCCGTCACAATCATACCACATCGGGTGTGCAGTACCTTCCAGGAGTGAGGCACAACATCTGGTGAACTATGATATGAGTCACACCAGACAATTCGGTTACTATCATCCCACAGTCGGGTTCACCGTACCTCCCTGAACTTAGGCACAACGTTTGGTGCAAGATGATATGATTCACACCAGTCAATCTGGTCATAATGAACCCAAAGTCAGGATCGCTGTACCTCCCTGGAATGAAGCACAACGTCTAGTGCGCAAATATACAAGTTGCAACAGACAATCCGGTCCCAAACACACATTCATAAGATCAGTAGGACAGCACAAGGTAGAATGAGGCACTACTAAGATTGCGCCCTCCCTCAGCGGGTTGTAACTTGTGAATTGGACACCGCATGCAATAAGCATGCAGTTGGTGTGTTGCATGAGAGAGATGCACAGATGATGAAGCGGGCAACGCTGAGTCTTGCAAACTGTGAATCCACTCACCCACCACCGAGATGCTTGTGGGTGCTGAGGCCCCACGATGAACGGGCCACAATCCTTAGATGCAGGCACAGATTATGGGCTCTGCACAATTCAATCTGAACTCCAGGCACAATACTTAGTTCCACGCTTACACCGCCATGCAGTCAGGATCCAGCAGATGAAGTAGGCGCTTGAGAGGGCACCGCTCTCCAGGTGAAACACCTAGGCATTGTAGGTCGCTCACAGGAGGTCTTTGATGTCTCTGAGACCTCCACAAAGAGCAGGAGGCAGGCCAACAAGCCCCTGGAGGGCACATTTCAGGGCACCACAACACAACAAGTAGTCATCCCAGGACAAACACCATTCAGGAAGGAGCACAGCTCCTTCCAATGGCAGTAATCCAGCTTGTGCACAACAGATTGCTCTGTAAGTGAGCACCACACATTCCAGGATGTTAAGACCCATGTCACCACAAATGTATATCTCCCCTACTGAAGTATGGCACCAGTAGTTGTTCTGTAATGTGCCTTTGCGGTAGGGGGGTGGTTCCCCTTGAGCCACAGATGTCTCCCCTTAATTTCAGTCCTGGCTGCCATGAGGCCATGGATCTGGCTTCCCAGAGGCCAAGTGTCAAAATCTCTTCCCCCAATATATCCAGCCAAATCCTCAAATGGCAGAGGTGTGTCATTCCAGTTGCGTGCCCAATGTTTATGGCTGTCTCTGGGGAATAAACAGATAGGCTCCCCCAGCCACCAATGTTGGCTGGAGTCAAACTAAAAGGCACACAAAGAGTTTTAGAGCAGAGAAATGTCCACTTTCTAGTAGTGGTATTTCTGAGCTATTAATGACAAATCTACCTTTACCACAGGACATTGTGAATCCAAAGACAGGAAACATGATAAGGCTGCTTTACTGTAAGCCACTATTGCAGCTTGATGTAATTGCAACCATTCCCCTATGTTAACCTATGGGAAAAGCAAACCTGATCGGTAGTGAAAACACACGAGTATTCTTTACTACCTAGGCAGGAAACACACATGTGTACCTAACTGCCTTTTACCTACCACTTGCTTCATCCCTCAGGGCTTGCCCCATGGGTGCTCTAGTGGTAGTGAAAGGTACCCTCAAGATTGACCAGTGGTTTAGAAAGGACAACCTCAGCATAGGTGCAAGTGCGCACACACAGTCCAGCAAATGTAGCCTTGAGACATGTTTAAAAACAACAGGTAAGCACCCCTTTCTAAAATGTGTAGATTGGGTGTGCACACTTTTACACTGCATTACAGTGGGAAAGTGCCCAGAGTTCTAAGGCTTCAAAAAGAGAATCAGTTAAACTCATGAACAATAAGTAAAAGGTTTGGGGGGACACTACCTCAAGAGTATCAGGCCTAACGAGGGCCATTCATGTGATCTTGGCAAAGACAGACAAATTGTAAAAAAAGAAAAATGCCAACTCGCTACAAGTGGTGATTAAAACAAGTTGAAAGACTAACAAAGCCTTGACACATTGTGGTATACTATGCCAAACATGGTGAAATCAGGAGGAAGTTGTTTCACTTCGAGTGGTTAAGCGAGTGAAGTGCCCATATTGCGAGTCTTCAATAAAGTTTTTGGATGGGAGAGGGGAGTGCATTGTGGGATAAAGAGTTTATTTTAGCATACGTAGCACACAAACATTGTCATAGGAGGAACTGGTCACATGTTTATTTTGAATCAGCAAATCATGTTTAAAGTATAAGAGACACGAGGGAGAGAACTTTGTGAGATAATGGGTTATAAAGCTGGGAGAACGTTAGCGGTTTAATAGAGATGGAGTGAAGTGCACACGTTGTGAGAAATTTCCACTTGAGGCTTTGAAGAGGTAATGTGCTGAAGAGTTGAGATTGTGAGATTCTTGGTTGATATGAGGGAGGGGTTGTGACGATCAGTTAATGGGCAGAGAGGTTGGAAATTAATAGGGGATCATGAATAGTTTATTTTGATACATAGGAATATTATTTCATTATATTCTTGATTTGGAGGAATTGAACATGCAGAAGAATGGGTTTTTACATTGATTTAAGCACACGCATATCGGTTTGAGCACACAAGTATTATTTAGAGTGAAAGCAGGGGAGGGAGAAAGGGTACATTAGGGTGGAGGCAGTGAGTGATGAAGTAATTTATCTTATACGAGTAAGTTTGCACTGAACATAAAGTTGAGCAGTTTTTTTGTATCTGTTTCAGTGACCCCTGATGAAGAGTCATTAGGCTCGAAATGTATTGGGTATCATTTCAATGAGCCTACTTTGTAATACGGTTGACCTAACGTGCCACTGGGCAGCAGAAGGCATTTGAAACTGGCGCATAAAATATTCAGGTACAATCATCCTGTCTCCGTGGTGATTAAAGTGAGAAGACTAACAAAGCATTAAAAAATTGTGGTATACTACGTCAAACATGGTGAAATCAGAAGGAAGTTGTTCACTTTGAGGGGTTATTCCCCATTCCACAGTTTGACAGAAAGGTGCGTAAGTAAAGCACCCATTTTGTGGAGCTTGCTACAAGTGGCATTTTCAGAATTGGCAATAAAAATCCCACTGTACCAATAAAGAGGATTATAAATTAAAATTTATTTGAGTCTAAACATGGCATTTCTAACTGTTCCAAATCAAAAGTTAGCACTTGTTAAATGTAATATGTATTGGATTGAAATTTTATATTAAAAATGCAATAATGTATTAAATGTGAGTAACTTAAAGTTATCCTATTCGAGAGGTAGGCCATACAGTAGTGAAAATATATTTAGGAGTTTTTCGTTGTAAACGTAAAACAAATTTGCTACTTTTAAATACAATGCACCATGCCCTAAGGACTTTCATGGTGTACCTTAGGGGTGACTTATATGCATTAAAAACAAGGTTTATGACTAGCTAACTGTTTTTTTTGCCAGGTCAAAAAGGCAGCTTAAAAGTTAAAACTGAACTACAGGCTGCTGTGGCAGGTCTTTACAGTGAAAGTGTATGCCACTTGTACAAATGGCCAATAAATAGCACATGCTGATGTCTGCGAGGCTGTATAACTGTACGCCAGCCTTTTAATGTGCCAGCCCAGGGGATTGCCGCAGCAGCAGGCAAGCCTTAATAGATCAAGCTGTATGCTGTGTTTTCCCCCTTGCACAATGCACTGCAGTAAATTTGGTTGCTGGCCTGCTTGCATGAAAATTTATAAATTTTCCCCCTTGAATTTTAGAAAGTGGAACAGAACAACACATGGATGGAGGTTTATCCAGAAGGAAAAATTGCTGGATAAGATGAGTCTGGTACTGGTTCAAACTCTGTTACAAAATATCCCCAAGGGCTATATGATAACCAGGAATGTGAAGTGATTGAGGCTAGAAGATTGAAATCATCGCAAATATTTAAGTATTATGGCCTGCTGCCAAGGGAAATTATGTAGACTGGAGGCAAACAAAAATTCACAAAAAGAGTTTTAGAGCAGAGAAATGCCAACTTTCTAGAAGTTGCATTTCTGCGCTTTTAATGACAAATCCACCTTTACCACAGGAGAGGGTTGTAATTGTGAATTCAATGATAGAAAACATGATGAGGCTGCTTCACTGTAAGCCATTATTGCAGCTTGAAGTAATATCCACCATTCCCCCATGTTAACCTACGAGAAGAGTAAATCTCATAGGTAGTGAAAACACACATGTGTATTCTGCACTATCTGGGCTTAGAACACACATATGTCCCTGCCTGCCTTTGACCCAATACTTGCTTATCACATCAGGGCTCACCCTAGGGATGCTCTATTGGTAGTGAAAAGCACCCTCATAATTGGCTATTGGTCTGGAAAGGACAACCTGAGCATAAGTACAAGTGGCACATGCAGTCCAGCAATGGAAGGCTTGATCCATGTTTAAAAAACATAAGGTAAGCACCACTTCCTAACATGTGTAGGATGGGCGTGCACACTTTCACACTGCATTACAGTGGGAAAGTGCCCAGAGTCCTAAGGCTACAAAATGAGAATCAGCAAAGCCTACGAATAAATGTAAGTTAAGCTATGTCTTTTGGGAAAACAAGATAAAGGTTTACTTTTACATTTAATTTACTCCATTATCCGTGGGTATTTTGAATGCATTCGCTTGTCCGTTAGGTGGGTAAATTGGTCTATTGATTTGATCTCATCTTTTTGCTATGAAAAATTGATTGTTTACCATTGGTTAAAAGGATGTTATTAGAGTAAAAACGTAATTCCTTCTGGGGCTAAACTTCAATGTGGCTGTGGTGAGTTGACCCCTTACCAATACAGATGACTGACAGAAATCTTAATTACCATAATTGTGCCACAGGCCTGAGACGACCTATTGCTTTGGCCATTTTGACATATCTGTTTCTGTACTAGAGAAAGGGGTAGTGACCATCTGCATAACAGTCCTATAGGCTCAGGCTCAACTCCTGTGCAGTACATCTACCTGCTATATTAGCTATTGCTTCCTGCATTTCTAGGAGCTCTGTGCCTTCAGTGCAGACGACTGATTAATACCAAGTAGTTTCCATGTATGTTTGTCTCTTTGGTATTTCTATTTTGTTTTACTGAAAACATTTTCCAAAGGAGGGGTTCAGAGTAAAACAACAAAGCAAGGGCCCTGATGTGCTGGAAATATACTCCCTCCACATTACAGTCATTGTAAGTTATCCATGACGGAACCTGGCATGGAAAATAGGACCACTCTTAGTGTTGTAATGATTAGTGTAGAAGTTTGCTCTCTATGCTTTTAAGCCCACCAAATTCCCCCCGTGGGTATCTACAATTGACTAAAGGGTAAGCTTTTATTTTTATTGATAGTCTTTTTATTAAGAAGAAATAAAATAAAAAATAATAATAATATCACAAACAACAACACAAATTCAAAAGAGCAGTCATGAAAATATACAATAAGGATGAATCAAATGTGGCCAACAAATGATCGTAAACAGCTTGATTGGGCACATTATACTGGAGCTAAAATCCAGGGTGCCTATTTAGGGGCTAACTTTGGGGAACACAGGCCTACAGTGATTCATGTCAACAGTGAATGGAGAGGTATCTTTAAAGGGGATGCATTGGCAACTTAAATTGTTGTTCTAAGGGCCCAAAATGTTTGTCCACTTGCCCACTTGCCCGGACAACCTCTGCTTCCATACACCGCTCTTTCAGCCTGCATGCACAAGTCCATATCGGACTTCCAATCCAAACACTTCAATTCCGCTCCCCCTTCCACATTCTCACGATGTTGCGCTTAGCAACCATGCAATCCAGGGAGACAAACAGTTGCTCCGGCCTAGCCAGGTAAGTGGCTTCCCAAATATTCAAAAGACATAGCCTCAGAGTAGCCTCGATCTCCTTACAGCAAACCCCGGATAAGGCTGAGATGATCTCCTCCCATACCTTTAAGGAGTTGGGCATTCCCACCAATAATGAAAATAGGTGCCTACTTGGCCACAGCCATGAGGACATACTGGAGAATTAAGCAGACCCATTTTAACCAAGATGGAGCTCGTATAATAGACTCTATGCAGCAATTCCAATTTAATTAATTTGAACCGGGACCGAATCGCCAACTGCGGGTCGAAGTGAGGGACACACGCCAGTCCTCATTGTCAATATCACCCACATCTACAACCCATTTTGTACAGACATTGTCAAGAAGGTCAGGTTATTTATTAAGGGTTTTTTGGTAGGTTAGAGAGATGGCCTTATCTGGAAGGTAGTCGTCAAGGAGTCTATCCTTCAAAAGGGAAGATAACGGTAGTTCATTTCCCCTGGAAAGTACCTTAGACACTGCGCTGCACACCTGAAGATAACGTAAAGCTTTGTTCTCATGCAAGTGAAATTTCTGCTGCAGGTCACTAAACTGCTCGATTCCACCCTCAACCCACAAATCACCCAACTTGTTCAGTCCACCCAAGTCCCACTTATCAAACCCGGGCTGACGCCAAAGCAGACTCAAGTGAAAGGAATCGTACAGTGGTGTCGAAATCTACCCTTCCAACCGATAGCCAAATTTGCTGCGTGCCAGATGGAGACAGTCGTAGAGGTTAGAGAACATTTTGGTTCCAGTTTTGATCCCCATATAATGCCCTCAGCTATGCACCAGGCAGCCTAATGTGCCTGTCCATCCGATATGCAGGGTCGGTAATGGGCCGATGCATCCAGTGATTGAGAACAATAAGTTGAGAAGCCCAGTAGTCAGATCTGATGGCCGGTAACGTTATGCCGACATCATACCAGCTCTTGGTGAGTTTGGCGAGTGTGATTTGAGGTGGTCCATCGCTCCATGACAGGCTGCGAACTTCAGAGTCTATGGAAGCAAATACTGAGGGAAAACTAAGTGTGGTGTATCCTACAACACATACCAAAGGAGGGAGAGCGCCATCATTTTGTAGAGGGCTGCCCACCCCAAGAGCGTCAGAGGAAGGGTTTTCCAATGCTGTACATCAGCCTGGAGGGGGGCAGCAGATTACGTTGATAGAACATCTCCATATCTGTCGTAACATAAATACCCAAGTATTGAAAGCCCTCCATCACAACTTTGGCCCCACAGCCCAGTGGGAGCCTGGTGGAGTGACCATTGAGGATTTATATCAGGGACTTATCCCAGTTAATGGTGTAGCTAGGATATTTTTGAAAACGAGTAAATATATGGACTATTGGATGAAACAAAAATCTGAGCCTAGCCAAATAAAGAAAATTATCATAAGCGTAGAGGGACACTTTATCCACCCACTCCAGCGACCAATTAAGCCCTGAATCGTGGGATCTCCCCTGAGCCAAATAGCGAGAGGCTAAAGCGATAGGGCAAATAACAAGGGACATAAAGGGCGCCCCTGTCTCATACCCTGCCCCAACTCAAAACCGCCAACACACTACCATTCACCGCGATTCTCACCAGGGATTTAGAGTAAAGGAGACACATCCAAGACAAAAACCGAGCACCAAAACCATATCTCTCCAACATGGCCAAGAGGAAAGTCAATTTGATCATATAAAGTGCCATTTTGGCGACCAAGGGCATGATAACGAGTCCTCCTGTATAGTGGTAGCCCACCCCAAAACCCTGTACAAATGGGGCAAAGTAAGTGCTGTGTTTGAGGTTGGCATGAATCCATTTTAATACAGTTAGAACAGTTTATGAAGAAGGGGTGAGATGGGAAGAGCCAGGATCTTGGCCACAATTTTAACCTCGGGGTCGAGAAGAGAGATGATAGGAAGAGCATCAATCCGGAGGCTTTCCATGTTTATGGATGACAATTATACTGGCCAACCTCTGCGTAGCTGGGAGAACGCCCTCTTGTACACTCGCATTGTACATACTCAGTAAGTAAGGGGAGCCACATTTTTTTACAATTCTATCTGGAGTTCGCTGGGGCCCATGGCTTTCCCGGACTGTAAAGAGGAGATGGCCTTGGAGATTTCTTCGACCGTTAGTACCCCATCTAAATGTTTGATCTCCTGGGAGTCCTGGCGTGGCAGCGGCAGTGTAGCCAGCAACTCATCTGCCTCCTCCCGAGTGAATGTAGACACAGGGGAGTGAAGTTGCCGAAAATGAGCAGCAAAGGAGACTGCATTTCCAATTCTGTCATGATGTCGAACGGCGCAGTCATCAACGATTTCGGCCACCCATCTATTAGCCAGATCCCTCCTATCCACCCAGGCCAACAACTTTCTGACTTTATCCCCAATATCATAGATCCGGAGGGGAAAGTCCCTTTGGTAAGCCTTAGCTGCTTCGTCCGCTATGTTCCTGTACTCCTTTTGTTTGACAGCCAACTTGTGCGAGATCTCCAGTGACATCCCATAAAGGAGGTCATACTCAAAGGGGCCGCAATCTCCTCCTCAATAGTCTCAAGTAGGCGACGCTTTTCTTTCCTGTGTCCCACTACAGCCGCCACCCCACATCCTCACACTATGGTTTAAAGGCTTCCCACACTATCACATCTGACTGGACTGAGCCGTCATTTTCAACAAAATATTGTTTAGTAACCTCCGTCAATATGGTGCCTATTTCAGGAATTGTAGGATACCAGGGGTTGAGGACCATGTCACGATGACTAGCGGGGGTGCGCCACCTTAACAAGCTACAATTGGCGAGTGATCGGAGATACCCCTAGGAAGGAAAGACAATTTATCGACTCTGGGGAGCTGGTCAGCCTTACAAAAGAAATAAACAATACGGGAGAGACTACCATGCACATCAGAATGAAAGGTATATTGCTTCTCAGCATGATTAAAAACTAGCCACACATGTATGATACCAAGAGTCCTCAGAAAGTCGGAAAATATCTTCCCATCCAAATCATTTAAGCGGGGGGGAAAATGTTCCAAGGAACCATTCAAAGCTGCGTTACAGTCACCGCCCAAAAGCATATCTCCATCAGGCAATCCCAGCATATGCGCACCCAAGTCATTCAAGGTGGCGGAGTAGAGTTTAGGGGGGAAATACAAGGATGTAACATTAAGAGACTATCCCTCCCACATCCCAGAGACTGAAACAAACCAACCCAAGGGGTCACAGACCATTTTCTGGAATTGAAAAGGGAGGTCACTCCACACCAGATTACCGACCACCTGGAGCCACGCGTATAGCCTGCATGGGCAATGAGCCTATAACCCCATCTGTTAAGTGCACAATAAGTAGGGCCCTGTATGTGAGTCTCTTGAAGAAGTATCAGGTCAGGAGACTGCCTTTTAAGATATTGCAGCACTATAGCCCTCTTGAACAGATCACCCAGACCATTAACAGTCCAGGAGAGAAGTTTGAGATGGCCCAATGATGGACCAGCTTAATCAACCATACTCATACTTTAGGATATGGCAGAGTCCCCCTACCCTCCTAACTTGGAGGGACATAACAAACCTCTTGAAAATTCCCAACAGCAGAAACCCCTGCAAAGCTGATAAACAGTTAGATACAAAATAATCACGAGGTCCTACTAGAATTGCTTATGCCGTCATAAAAATGCTCAGACTGTTAAAAATGACCACTTGAAAAGGAGTGCCAAAAAGAAAAGGAAAAATAAATACATACATATCAATCAAGCCCCAGGAACCACTAATCAGTAACCCCCTCCCTGCCTTCCTGCAACGTGGACTTAAAACTGCCCACCCCCCAAAAGCTGCAGAGTGCCTGTATACCCAAAAACAAATAGACTATATATAGAGGAACGCTACTCAGCCTAGACTTCCCAAGACCTTAGACCATTAATCAACAATTTCCCCCCAACAGAACCAAACGACCAGCCCAATATTAAACATCATAAAGAGCTTCACACCACAGTAGCAAACGCATATCAACATCATCAATAGACTATATATCGGGAAACGTTACTCAGCCCAGATAACCCAAGAACGCCGCCCATTAAAGAAATGTTTCCTTCTTCCAATTCAACATCATAGGATTTCCCAATATCCAACAGTACAACAAGCTACTCATCATATCTGCTCAATGTAATGTAGCAACATTGAGTTGCTAAATTGCTGAGTGGCAGGGATAGTCGGTGGTGCAAGCTAAAGTGACCTTCTGAGAAATACCCAGGGCCATGCGCTTCTTCTTTTACAAATGAAGCCCTGCTATGGACATTCAGGTCTGGATGAGGTACAGGCAACATTGGAGGTGTTTGAAATCTAGAGTCCAGGAGACTTTCCAGTAGGCATGGGTATCATTGTCATATTGGTGAATTTTGATGCCGTCATCGGCGATTTAGAGCTCCAATGGGACAGGAAGACCTTATGGAAGCTTTGAGGATTCTGTGGTTGGCAAGGTACTTTTGGGTCGTGGGGGTGTTCATGTGAATGAACTAACGTTTGATGGGAAGGTAAGAGATGAACCAGTGAATCTTATTCAAGACTTCACTTTTCAGGATGATAGTTTGTTGGTTGATAGTGTCAAAGGCAAACAAGACGTCCAAACATATCAGTAAGCTGGGGGTCATCTTCATTAGTGGTGAGGAAGAAATGGTCTACGAAGTGTAAGGTACCTGTTTCCATGCTGCAAAACCTTTGGAGTCAGATTGTTCAGCATGAAGCAGATTGTTGGCATTGTTGTGATCTTGGAGTTGACTGCAGTGAAGGGAAGGTGAATGATGGGCCGGTGGTTGCTGAAGTAATCAGGGTCTAGGGTAGGTTTAAGTGTGGGATCACCTGTCCTTTTTTGAGAGCTTCTGGGAAGATGTGTTGCGTGAGGGAGATGACAATGGCAAATAGAGGTAAGAGAAAGTATTCAGAGAGAGCTTTGATGAAGGACAAGGGTAAGAAATTGTATATATATTTTTTATTTTAAAGAGCATGCAAAATGTATACAAAGATAAAAGAAAGGCCTAATAAACGTTTCAGCTAATAATGTAATAAGCACATTACATTATCTAATTTATTAGGAGTCTAAAACACACAAAGTCCAGAACGTGTCCACCTGACACTTGCCCCAGATTGCCTTAGTTTTTCATATTGCATTAATTCTCTATAAACGAGTTCAAAAAAGCTCACTATTTTAAATTTCATCAACCATTTTATCAATATCGATGGGTCAGCAATTTTCCATTTTCATGTGACAAGGGAATATAAATGTGTATGTCTCTTCACGCGTATTACAGGATGTATCGACTATAAGAGTTTTTCACATTTAAAGAGATATCTCCAACTACTGGCTAATGAAACCAAATATATTCCACCAATAAAATTCCAAGTGACCACAGCTCCCAAACTTAATTGTGTTAAGGGACATTTTGGACAATCAGCAGAGATAGTTAATTTATACTTGTTCAGAGTGTTTGGTATATAGTATAGCAGTTAGTAACTGAAAAAATACTTATTTCTCAAGTAACTAGCCCTCATCGATCCATAAGGCAATCGGAGAATATACATGTTAAATCAACACTCACGCCGACATCATTGCAAGTAACATTTTTAGCCACATCTTATCTTAACTACAGGTTAAAACCGTGATTCGAAAGTAGTTCCACTATTTCATTCTAATGGGACCTGCCAGCAGGTGAGATGATTCTAAAAGCACTGCACGATTGTTGATATGAAGAATAACTAGTAATTACAGAGGGAAAGGGCGCATTATAATTGATTGAATGACTTCACCTGAGCTTGTACAAAAAACCCGAATGAATTCTCTCCAATTAATCATAAGCAAGTCAACACTTGGAAGATTTCTTAGACAGTCCTGGAAACTCGACTGATAATGCAGCACAAGCGGGAATCAAGTAATTCATAAAAGGCTGTCGCTGTTTGAACATATTACAGTATGCTAAATCGTGTCAGCAGGTATCTCAGATAAATGAAAGCTACAAGGAAGTTCGAGAAGACAAATTGACTGGATGGCACCCTGAATATAAGAAATATTGAAATGGGACTCAATACATTTCTGCTGAAAATCGAGCGAATTGAATGCAACTGAGGCTAATATATAATGAAAGTGAAGTCTGCCTACTTGCTAATCGTGATCATAAAAAAACGGTATAACATGTGTCCAATTTCCCCAAAAAGCGCAACATATAATAAAAACAAATACAGAGATAGTATTGGGCATCCCTGGCGAGAACTGCAGGATATGCCAATGTGAACAGCTGACCTACTATTAATCCTAACCTCTGTGGTTGTCCACTCATACAGCGAAGAGCTGGGATGGAAAAACAAAAATGCACAATGCGGCAGGCATTAAAGCCCATCTTACAAGGTGTGGTTGCTTGGGTTCCTTTCAGCCGCGGCTCGCTTGACTTTCAGGTAGGGGGGCTCGCGCGGGGGCGAAGGGAGAGATTAAAAAAACAAAAACGAACTTTACCGGGCCCCGCGCCGCCTCCCCTCCAGGCCCGGTCTCGCACCAGCGTTTTCCTGGACCAGGAAGCAAGCATCCTCTCTCTGCTCCCCCAAGCCAATCAAAACGCTGCTATTGCAGCGTTGTGATTGGTGCGGACGGCGCTCAGCTGTGTGCCTGTAGGGAGGCCAATTTCTCTTTGTAGGGTGCATGCAGCCTACATAGTGAAAATGCAGAGTGCCCATGACTGGTTTGGTCGGCCTCAGAGGACCGACCAAATAGTCAGGGCCCACAGCATGGGCAAGCCACACCTCCCCTACCCGTCCAACCACCCGCCCCCAACCAATCAGATCATTCTGCTTTCTCACAACCTGTGAAGCAGAAACATAAAATTGTATTTAAAATACCATTTTATGTTTCTGCTTCTCACACTGCGAGAAAGCAGGGGGGAGGCGCTCCTCCACCCTAATGGAGGATCCGCCCCTGGTTCCTTTTATTTATTTTGGTGCAGAAATAAGCAACTTCATAAGCAGTGGACTCATGTGACCCCCGTTCCGTCTGAAGGAATTGGCCTTGTGTTTATTACTTGGGGAATTGCATGGCAGAGGACCAGGCAACAAACCCACTGGTACTGTTTTGTCAGAGTTTTGTCTGACTGACAGCATCTGCTTGGTGTGCCGTTCATAGTTACTCAGCACACTGCTTCTTCATGGAGCATTAGCCTGCATGCAGCTGCGCTCCCTGGCAATACTTTCCTCTTGAAGTGTGAAAGCTGCTCCCAGAGTAGAGACAATGGCATGGACATTTTGGCATGCAGAACTGTTTATGACATATTTGACTCATCCTCTCTCAGGAACGGTCATTGCAGAGGCTTTATTAACTTTAAAGGGGCCAGGACGAAGACTACCCATTCAGATTCAAGTGTAAAGTGAGACCCGGCGACAACTGAATCCAACCTAGCTATACTCCAGTAGAAGGAGAAACTAGTCCCATTGGTGTGTTTGAGGAGAAGGGGGTTACTATCAATCAAGCAATTAATTAATGCCATTTGTAGAGCACAAAACTACCTTGGTTGATGTGTCTCAGAGCTGAAGGTGAGACTGAAGAAAAGACTGGCCATCTTGACTACACCTGACTAAAGAGCAAAGTTTTTAAGTCCTTCCTGAAATCCTGTTCTGTCTCTGCCAAGCGTAGATGGATGGACAGTGAATTCAAGAGCTTAGCCGTCCGTACTGAGTTTTGGCATATTTTGGAATGCGGGTAAGTCACAGATGATTAGATCTCAGCGTGCACTCCAATTGGTATAAGCTGAGCCTCTGTTTGAGATAATGTGACCCCGTGCCCCTTACGGTTCTAAAGGCAACAGTCAGGACCTTGAACTCTATCCTTCTGGCCACAAGGAGCCAGTGGTGCTGCCTCAGATAAGGGGAAATATGGTGACGGAAAGGGACCCATCGAATGATCCTCACAGCTGCATTCTGAATTATCTGCAGTCCATGAGTCAGATAACGTGGAAGGCCCATATATATACCGTTGGTATAATTCACATGTGAGGTCACCAGTTTGTGGACAATGATTTTGTGGCTCTCCACCAGGAGAAAACGCAAATCCTTCCTGATAGATCTTAACCTCATGAAGCAAGGTGAAGAGATCTGCCGGATTTGTGCCATATATTAAAGATCAGTGTCTAGCCTGATTCCCAGGTTTCTGGCTGAGGCGGCCAGAGTTGATAGCAGATTCAACTTTGCAGGCAACCAAAGATGGGATGAGGGAGGCGACGCCTGACTGAAAATCAGAACCTAAGTCTTATCTTCATTAAGTTTCAGAAAATTGTCATTCATCCAATTAGAAATATCTTACAGGCACTCCTTGAAATTATGGAAGGCTGCGGTGGAGTGTTCAATAAGTGATAACACTATTTGCATATCATCAGCATAGGAAACCACCTTCATGCCCAGGGATTCAATAGAAGTAGGCAAAGGTGCAACAGATAGATTAAAAAGCAGTGGTCTCAGGGCCGAGCACAGTGACACTCCATAAACCAGTGATTTTGATGAGGATAAAAACGGTCGAAGGAAGACCCGCTGAGAGCGGTCTTCTAAGAAGGACCGTAGCCAGGATAGCACGGTCCCCTGTAAGCCTAGATGACTTAATCTCTTCAGCATGGTTGGATGAGCGACTGTATCAAACCAAATGCTGCTTACAGATCTAAAAGTACAACCATGGCACCAGCACCCTAACGCAGCATCGCACTGACAATTTCAGATACTTTCAATAATGCATTCTCCGTGCTGTATCCAGCTTAGAAGCCTGGTTGAGAGTCATGTAGCAAGACATTGCCTTACACAAAGTCAGCTAACTGTCTCTGAGGCAAACTTCCCTTAGATTTTTACGGGTGCTGACAGCAGAGAAATGGGTCTGGAATTGCTAAGCACTCCGGGATCGGAGTTGGGATTTGAGCAGTGGCAGCAGAAATGCCTGTTTCCATACTGCCAGAAAAATGCTGGATTTTAAAGAAGAATTCCAAATTTGATTCAATATTGGAATTATCTAAGAGGCCATTACTGAAAAATTGAGGTGGACAAGGATCTTCCGGTGAGCCAGATTTGCACTTCAGGAGTTTCTTAAGTGAGTCCTCTACAGATATTGGAAGAAATTCAGAAAAGGACACATGTGATGTTGATAACAGGTCCACCATTCGGCGGGAACGAGGAGTAACATTTTTGAATATTTTCCTCAAGGAAATCTAACAGGCTCATGCAGAGAGCAGGGGAGGAATGAAAGACGCTGTCCATTGCTGCAGGAGTGGTGAAAAATTTTACAATGTTGAAAATGTCTTTGGAGGAGTTTTCCAAACTCTCAATGCACCTCGCAAAATATACCCTCACCTTAAGCCGCATTAATTAGTGAAATTATTTTTTTTGCCTCATTGTAGGAACCTTTTGCTGCAGGGCTGTAAGACTTTCTCAAGCAGGGCTCCAGTCTCTTACAGAGGCTCTTCTCTTTTTTGAATTCCATCGAGAATCAAGAGGTGGATGGCTTGGCTCCATTAGCAGTGACTGTCTTTAAAGGGGTGATTGTATCTAATGTATTCGTGATCCATAAATTGCATCTGGATGAATAACTATCGGGGTTGCCCATTAGAGTTGGCAAGGCTGGCCCAAAAGTCTCCTTTGTGAGTGTCCTCTAGTTCATCCTTATTCCGTGTTTTTTTCGGTTTATTGATAGGTTACAGTCGAAACTAAAACTCCGTTCATGTCACGCAGATAGGGGACTCAGTTCTCAAACTTTGGATATTTTAAAAAATTAAGTCCAACATGTGGCGCGTGCTATGAGTCGGTGAAGTTGCTCACTGAGTTAGGTTAAGACCGTCTAAAGTCATAGTTGCCTAAGAAGCCTGAGGGCAGTTTGGGACGGGAAACAGCCTTTACAATTAGGTAAATACTTTGCATGCATTTGCCTTGTATTTTTTAGCATGCATTTTTTTACCGCGATTATGCATTTACATCTCATACCAATACCATACATTTAAGGGAAGTTGAGGGGTGTGAGGGGTCTCCCCCCACAAATACATTGTTTTTAAATATAAAAACAATACATAGTATTGGCAGGCGATGTAAATGATTTATTGCAGTAAAACATGCATGCTAAAAAAATTGAGGCAAAGGCATGCAATGTATTTACCAGCGTTGTACCGTTGTACAACCTTTGGGACATTGGCATGCAAGTTAAAATCTCCCACGTCCGTAAAATTGGCATCATGTAGCATCTGCTGGACAATAGCTACACATAGTTCTGACGTAAAGTTGTTAGGGCAAACTGGTGCCTACAAAACAGCAAAAGAGAATGAGGATGAAAGCTTGATGCAAAAGATCAAGCCCTCAATAATGCCAATTTGGCCCAGCCTAGCGATAGATACCTCAAACCTGTCTTTCAGGACAATAGCAACGCCATCCTATTGCCCCCCCCCAGGTGGCATTCAAAATCCGAAATCAGGGCGGGGGTTAGAGTGTGATGGGCTGGGCCAGATCAGGGTTGGAGCCTTCCTTCAGCCAAGTTTCTGCAAGAAACATTAGGTCCCAGGTATTATCTAATAAGGAGAGCCAGATGTTATCCGCATGTTTGGGAAGATACCTGCAGTTAATAAGGCAGGCTCTTACATAAGCTTTTCAATTGGGGGATTCATGGCCAGTGCCTTTGGGCCCTAGGAGCACATCTAGGTTAAAACCACTGACCTTACAGAAGTAGTCAGCTCTCCCAGCACCCAGGCCGAGAGGTGTATTACCATGGCAGGGGTCCCCTTTCAAGATCAAGAGTGTCTCTTCGGACCACTTACCGGCCTGTTCATTTAAAAGTTGAGCAGTCTGTCTGGCGCTGGCCTTGATCAGGAGGCAGACGGGCTCAGACAGATTTGTCTTTGATGAGATTTTGGCACTCCAGCGGCGCGCCCGCTGCGCACATTGGCATCGGAGCTTTCATTAAATAGGAGCTTGGGAGCTGGTCTAGCCACTACACCGCAGACCCAGTGCAAGATGTTGCCTGGGAATGTCCCAGCCGAGAGGAGGAAAAACGGTGCTCCGCTCGGGACCTGTGCAGCTTAAAAGACTAAAAATTCTCAAGGAGCACTCTCTACCACATACAATTACTGCAATTTGGTCCCAATAATAAAAACAAGTTCCCCCTATAGTGTACCCTGCAACACACGGAAGTTCACTTGACACATAAAAACACGCAGTTATCGGCAGTTAGGCAGTTACATCAAACACAGGATAATAGGCTTACTGATTGAGAGTCTGTTGCGCGTCCGCATCATGACTCTCATTAAATGGGCGCTTGGGAGGTGGTCTAGCCATTAGACTGCTGACCCAGAGGAAGATTGCGATTGGGAAGGCCTAGCCGAGTGGAGGAAAGTTTAGCTCTCTGAAACCATTGGCCAAGTTGTGCCAGGAATCATCCACTGGATAGTGAACTCTACAAAGGTGGCACCTTATTCCCAGATACTCAGAACACATTGTACTTGTGAATGAAAAGAAGAGGACTGTGTCTGATGTTTGTGTCCTGTGTGGAGAACCAAAGGGCTGGACCTGCTCCCACTTATACCCAGTAGTAAGAAGTGGACTGCAGAGGCTTATTGGGTGATTGAAAAAGGCTGATAAAATGCTAAAGATGGCTTTTTTTCTGGTGTGACCTATTGACAAGTGTCAAGTGGACCTGAACTGGACTGGAATGTGCTGGTGGCCTTTACTGGAGTGGGTCCTGGACTCTAAGTGCTGCCCCTGAAGTCCTGTATGTATGGATAGTATATGTGCATACTTCTATTAAAAACAAAAGCTCATGGAAACCACAAACCCTAAACATTTATTGAGGGGAGATTTCCTCACTGTATTCCCAAAACTCCCTTGGGGATTCAAATTTGCTTCTCCCCTGTTTGAAAGAGTTGCTACAAGATTGTCTGCTTCAGATGTGAGTATATGTGATTGCTGCAGTAATTGATGAAGGATGTACACTGGTGCACTAATGACATTTTTCTGCTTTAACTTCACTTCATTGCACCTTGAAATTGAAATTGCTGCACTCATGATCATACTCGGGCACTGGTATTGTTAACTGAATGTGATATCTGCTGTGGAGCAATTTCATTTATTCATCTCATATTCCTCTCTCCCCGACCCAGCCAAGATAGACCTTAGACAGGGTACCAGCAGCAATATCAAAAGTACTTAAAGTTCAGATTGAAAACAGGAAAGTCTTTAACACCAGTTCACTCTGGCCTTGTGATAACATCTGCAATAATTTAAACAATCCCAAGACTACAGTTGATTTTCTATACACAACTCACTATACAAACCATAAACTTTTCCGTGTGTAGATATAGTATTGATACGTGTAGTGTACTGCACTGTGGATGCAACCATATTATTGTAAACACTGGGGAATATCTCGGTCATGTCGCTGTGTTGTCCCCCCATTTGAAGCAGAAGCAGAGTAGGCTGGTCCAACGTACGCAACTCCAGTGTAAGTGTATAAATACATAGGCTAGGCCTTGGGCGTGGTTCACTTTTGCAAAGACAAAAGACTCTGCCACAACAAAGGTCCTCACCCTGCCATGTGGCTGCTGCCATGAGAACGTGCCTCCTCGATACAGGCCCATTGCGAACTCAGTGTCACAGCAGCGCAGACTTATGTCCGTGTCGGCTCCTGCCTTCGATGTACTCTGCGGACAGCAGGATTCGCCACTTGAATTCAGATTTGGATCTTCACTACAGACAACATTGAATTAAGCCTAGCTTTATTTAATGCAGAGACAGTTGTACTATATGTCTTCGGATTTTGTTAAAGGATGTGACAAAAAAGCATTCCTCGATATCTGTGCTGACTAATGCCTTCGATCTACACTGCGGACAGCAGGGTTCACAACTTGAATTCAGCTTTGGATATACACTACAGACAGCATGTTATTCATCCTTGCTTTATTTAATGCAGAGACAATTATACTATATGTCTTCAGATTTTGTTAAAGGATGTGAAAAAAATCATTCCTCAATGTCTGTGCTGACTACTAACTTCGATCTACATTGAGTGAGGGCTCACGATTCAGGTGGAATGGCGATTGCACATGACGTATTCCAGTAGGCAAGAGACATTGAACCAGTGCGACCCGCATGAACCACGAATCATCGCAGGGTACGCACACGCTGAGGTCTTCAGGTACCCCTAACTCACTGCACCACAAGTCATCTCCACGTGGCCTTATTAAGACAGAATTCACTAGGCAAAAAACATTGCTCCCATTGCGGCCTGCCTGGACCTCGCCTCATCGCAGGTAACGTACACGCCTAGTGCCAAACGTACTACTAACTCAGTGCACCATAAGTCATCGCTACGTGGCCATATTCAGGCAGAATTCAACAGACAAAAGACATTGGTCCAAATGCGGCCCCCCCATGGACCGCACATTATCGCAGGGTACATACAAGCTCACCGCCAAAGATACTACTAACTCAGTGCACCATAAATCATCGCAAAAAAGAGTGAACAGTTTTATGTCAGCAATGAGGCATACTATCACTTTTTTATTGAATTGATGCAAAATTCAGTAGACGAAAGGCATTAGTCCAAGTACTGTGCCCCCGACCACACATCATCCCTAAGCACCAAAGGTACTACTAACTCAGTGCACCATAAATCATCGTCACATAGCCTTATCAAGGCAGAATTCAGTAGGCAAAAGACATTGCTACCAGTGCGGCTTGGCCGGAGCATGCATCATCGCAGGCTCCACAGAACATTGTTGCTTCAGGTGCCACTAACTCAGTGCACCATTTATCATCGTTGGTTGCAGACACACTAACTTACCAATACTGTGCAGCTCTACTCAACGCCACGTGGCCGTAGGCTCTTGCTAACCGCTGCCTCCTGCCTACACTGCAGTCATCAGAGCTCACAATTAAATAGATTCTTAATTCATTATTTGCAGAGTGCAGTACCAAACTAAGTATAACGTCCCTCAAACCTACACAAATCCCTTTAGTATCCTTCCTTCAAGAACTTTTTTTATATCAGTTATACGTTTTGTTCAATAACAAAATTCCCCCTGCAAGTGCAAAGGAACACTGAATGGCAGTCTACACTGCAGACAGCACAGGTCACAATTTGAACTATAATGTCCCTGAAACCTTCATATTTCGACAGCATATTCTATATATGTTTCCTCTTTTATTTGAATCAAGATTACAGATGATGCAGTCCAGTAGGCAACAGGCAATGCTTCCAGTACAGCCCGTTCAGACCACGCATCATCACAGGGTGAGCACACACTGAGCATCAGACGTACCACTAACTTAGTACACCATAAATAATCGCCATGTGGCTTTATTAAGGTAAAATTCAGTAGTCAAAAGACATTGTTACCAGTGCAGTCTGCCTGGACCACGCATCATTGCAGGCTCCACAGAAACCACCCCTACCTCAGTGCACAATAACTCATGAACCCTTTACGATAGAATTTTCTATGTATTATTTCACATGTAGTACTCCTACCTTTGTACAGCAGAAGTCATAAACCGTTTATGATGGAATATCTGTGTATAATATGATGATTACTATTGTACTTGTTACCAACAGCAACCTAATAAAATGGAGTAGAGGGCATGTGCCCATACGCACTTCAACTATCTATCTGTGTCTGTGTATCCATTATGTTTGTAAAATGCTGCCCCTGGGCCCTACCACATTATATTGTGCTGTAAACAGCGTATGCAATCATCTTACTACTGGCAGCAACAAAAACTTTGGTTATATAACTTTCTCTCGCTCATTCTACAAATATGAATGTAGAAACTGGATCATTACAATACTGCAAGCAAAGTTTATAGTAAATGTATAAGTGTGTGCGATTGCTTGAGTTTTGTTTTTTGGACCATATTTCTATAGCGCGAAGTCGACCCAAAACTATTTCAGCGATTTAGATAAGTACAGTATTTATAGTACATTTTCAGGCACGCGTATATTATGTGATTTGTCTACAATAACAGGACACTGATTTCCAGCACCAAGTTTGACAGTATACCCGAATAACCACATAAGTATATATATTAGCTGCCCTTCATGTGCCAAAAACTGCAACCTAAAGCTTTCATAGGCCTGTATTGCTACAGGTACAACACTCCACTGAATGTACAACAAACATTCATATTCGCAGAAATGCGTCATGTCCACCATCTGTTATGTGTGAAACTATGGATGAATATAGGGTCAGGGTTACCCCATACCTTCCATGTTGTAGGACTTCACAGACATTGTGACACATTTGCATTTAATATTCGGATGACAGCATAACTATAACACGAACACCCGAATCACTTGATTTCTCAAATAGCTCACAACAGAGCCAAGCCCATAGGTCTGGAGTAATTGTTCACAACCTCGCGCAGCACTGGCATATGTCAGCCAGCCCACTCTGGTTATGCTTACAGGAAATCACAACAACGCTACATAGCTCAGATTTTCATTCTAGTGATCTGCTAGTTACATGTCTAGTTCTCAGAATGGCACACACACTTACTAATGGCTGGTATACGCCCACACCACACCCATCAAATCACAGGTGTCTCAAGACACGTGACCCTAACAATTAAAAAGACCGGGCGCACGTGCTCTATGCCATTTTAAAAGTTGTTGTGCTGTGATGGGCCGTCCTGGTTGTTCGGACGCCTCATGTAGGCCCGAACCACCGAGCACGGGGGCCCACCACTACACGCATGGCCTTTGTGGTCACTGAGTTAGTGGTACTGGAAGTACTGTGCGGGTGAGCACCCTCCGATAATGATGGGTGCACGAGTATGTCCTTAGTCATAGTGATATCAAGACTGAGCACCAAATGGGAGACTTCTTGGTGGCAGAGCGGGACTGCATGATGTAGAAGGTGCTCTGTCCGCAAAAAGGTGAGCAGTGAGGCCTAGGTGCACACCAGAGGTAGTAGATGCGATACAGCAGACTGGATACAAAAAGGCAACGCAGCGATTTAGACGTACACAAACCATATCTTATTGCATTTGTATGTTTTTTTTTACAATAGCAGGAAAGTCTTTATAGTAGGTCAAATGTCTGCCGCTCCCACATGCGTAGCGAAGTAGATGAGTATTTATTTTTTTATACTATGTACACTTAAATTTACCATCTTATTTTGACAACCTTTCCTTTCTCAATTCATTTAGGATTTGTGCCTCCGTTGCTGTGCTCAGTACAGCTCGTGCCTTCGTTGGAGTGCACAGCACTGCTCACGCAATGCAAGACATTTTCTATGTCAAAAAACGGGGATGTGAACCTAACCTACAAATTGCACACGCTTGTGCATGTCTGTTTGCTTCCGTGCTAGACCATTGGCCTTTGCGTGCAACTTATTCTAAAAGACTGCACGCAATTTGCCAGAGGCGGGCGCATTGCTCCGTCCATGGCCTTTTGGTATCTATTACGCGCTTGCTGCGCGTAATAGACTCCAATAGCACATGAGGTTTCAATTACCGTGCCCAGACACGAGCATGATAATTGAAACCACGTGTTTGGCTGCGCACCACTTGTTTTCTATAACCGGATGGAAAACATTACTACTCTACTAATTGTTCCTAAATCGAAGCCCATTAAACAAGTTGGAACTGTACAAATGGTTGTATTTTTAATGGGAGAGGGAAGGTGTGTGAAAGGCAGATGTTATTCTACTCCGCATTAAGATAGTGGCAATTACCAATCATAACATCTTTCTTTTATTATCATTTAGATGTGGAGCTTCAGGGTGCACTATGTACCGGCACATAATGGAAGACACACCAGTGACAGAAAGGTGAGCTGCAAATATTCTTTTCAGAGTCACTTTCTCACACTTTCTCTCTTCCTCTCTCCTTTGATGAACAAATGACGCACAATCTTATCTTCCTTTTTATCTAACAGGTTGTGTTTCACAAATTAGCTCATCCCCCCCTAACACCAATAAAGCTCAACGTTTGAGGAATCTGCGATGATGCGTGACCATCGTAACAACGCCTAAGAAGGTTACTTCGACACGTGGTGGACCCTCTTTGAAACACGCCGGTGGCACAAGGTGAGCAGAGAAGCTTGTTTCCAAAGCAATGAGAAGTCATTTATGAGCGGGGAGAGTGGATGGTCTGCAGCAAATTGAGTGCGTAGGAATGTGCAATCACCTCTGGGCAGTGGGAGTGGATAGGTTGCAACAGTCTGGGTACGCAGGAACGGGCACTGACCTCCAGACACTGGGAGTGGATGGGGTGCAGCAGTCTGGGTGCAGCAGTCTGGGTGCGCAGTAATGAAAACTCACCGCTATGCAGTGGGAGTGCATGGGGTATAGCACCCGGGAGGAAAAGAGCGCACAGACACCTCCTTGCAGGAGGAGTTGATGTAATACAGTAGCCTGGGTGTGCAAAGGCAAAATGGAGAAATATATGTGTGCAGTTGGATGTACTCTGCAATTATTAATTGTATACCATCTTTCAGATTACTAAACTTGAGGGTGCACTATAACCCGGCACGCGGTTCGACACACACTGGTGGCAAAAAGGTGAGCTGCGAAGATTTTCTCCAGTATAAACACTACCTCTCCTGCTCCATCTATTGCTGTCTCCCTTTCACACTTTCAATGTCATTCTTTTACTCATTTTCTCTCTGTCTTCCTCTCTCTCACACAACTTCTCTTTCTCTTTTCAAGTTATGAACCCTGCTGTCCACACTGCTGATTAATAAATCAAGGATGAATTTAACACTGTCTGCAGTATAGATCCAAAGCAAAATTCAAGTTGTGACCTCTGCTAAATGCGGTGTTTGCAAAAGGTAAGCGGAGCGTCCTAGGTGCACAAGGCCTCCAATTAAATGTGTTGCGAACAAACGACATTGTCCTGCATAATGACATGATCTCTCACCTCATTCTGTCTTATCTCTGAATTATTTTAAAGACCTGCTGGACAATGCTGTAGATCTGAGCCAGCAGGCACTTCCCTACAGACACCTCTTCAACACTGACCTACGAGAGGGGTGGGATGCATCAGGCACATTGCACACGTGCAAATAAGCAATATTGCCAAGTGTTATGTTAATTTGGGATCTTTGACCTTATTCAGTCACTTCTCTGTCTCATTTAAAATACCATCTATACCATAAGATAGGCCTAAGCCTACAAGCAGCTCTGCCCTACAGACTCCTGTTGAGGTGATTCTGCGGGGGGGATGGGGTGCACTACCCTGAGTATGCACGTGAGAGAAAGCAATCTTGCCTTCCTTAATGATGTAATATCTCACCTTATACAATTACATCAATCTAATTTTAAGGACCTATTGGACCGTACTATGACCTCATCCAGCAACAAGTGCTTCTCTACAGACATGTGACATTAGCTTTTAGGACACTTTAGTTACTTCCTTACTGAGTGTTCATGCACATAGGCTCCCGTCACTGCATTACACATGAACATTATGCTTCTAGCATACGCTCTATTCCTTAGCATTAGCATGATATATTATAATTTAACCTTGTGTTTTCTCATGCATTCCAACTCCTCTTTGAACCACGATTATCACTAACGATTAATCGTATTTCAAAAACGAAGGATGCACTCAACTCCTATTTTCTACCAAGCATAAAATAAACATTCATTTACCTGTAAATGTTTCCACCATAAAATTACTTCTCTCTTTACAGAGATTAATTGACTGGCTGAAAGGGGCTGAGCGCAATGATGCACTGTGCATTCTAACACCTTCCATGGCAGTATCAAGACACCATTCCATTGTGGAGACCTGCTCTTCAATACAAATGTATCCCGGACTAGGAGCTTGTACCAACACGTCGTGGGACACACCAGTGGTGGCAGGTGAGCTGTGAAGCCTCAGTGTACAAGACCAACAATTGAGCACATTGCAGGGTAGGGACTAGGGTGCATCACTCTGGGTGCATAGGTGCATACAAGCGATTTTCCAGTAAGTAATAATGTAGGACTATATTATCAAACAACGGCAATATCTGGCTTCATGTATTTCATCTTAAGGACTTCTTAAACCACACTCTATCTCGCAGATCCCTGCTTCCTAGACAAAGGAGTGCCGAACAGTAAACACTAAAGACTGAGTGCAATAAGCCAACACTCTATCTTCTCCTGCCTCTCTACTTTTAACTCTCCCTCCCCTTCTCAATTCCACCCACTACCCACCCTTCCATTTTCACCATGATCCTTTAATTCGAACTAGCTTTTTTACCTCTTTGACATAGCGCACATATTTATGTTTCATTTTTGTTTTTGCAGTTTACCTACGCTGCTACCACTGGAGTCCATCCCACTTTTTTTTTATTATACTGTTCTGTTAAAGTTACAATTCTATTTATTTTTTTCTGTTTTAATAAAGGATAATTTAGTATTAAATCATTTTTATTGATAGATTGCCACACAAATGATCATACATTGATTAGTATAGCCATAACATTTGTTGGTGTAACTAGAATTAAGAATCAAGGGGTAATAGAGTCCAATCATCCCAATGGGAATGTAGACTGGCGAAGAGAGCTAATGCATGCGATCCCATAATAAGAAAAACAGAAAGATGAACACATAACTAAGACCCCCCCCTCTTATCCACTAACCTACCCTACCCACGCACCAACCATGTTCAATGTCCGCAGCCTATTACACCCAGGTCCTCATCTCACCTAACCAGGCCCACAACCCTCCATCTCCGAGAGATGCAGTAATCTAAGGTATAAGGGACAGGTGACCTCATGGAACTTCGAAGACAGCAAGGACAAGAAGGGCTGCCACAGCTCTGCATATTTGGCTACTGTCAGCAAAAGCTATTCCATGCCAAGCACTAGCCAGAGGCGGTGGAGCGACCCATGAAGTGCAGGAACATGCGCAGTCCGCCAGTGTGTGAGAATGTTTTGCATCGCCGAGCCCAGCGCAATCGCAATCAGGCGACCTCTGCGGGAGCGTCAAGGTGTTTGGTAGCCCCAGGAGAACGAATGATGGGTGACGGGGGATCTCTGTATCAAAGTGCGCATCTACCTCATCTAGAATCTGCTTCCAGTACCCCTGGAGTTGCGTGCAGTCCCAAAGCAAATGCACTAGGGTACCCACCTGCCCACAGCCCCGTCAGCACAGTGAATCCCTATTGTGATCCATTTTATGGAGATGCTCTGGGTGTAATACCAGTAAGTCGCAAATTTGGTAAGCATGTCCATGAGCCCCATGTGGTATGCAGAGTGTCGCGCTCTATAATAAATACCCTCCCATTCCTTATGACTAAGTGGTGTGACTAATTCCCTCTCCCAGGGCGCCCTAACAGCTCTATAAACGTGTGTGTATTTAACTTGTAGCATCTTGTATAGATTGGATATTAATTTTTTATCCATCTTGCGTGTGAATAACCAATACTCATGGGGTGAAGACATCTATCTGCACGAAGCACACTTGCTCACTAGGCGCCCAATGCCGAGCCTGCAGGTATCGAAGCCTTTCCTCTTCTTGCAGCCCGTATTCCTGACTGAAATGGGAGAAGGGAATTATCACCTCCGTCGTGTACATATGATAGAGGAACCGGCATCCCGCTGGCCTCCATTTCACGTAGGCCGCTGAATCCAAACCCGGAGTAAAATTGAGATTATCCATGATAGGGGTAAGGGGGGACGGGAAGGTGGTAAGTTCATGGTTAACATTTGTCTGGTCCCAGACTTCCAGTGGAACCCTGGTAATAAATGAGGCCTAGAGGTTGGGAGGTGTTTCTTGCAGGGCTCTACCAGACACTGCCTGGTCCTGGAACAACCAGTGCTTTTCAGACTCCCATCTACTCCACTCCACCAAAAGACGTAGATGAGCCGCCTGAAAGTAGATTGTTAAATCTGGAAGCCCAATTCCACCTCCCTCCGGCGGGAGCATCGCCAGTCGTAGCTTCAGACGCGGTTTTCGCCCGTTCCATATGAACTGAGCCAACTCTGACTGTGGTTGCTTTATGCAACCTAGAGGGGGCCATAGAGGAATAGTGCGAAATTAATATAAGATCTGAGGGAGGACAGTCATCTTGATAGCCGCGACTTTGCCTAACCAAGACAACGGGTAATGTTTCCACCGCCCCACCTTCGAATCTTAGTTCTCAGCAGAGCATAATTGATTTTAACTGTATCCCTCAGGGAGGGGGCCAACCGATTCCCCAAATAGGGAACTGCCTCTGTTGCCCACTGAATGGGGAACAAGCCTTGCAACAGATCCCGGGTGGGTTTCTCTAAAGACAGGTCAAGGGCCACTGACTTACCCATGTTGACCGTGAACCCGGAACTCCGACCAAACAATTCCAAGTCTTCGAGACACGCAGGCAAGGCTTCCTTTGGGTAGGACAATGAGATCAAGACATTGTCTGCATATAAGCTAATCATGTGGACATAGCCCCCAAATTTGACCCCTTTACTCCTGGATTAAGCCTCAATTTCTGCGCTAGCGGCTCCATATAGAGGGCGAAAAGTAGGGGCGACAGCTAGCACCCCTGCCTCATTCCCCTCTCGATGGCAAACCAAGGGGATGTATAGCCGTTGACTCGTAACATTGCTCCCTAAAATTTGTAGCAGTTTAGTACAAAAGTACGGTACCTCGGTTCCAGTCCCGCCTTCTCAAGTACTTTTGCTAAAAAGGGCCAATGGACCCTATCGACCGCCTTCGCGGCGCCAATAGCCAACATCATCTACTCCCCAGTCGTTCGTGTTGCCTTCTCAATAAGATGTAGGGCCCATTTAGTATTGTAAATGTAAATGTATAGGCATTTATATAGCGCACTACTTACCCGTAGGGTCCCAAGGCGCTTCGACCGCTGCGAAACCCTTCCTGGCTTCCCTGAGAGATGGTCCCTTAATGGGTATCTCCAGGGTGAGACCAGTCATCCCCGGCGGTCTGGTGGGGCCGTTAGTGAAGATGAGGCAAGCTAATGCCCAGAGTTGCCGAGTGTGATCGCTGATCAGAGTGGGCACCGAGGCGAGAGAATTATCGAGTCCGCTGACCCTGGTCCAGAAACCTGCCGCGCCGGGAATTGAACCCTGGTCCCGGGCCGTCCTCTGCTCTCGGGTCTGCCGCCTCTAACCAGTGAGCCACACTACTGACTATTGTCAGAGGTTAGGCGTCCTGGGATGAAGACCGCCTGGTCCGGGTCAATTAAGCCTCCCATGTGAGGTCAAAGCCGGGCAGCCAAAATCCCTGTGTATAATTTGAGGTCGACATTGAGAAGAGAAATAGGGCAGTATGCCCCGCACTGTGACTGGTCCTTTCCGGGCTTTGGTATGACCGCAATGGAGGCCTCCAAGAGATCACTCAGAATCACTCCTGGCGCCGAGAAGGAGTTAAAAAGGCATTTACGAGAAGAGGGGCAATCTGTTATCAGAATTTTTTATATAAACTCGCAGGGAAACCGTCAGGCCCTGGGGTCTTTTCCACTTTTAGGCAGGAGATGGCAGCAATGACCTCCTCCGGTCGGATGTCAGGCTCTATATGGTACGCCTGGTCTTTCGAAAGGGTTGGAAGGGGAATAGAGTCTAAAAACGCATCCTCCTCTAGGTCGCCAGTGGTATCACCGGAATAGAGGTCGGCATAAAATTCCCTGAAGGCTTAGGCAATATCATGATCCTCCGTGACACGTCAATCGTCTCCCCCAGCAATGTCCTGCACTGTCTGCTGTTGTCTGGCTTCACGCAATTTGTGTGCTAATAACTGCCCGCATCTATCCCCTCCAGTATAATATGCGTGGCGTAGTCGCAAGGCTGCAAACTCCCCCCTATCCTGATTGATAGCCGCTAACTGCTGCCTAACCGCTTTCAGCTGCCTCCAGAACCTAGGCACTCCCCTTCTATGGTACAATTGTTCCAGCTCCCTGGCTTGCTGGGTGAGGTCATCTCGCTTGTGTTGCCTTTCAGCATTATCTGCGGCAGAGATCGCTATAAACTCTCCCCTTATAACGGCCTTCAAGGCTGCCCACTGTGTCGCGAGCGTGGTATCTGTGTTACTATTGTGGGAAAGATGGTCTGTGATAGCACGCTGTATTTGTGTGACTACGGCCTTGCAGTGCAATAATGTTTCTCTAAGGCGCCATGTCCGCTGTGTGCGCTGAGCCCGGGGAGGGAAAGGACAACAGTCACTGGGGCATGGTTTGAAAGGGAGGCAACTCCTATTGCCACCTTAGTAGCTAGTGCATGTGTAGGCAAAGTCGTAAGCAGATAATCTAGATGAGCATATGTTTTATGCGCATTAGAATAATAAGAATATTCCCTCTCCTGGGGGTGGAAGCTGTGCCATAGAACCCTGAAGCCTAACTCGCTCAAACGAGACAATCCCTCTGTGGAGTGGGCTCCTGCTTGGGTGGTGCGCTGACAAGATCTATCCCAAATGTTGTCGAAAACCAAATTGAGGTCACCCCCTAGCACTACGTGGCGGTCTAGCGTAGATGTGGCCTCTGTAAGCGCAGTGTGAAAGAACCTCTCCTGACCCTCATTGGGTGCATAAATGGAGCCAATGGTAAACATAGTAGAGCCTAAAGAAAACCTATAGGTCAACAATCAACCCCTAGTCTCCGCCGACTTGTGTAGGACTTTACACAAGTACACAAGTAAAGCCATCTTGGTGGAGCTAGAAGAAAAAACTGGAGACGATGGCAGGTCCATCCGCCATCCTAATAGGCCCCTAAGTGTGAATATTTTAAGCTCCATGACCAGCATCTACCCTATAGTGTGTGTGAGCATCCATTGAAGTGTGCTAACAGGAAACGATCTAAGAGCTCAATTAGTGCCATTCTCCAAAGTGCGCCATCCTCGGGTGCCCAACGCAATCTTAAGCGCTTGGTGGACAAAGAACATTAAACTCCCTCTCAATTCAAACTCCACCCCAAAAAGATAAGAAAAATATGTTCAAACAAATTGTCCATCATCTGCAGATGCTTGGTGATACACCAAAACAGGTAATTCGTTGATTACCGATGTACTCCATCCCGCCAACAGCCCAAGGCCGAAAACAGCAAACTATTGGCCACTGCAGCACGTTGGCCCTCCTCAATCTCCGCCATTGGAGGCTTTTTCACTCGACCTTGCCACCTCTGTTGGTGCCACTGAGGCCTAGAATTGTCACTCTCTCCAGCTGGTGGGTCAATGCCCAGTAAACGAGCATAGCTGTTGCGTTGTTGCAGGAATGTCGTAACTGGTTTAAAGGTTCTGCGTTTCTGCAGATGAGGGCAGACAAACCCTGGAACAGTACTGGTGACTGATCTCTAAAGGAGAGGGGGGCATCTTGCGGGCCTTTTGAAGGATCTCTTCTTTGGTGCGTTAGTCCTGCACACATACTTAGATGTCCAGGGGTGGGGCCAAGGCAGAGCGCGGGGGACCCACCCGGTGGGCCCTGTCCAGGCGAAGCTCCGCAACCAGAGGGAGCCCCAGTATGCGATTGAAGAGTTCTTGTGCAAAACGGAACAGATCCTTTGTGTCTTCAGTCAACGTCACACCCTGGATCCTAATGTTATGGCCCCGGGAGCAGTTCTCCAGGTTCTCCAGGTGGGTCTGTAGATCTACTTGTTGGTCATGGATCTGTACGATTTCCCGTTGCAGTGCCTTTATTTTGGTGTCCTTCCCATTGCTTTTGTCCTTGAGGTCCGCCACACGCTCTCCAATACCGTCTATGTCTCTGCGAACCTCTTTGATCTCCTCTGTGAATTCCCGTTTCAGGGTGTGAATATCTTCTCGCAGGGTGTTAAACAGTGACTCCAAGAAGGACTTGGTGATGTGTTCCGATCCATCTTCCCAACCAGAGGTGGGTTGGGTAACACTCATAGCCATGGGGTCGAGTTATAGACTCGCCTGCGCTTTAGCAAACAAACCCTTCAAGGTCTTGTCCTTACGCCCCCTGGAGGTGGACATTGCGCATACCAAATCGCACAGGATTCGCAGATGGGTGCATGTCCTCCCAATGATTCCAAGTGATTGAACAGTCCCAGGAGTATCGATTCGGGCTCCAGCAATCTGTTTAGTCCAAAGGGCCTCACCCTTGCACTCTGGAATGTCGGGGAGCCCTCGTCGCCAGACCCCGCACTACCGTCCGACGTGAGCCACTCAGCTCCCAGGCTCCTCAAAACAATGCCAACCACTGTGTCTCCAGTCAGCTTATGCTCACGCCCCTCTAGGGTCAGTCCTCAAAGGGGGGACCAATGAGCCTAGTAGGCCAACACCCCAGGAAGGCCGCCCACTAGCACTAATGCAGTGCAGTCTTTCACTCTTGCGGTGGCCCCAAGCAAGCCGCAGCTTCCACCTCTGCCCTGCCGTGTCCCCAGATGCTCCGCCACACTCTTGCTCTCTCACTCAACCTTCAGGTCCTTACCTCATTCAGCACTCATCTGTAGGGGTTGCCACTACCACTGCAGGCCTTCAGGCCTGAAAACTTCCAGATCCCTGCCTCAAAATGGCGGTTGGGCCCCTCCTCTCCTTGGTAGTCTTCTGGGCCCTGCAGGCGTGATGGTTCCCCGCGACGTGGCATGCCCGATGCCTACCCTTAGGTGCCAGCCAAGTCCACCAGGGTCCACTGTACCGGCCAAAAAGCTGGCCTACCTGAATGTCTGTAGTCTTGTGGGCTCCTGGCTCTAGCCTCCTCTGGTGTCACTCCGGAGAACCGCCATCAGCGCCCCAGCAGGCCGTCTCCATGGGGACCCCTGCCCCTCAGGTTCTCTGGCATGTTGCTAGACCAGGTCCACTCTGGGCCCTCATGGTCCACGCTGCCCACACAAAGTCTGATTGAGGGGGGAAGGGGGCACCACACCTCACCCAAGGCCGCACCAGGCCCTATCTGCTATTGCCACCGGTCCTGCCGTACGTTCCCTCCGGCATGAGTGATGTCACTGACCATGTCATGAGTGATGTAATATGTGACGTCATCAGCAGTGCATTGCACGCCCAAGTTATAGTGAGTCCAACTAACTATAACGTGGGAATTTTAATGGTTTTATGTCAGTAAAATTTCCAGCGAACTATAACTGGTGTGAAACCTATGGTTTTGTCAGTGAATATATATGTATATATATATATATATATATATATATATATATATATATATATATATATATATATATGTATTACCTACTGGCAGTCGCCAGTAGGTAGGTATAGTTAGGACCTAGTTTCCATAGGAAATCCACAACATTCTATTTGGAATAACTTTGGCGCCGGTGTACGAATCTTCGTGAATTTCTCCAAGAAAATGGCCTGCTCATTCTGCTCCTTCCCTGAAAGTTTGGGGGTGATTTGTCAAGCTGGGGCCGAGAAAAAAGGGGGTCCCAAAATGTGTTTTCACCATGGAATTTTCCATAGGGACATTTAGCCAAGGCTACTGCCCGACCGGCTGAACAGAATTACACGAAATCTGGCAGAGAGGTAGAGATCTGTTCCCAGATTGTGCTGTTCATTAAAATCCGTTCAGTAGTTTCTGAGAAAATTGCAAGTAAAATCATAGCGATATTTAGAGACGGAGTTCAGCACGCGTACGGAAATCCGTTCAATTATGAGCGCCAGCTGCATGCTGATTGGCTGTCAACTGTCTGTCAACACTCAAAACCAGGATGTGTTGGTGGCCATCTTGTTCGTCACTAGAACCGAGTCACAAGAAAACAGTAAAACAAAGTTGCGAAGTAAGGGAAGGGGGCAGGCTAGAAACATTCTGACCCTCTAGGCTTGCTCAGGGGGTCGTACATGGATGTTTAGGCTCTATTAAGTTTAATTTTTTTTTAAGAAAAATCGCGGCGTACGTGGAATTAGGAGCACCTACACGTACGGAAATCTGTGGAACTACGAGCATGAGCTGCATGCTGATTGGCTGTCAACTGTCTGTCAGCACTCCAGACCAGGAAGTGTTGGCAGCCATCTTGTTTGTCGCTAGAACCGAGTCACAAGAAAACAGTAAAACAAAGTTAAGAAATAAGGAAAGGGTATAGGCTTGCTCAGGGGTTCGTATATGGATGTTTAGGGTATATAGACTTTTTTTAAAGAAAAATCGCGGCGTACACGTACGGAAATCTGTGGAACTACGAGCACGAGCTGCATGCTGATTGGCTGTCAACTGTCTGTCAGCACTCCAGACCAGGAAGTGTTGGCAGCCATCTTGTTTGTCGCTAGAACCGAGTCACAGGAAAACAGTAAAACAAAGTTAAGAAATAAGGAAAGGGGGCAGGGTAGAAACATTCTGACCTTATAGGCTTGCTCAGTTGGTCGTATATGGATGTTTAGGGTATATATATTATCGGAGCACTTCTGTGGTGTTTGTATTTCAGTGAGTCCTGCCCACCTCGCCACCTCAATGATAAAAAACAGACATTGATCTATATGAAAATCGTTGGTGAAGAGGCAAGGGAAGCGAGACAGATTTTTCCACTGGCAGATGGAAGGTGTGTTGAAAATGAAATGCGAGGAAAACAGTTGTATTTTTAACAGGTTTAAAAACGAACTTTCATCTGCTCACTGTTTTCATTTTAAACATTAAAGCAGCAACTGTGTGAATGTGAGTATCTATAAAGTTCACCATGCTGCTGTTTACTTTAGAAAAAAAAGGAACTCACCTGTGTGCAATTGAACTCTGGGAGAAGGCCTAAATGCAGTGTAATTCACGCAGGCAGCCATATGCAGAGACTTTTCCACCCGTGATCAAGCCTCGCAGGAGGAGAAACGCGTTGGGTGCTCTTTACCTGTTTATCTACTCGCAAAGAAATTAAAGCATTTGCTCAACCCCCATCAGAGGTCGGTGTGCTTTTCTGGAAGTAAGGAAGGCGTTGTGTGTATATATATATATATATTTAAATAAATATATATATATTTTTAAAAGAAAAATTGCGGCGTAAGCGTACGGTAATCCGTACAATTACGAGCACAAGCTGCATGCTGATTGGTTGTCAACTGTCTGTCAGCACTCCAAACCAGGAAGTGTTGGTAGCATCGTTTATTTTGAAGTATGCGGGGGGGTCAAGGGTCTCCTACATTCTTCGGGGACCGCCACCTTCCTGGGGCAGTAATATTTAAAATTGGGGGGTCAGTGATGGCACGGATTTCCCAGCTCCGGGGACTTCCACTTCTCAGGACTTTTTAATGTTGGGAGGGGGTCGCGCAGCCTCCTTACTGGAACCCATGATGGCCCTGGGGACCAGCATTTCCCAGCATCGGCTATTGCAGTGTCTCAGGGTGCCTATCTCCGGGACACTGCTGTTTGCTATGGTAGAGTGGGAGCACCGCGGCTCCCACTAAAGCACAGCAAACCGGTTTACTATTTGAAAGAGAGAGCAAGTTAATCTGCTGTGTCTTTCAAGTAGGAAAGCAGATTGGTTTTCGTCAGAGAGAGCAGCATGTAAGCTTATTAAATCCCCAAGGGAAACAAAGTAAATATTTTATAGTATCATCCCTGAGACAAAAAAGTAGGCTGTTCTTCCAACGCCCAATGCTCTTCAAAAGATATGTGGGTAGCCTGTGGTGTTGAGGGAACAAAGCATCCACGAGGGGCATGTACCTGGCAACCAATGGTTTGAGGCGCTGGGTATAAAAAATCCCACTACAGTTTGTGAAACCCCAGACTTCCACACCATATGGGGCCGTCGGGATGCACTGCAGTTTATAAATCTTCGTTAAAGGTGAAACCACCTCTGCCTGTTTTGGCTGCCAAAGACTCAGAATGGAATTAATCGCTTTTGAAAATATCTGAGAAAACTAGGCCCAAATAAGAAAAAGTGCTTAATAGGGATTCACTGCCAGAAGTTATTGAGTTAAAACAATGTTTTTTTGGGCCACAAGTCATTATATATGATTTCTTGAAATTGGTGCATGAATGACACAAAGCCCTTAACTAAAGTGCAGGGCATTGGGCGTGCGGCCCATGAGGACCGCATCATCTGCCTATAACAGCGCGGGGAGTATATTGCCATTCATTTTTGGGGCGTCATTGGTCAATTTTGACCGGGTATAGTGTAATTCATTTATATAAAGAATAAAAAGTAGAGGGGCAAGAACACATCCCTGTCTGACCCCTCTACCGATGACAATGTCCCCAGAGACCTCCCCAATATTACTTATCCTCACCCACGCCTTCAGATCCCTGTGCAAATGTGCCCAAAAATGAACCAAAGCCTCGTCCAACCCATAGTTTAAAAGGACCTGCCATAAGCGTGATCTATTGACAAAATCAAATGCTGATGTGAGGTCCAATAACCCACATAAATAGATGACTATTGTGCTATCGTATATTTACCAAGAATAATGTTTAAATTCAGACACTGTTCAATTGTTCCCAGTTGGCTTCTAAAACCCAACTGACACTCATTTAAAATGTTGTCCTTTACGACCCAGGTCCTAATTTTGTTAAAAACGACCCTACCTAAGATTTTTAAGGTATTATCTATCAAGGAAATTGGTCGGTAACAACTAGGATTGGATCAATCTCCTTTTTTGAAGATGGGCACGATAATGCTAGTGGACCAAGTACTCGGAATGGCTGTGTTAATCAAGTTGTTAAAGACATTGCATCAAAGAGGTGACCAAAAATCCGGTTCATGTTTAATAAGGTCAATGGAGAGCCCATCTGGTCCTGGGGCTTTGTTCCCTATACTTTGGTGTACGGCATCCTCAACTTCTGACACTGATATTAATACCTTAGTGACTGGAGGGCTAACGCTGACATTCAGGATCATTGAAGGTGCAGTGTAAATCTTAGCAAAATGCACCTCCCATGATTCGCTCGTTATATTACAACTTATGGGAGTGATGTTCAGGCTCATAGATCTCATAGCTTTGACTGCTGCCCAGAATCCATTTCCGTCATTAAGTGTGGTGGCACAGGCAAGATTGATCCAAACTTCTTTTAAAATCTCATCTGTTCGCAACCTGGTCGCTCTCTTGTAACAAGATCATAACGATCTGACAAGAATTGTGTCCCTAGGTGAAGTCGCTAATGCTGCGCGCAGTTCTCTATTTGCCCGCGAGCAGATGCTGTCAAACCATTTGAGTTTCTTGCTGGTATTTAGGGCTGGTCTTGAGATAATTTTTTTTATGCCAGTGCATAAACTGCTGAATGCCTCAATGATCCCTGCATCAAAGACACTGCATGACAGACAGGTTTCAATAAGCAGTGGGTGCAATTTTATCATATTGACAAATAAAGCTCTATTGTCTATGCCCTTCCAAATCACTCTAAGCTTATCAGTGCATGCCACTAAGTGTTTAGCCCCAAGTTCTTTCACTGGACTAGGTTTAGGGGAAAATCTAATGGTTGTGGAGATTGCGTTGTGGTCACTCAGAGTGGTACATAAAACCTCTGCCTTTACTAAGAGGTTCTCCAAGGGGGACGATATAAAATTATAGTCAATTATAGAGGAGCAGCCTCGACCCCTGTAAGTAGGTAATGGGCAATTCTTATTTGGATGTACACCAACTCTTTCCATTACATTAATTAGGTTACAGATGGATAGGTGATTCGCTAATTCCGCCCCTCTTTTACACGTACGCTCCCTAGCCAAGGTGATGGCAGTTAGGCCGGCGTCACTAGGAAGTCTTGCATTAAAATCATCGCCTAAACAGATTCCCGCCAGTTTATCATACACATTCTGATTTTCTAAATTAGCGATAAACTCGAACAGATTAATAAAATTCATGTTTGGTAGTGTTGTTAAGTCATTATTATCGAAATTTATAAAATATGTATATATATATATATATATTTAAAAAAAAGTTGAAAGTTACGAGCAGACAACGAGTGATGCCTCTGATAAAGTGCGACCCCGCACGAAACGCGTCAGGCACTTTGAACTTTGGGGTGAAACCTTTATGTACAGCATTCTGCAGCCTGCTCCATTAAAAGCAGTTTGAAACCTTCCTGTGAGTGGCTTCTCTAAATTGGGCAACTTTCGTTTGGATTTAAACCGGCCAGCCTCGGTCGGAGAGAAGCCCTACCATGATGTTTATGGACCCGTGCCACGTCCTGGGAGGAGGCACATGAAGGGGCAGGAAGGGCATGTGGAGAGGTAACACAGCGCATGATATCATGTCCAGAAGTGTTCCCCAGCCCACAGTGGTTTTTTACATTTAAATTCATTTCTCTGCTGCAAGCTACTCACTGAAGTTGAACCATAAGGACTACTTAGACCATAATGCTCGGGTGTGCCTATGCCCTGTGTGCACGTCGTCACAGTCATTTAAAAAAAGATGAAAGCTACGAGCAGACAATGAGTGATGCCTCTGATGAAGTGCGACCCTGCACGAACCGCGTCAGGCACTATGAACTTTGGGGTGAAACCTTTATGTACAGCATTCAGCAGCCTGCTCCATTAAAAGCAGTTTGAAACCTTCCTGTGAGTGGCTTCTCTAAATTGGGCAACTTTCGTTTGGATTTAAACCGGCCAGCCTCGGTTGGAGAGAAGCCCTACCATGATGTTTATGGACCCGTGCCACGTCCTGGGAGGAGGCACATGAAGGGGCAGGAAGGGCATGTGAAGAGGTAACACAGCGCATGATATCATGTCCAGAAGTGTTCCCCAGCCCACGGTGGTTTTTTACATTTGAATCCATTTCTCTGCTGCAAGCTACTCACTGAAGTTGAACCATAAGGACTACTTCAGTGATGTCATCAGTGATGTCATTGACCATGGGGTCAACAAAAAATTGTGCAGAGTTCCCAGAGGGGGCCAAAGAAGTGGCTCAAAATGACATTTCTCTCACTAATTAAGAACACACAAGTGCATAGTGTGAACCCTTGTTGGAAAGTTTAGGATACCTCACACAAGTAACCGGTTGGACAACAACTGTCATCCCATCCGGTGACCGTCCAGCGTCATCATTGGCATCCTGCTCCTACGGCAGGCTGGCGGTGCAATGCCCGTCGGGTAGCCCAGGAGGGCTACACTTTAGTGGAGATCTTTTTTTCCTGCCAACGGGTGTGTGAATGTAAGGGGCCTAAATGAAGTGCAATTGTGAGCGTGAGTGTGAATTCTAAAAAAAGTCAGTCGAGTCCATTAAGCAATTTTAATAGTGTGGCTCACTGCTTTGTTAAAAGGAATAAGGGGTATTAAGGAGTGATGGGTAATCTGATCAAACCTTATTCAACCCTTAGTGTGAAGCTGGTCAACATGTTTCTTGCCTAGAAGGCAATTCATCAGGACCTATAAAGCTCATAAATTGCTAACGGTCCCTCTGATTTCAGAGAGATCGGAGATACGACCTGTACGTTGTCGCAGAGTTAATGTATTCCTTGGGGACCTATCAGGAACTGGGAAGGAAACAAAACAAGTGGTTACTCACTTTGTTTACTCTAGGGCCAGTTGACAACACGTGGTCCCGAGAGCGGGGTGTCCTTGAGTGGTCTAGGGGTGTGGAAGGTAGAAACCCCCGTTTATTTATGGTGTGTCCGTAAGTGAGAGAAAGTAAGGTTAAAAGACAGAACGTGGGTGGCTACGTCCTGTGAGTGGCATGCTTACTGAATAGGTGGCATGCTTCATGGTGTCTACATATGCCATGTCCGATCTACACATCAGGATTTGATGTGTCAGTTACACTGTTAAAAGATCAATGTTTACTTATTTCTATCCCCAGCATTGTGGTGAAGTGGAGGGAATGTAGTCAAAGATGACAATTTCAGTAAACAGCTCGAGCACAGAAAACACCGTGACAGATTGACACTCTGTGGAAAACGTCAAATGCTGACTAGCGACGTGGTGTATTTACATGATAGGTGGCGACTGGTCATGCTTGCCGAGTGTGAGCTGGCACAAACAATACACTTACCCGCTAATCCCTTGGAGAAGGCCACCTCGGCTGACCTGGTGGGGCCAGCAACCAGCGAGGAGAGCCTGTAAATAAATCACAGGGAACGCTGGAGAAATGTCAATTACAAAGCCGCGTTGCTCACTGCGGGCAGAAGCGCCGTGTCGGAGACCGGGCGCCGAGAGCACAGCTCAGCGTTCGTCTTGGTCTCGGGACTGGGCGGGGAAGGAGGGAAGGGGGAACAAAAGGGAGACAACGTCAGAAGAGAGTTTCTCCCGTCTTACCTCGTTAGTTGCTAGAGGAGAGCCTCTAGGCACCTACCCCTCCCACGTCGCTGCCGATTGCAGGACAGCCGGTAACAACACGGGGTTCCAGGCGAGGCAGATAAGCGTGGGCTGCGCGCGCGCACATGGGGGCGTTTCTTTCAAGTTGCTGTGGCAACGTCAAACAAAGGTCAAAAAATTAGAAGAAAGCGAAGAAGCCAGCGCTGTACTCACGTACTCACGTGTCGAACTTGGGCGCCATCTTAGATAGGGACCTCAGGAGGAGGTACTAAGATGAATGCTGGGTGAGTGGATGCCCAGTACCAATGTTAAAAAGCGAGGAGATCTGTGTTAGGTCGAATCGGTAAATAAGGGCGCCATCTTGGAGAAGGACTCTTGAACATTAAAGATAAAATGAATATAGCTGGAGAAGGACAATGTAGTCCGAATCAGATACTATCTGGCTAAACTCGTCCATGGTACCGCATCATTGAGGCCCAGGTCATCTGTATGTAGACGGTGTATCCATCTTTGTTCGAGTCTAAAGAGAGTTTGCTGATTGACTGATGGTAGGCTTTCAATGACAGTCCATCGGATACTTTCTATGGAATGGTTGTGCTCTTTACAATGTTCATAGAGTTTGGTGTGAGTTTTCAGGCAACGTATATTACTGTTATGCTCCATTATGCGCTGTTTAACAGGGCGCATTGTCATCCCAATATAAAGTTTCTCACATGGGCATATGAGAGCATAGATACATTTGGAACTGTTGCAGTTGGTGTGCTTGTTATATGTCCAAGTGAAATCTCTTTGTAGTTTGATAGTTTTTCCTTGGATGGTCTGGGGGCACACCACGCAAGAGCCACACCGGTAGTGCCCGGTTACCGGAGGAAGGTCCCAGAGGGTGTTTCCTGGTTGGGTACTGGTCTTCTTGGGGCGGGTATGGATCAGAGTATCCTTTAAGTTAGCTGTCCTTTTGAATGCAAAGCGAGGGCGTGGGAGCTCAAGCCCTGCAGAGTTGAGAATGCCCCAGTGAGAATTGATAGTCTTTTTTATGAATGTTGAGTGCCTGGTAAAGGAGGTTACACACGTGATCATCTAATCTTGTTCTTTAGGGTGAACCTCAAGCAGAGCTTCTCTGTTGTTGTTTAGTGCTCTTTTGGTTGACGTTTTCAATAATCGTGTAGGATAACCCCTGTCCCTTAGCTTGTGTTGTAGGGTTTGAGCTTCTTGCTTGAAATTTTCAATTGAACTGCAGTTACGCCGGAGGCGAAGAAATTGGCCGAAGGGTAAATTGTCCCTAAGGGCCCTCGTGTGGTGGCTGGTGTAAGGAAGTAGACTGTTCCTATCAGTCTCCTTTTTAAATAGGGTAATGCTGATAGTTGTTTGCTCAAGAGTGATGGTCAGATCCAGGAATGGTATGGATTTTTCGGAAATGGTGCCCGTGAATTTCAAGAAAGGATCTTGTTGATTAATCCAGACACAAAAGGCCTCGCAGGAAGGCCGATCCCCCTTCCAAAATACCAGAATATCGTCGATGTATCGACGCCAACAGGTTAGATTATCACGGAAAGGATTTAGTTCTGGGGGGTAGATACAATTCTTCTCAAATGTCGCCATGTAGATACATGCTAGGCTCGGTGCAAAAGTCGAGCCCATCGACGTTCCACGTATTTGATGGTATAGTTTGGACTCATATCTGAAAAAGTTCTCAGTAAGTGCAATGTGTGCCAGCTCCATAATGAAGGCGATCGGGGTAGGTGACACCCATTCCTCTTCTCGCAGCAGAGAGTCAACCGCCTCCAGCGTTGCTTGTTGGGGGATGTTTGTATACAACGCTTCAACGTCAAGTGTCAGGAGGAGGTCCATGTCTTCCCTTCCATCCATGTCGGAGATTAGGCGTAACAAATCTCTAGTGTCTTGAAGATAAGACGGGATGAGTTTGACCAAGGGTTGAAAGAAGACATCGCAGAATTGGGAGAGGGGCTCCAACACTGAACCAATGCCCGACACAATTGGTCTCCCAGGGACCGGGGTGGTACCCTTATGTATTTTTGGGAGGGTGTAAAAGTATGGAGTTACCGGGTCTGTTGTTACTAGAAATTCTGCCTCTTTCCTGCTGATCCACTCATTGGTTTCAGCTTCGATGACCAGAGCCATAATGGTGGTGATCAGTCGTTTAGTGGGGTCCTCCATCAGAGGTCTGTAGTGTGTGGTGTTGGCCAATTGGCGTTTACATTCTCGGTCATAGTCGTCGTAGTTTTGTATGACCGTGGCTCCCCCTTTATCTGCCTGCTTTATGACAATCGAGGCGTCCTTGCCCAGAGTATTGGCTGCCAGTCTTTCCGCATTAGAAAGATTATTGAAGGGTTTGATGAGTGGTTTGTTCTGCAAGTTCCTCAGGACCGCTCTCTCAAAGGTCAGAATTTCGGGTGGTATCATCCCATCAGTGGGAGTGAAAGTAGAAGGTTTCCTGAGACCTGTATCCTCACTGGGGGGTTCCGGATGATTGGCAAAAAATGCTCGAAGGCGTATCTTCCTAAAGAACTGCTTAAGCTCAATCATTTCCTGGAAAGTGTCTGGTGTAGGGGTAGGAACGAAGCCAAGGCCTCTTTCCAGGACGTTTATCTCCAATGGGGAAAGAGGTCTTTTCGATAGATTGACGATCAGGCTCGTTTCCCTCTGGATGTTGAGCTCCTGGTCTCCATTGCTGTCGGTGCCGACGTCTGGTCCTGCCACTGGACTCCCTTTTGCCCGCCTCGCTTTCGCCCTCTTCCTCTGCCCCAGCCTCTGCCCTGAAAAGGTGGCGGATTGAAGGGGTAGAATTGCGGGGGGCCCTGTGGAAAGAAAGGGTATTGCCATTGTGGCGTCATATTAGGCGGTCCATGGAACACCGGTCCTTGGTGATAACCATGTTGCCAGGAACGTGTTGGTCTTGTATTCCTTGCGGGGTAGCCGCCACTCGAGTCACTACTTTTGGAGCCGCGTCTGTTGTCACCGCTGGAATTTTCATCTGACGAATAGTAACTCTTCTTCCCTTTGTAGTCATCTTTAAGATAGGGGTATACTTTTTCTTTTTCGAATTTACTAATATCCTTCTCCAATTTGGTTGTTTTCTGTTTAAGTAGGAATTCGTGGTGGTCAGCCATTTCCTGGTTGATCTCAGATAGTTTAGTCGTGAAAGCTGTTTTATTGTTCTTTGAGATAGCATTCTTCATGGTAGCTTCGAGGGCAGAGATTTTCTCCTGTAGTGCTTCAGATAGGCGTTTCGCAGTCTGGCTGATCAGAAATAGGAGGTCTTTGGTGCATTTCCAGGAGACCTGGCACCAGTCTACTTTGAAACGTTTATCATCTAGAAACAATCTGGGAATGATGTTAACAATTAAGCCTTGTGGTGCTATATTGCTTCTCAAATACTCTGTCATCATGATCCCATGGATAGTTATTCTTATAAGTTCCTTCTTCATTTTTGTTAATGTGGTCCATTCATCAGAAGATGCGCCAGAAGTCGAGGCTGGAGGAGCGTTCAGTAGTGATGGCGTGTTTCTCAGAGCTTCAGCTATGGTATCTTCGTTAAAACTTAAGCCCGGGACATCCTCCATGTTGTCAATCTAGGTGGGATGTGGTACCAAGGACTGAGCGAGCCAGAACAGAGTGTCAAAGATATTTAATCTGTCACAGCATTTACTGGGGCAGTTTGGTCCAAAAGTTGGTGAGAAATCTTCACCACTTGGTAACCTTAAAGCAAATAATTCCCGTGCGGGCAGCACGCTTACATTTGTATCAAGAAGGGGGAATAAAAGATGGACGATTTTGGGGGGGTCCAATGCACTCGTCCTAGAAAGTAGTCAACAAAAAATTGTGCAGAGTACCCAGAGGGGGCCAAAGAAGTGGCTCAAAATGACATTTCTCTCACTAATTAAGAACACACAAGTGCATAGTGTGAACCCTTGTTGGAAAGTTTAGGATACCTCACACAAGTAACCGGTTGGACAACAACTGTCATCCCATCCGGTGACCGTCCAGCGTCATCATTGGCATCCTGCTCCTACGGCAGGCTGGCGGTGCAATGCCCGTCGGGTAGCCCAGGAGGGCTACACTTTAGTGGAGATCTTTTTTTCCTGCCAACGGGTGTGTGAATGTAAGGGGCCTAAATGAAGTGCAATTGTGAGCGTGAGTGTGAATTCTAAAAAAAGTCAGTCGAGTCCATTAAGCAATTTTAATAGTGTGGCTCACTGCTTTGTTAAAAGGAATAAGGGGTATTAAGGAGTGATGGGTAATCTGATCAAACCTTATTCAACCCTTAGTGTGAAGCTGGTCAACATGTTTCTTGCCTAGAAGGCAATTCATCAGGACCTATAAAGCTCATAAATTGCTAACGGTCCCTCTGATTTCAGAGAGATCGGAGATACGACCTGTACGTTGTCGCAGAGTTAATGTATTCCTTGGGGACCTATCAGGAACTGGGAAGGAAACAAAACAAGTGGTTACTCACTTTGTTTACTCTAGGGCCAGTTGACAACACGTGGTCCCGAGAGCGGGGTGTCCTTGAGTGGTCTAGGGGTGTGGAAGGTAGAAACCCCCGTTTATTTATGGTGTGTCCGTAAGTGAGAGAAAGTAAGGTTAAAAGACAGAACGTGGGTGGCTACGTCCTGTGAGTGGCATGCTTACTGAATAGGTGGCATGCTTCATGGTGTCTACATATGCCATGTCCGATCTACACATCAGGATTTGATGTGTCAGTTACACTGTTAAAAGATCAATGTTTACTTATTTCTATCCCCAGCATTGTGGTGAAGTGGAGGGAATGTAGTCAAAGATGACAATGTCAGTAAACAGCTCGAGCACAGTAAACACCGTGACAGATTGACACTCTGTGGAAAACGTCAAATGCTGACTAGCGACGTGGTGTATTTACATGATAGGTGGCGACTGGTCATGCTTGCCGAGTGTGAGCTGGCACAAACAATACACTTACCCGCTAATCCCTTGGAGAAGGCCACCTCGGCTGACCTGGTGGGGCCAGCAACCAGCGAGGAGAGCCTGTAAATAAATCACAGGGAACGCGGGAGAAATGTCAATTACAAAGCCGCGTTGCTCACTGCGGGCAGAAGCGCCGTGTCGGAGACCGGGCGCCGAGAGCACAGCTCAGCGCTCGTCTTGGTCTCCGGACTGGGCGGGGAAGGAGGCAAGGGGGAACAAAAGGGAGACAGCGTCGGAAGAGAGTTTCTCCCGTCTTACCTCGTTAGTTGCTAGAGGAGAGCCTCTAGGCACCTACCCCTCCCACGTCGCTGCCGATTGCACGACAGCCGGTAACAACACGGGGTTCCAGGCGAGGCAGATAAGCGTGGGTTGCGCGCGCGCACATGGGGGCATTTCTTTCAAGTTGCTGTGGCAACGTCAAACAAAGGTCAAAAAATTAGAAGAAAGCGAAGAAGCCAGCGCTGTACTCATGTGTCGAACTTGGGCGCCATCTTAGATAGGGACCTCAGGAGGATGGAGGTACTAAGATGAATGCTGGGTGAGTGGATGCCCAGTACCAATGCCCATGACCATGTCATGAATGATGTAATATGTGACATCATCAGCAGTGGATTGCGGACGCGCGAGTGATAGTGAGTCCAACTAACTATAACGTGAGAATTTCAATGGTTTTGTATGAGTAAAAAGTTCAGCTAACTATAACTGGTGTGAAACCTATGGTTTTTTCAGTGAATTTCAAAGGTTTTTTTAAATGCTAATTCCTAACTATAACGAGTGTTAAACCTATGGTTTTTTCAGTGAATTTCAAAGGTTTTTTAAAAGCTAATTCCTAACTGTAATGAGTTTGTAACCTATGGTTTTAAAGTGAATTATTACGTTTTTTTAATAGCTATTTTTTATTGCTATTAATTATTATACTTTTTATTAAATTATTTAAATAATGTATATTTTTCAAACAATAATTATTCAATGTATTTTTTCTGTGTTTTAAAAAAAATCTTTTTACCCTGGAGAGCTCAGGGTACGCGCACCCATAAACGCACTCGTAAACGCACCCGTAAACGTAGTGAGAGTGCTATTCTCGCGTGCGAAATAAAATATAATTATGTATTTAAAGTAAATATTAATGCAATACATTCAGTAGCATACTCATAAAAGTAGTACTTTTTTAAATTTAAAAAGCGTATTTTGACTCTAAACATATTTCCGAAAATCAAGTAAAACGTCATTGTGGCACGCTGAGTAAGCACCCCCGGAAGCACCTTCGTAAGCGCCTATGTACGTGCCACGTAAGCACCCCCGGAAGCACTCTGGAGCACGTAGCGTAAGCGCATCAAGTCATGTGACCTTAAAAGAACACTTTTTATTGGTTCATAATAGTTTCTTTTCCAAATATTGAAAGCCCCCACCAATTTCCCTCACTTTCATTTTGAACTTGGAGAGAGCAAGAGGTGTTCTTTGGATCATAAGCAGCATCTCTACAATTTCAGAACAATGGCTGGAAGACAACCATCCTCCAGTGACTCTGAAGAAGGTTTTTTGCCTGAGGACCCTCCTCGGCGCTAAGTCAAGGAGCATTTCATTTGGAAATTTTTTACCTTCCCTGAAGGAGAAAAGAAGGTAAATGTGGCAAAGGTGTGCCGCAAGATTTGTGGCACCACCTTATCAAGAGGGAATCCAAACAAAAAATACAGTTTTGGGAATGCCACTTTAATCAGGCATGTGGAGAGGAGGCACCCCAATAACTTCGCGAGGGAGAGTGTCAGGGACCAGGCACGCAATCCCCCAGCAGATGGCAGCAGCACCTCGACTGGTGGAGCAACACCTTCGGGAAGTCAAGCTGCAAGATTGATCCCGAATATACAGCCCGTCTTTGCACGCATCAAAATTGTCTGCATGGACTGCGATGAACTGCTTTGTTATGGGGAGCAGAGCATAGAACTCATTGCTCGTAAAAAACAAGATCACCGCTGCTCCACCCAACATTAATTTTTCCCTTTTTTTTGCACCTGTTGAGCAGTTTTGCATTCCCTAGTTTTGTTTTTGTCTGAAAAAAATACAAAAAAAATGTAAAAACATTTGGAAAAAGTTACAAAATAAAATAAAACTAAAAAAGAAGAAAAAAAGTTCTTTTTAGAACTACCTCCAATTCTCCAAAAAGAGCTATATTCTTTATATTTTTTGTTATTTAAAAAAAAAACGAATTTATGTGAAGGGGAGAAAGAGACTAAAGGAACAAATGACAGAAGGGGAGTGAGTGAGGGTGAATTGATGAAGGAGAATGAGGATGTGACAGGACAGAGGGAGTGAGAGAAGCAGTGAGTGAAGTGGAGTAAGATGAGTGAGGGAAGGGGAATGAGTGAGGGAGCGAAGGAAGAGAAGAGAGGGGAAGGGAAGTGAAGTAGGGGGACTGAAAGAAGGTGACTGTGGGAGGTGAGTGAGGGGAAGGGGAGTGAACATGGGGAATGAGGATAAGTGAGGAAAGCAGAGTAAAGGAACGGGGGTGAGGAAGGGCAAGAGAAGAACAGTGTGGTTGAGGAAAGAGAGGTGATAGAGGGTAGATGAAGGCAAGTGAGCGTGAGACAAGGGGAGTGAGGGAGTGAGCAGACAGAGGGAGTGAAGGAAAGAGTAAGAGAAGGGGACTGAGTGAGGGGGCATAGAAAGGTAAGTGAGGTAGTGTAGGTGAGTTAAAGGGAGTGAGTATATATCTAAAATGAGAGGAAAACCCGGCCAGTTTGTGATACTACTGTCTGAGGTACATTTGTGAGAAATTGGTGGTGTACAATTTCTGGTGTTTGATTTACACAGTACTAAATCTTCTCCTACTTTCAAAAAGGTGAGTTGTTAATTTGTAAGGGGAACTATGTTGTACACTTTAAGATAATTTGAAAAGGGTTTTCTGTTAGTTATTTACAGTCCTTCTGTTATAATTATTGATTAAGATAGGCTTCATCACATGCAGTGCTTTATATTTCTAGTTCCTGCCTGATACTATACACCGCCCAATTAATTTTAAAAAACTAAATACTTGATAAAGCTAGTTTTATATTATGTATTACTAAAAACGATAAATTAAAGTGATTATTTTTTTCTGCAATTTACAGCAAGAAATTTCAAAATAAAATGGATCACAATGAAGAGACAGTGGAAATTTCTTTTCAATTTTCCACTACATTTATTGAAATTCTAAATGTCCCGGATATTGACAGCACCAATAATGAAATATTTTCACAAGGAGGAGATGACATGAATGATTTTTTTGATCAGTCTCTTGACGGCAAATTTATCGATTGTTTGGAGACCATAGAGTTCCAAGAATCATCATTGCAGACTTTTCATGAGGAGATTCCTGATGATATGATTGAAGAGGAAATTCCTGATGAGGACATGTTACAAGTTCTTTTAAATTATGAAAATTTAGAACAATAAATACATATTTAGAAATTAAAAATTGTTTGACATATTATTCATTTGTATTTCTATTGATGAGGAAGTAGCAAAGTGATTGTAGTATAATGTGAGACTTATAGTATAGAGTGCAACATTTTTATGTTACATAGTAAGTTTACTCATATTTACTTCCCTTCTCCCACTATATTTTCTCCAATGTGTATTTGACATCTCTTCTTCATTTCCTGCCTCCTTTCTCTGATGCACCCTATCGCCGCCATTTTGTGTAGTTACAGAAGAGAGTAAAATATAATAGTTAAGAACATGAAAAGGGGGCTGGGTAGAGTGCCCCTCACCCCCTAGACCTTCTCAGGGGGTCCCAAAAGGATCTGTTTCTGCTTTCCTGAGAGACTATGGTATGAGTTCCATATACGACAATAACTTGCATTACAACATGCAAGATATCTACAAAGGAGAGGGTGTACATTTCGGAGATGAGGGGAACAGAGTCTTTCTCTTAAATTTTAGACTCTGCATCGATACCTACTTTTAGGTACTTAAATCACCCACATAACACAACAGCTCTTTTTAGAGCTACCCTACCTCTAAGCAATCCAAATTCTTATCTTATACTATTTTCTTTCACTGTTTTTCCCTGTGGTACGCTCTGGGTACGCGATCATGGGAACGCACCCAGCGCGTACCCCGCGAAAATTTAAAAAAATAATTTATTTTTTGCACCACAGGGTCCTTCTAGGCCCCCTCAGAAAACCTAGGGGGTTAGGGGGTGTCTACCCTGCCCCCTTATAATCATTTCCCCCTTTTTTTTTCACCTCTTGTGTCTCGATTCTACCGAGACACAAGATGGCGGACTTTCCGGACTGTTTGATGTGTTGACAGACACCCGAGAGCCAATCAGCTTTCCTCTCACACGCTTCCGTGTCACGCCGGGTGCGCTCCCCGGTACGCGTACCTGTAAGCGCTCGAATCGCGCATTTAGATATATGTGTTTTTGGAGTTAATTTTCGTAAAAACCACTGGAGAAATTTTCACCAAATATAGAAAAGGCACTTCTGCATACCAGTCCCTACAATTTTGCCAAGTTTGGTGTAATTCCGTTCAGCCATTCGGGCTGTAGCCGTGTCTAATCGTCCTATGGAAATTAACATGGGGACAACACGTTTTGGGACCCCCCTTTTTTCTCAGCCCCCGCATGACGAATCCTCCCAAAACTTCCAGGGAAGGAGCCGATCGGATCTGGCCTGAATTTTGGAAAATTACACGCAAATTCCTCAACCGGCACCAAAGTTATTCCCAATAGAATGTTGCAGATTTCCTATGGTAGCTAGGTCCTAACTATAACTACCTACTGGCGACCGCCAGTAGGTAATATATATATAATTATATATATATAATTTTGTTTTTTTTACTCAGGATGTCAAAAGAAAGGTTTTCTCGTTCTGGCCAAAAATATCATCTTAGTGTGGACTGTGGGCTCCTATTGCTTTAATGGAAAGACCTTCCCCGACCTTTCAGTTATCAACCACTGTGCTGACCTTTCGATTTCATCTCATCATGTACACAGAAAACAGACTTCTAATTACAAGGTGACATTTTTCATGCAAGTAGCATTATGCTGGAATGTGTCATTTAATGACATGGCATTTGCCTGGCCATCCCGTTTTTTGGTAACGCAACCTATTGGGCAAAATTGGAGTATGGCACAGAAGGTTTTGGATATTTTCATTTTCGATGATTTCAGAATTGAAGATGCAACATTTTAGCTTGGATTGTTGTTTTGGCAGTGAGGTTGCCTGTATTCAAGGCACAATGGCATACTTGTACGACATGGCTCGCCATGGCAAGTTCGGACGGAAGTCGAGCCCCTCCTGATGCACTGACCAGAAGCTATCATCCTCCATGCAGAGAATCCAGCTCTAGTGTTTCTGACTACCCTTGCAGGGTGTTAGAAATCGAGACCCGGAAAGAGATTTCAACCTCTCTCATTCTAAGGTATGGAGTAGACTAGAACCTAGAGGGACTTTTGGCAAATCTTGGCAACACCAATCTTAAACTATAGCTAAACTAGAGTATGGACAAACAGCACTTACTTCTTACCTCGTACTACACTTAGGTTAGGTACACTGGGGTAGAATTAGCTAGAAGCACCAGATGAGTATTCACATTTTAGCTTGTGTTATTTATGTATGTATTTTTATAAACCATGCTAATGCAGTATTATTTTCTCTTACTACTAACGCTGTACGTATTATACTTCGCATTCTGTCTTACGATTGTAGCAGTTCATATCTCTTGCACGAGAAATAAGGCTGTTCAATAAACCCTTTTTATTGAAATGCCCGTCTATCTATTTCTGTGTAATTCTGAAGAAACTAAGCATGCACGATTGACTGAGTGAACCTGTTATCTATTGTTTCCACATTCTGAGACTGTTCCGATTCAAAGGGAAACAAAGTTGTCATGTTTATGCGGTTGCCAGAAATGAATCCCTTCTTGTTTATTTGAGAAGTTTCTAGTGACATCTGGAAAGGGGCGACCACTCGGTCCCCCCGAACGTATGGTTGGGTGCCCCGATCCCCCCGGGAAACCATTTTGGGCGGGAGGCGTGGCTCGGCTGGTATGCCCGAAGTGGCGTAGCCGGGGCGCGCCCTTTCCCGCCCAGGAGGGGTTGTCCTAGACACCCGCACGGAAGACCACGCCCAGTAGGCATACCGGAGGAGGGTCCCCGCCCTCCCGCAGATGAATAAATAGAGTGGGAATCCGAAGAAACGTCCTCTTGTTCCTGTGCTCTGAAGGCTGCACCAACTCGTTACTCGTGAGCCCTCGACGGAACAAGCGGCAATTTTGAGAACTTGTAATCTTGTTGTTTCTCTTTCAGTTATTTGGCGTACGAAAGATCCAGGACCTCGTTGATCAACCAGCGCAGAGTACACGAAGCTATGGCCGGCAAGAAAGCAGGAAAGAGCTCCGAGTTGGAGAAGGAACTGCACACCTTGTCGAACCGAATGGCGAATATGGACCGAAAACTCGGTAAAGTTGACTCGATCAGCTGAGGTTTGGCCGATGTTAAAAAACAGTTAGCGGCCTAGAACAGCTCAGGCCGTCCTAAGAAGGTAATAGGCCCGGCCTTGCCGGGAGTCATCCCTGAGGGTAGGGGGAAGCGTGTTAAGAGGAGGGCGGTTTCTGGGGAAGATCCGGTTCCTGAGGTACCCCCAGTCGCCCCATCACACCGGCGGACAGCCCGGTACCAAACCCAGATATAGGTTTACCGATCCCTGTTGTAATTACTCCTGTTAATGATGAGGAGATGCCCCCAGAACTGGCCATCCAGTTGGCGGCAGTGTTGCCATGGCTCAAGAAGAAAGCGGGGGGGCAGTGGCCGCGGGGGACCCGGCCGAGGAGGGTAGACTAGTAATCGAGCAGTTACGGCAGTCGAGAGAGGCCGCGATGGCGAATGTTCCTCTTGTTCCCCCACAGGTGGCGCCGGGAGGACCTGCGGTTAGCCGGGAAAAGGCGGCAGATACGACGGCCGAACCTGGTAAGCACACATTGCCAATGGCAGGGGAGGATTCATTACCTTCAAGGCGCGAAACGGTGGCGCAGCACATCCCTGCGGCCACAAAGGAACTGATATGGGGGGAGAAATATGTGAATATGTTTTCATTGTTGACTGACCATCGCGAGATGGAATATACGAAATCCCAATAAGATTTATGGCACCCCAGTGTATGGCGGGCCAAGATTTTATTTTAGGGTCGATGAGACGGTAGCAAATTGGGTAAAGGCCTTTTCGATATTTACGGCAGTCATGGGGGAACAAAAGCCTGAAATCATGACCGAGTTGTCCTGTTATCAGAATAGGATTATGGATTTTTATACCATGTATGAGGGGGACGAGTGGAAAGGTTATGATATGAAATTCCGAAAAGCGAAAGAGTTTGATGCTACTTTGACCTGGGATTGCCTCGACTCGGTTTCATGGCACAAGCAGCTCTTGCCTGCGGCGGCAGGTACGTCCTCGCCGGGCGGGAGCGGGTCGGGGTTAGCTCGCCAAAAGCCCGCGGTGCCCTTTCGAGCGGGCGCCGGTGGGGAATATCAGCCCAAGACCGGCGGGAATGGCGGCAAGCGGGGGGTTTGTTGGGGCTTCAATAGAGGCAATTGTAGCAGGCCCCAGGGAACATGTAGGTTCAGGCATGCGTGTGCGGGCTGTGGGAACTCCTCACACCCAGAGAGTAGCTGTAGATCTAAAAACAGCGGAACAGGAGGAAAAGGGGGGTCTAAGCAAGAGTGAGGTGATTCCTTTTAACCGATTGCCTACACCTGTCGATATCATGGCTCTGACTCCTTGGTTGAACAAATACCCTGATCATGTATCCGCCGGGGTGTTGAGGAGTGGATTACTATATGGCTTCAACATCCCGGCGGGGGATTTTCAGGGGGACTCCTTTTGTAAAAATCAGTTATCTGTCCAACACAACCCAAGCGTAGCTGCAAAGAAAATTTCCAAAGAAGTCAGCTTGGGGCGGGTGGCGGGGCCTTTTCATCGCCCGGTAGTGGCGGATTTCGTGTGTTCCCCGTTGGGGGTGGTCCCGAAGAAAGACCCAGGGGAGTTTAGACTCATTCACAACTTGTCTGCCCCAAGGGGTTCTTCGGTGAACAAAGCCATTGACCCAGATATTTGTTCGGTGTGGTACGCATCGTTCGATGATGCCGTGGCCATATTAAATCACCTGGGCCCCGGAGCGCTGATGGCGAAATCTGACATCGAATCGGCATTCCGGTTGCTCCCGGTACACCCGCGAGATCAGAGCTTGCTAGGTTTTGCATTTCAGGGGAGTTATTACATGGATAAATGCATGCCTATGGGTTGCTCCATTTCTTGTGCCTATTTTGAAATGTTAGGCTGTTTTTTAGAGTGGGCATTCACCGAGGCCACAGGGCATAGGCATGTTATGCACTATCTGGATGACTTCCTGTTTTTGGGAGCAGCCGGCGATACGGAATGTGCGCAGGCGCTACGGGACTTCTGCATCCTCATGCGGGAGTTCGGAGTCCCATTGGCACCAGGTAAGACGGTCGGACCATCTACTTCACTGGAGTTTCTGGGAATTGAGCTCGATTCTGAGGAAGGATGTTTCCGTTTACCGATGGAAAAGGTGGCCAAGTTTAGGGCTTCCTTGACACAATGCCTGGGCAAGGAGAAAGTGACCCTGCACCAGTTACAGCAAACAGTGGGTCAGCTTAACTTTGCCTTAAGGGTGATACCAATGGCCCGCCCCTTCTCACGCGCTATTGCACAAGCTATGGTTGGTCTCAAGGAGGGACACCACCGTACGAGACTGTCGGCAGAGGTTCGCCAGGATATGCGTACTTGGTTGGCATTTCTGGCGGACTTTAAAGGTCGAGTTGTGTGGAACAAGCCACCAGCATCTTCGGATGAACTAGGTTTGTGGACTGACTCAGCTGGGAGCGTGGGATTTGGCGCCATTTTTTGGTAACCGATGGTCGGTGCAAGTATGGCCGACGAGACTGTCGGCAGAGGTTCGCCAGGATATGCGTACTTGGTTGGCATTTCTGGCGGACTTTAAAGGTCGAGTTGTGTGGAACAAGCCACCAGCATCTTCGGATGAACTAGGTTTGTGGACTGACTCAGCTGGGAGCGTGGGATTTGGCGCCATTTTTTGGTAACCGATGGTCGGCGCAAGTATGGCCGACGTGGTGGCACTCCAGCGGTTTGACAGGTAACATTGGGTTCTTGGAGCTATTCCCCATTTGGGTTGCTCTGATGGCATGGCCAGACGACTTCAGGGATCGCTCGGTGGTGTTTTGGTCTGATAATATGACTGTGGTTGAGTGCATTAACCAGCAGGCAGCCCGCTGCAAGTGGATCTTGAGATTATTGAAAGAAATTGTATTACGTTGCATGAGATTGAATGTACAGTTCAGGGCAAAACATGTGCCAGGCGTACTGAATTATGCAGCTGATGCACTCTCTCGTTCACACATGCAGGCTTTCAGGGGCTATCTACCCACAGCGGACCTAGTGGCGGCACCGTTCCCCGAAGCACTATGGCTAATCGGTGCCCCGGATTACAAGACCTCGTGGCAGCCAGCTTAGCTCCCAGAACAAGGAAGGCATACGAAGGAGCGTTTCGTTCCTACTGCACATTTTTGGGTCCATCAGGGAGACTGAGCTGGGATCAGGAGGAATCCTTCCTAGGGTTCCTGGTTGCGCTGCACAGAGAAGGCCGATCAGCGGCAACGGCCAATAGACATAGGGCGGCCATTTTATTCATGGCACAGGTGCATGGCATAAGAGACCCGACTGATTCCTTTTTGGTTAGGAAGGCACTCCGGGCTGGCAACGCCTCGAGGGTCGCAAGCAGGATACGAGGCGCCTGATTGGTTTAGACAGATTGTCTCTACTTTTAGCAAAGCTAGATGAGACGTGCTCCTCCCTTTTCGAAGCAGTTCTGTTCCGGGCAGCTTTCGCCTTGGCATTCCATGGGGCTATGCGGGTGAGCGAACTTGTCGCAAGGAACAAGAAGGATATAGAGGGAGGCCTGGGCAGGGATCACGTCCAAATAAGGGGTGATTCGATGGTAATCTCGATAGCCAGGTCCAAGACTGACCAGGGAGCTATGGGTGATAGTGTTATCGTGCAGCACGCACGGGGGTCCCCCACTTGTCCGATAAAGTGTTTAGAGGAATACTTGGCATTGAGGACGGCTACATGGGGGGGAGCCTGCTTAGGCACAAGGATGGCACCCACTGACGAGATTTCAGTTTCAGAGGGTGCTAGCACTGTCAATCGCTGCCGCGGGCATGAACCCGTGCGATTTTGGGACCCACTCATTTAGGATAGGGGCTGCTACTGAGGCTACAGCCCGGGGTCAGAGTGCGGAGGAAGTAAAGCAGCTGGGCCATTGGTCCTCGAATTACTTCAAAAGGTATGTGCAATTGCACATGTTGTAAAGATCAATTGACATGCACTCACGCTTCTTGTCTTTTGTTTGAATTACAGTTTCACGAGCCTGTCACGCGGGGCGGAATTGGAAGTCGACCCAGCATCAGGAGACCAGCGGTCGAGGATCACCGACTGGAGAGAGAGTGGTATGGGTCGTGGGCCACTCATATGTGAGGCGCGCCGGGGACGTATTCAAGGCAGGTGACGCGACTCACGCATCTGGGGAATACGGGTACAGAGTGACCTTCCATGGGAAGGGCGGGCTCTGTTTTGACTAATTTCAATTGTTCTTTGAGGATCTTTTAGGGCGGCAAAGGTCACCGCCATCTGCAGTCATAGTACACCTGGGAGGCAATGACTTAGTGAAGCTGGGAAGACGAGTGTTATTAGAACACATCCTGTCGGCATTTAGCTGGTTGGCTGAGAAACTCCCGGGGTGCACGAGTGCCTGGTCCCACATGATCCCCAGGAAGAGTTGGCGGGGGACATTTCAGTGTCAGCGTTGAACCACTCCGTGAAAAGGGTTAACAATAAAATTGGGAAATTGTTTCGCTCAGCGCAGTTGCATAGCATTCCTCACGGGTGTATTCGGGGTGATCACATCTATCTGAATGATGGGGTTCACCTGTCCAGGGAGGGAAATGATTTACTCATAGGAGACTTCGTAGCATGGCTAAGGGGTTTGAGGAAGCATGACCTTTAGGAGGAGTGGGGGGGACGGATAGTCGGTCAACTATCCGGCCTGTGGTGGTAAGGTCATGATCGGTGAGCAGTAATTTCAAGGTCCCTAGAGGGGGGCGCCACCCAGAATTGATGGGAGCGCCTGGGGGGAGGCGGCCATTGGCCCCTTCCACGGGGAGGCGGCACCCACTAAGGATGGGTCGCCTAAGGGGAGACGGCCATAGGCCCCTCCCAGGGGGGAGGCGGCTAGATGCCCCTCCTACGAATTTCCCAGGGGCCGGATATCCGCGACGGCGGATAGAGAGTGTGGGGATGGGGGGGAGTCCACGCTGTCCTTCCTACAGATACCTCACACAGGAACTCGGTCGACCTTTAAGATGGCGTCAAGTGAAAAGGGGGCCCCCACGACAAGGGAAGTTACAGTTGGCAATGAGGGTAAAGTCCTCTGCGCATGCGCCACTCACACCGTGAGGGCAGAATTTTGGTAGTAGGGATCTGACACCGGTTAAGACCTTGCCGTTGGCCCTTAATGCTAGGATGTACAATTTTAATTTAGAAATGTATGCATTTTCAAGATGCTAAACTCGGCTAGGAAACCTTTGTATTAGAGATCTGTTAAGGTTAGCCAAAGAACATGTCTTCATCGAAATGTAATAAAATGTAAAATTGTACATAATTCATGAAACTTTTATTTAATGTTTTAAATTTTGTTTCATATTTTAATGAATACGGCCGGGGGGGTAACTCCCCCCCGCCTTACAAAAGTTCAAACCTGTGTCTGTCTACTCCCATTGGGAATTTGTGTTGGGAGGGGGTGGCGGGCATCCCGGCCATATGGAAAGGGGTGACCACTCGGTCCCCCCGAACATATGGTTGGGTGCCCCGATCCCCCTGGGAAACCATTTTGGGTGGGAGGCGTGGCTCGGCTGGTATGCCCGAAGTGGCGTAGCCGGGGCGTGCCCTTTCCCGCCCAGGAGGGGTTCTCCTAGACACCCGCACGGAAGACCACGCCCAGTAGGCGTACCGGAGGAGGGTCCCCGCCCTCCCGCAGATGAATAAATAGAGGGGGAATCCGAAGAAGCGTCCTCTTGTTCCTGTGCTCTGAAGGCCGCACCAACTCGTTGCTCGTGAGCCCTCAACGGAACAAGCGGCAATTTTGACCCACCCACCAGCCCCTTATGGCAATGTTTGTTTAAATAAAGTTTGATTAGATAGAAATGTATAGGCCTTTTTCCCTTTGTAGAGAAGTAAGGGAATGTTTCATATAATGATGTGGCTTCTGCTTTTAGGATAATGTTTCCCTTTGTAGGAAAATGAAGTTGATGACTCATCAAGGCTATGTCAGAATTTTTTCCTTCCCTTAGTAGGTAAAACAAATGTCGTATTTATTTTTTGGTCGGGCGGTAAGGTCATGATCGGTGAGCAGTAATTTCAAGGTCCCTAGAGGGGGGCGTCACCCAGAATGGATGGGAGCGCCTGGGGGGAGGCGGCCATTGGCCCCTTCCACGGGGAGGCGGCACCCACTAAGGATGGGTCGCCTAGGGGGAGACGGCCATAGGCCCCTCCCAGGGGGGAGGTGGCTAGATGCCCCTCCTACGAATTTCCCGGGGGCCGGATATCCGCGACGGCAGATAGAGAGTGTGGGGATGGGGGGGAGTCCACGCTGTCCTTCCTACAGATACCTCACACGGGAACTCGGACGACCTTTAAAATGGCGTCGAGTGAAAAGGGGGCCCCCACGACAAGGGAAGTTACAGTTGGCAATGAGGGTAAAGTCCTCTGCGCATGCGCCACTCACACGTGAGGGCGGAATTTTGGTAGTAGGGATCTGACACCGGGTAAGACCTTGCCGTTGCCCCTTAATGCTAGGATGTACAATTTTAATTTAGAAATGTATGCATTTTCAGGATGCTAGACTCGGCTAGGAAACCTTTGTATTAGAGATCTGTTAAGGTTAGCCAAAGAACATGTCTTCATCGAAATGTAATAAAATGTAAAATTGTACATAATTCATGAAACTTTTATTTAATGTTTTAAATTTTGTTTCATATTTTAATAAATACGGCCGGGGGGTAACTCCCCCCCCGCCTTCCAAAAGTTCAAACCTGTGTCTGTCTACTCCCATTGGGAAATGGTGTTGGGAGGGGGTGGCGGGCATCCCGGCCATATGGAAAGGGGCGACCACTCGGTCCCCCCGAACGTATGGTTGGGTGCCCCGATCCCCCCGGGAAACCATTTTGGGGGGGAGGCATGGCTCGGCTGGTATGCCCGAAGTGGCGTAGCCGGGGCGCGCCCTTTCCCGCCCAGGAGGGGTTCTCCTAGACACTTGCACGGAAGACCACGCCCAGTAGGCGTACCGGAGGAGGGTCCCCGCCCTCCCGCAGATGAATAAATAGAGCGGGAATCCGAAGAAGCGTCCTCTTGTTCCTGTGCTCTGAAGGCTGCACCAACTTGTTGCTCGTGAGCCCTCGACGGAACAAGCGGCAATTTTGACCCACCCACCAGCCCCTTATGGCAATGTTTGTTTAAATAAAGTTTGATTAGATAGAAATGTATAGGCCTTTTTCCCTTTGTAGAGAAGTAAGGGAATGTTTCATATAATGATGTGGCTTCTGCTTTTAGGATAATGTTTCCCTTTGTAGGAAAATGAAGTTGATGACTCATCAAGGCTATGTCAGAATTTTTTCCTTCCCTTAGTAGGTAAAACAACTGTCGTATTTATTTTTTGGTCGGGCGGTAAGGTCATGATCGGTGAGCAGTAATTTCAAGTTCCCTAGAGGGGGGCGCCACCCAGAATGGATGAGAGCGCCCGGGGGGAGGCGGCCATTGGCCCCTTCCACGGGGAGGCGGCACCCACTAAGGATGGGTCGCCTAGGGGGAGACAGCCATAGGCCCCTCCCAGGGGGGAGGCGGCTAGATGCCCCTCCTTCGAATTTCCCGGGGGCCGGATATCCGCGACGGCGGATAGAGAGTGTGGGGATGGGGGGGAGTCCACGCTGTCCTTCCTACAGATACCTCACACGGGAACTCGGACGACCTTTAAGATGGCGTCGAGTGAAAAGGGGGCCCCCACGACAAGGGAAGTTACAGTTGGCAATGAGGGTAAAGTCCTCTGCGCATGCGCCACTCACACCGTGAGCGCGGGATTTTGGTAGTAGGGATCTGACACCGGTTAAGACCTTGCCGTTGGCCCTTAATGCTAGGATGTACAATTTTAATTTAGAAATGTATGCATTTTCAGGATGCTAGACTCGGCTAGGAAACCTTTGTATTAGAGATCTGTTAAGGTTAGCCAAAGAACATGTCTTCATCGAAATGTAATAAAATGTAAAATTGTACATAATTCATGAAACTTTTATTTAATGTTTTAAATTTTGTTTCATATTTTAATAAATACGGCCGGGGGGGGTAACTCCCCCCCGCCTTCCAAAAGTTCAAACCTGTGTCTGTCTACTCCCATTGGGAATTGGTGTTGGGAGGGGTGGCGGGCATCCCGGCCATATGAGTTAGCTGCCACACACAAGTAATTACATTTAATGTACTCGTTAGAGGCCTACTGACCTCAGTCGTATGCCACATCTATACTGTATATTATTCCAATGCGCAGAGCTTATTAGGGATATAGGAACTACACTACATGGCGCCCAATGGTTTGGTAAGGCACTAATTTAAAACTAGATACTGAAGTAACTCAGTTGTGCTTTTCTCAGGCACCCCTACTCATAAAACTCCATAAGACGTGGGTAGGGATAATATCCGCCATAGCTGAGTAGGACAAAAATCCTATGTATTAGCTGTTTGGTTGCTCAACGTTGAAGGATACAGTGTTCCAAAATATTTTGCACCTTATATTTGTTCCCTTGAAACCTGCTCTGCAATTTTCATTAAACAATGACCGATAACGAACTAACACCATGACAGGTGGAGCTGTATTCTACAAAGAAGCAGCAGCTTTTGATTTTACAGGTTTTAATGAAAACAATGAAAATGCAATAATCATCACTCCAAATTTAAGGAGACCCATCACTCTAAAACTTATAAAACATGGCCTAACACCAAGAGGTGGTAGAGCAGCTTTTGCGATAGAGGCACATGAATCTCACCAGACAGAGGTATTCTACTCATGGATAGTATTCCCTGAATCACATCCAGTGACTAAAATGTTTCACTTCTACAAAGAAGATGATCCACCTGAAGAATATATTCCTTTCGAGGATATTGAAATTTCACTCACATACCAGGAGCATGATCTCTGGTTTAAAGGAGCCATAAAACATTACAATCATATTTCCAGGCTCAGTCCACTAGGTAGACCAGGAGCAACATGGCCGATTTTAGAGGCCTATATACCTCATCCTGGCAGTGAAGAAATGACAGATGTTATTCAAAAGAGTTAATCAAAATATATAGACAATTTCTTCAATATGTCATGGAGACTTTCACAGTCCAACCAACAATAGCTATTTCAAGACAAACCTCTCACCAGGGGAATGCACTAAAAATCACCCCACAGACTTAACATGCAATCATGGGTAAAATGCCCACAAAACGTGAACAAATTCCATTCTGGATAGCTCAAAAAATTACTCAAATTGAAATGCTATTTCCTAATACTAGCTCTTATGAGGAACATAGAATTCTAACAATCTTTTAACAATGGGGATAACACCACATCTGGAAGACTTCACCATCTGGGGTACAGTCTTTGCTGCTATCTACACTAAAACACATGGTGTTCAGTCTATGGCGGTAATACCTGATGTCCTGAAACAAATTCAAAACAAATACGGGGCAGAGCCTGCTCTGAATTTGGGTATGAAGTTATTGAAAAATTTTGACTAGGTATCACCAATAATATTATCTAATATTAAAGGAGAAGCAGCATCAGTGGCAATCCGCCAGAAATTAAGGGAATTTGATGTAACAGAACAGCCACAATAATTAGCCAGAATAATCAGGCAGAGACAGTTTAGGTGGGAAACCAGTTAAACCACAACTGTCTGGAGGTCCTGAGACGGACTCTATTAAACACAATCCTACCTCTTATAAAAAGAAATGGGAAAATAACAAGCAACATTCAAAAGAGAAATGTTCTCAATCCCGAGGTAGGTTTCCTCAAAGGATCCCTCTGAAATTATGTATACCCTCAGGATTAGGGATAATTTGAGAAAACCTGACTTGTATCAAGATACTGATAAACGTTCCTCTCAACCTTTCAGATATCGTCACAGACACCCGAAAGAAGAGTACGGTCAGATCAAAAAGAAGTACGCGTGAAGTCCAAAGACGATCAACACGTTCAGAAAAACAAACCAAAACCTCAATTCTCCAAAAAGAAGGTAGAAGGTCTCAAGATCAGACATGCCGAGGATTCTGAGAACACAACTCCAGAACGGAGAATGGGCTCAGACAATATTGGACAGTTCAGCAGAAGTAACAATAGGTTATATGAAATAACACTCTGGATAGAGGGAGATATACCAAGAAAAGTGAAAGCACTCTTTTGGGAGCATCTTTCAAATGGTTATAATATACTTGTAGCAGAACAGGACTGGCCACCAGAATTCGTCAAGAAATTGCTCACATGACAAAGACATCATTATGTAACACAACCAGATGAGAAAGGGTCCAAGGGGTAGCAATATTTATAGACCACTAACAGCCTACACCCCCAATTTAAACCGTTATCAATAAGAGAGGCTGTATAGGGTCTGTAAACGGACTGAACTTCTCGGAATGGTGAGAATGAAGAAAAAAGAGGGTGGAATAAGAGTTAGATATAAAGGTGCAGAAGAGTGGAAATGAATCTCATCAGCCCACCCATATGGCGGAGCCTCGTCATCTGGGATTGGTTGGCAAGGTCCTGGTCCAGATAAGGAGGCACACCTGATGAATTGTGTGTTCACTCCAATTCTCTAGGACCACCCAGGCGGATCCGACCTCACAAACAGAGAGTGGGTAAATGGTGCGAGAAAACAGGAGAAATTTGCAGTGCAACAGAGAATGTGTAAACAAAAGTTCATAATAGAATGTGAGTTAAAATTGACTACCATGATAAAAAGGAATAATTTTATTGGGGAGTAAATCATGGGGTCAAGATTAAAAATAGAGTGTAAGACAGTGCAACCTAATAACTGTCCTAAGAGGATGATATAATAGTCAACATGTTTCTGCTATCTCAGGGGCAGCTCCCCTGCTCAGCTTTTATCAGGGCCAAGTCTTAGTGATACACTACTGCAAATGAAAAAGATTTTTAACCCAAAAAATGTGAAAAAACTAGGTAACATAACAATGGCATTATGAGTTTTACCTAATGATTTTTCTGACTGTAATTTTCTACGCAATGTACTCACTGCGCCTATTTCGTCAGATTTAATCTCAAGGGATTCTTTCCCCAGTAATCTAGGGAGTAAGCCTCACCTCTCCTGGCACCGGCTCAGGGATAGGAGGCCCCGCTCTGTCTGTCGGTACCTCTGGCCTCTTCCTGAGGCTAAGGGGAAGACATCATTATGCCAGCCTTCTCCAACCACGATTAGAGCGGCAGACCCTGATGCAGAGGTCTAGCCAGGGACCAGGGTTCAATTCCCCGCCTCGGCGGTTCTTGGGCTCAAAAATTCCACGGACCTGATAATTCTCGCCTCGGTGTCAATTCCAATCATGGAGTCCCACTCTGCAACTCTGGGCAATAGCTTGCTTAATCTCCACAACAGCCCCCACAACGCTAAGGATGCCTGGCCTCCACCTTGGGGGTGCCCAGGAGTGGACGCCTCACAGGGAAAGCCAGGATGGGTTCCACAGCGGTATTCGTACAAGCGCCTTGAGACCCTTGTGGGTGAGTAGTGCGCTATACAAGTATCAATTTACATTTACATTTACATTTAAAATATACTTATGCCAGGAAATGGGCAGTGGCCAGGACCCAGCATTATACAAAAATCATGTAGAATGGGATGAGGATTTACCTCATCATAAAATCCAGTTAAAAAATCAACCAACTGCACAAAGGCAGTATCAAATTAAGCAAGAATCTAAAAAACAGGTCACGGAGATTTTAGTTCAACTTGAATACCAAGGGGTGATTGAAATATGCACCTCATCAATGAACAATCCTTTGTTTACTGTTTCCAAACCAGACAGTACATATCATCTAGTTTTCGATTACAGACACCTAAACTCTTGTTTTAAAACATTTGCAGTGCAATATGCACATAGTACAGCATTAATTAATAAGATTGTCCGTAAAAAATATAAAACCACATTAGATATTTTTAACGGATTCTTTTGTCAAAACATTTCACCTGAAAGCAGGTATTTGACAACTTTCTCAATAATGGTGACCCGCTGTCAATTTTGTCGACTCCCACAGGGGTTCAAGAATAGCCCGCGGCTATTTTCTCAGCAAGGGTAACAGAGTTACTACAAATTTATGATGATGAGGCATTGACATATGTCGATGATATCTAGCTGACAAACGAAGACTTGGACCGGCACTTGAACAGGGTGAACACCATTATACTGGGTTTCGCCTCTAATAGTTATAAAAATCAAGAATTGCCCATCTCATCGTCCTATTCCTATGATATGAACTATCAAGTGAAGGCAAAAGCCTGGCAGCCAGCTTTTTAGAAAACTGTGCGCTGCTCCCACCTCCAAAAACACTGAAAAACTTACAGCCGATTCTAGGTTTCCTGAATTTTGGAAGAACATACATTGTAAACTACGCAGAAAGGGTTAAACCTCTCTATTAATTAATCACATTACGAATTAATCAAACCTGATTTTAAAATCAAGCTTATAGTGCAGCATGCGCAATCGTTAAAGGTTGTATGCGCGATGGCAAATTCTGACCAATGGTCACAAAAACACAATCTCTAGGAGATTGTACAGTTCAGCGAGCTGAACTAAAAGCATTCAAAATGGCACTTGAAAGTACGGATCGCAAATTCCCTATACTCATAGTGTGCGATTCTTTTTATGGTGTTCAATCATACAATGAATATTTACAGAATTGGCTTCAAAATGGTTTCAAAAATGCAAAAGGTGGCACAATCAAGCATAAGTCGCTTTGGGAACAAGTAGTTCAGTTGTGAAACAGACTATAAAACACTCATGTGATACACACACTGAGTCATCAATGTGATGGAGTTCACGTTGAAGGGAATTCATTGGCTGATGGAGCCACGAAGGGGGCTGTGCAAATGGCTTCCGTAGCTGCAATCACTCAATCAAAAACAAAAATAGACAGTGAAATAATACTGTCTGTCAATGCTTTAAGCAAAGGCAGCGGTGCTGAGTCACCTAAGAAGGTTCCACTCAAAAACTCATACACAATTGGTGCGAACAATGTTCCGTTTGCTCAAATCCCTGGAGTAGGGGATAGGGTAATACCAAACATGGAACATAGATTAGGACTAATCCTAACACCACATGATGGGCTAGCCTCTGCTCATGCATGTGTTTCCACCACAGTATCGTTATTAAAACAGAGATACTGGTTGCCAGGCATTATGAAACAGACCATAAACTATGTTTTGGACTGTGAAATATGCCAGAAGATGAAAGTCTCTACAGTGAAACGTTCTGCGCAGACCTCCCTGTTAATTTCAGATAAACCACTAGCTTGTGTTTACCTGGATCAAAGTGGTCCCTTACAAAGGGATAGTAACTATAAATATATCATGGTCGCAGTGGATTCGTGTTCAAGGTTCCTATGGATGTGGCCACAGTGCTCAGCTGAAGCTCGAACTGTTATAAATGATTTGCAAGTCTTTATCAGCATATATGCAATTGGCATACTACACTCTGACCAGGGTTCTGCGTTTAGCTCTTGGGCATACAAAGAAGCCATGGCCAGTTTGGGCGTAGCGTTGTGGTATTCTTCTCCATTCCATCCTGAGGAAAATTATGTTGTGGAAAGAAAAAAACAGGACATAAAGCAGTCCATAACAGCTAGGGTATGAGGTTCGGGTGATGGGTGGGTCAAAAATCTATATGGGGTCCAACCCTCATTAAACTATTTGGAAATAAGCTCTCTAGGGGGTGTCACTCCATATGAGGTCCTATTTGGGACTAGAATGTTGATACCGGACCTTGACATGAAAGGCACAGTGGTGGAAAATAAGAAATTTGATATTAAAGATCATTTGGCTGTTTTACAGGACTTACATAATGAGCTAAGATCAAAACAAAGCAACATGTTCCTGAAGCCAACCACCACTGGGGCAAACCCAGCTGTCCCAGCAGGCCTGACTGGATCCCAAACCTTGGTGATCTAGTCAGAGAAAAGATTGCAAATTTGGGCTTTCTTACAGACAACCAGTACCTGTCCTAGCAATCCACGGATCAAGAACAGTACTTTGGCCGCCCCTTGCTGGTAAAAAGGAGCAAATATTTGTGTCCATCGACCTGATCAAACCAGAATATGTGGCCGATACTAAGCAGTAGGCCAAGTGGACTCCGACAATGTAGCAGATGCACTCCTTTAGGTACAATCCAATAGGTTCAAACTGAGAAACTCATCACCCTTGAAGATGCTACAGTGAGAAATGGAGGACTAAGCAACAAAGCTATGGAACTCACTCCTCTTGAAACCCAAATAACTGTTCATCCTGATAAACCTGTGTACAACGAAGTAACACGTGATCAACTGGTTCCAGCGATTTGAACGAATCCTGATGCAATTCCAACCATTGACAGAACTGCCTCTGGCTATTTCATTAACTTTGATACGTTTTCTGACGATCCCAGCGAACCTGAAACGACACCAGCACAAAGAACTTTCAAAGACCAAGCAACAGACTTTTTTCATCTACTTAAAAAGACTTATCTGGTTTCACCATGGATTGAACTATGGATTGTTTCGGGAATATTCTTCTTTCTACTTTGGTTAGCTCTGGTAATAACTCTGGGTATGCTGATAAATGGAAGATATATTCAAATGGACACAGCAAGTAAAAGAGTGAACTTACTTCTCCAGCGACACAAATCATCCCATCCTGAAGCAAGAGACTTATCAGCAGTGAACATCACAGCTGTTCTTATACCAGATGGTATAGTTTGGAACAGAACTGAATATGACATTTTCGCTCATCAGAACTTTTGAAGATTCCACACTTATTTAAGATTTCATTAAGTGACTTTATTGCCATTAGTACCTTTTCTGATGATTGGGACTTCAAGACTGTTAATAACATGATATCTCATCTAGAAATGTCTGCAGTATTACCAAATCATGAATATTTATAGGGTTCATCAGACTATGAACAAATGTATTGTTATAACCATTTTGGTCATCATTTCTTGCATAAAACTGCAACAACTAGAAATGTATTTATGTATAACCAATGGGAACATTGTCCTACAACTCCAAAGGGTAGCGCAAAAACATTTGCAAAGAAATGTCCATATTTTTCAGGGTTCAACTTGTCAAATCCAGAAACGTTTTACTTTAAAAATATGAACAAGACAGGAACGAAAAATATGTTAGTCAATACAAAACAGATTTATTCTGCAGCCTTTAATGCCCAACTCTCTAGACAGGGTTTCGACTTTTGGAAAGACAACATTCAGACAAATTCTGCCTGGGGTACAAAAGATTGCCTAGTGCAGGGAATAGAAGCTTTGAGCCTGTATCATCCCTGAGCAAATTATGATTTTGAATGACACTGTCCAACAAACGTCTTGCCTTGGGATAGCCAAGATCAAAGACATGAATAATCCGTCCATACCTGCACCTGCAAGTAATAGCATTAAACAGGGGCAGATCAACGTGCATTCTATTTTTCATCACAACAGATCAGATCCAGATTGGAACAAATGGTTGCTCTGGCCCACAGACACAAACAATTGTCAACATTGATTTCTGAACAAAATACAGGGTTTCACTATTAATAGGCCAGACCCACGCTATGTTCAAAGACAGCATCCAGGGATGGTAACAACATACAGTGTAGGAAACCATTGCCTTGATTGGCTACAGAAAGCTACACTAGAGGATTTGAAACAACACTTATCTTTACTTCAAGAAGGCGCAGACCTTAAGGAATTCTTGCTAGGACCAAGAAGACCGCGTCAAAAACATTTCATACATGCTGGTATCTTTGCTGTTTATAATGAAATATGGAAGGTTACCCAAGCAGAAACTGCAGAAAGAATACGAGAAATTGATTGTATCAATTTAGAGAAATCGCTTGCTGTGGTACACAATGGGTTAACAACTCTGTCATCCAGGATATATTCATTGGACAGCATTGTATCTTCTGCCTGAGACATCATGGAACAAGACTTGGTCATGTTGCAACATGGTCAGTCTCAACTGCGTTCTATCATGCTATTAGGCTGGACGCTACAAAAGCTGTGTGCAGGCTCTGTGCCTTGGTGTTTAATCAACACTGCGTCACTGTTTCAGAATTTAATCTCACCGATAAACAGCTCAAACTGGGACAAAGGGGAGCAGACTATACGGTGCTGAGCATTGAAAAACTGGAAAAATTACCATTCACTGTGGCAGAAAAAACAGATACTGAGTGGATCATACATGGTAAAATTACTCTGCAGTTGTCAGAAACCAATCCCTTCTCTTTTATGCGAGAAGTTTCTAGTGACCTCTGAGTTAGCTGGCACACACAAGTAATTAAGTTTACTGTACTCAATAGAGGCATACTGACCTAAGTCCTATGCCACATCTATAGTGTTTAATATTCCAATGCGCAGAGCCAATCAGGGATATAGGAACTACACTACACCCCCCGCAATGCACTGCTGATAACGTCACATATTACATCAATCATGACATGGTCAGTGACATCCCTGATAACATCACTGATGACATCTCAAATGACATCCCTGATGACATCGCAGGAGTTTTTTTTAAATGTTCTACCGGATTTGCACACTCAACGTGACTCTTGATGAACATTAAAAAACAAAAAAATATTTTTGGCAGCCATCTTGTGACTCGGTACTGAGTCACAGGAAAAAAGGTGAGAAAAAACGATAAAAAACAAGATAAGGGGGCAGGGTAAAAACACTCTGACCCTGTAGGGCTGGTCAGGGTGTTTTTATTGTTTTTCTCACCTTTTTTCCTGTGACTCGGTACCGAGTCACAAGATACCTGTCAACACTTCTTGATTTGAAGTGTTGGCAGCCAATCACAAACAAGCTTATGATCAGGAGGTTTCCACCAATCAGATCTCACAATTCTCAACTATTGATATATATAAATGTTTCAATTTCTCTAAAACTACTGAACGGATTTATACCATTTATAGAAAAGAAAGCTTTGTGGACCAAAAGCTACAATTTTGCAAAATTTGGCGTAATTCTGTTCATCACTTTGAGCTGTAGCCATGTCTAAAGTTTCCTAAAGAAAATAACATGGAGAAAACATGTTTTGGGACCCCCCTTTTTTCTCTGCCCCCGCTTGACTAACTAGTATCAGCCACTAGTAGCAACTGCATGCACTAATATGTTCTGTTGAAAATAGCTTTCTTCATTAAAGAAAGGCTCAGTGATGGAAGTGTGCTTCCGTTCACCAGTAAATGTTTTACAAAAGTTACTTCTATTAACCAGTCTTTTTCTTTTGCCTTTCTCCTTCATAAGTTTTCATTGTCTTCAATACTAATATAAATAATTTTTGTTTCAATTCAAATGCAGTATCAACTACACTTTCAAAGTGTTACTTCTTCTTGTATGCTGCTGATCTTCTTTTATAATTTTTACAATCTTTTAATGAATTTTGATTTAGTCTATTTTGAAACATTCATAGATGTATCTTGTTAAATTGTTTTTGTCTTTTTGTGGCATGTGTTGTTTTTCAAAAAATTCATGCTTTTTTCCATTACAATTATTTTTTTTATTGTGCTTTCTTGTAAAAAAAATGTTTTTCCTTTCATTATTATTATCTTTCTTTAATCTCTCTGTATTTGCTTTAAGAAATTGTTAGGTTCTCTTACCTGAACAGACTTTATCCTGAGTAACATTTTGGTCTTTTTGTAGTCCACTCTTTTTACTTTGGTTTAAGTACTTCTGTTTTCTTTGTTGTCTTCTCTTTTCATGTTTTCTTGCAATCTTCAATTTCTAATGCCAAAAAATGCTTTACTAAAAAAGAAGGACTAGTTTCAATAGTTTCTTCAACCAATTTTTTATTTTTTTAATTAACTACATGTCAACACTAATAATGACTATTAAAAAAATTAATTACAATTACATTGCTGTTCTCTTTATAACACATAAGAAAGGTACTAAAAAAAACAAGAAAAGGTCAGAAGAAAGCAACAGCAATAAGACAGTTGCAGAAAGATGCAACATAAATGTAAAAAGAAGCAACAGAGGTGCAGAAACAGTCAAGAGAAGTGCAGAAAGATGCAGGAGAACTCCAGAAATACAAAACAGCAATCTCTGCAATATTATTATTGTAGGTTTCATCATGCATCTTTACCTTTTGCTGCTGGCATCACACATAATAGAAACACACAAATAGTTCTATACCTGTGTTACACACATCTAGCATCTTCAGATGCACAACATGTATGAGAATATATGTGCAAGGACAGACATACCTCAGTCACAAGACCATGTAGACCTTAAAACTTCGCAGACTGCCCTTCCCATTTCAAGCCGTCACCTAAAATTAGGCAGTGTATTTCAAGTGTACCTTTCCACAGTCTCATACAAAGTAGCCTAATCACTAATCCCTCTGCCAACATGTCTTAAACCTCACTTTGTTGCTGCAGCTTCAGCATTCTACTACTACTCAGGGTGTCGGGCCTAACCAAAAATAAAGCAACAACCCTTCACATGTCTCTAGTAAGTCTGGAGGTGGAGGTTAAAGCTAGCAGTCGCGAGTGAGGAGACCTACCATTACGTCAAGCGGGGGATAGTACAGCGTATTAAAACCACATATAAGGTAAGATTGTGCCCCAGCAGTCTGATATATAGGGAGTACGGTGGAATATATACTAAAATCTTGGTATTATTACAGGGAATTAATCTTGCCTACTCGCTTACATTGGGCAGAGCAGCACTCAAAGATAAAAGCCAACACAATGTTTTTGAGGTGAGAGTGCGAGCCCTAAGAAACGTTATCCATATTAGAGCAGGAATTGGCAGATGGACAGGTGATGACACGGATGCATGTTTGTTCATTACAGTGGTTGCAGGTGAAGTACATAGGAGTCATTGAGCAGGCTTAAGAAGAGGACGCAGAACTGCTTTCATAGAGAGGTCAGTCTCATAGTCATTTCAGGTCGTATTGGTGTAGATAAATCAACCTGCATACAATGTTTTACAGATTTGTTCTCTTGGTGATGCACAGAGTCTATGGCAGACTGTTTAGGCACCCTCCAGCCTCATGAGGCAGGTTCTATTATTATTTGTATCTCTTGAGTCTTAGAACACAGTGGTTTTTGTGATGGTGATAGCGTAGACAGCATATGGGTGATGGGGAACTTTTGGATCTCTTTCTTTTCTTTTCCCTTAGAAAACTGCTTCAGTAGTTTTTTGTATACCACATACTTGTTCAGAAAGTATAGTTCACTGGGATATAGAAGGTGAGCGAGGTATTAATTCTTGGAAACATTCCTTGTGCCTTGTAATGCATGACATAAGACTATGCTTTTAATATTTTTCCGAATTTTTACCCTTGACGAAGGGCCGTGTGTCTGAAATCCATTAGGTGGGCATATAAGAACATTAGAATCAGTGCTTATTGCTACTACAAGATACACAAATATTGTTCTTTATATTATAACTGATCTGAAGTTAAGATATGTAGAACCATTTTAGGTATTGTGTTTATGATGTATGTGTTTTCTAAATTGAGAAACAAATAATGAACGTCTAGGGTTCAAATGTGATTAATGAGTAATTAATTTAGTCTAAGAGTACAATACAGTAGTTAGCGGCAACAGTGCACATTGGTCAAGTATAATATCTGTTGTAAGTCTCACCATATTCATATATATATATATATATGGAGAAGCGTGGCTCAGTGGTTAGAGGCGGCAGACCCGGAAGCTGAGATCGGCCGTGGACCAGGGTTCGATTCCCCGCCTCGGCGGGTCTCGGGCTCAAAAATTCCACGGAGTTGACAATTCTCGCTCCGGTGCCTATGCGACTCACGGGGTCACACTCTGCGACTCTGGGCAATAGCTTGCTTAATCTCCACTACGGCCCCTCGCGGCGGAATGCCTGGCTTTCACCTTGTGGATACCTGGCCGGGATATCTCACAGGGGAATACCAGGACGGGTTCCCTAAGCAAGTGCTTTGGGACCCCTGGGTTAAAGTGCGCTATAAAAATCGAAACACATTTACATTTACATATTCCTGAAAACATGCATGCAGGTGTCTGCACTTTTTCCTTGTTGCATCATATGTAAAAGAAACATACAAATAGAAGTATATCCTCTATACATCTAGTATCTTCAGAAGCATAAAACATATGAGAATACATGTACAAGTAGACAAATACCTCAGTCACAAGACCATGCAGACCTTAAAACTTGACAGACTGCACTTCCCATTTCAAAGAGACCCCTTCAATTATGCAGCATACTTCAAGTGTCCCTTTCCACAGACTTATACAAACTATCATAATCACTAATCCATCTACCAATGTACACATATTAGTATGCACAAACTATTTCAAACATCATTTCAGTACAATAAAACAAACTACAATATACATCTGTACATTTCATAACATATTTCAAACATCACACAAAAAATATCACTACAAAGAGTAAAGCATTAGTACATAATACATAACACACCTTACAAATTTGTAACTCACCTTTCAAATAGTATTGCAAGATATGCAATGTGAGAAACTCATAAAAGATTTTCTTTCCCACAAATTAAATGCAATGCACCACTCTCAACAACGTAAAACCGGTAATGGCAAACTTCCACTCTCTTTCTGCACACAAATAAATTTAAGTAACAAATCCTATTGCTTCCTACATTATTTCAAATTGTGAAACACATTTCTATTGGTTAGACATATTAACCCTTTTTAACTGTCTTCTAAAAGTGCCCAAACTGTTTCTGTTATTTTCTGGAGTTGCGACTCCACCGCGGTGCCACAGGGTAGCATCGCAATGGAACTGGGAACCCATTCAGGAGTTCATAATCCTACTTCTAATAATACTAGTATTTTATTTAACAACCAACTACTTCTACACATACTACTGACTTAGAAAAACTTAATTTAGTAACATATCATTTATATATAAGTTACAATTTCACATTTTAAATCCACAGTTAAGTTTCAACCCTTTCCCCATTCTGCTTAATCCCAATTTCCATTGTAACGGTTTCTGCAACATTCAGCTGAACTGGCAGGTCACAAGTTCACCATATTTTCAAGTTCAGCACAGTAGCTTATAAATGCAAATAGCAGTTGTGGTTGATGTTTTCAAAATAATACCTTATCCTACCTAATGTACCTTCCAAACATGTTTTAATAGCCAATAAGAAACATGCTTCTTCAGGAAAGTGACATGCATCCTATTTTTGAGTGAACAATGTTAATGAACAGCCGATCACTTATTGGCTTTTTCAAAAACAGCATCTTCTTCACCATTTTAGATACCTTTCATTCTACCAACTGACTATTGAGCTACAGCCATCTTTTCATTCCTTCCAGACATCCCTTCAAGATGCTTACAGAATGGATGATTGTAGGGCACAGCCATGTTTTCTGGTGGAAAAAGTATGCTGAACACATAGGTATTGACAAAGACCTAGGTTTGAAAAATGTGGATATTAAAGGGATTGCACAGAGAGGATTAAAGTGGCACCAATTGATACCTTTGGTTAAAACCTTTTTGCATATCCAACCCCTTACCTCATGATTGTGCACTGTGGTGGCAATGACCTAGGGACATTGACTGGGGTAGGTCCGAAAATCCTAATGAAGGATACCTTTGCACAATTGATGTTGCTTTTCCCTCAAACTATCTTTGTATACTCTAATATATGCCAAAGACAGAAATGGAAGTGGTTAAATCATTTCTGTCTACAGATAGAGAAAGCTAGAAAGAATGTCAAGAAAGCTGTTTCTGTTTCCTCAGAGACCATAGGTTGAGCTCCATTTATAACAACAACCTATGTTTAAATATGCATGCCATCTACAGAAGTGATGGAGTTCACTACACAGATGAAGGGAACAGAGTGTTTCTCAACAACGTTAACATACATACTCTTTTTAATTTTTTTGGTGGATTTGTGAACCCTCCGCGAATCCACAAAGCAAAAGCACACATTCAATGTACTACAACTCAATGCACTTTTCAAGTTTAACTTTCGATTTATATTTTTTATATTATTACTAACTCTATCAAATGTAATGTGATTATTAACTTCAATCTCACTAAGTCTATAAAAAAAGTTCACAAATGCAACACTACCTTCTGAATTATATACTATGAAATTATTTATTTGAGAGAGAACCAGGAATCCACCACGACATTTTACTGGGGGCTACGCTGAGAGCCGCAATAGGAACGCAACTCCTATAATGAGGGAAAAAATTATCATGAATGCCTCCCAGTTTCATTGCCCGATATGGATCCGGGGACCCCACCCCCATGGCCTGGCCATTTTTTGCCCCACAGACCCCTGGCCCGTGGCATGGCCTTATGTTGGGGACTGTGGGGGGAGCTCCAAAGCCCCTTCAGTCCCTGCCGGCTCCCCATCTCCTGTGAGACATGGCATTGCTGTTAGATTTGGGGGTCTTTAGTTGGAATAGGTAAGTATCTGTGACAAATAGGGACCCTTGCGTCTAGTCAGGCTAAGGGGCTACACTCCTAAAATAACCCCTGCTCACCCCCTTGGTGGCTTGGCATGAGCAGGCAGGCTTATGACAGAGGCAGTGTATAAAGCATTTCTGAACCCATATAGTAATTCAGTGAGAACACTACAAATGGACACCACACAGGTTGTATTATATAAATAGGTATTTTTATGTAGACTTAACACAAGAGCAAACTACAGAAATCCACAATACTGTACTCAAAAATAGTCTCTAAAAGGTAATAAAATAGCTCAGTTCTCTCAAGTTGTAAAGGCAACACTTTACTCTCAATGTCCCTTAAATGCATAACGCAAAAAAAACAAAAGGGTCGCTGGGAAGTTGGTGCTTCAGTTCCTTATACGCAGGGGAGTGGACGCGTCAGTTCCTTACTGCTGCACATTGGAGTTGATGCTCGCTTCCTTACTGTGTGAGGAGTTAATGCATCGGTTTCTTACTGCTCTCCGATGCAATGAGACAAGAGGCACCTCAATGCAATACTCTTCTCTGGTGTGATGCAACAAAATGGTGTCTTGGTTGCGATGCAACAATGTTGATGTGATGCATGCACGCTCGATGGCCTTGGATTTGTGAACCCTCTGCGAATCCACAAAACAAAAGCCCACATTCAATGTACTACAACACAATGCACTTTTCAAGTTTAACTTTCGATTTATATTTTTATATTATCACTCACTCTAATACATGTAATGTGATTATTAACTTCAATCTCACTAAGTCTATAAAGAAAGTTCACAAATGCAACACTACCTTCTGAATTATATACTATGAAATTATTTATTTGAGGGAGAACCATGAATCCACCATGACATTATACTGGGGGCCACGCTGAGAGCCGCAATAGGAACACAACTCCTATAATGAGGGAAAAAATTATAATGAATGCCCCCCAGTATCATTGCCCGATATCGATCCCGGGACCCCAGCCCCATGGCCTGGCCATTTTTGGCCCCAGGGACCCCATGCCCCGTGGCATGGCCTTATGTTGGGGACTGTGGGGGGAGCTCCAAAGCCCCTTCAGTCCCTGCCGGCTCCCCATCTCCTGTGAGACATGGCATTGCTGTTAGATTTGGGGGTCTTTAGTTGGAATAGGTAAGTATCTGTGACAAATATGGACCCTTGCGTCTAGTCAGGCTAAGGGGCTACACTCCTAAAATAACCCCTGCTCACCCCCTTGGTGGCTTGGCATGAGCAGGCAGGCTTATGACAGAGGCAGTGTATAAAGCATTTCTGAACCCATATAGTAATTCAGTGAGAACACTACAAATGGACACCACACAGGTTGTATTATATAAATAGGTATTTTTATGTAGACTTAACACAAGAGCAAACTACAGAAATCCACAATACTGTACTCAAAAATAGTCTCTAAAAGGTAATAAAATAGCTCAGTTCTCTCAAGTTGTAAAGGCAACACTTTACTCTCAATGTCCCTTAAATGCATAACGCAAAAAAAACAAAAGGGTCGCTGGGAAGTTGGTGCTTCAGTTCCTTATACGCAGGGGAGTGGACGCGTCAGTTCCTTACTGCTGCACATTGGAGTTGATGCTCGCTTCCTTACTGTGTGAGGAGTTAATGCATCGGTTTCTTACTGCTCTCCGATGCAATGAGACAAGAGGCACCTCAATGCAATACTCTTCTCTGGTGTGATGCAACAAAATGGTGTCTTGGTTGCGATGCAACAACGTTGATGTGATGCATGCACGCTCGATGGCCTTGGATTTGTGAACCCTCTGCGAATCCACAAAACAAAAGCCCACATTCAATGTACTACAACACAATGCACTTTTCAAGTTTAACTTTCGATTTATATTTTTATATTATCACTCACTCTAATACATGTAATGTGATTATTAACTTCAATCTCACTAAGTCTATAAAGAAAGTTCACAAATGCAACACTACCTTCTGAATTATATACTATGAAATTATTTATTTGAGGGAGAACCATGAATCCACCATGACATTATACTGGGGGCCACGCTGAGAGCCGCAATAGGAACACAACTCCTATAATGAGGGAAAAAATTATAATGAATGCCCCCCAGTATCATTGCCCGATATCGATCCCGGGACCCCAGCCCCATGGCCTGGCCATTTTTGGCCCCAGGGACCCCATGCCCCGTGGCATGGCCTTATGTTGGGGACTGCGGGGGGAGCCCCAAAGCCCCTTCAGTCCCTGCCGACTCCCCACGTCCTGTGAAACATGGCATTGCTGTTAGATTTGGGGGTCTTTAGTTGGCATAGGTAAGTATCTGTGACAAATAGGGACCCTTCCGTCTAGTCATGAGCAGGCAGGCTTATGACAGGGGCAGTGTATAAAGCATTTGTGAACACATACAGTAATTCAGTGAAAACACTACAAATGGACACCACAGAGGTTGTATTATAAAAATAGGTATTTTTATGTAGACTTAACAGAAGACCAAACTACAGAATTCCACAATACTGTACTCAAAAATAGTCTCTAAAAGGTTATAAAATAGCTCAGTTCTCTCAAGTTGCAAATGCATCACTTTACTCTCAATGTACCTTAAATGCATAACGCAAAGAAAACAAAAGGGTCGCTGGGAAGTTGATGCTTTGGTTCCTTACACGCAGGGGAGTGGATGCGTCAGTTCCTCACTGCTGCGCAGGGGAGTTGATGCTCGCTTCCTTACTGTGTGGGGAGTTGATGCATCAGTTTTTTACTGCTCTCCGATGCAATGCAATAAGAGGCACCTCGATGAGATACTCTTCTCTGGTGTGATGCGACAAAATGGTGTTCTGGTTGCGATGCAACAACGTTGGTGTGATGCGTACATGCTTGATTGCCGTGCGGTGACTCAATGATCTTTGGAGCCCCGACAGGCTCTGTGACGTGCTTCTCCGGTGATGCGACAATGTCCGCAGAGGCAGCTTCCCGCTTCTCCGGCGATGCACCGCTCTTCGGCGATGTTATGATGACAGCGGCGGCTCAATTCCTGGGTGATTAGATGACAGCCGCTGCGGCGGCAACAAGCTTCTCGTTGTTGCGTCGCACTTCCAGCTCCCAGCAACACGCAGTCTATCAGAAGTTCCAGCACAACAGCAGGCACTTCAATTCCTTGCAACGGAATTCAGGGGGACCTGGTTGGTGAAGCCATGTATCCCTGAGACTTCAGGCAGGAGGCAAGCTCTAGTTCAAGCCCTTGCAGATTCTTCTTCAAGTTGATAGAAAGCACACTTAGTCCTTTTCTCCTCTCTTTGGTAATGAAGCAACCACTGCAGGTCAGCCCCCAAACACACAGCACAGGGGTAATCTCTTCCTTCAGCCTCCAGGTTCTTCTGCTCAGCAAAGGTTTGTCTTGATTCCCAGAAGTAATCTAAAGTTCTTGGGTCTGAGTACCAATATTTATACTTCTGGACTTGGGTGCTCACCCAGTGGTCCGCCTCCTCTGCAAGCTTCCTAGGGTTAGTCAGCTTGCTGTCAAAAAGATGCTGGCATAGCTCTGAAGGACAGTTATTTGACAAGTGCTCCCATGCTAACAAATCATGGAGCGTTTCAAACATATCCACTTTGCTACCCTTCACCCAACCATCCAATGCTCTGCAAAGTAAGACACATATTTAGGCTTTCCTGTTTTCAGTTTCTATTTTTGGTAAATTCTGGTGGGGTTTTTTCAGTGTTTTCAAGTGATTTCAACACCTTAAAAAAACAGTGGTTATCAGTGGTTACATATTTTCGCGCCATTAAAAACATCAAAAACAGTGTTTTTCCAGTGTATATGGAACATTTTGCTTTTATTATTGCTTGCTTTCTGCACTGATAGCGCATGGTATATAGAGAGTGTACATATAGTGTATATGAGGTTCAAATAGATGTTTGCAAATTAAACCTATTGTAGTACACCATACAATACTTCTTCAGTGAGTCTTTGATCATGTGTGCTCTCTCTTTCCGTCCCATGTAAACTTCTGTGAAAAGGCCCTCTCAACATTGGCACTTGAGACGGCCAACGCCAAAACAGCCAGTACACAATTTGTTTACTCTGGCCATTGACATAGCTTTCCATGCCAATACTGGATCACTTGATTATTACAATTCACAGGGCAGGTACTGCAACATTTGAGTTGAGCTGGGTGCTTATGCAGAGTTATTGAAGCAGTCAAAAATGAAGCAGCACTTTTGAAACTACGGAGGAAATGCACCTTTATAGAAGGGATCTAGAACTTGTACAGAGTACCACATTGAGGTTTAATTGACTTCAAATGCCATTGGTGGTGATAGGACATTTCTGTGCATCATTGCAAGCCATTTCTCATACATTGTAAAATAAATGTTCCTGAATTGCTCCTCAACATTGCTTTGTTACCAATTGGCAATCACTCTAAAATGGAACATGTTGCAGTGCTAAAGTCACTAAAGGTGTCGCCCAGCCTCCTCTCAAGGAGATGTTGCACATCTACACCAATTATGTGAACACTTAGTAGACAAGGGTGTTTTCAGACTCTAGTTTTTTTATTATGGCCATTACAGCAGTTATGTTTTCCTATAAAAATCTAAGAATGCAGTAGAGCGTACTTGTTTTCACATCACTATCAATATGAGAGCAAAGATCCTCCAATTTCTTGCCTTTGGCATCATCACTCTGCAAAAAATCTATAAACGGTTGCCACATGGATAATATAGCTTTCATAGCCCCTTACCTATCAGTAAAAGAATCAAATGCAGCCAAAATATCAAATATGAGTTTGATATTTCCTGAATCTCTACGATTTATAAAATAATTAAACAAGACCTAAAACGTGCTTCTAAACCCTGCATCTTTAGACGAAAGACCACAAAACTGAAAAAAGCAAAAGGAAGAAGAAACAGTATTTTAGTGGCATCCCTAAACAACAAAACTCAAGCAGAATAAAGTTAGCTCAGTCTTTATTACTGCTAGCTTGTATAACAAAGTTACATTGTATTGGCCCCTTCAGGAAGAAAAATATGACTCTTTCACTCTCTTTTTCCTATCTTTGAATGGCATTTAGTTTGTGGTTGTGCAGGTGTTTTGTCAGTGTTTATATGTTTTCACTGGTGAGGGCTATTTCTCTTTCAGTGGGGTTTTATCAGTTATTATAGGTTTAAACCTAAAACCGGACAGCCTACACATATTCCACCCAAGTGGTAGACTCCAGTGTTCAGCAATTTCTAAACCTTTGTCTGTATAACTCTGGGGTCAAATCAAATCTGGACATGAGGGCTCCCTTAATGTGGGTATAGGACAGCTGCTTCTCTGTAGGCAAATCCAACGAAGTGCCCCTCCCATCACTAACAAAGTAGCCCCACTACCCTGCTCCCCAATCCATCTCAGGGACACAGTGGACCAACATTACAGCTTCATATGCCCTAAACCATTGACCAATATCCTAATTTTTGTGAAAATATTTCACTACATCTTTGGGGATGTAATCCCTTGCTTCTAGATGCACTGGTGGTATGCTGTCACCAAAGGAAGGAATCTCCAAATGTTTGGCCTTGAGTTCCAATTCCCTCAATCCTCTCTCATGCTCAAAATGCTCCTCTTTTCCTCAAAGGCTAATTTTTTCATCTCTAATTCCATTCCAAGCTCTATTTCCTTGCTCTCTGTGTATCTTTCTGACCATTAATTTTGAGCCTAGCTAGCTCCAACTTATGCACCCTCTCCTTTTCTCTGTCCTCCATCTCTCCTGGGGACAATCCCTTGGAAGAAACACTGCTACCCACTCTGAAGGTGCTCTCCTACCAGTTGGGCCCACTGGCCCCTCAAGCTGCCCATCTAAATTCTCTGCCTCCATTGCTGGCTCCTCAGGATGCTCACCGGCATTCCTAGATTCTACCCAGGCCCTCAGCCCATTTTTGTATTCCTCTTTCCTGGTGGGGTCTTTCACAGAGATTTTAAATTGATTGCACAAAGCTTTGAGATGAGGCACAGTGTAGGTATCAATTATCTCTTCTTCCAATACAATATCTACAGATACTATTGATGCTGACTTGCTAATGGTAGCAAAAAGACTAGCAGTTCTCAAGAATCAAAAATAGAAAGGAAGTTCCAAGGAAAATTCTCTCAAAGTAAGTGGTTGTGTTATGGTCTACACTCACTAATAGCGTACTCCAATCACTGTATATGAATCGCAAATGCAAGTCCAAATCCTCACCGCTGACCACCAATGTTAGATTTAGGGGTCTCTAGTTGGCATGGGTAGGTACCTGTGACAAATAGGAACACTTACATCTAGTCAGGGTAAGAGGCTTCACTCCTAAAATAACCCCTGCTCCATCCATTAGTGGCTTGGCACAAGCAGGCAGGCTTATCTCAGAGGCAGTGTGTAAAGCATTTGTGAACACACAGTAATACAGTGACAACACTACAAATGGGCACCACACAGGTTGTATTATAAAAATAGGTATTTTATATAGACTTCACACAAGACCAAATTATAAAAATCCACAATACTGTACTCAAAAATAGTCTCTAAAAGGTTATAAAATAGCTCAATTCTCTCAAGTTGTAAATGCAACACTTTACTTTCAATGTACCTTAAATGCATAACACAAGGATAACAAAAGGGTCGCAGGGAAGTTGATGCGTCGGTTCTTTACACGCAAGGGAATGGATGCCAGAGGTTCCTTACTGCTGCGCAGGGGAGTTGATGCTCGCTTCCTTACTGTGTGGGGAGTTGATGCGTCAGTTTCTTACTGCTCTCCGGTGCTATGCGACAAGATGGCATCTCAATGCTATACTCTTCTCTGGTGAGATGCGACAAAATGGCGTCTCGGTTGCGATGCGACAACGTTGGTGTGATGTGTGCATGCCCGTTGGCCATGCAGCGACTCGATGATCTTTAGAGCCGCGATAGGCCCTGTAACGCTCTTCTTCGGTGATGTGATGATGTCCTGTGTGGCAGCATCCTGCTTCTCCGGCGATGCGCCGCGATTTGGTGTTTCGATGATGATAGCGGCTCGCTTCCTCGGCGATACAATAACAGTGGCTGCGGCGGCGACATGCTTCTTGTTGTTGCATCGTGCTTCAAGCTCCCAGCGAAGCGCAGTCTCTCAGAAGGCCCAGCACTTCAATTCCCAGCAAGGAAATTCAGGGGGGAGCTGTTTGGTGAAGTCTTGTATCCCTGAGACTTCAGGCAGGAGGCAAACTCTAGTTCAAGCCCTTGGAGATTCTTCTTCAAGTTGATAGAAAGCACACTCAGTCCTTTTCTCCTCTCTTTGGCATAAAGCAACCACTGTAGGCTAACCCCCATCACAGGGGTAGTCTTTTCCTTCAGCTTCCTGGTTGTTCTCCTTAGCAAAGGTTTGTCTTGATTCCCAGAAGTGATCTCCAGTTCTTGGGTCTATATCCCAATATTTATACTACTTTTCTCTTTGTTCTTTGATGGCGGAGAGGCCTTTGCTAGTTCTTGTCTGTCCTGTAACACTTTGTTGACAAGACTCATGCTTTCTTTTCAGTGTGTAGACTAGGGACATCAGACACACCACAGGAGGTAGAGCCAGCATTGTGGAGGGAAGGTCCTGCCCTATTAGGGTCCCAGGTGCAACTCCTCCCTCTCATCTGCATGCAGATCTCGCTATTCAGCCCTGTGCTGACTCGCTCTCTCTCCTGAAATCCCCCAGCCCATGTCACTCAAACCCCAGATAAGGAATACACAACCTAGCAGAGGCAGGCTTGGATAGTTAGGCAAGAAAATACCTACTTTCTAAAAGGGGTATTTTCAAACACAGAATGTTAAAACCAACTTCACTAAAAGATGTATTTTATCATTCTGAGTTCCGGCATACTAAACCCGAATTTCTACCTAGTTAGGAATATAAGATGTAATATTCTAACTGGCCATGCTGGCCTATGGGGCATAGGTAGCCTTGCAATAATGAATAAACGAAAATGGCTGTAATTCACTAATAGGACATGCCACATACATCAGGGCATGTCCTACCTTTTACCTACAATGCACCCTGCCCTTAAGCCTACCTTAGGGGTGACTAATATGTATAAAAGGGAAGGTTTAGGGACTGGCAAGTGGGTGCACTTGCCCAGTCAACATGGCTGTACCAGACTGCACACAGGCTCTGCAATAGCAGACCTCAGACACACTTTACAAGCTGCTCCGGTGGGTGGCAGAACCAGTGTTGCAAGCCCACCAGCAGCATTTAATTGACAAGCGTTGGGCACACGCATTACACTGTACTAGGGTCTTACAAGTAAACCAATCATGGAGTCACTAATCTATACATTAATAGGGAGCACTTGCACTGTGGCACTGAACAGCAGTGGCACAGTGCCGAAAAGCATCTAAAACCAGCAAAAACATAAGAGGCAACAGCAAAAAGTGGAAGGTAGACCCACGCCAATGATGCCAGCTCTAACAATAGCTTTTGGTTAAAGGGAGCTGCTGACGTGCAGCTCCCTATGCCCAAAAGCAGTTCTGCTTCACTTCATGTAAGTGAGAGCAGTTTTTCTGCTCTCGCTCCTTAGAAGCGAAGCGGATGTGTGATATGGCAGGGCGGGAGCATGAGCAAACTGCAATGTCCTGGGGTGAGCAACCCGGTACATTGCTGGCTATGCAGGGGTCCACTCAAGGGACTGTGTGGCCCCCTCCATCAAATTTAGAGCCCTGGGGGAGGTGGGGGCAGTGTGGGGGGAGCAGGAGCCTCCCACACTTAAACTTGAAAAATGAAGCCACGGGGAGGTGGTGGTGCTCGTGGCTGCTAGGGGGAATGAGCCCCCCCACATTTAAAGACTAAAGCCCTTGGGAGGTCCCCCACCCATAAATATTCAATGCCCCGGGGAGGTGGTGGTCCCCGGGGCAGCTTGGGGGGACAGGAGCACCCCCCCCCCCCCCCCGACCACACTTTGTTTTTTTTCCGGCAGGATTCATGCACGTACGCGAATCCCGCCAATATGTTTTTTTAAAATGCTTTTTTGGGTCTAGGGGGTCAGGGTGTTTCTACCCTGCCACCTTTTCTTGTTTTTTTACTGTTTTTCTTGTGACTCGGTTGTACAGAGTCACAAGATGGCTGCCAACACTTCCTGGTACGAGGTGTTGGTAGCCAATCAGAGTCAAGCTCCTGTTCGGGAGGGTTCACGGATATTGACAAAAGAAAAAACGCTTTTTGAATAGAAACAAAGTCTTAACTATAACCACCTACTTGCGACCGCCAGTAGGTAAAAAATATATCCACTACAAGGTTGTTTCTCCTGAACCGTTGCACAGTGGCACAAATTCTTCAGACAGCAGCTTGTAAGTCATATACTTTATTTTATTTTTATTTTGTTTTTCAATGAGCCACCAGTCCATTACTCCAACAAGTAACAATATTTTTAAAGTGCAATATTTAAACAGCAAATTATGTTGATTTCCCAGGCCGACACGTTTTGGCTTCCGCCATTATCATATCTGTTTGTGTTCTTATATAAGTCCATATTTATATGTAGAGTATTAAATGTTAGTGGAATATATTTCATTTAAATGATATTACCTTTCTATATTGAAATATTTAACATTTACTACTTTAAACTCGGTTTATATGAACAAAAATCTATATTTTTGTCTATTTTTGGTTAATAGTGCCAACTATATATTTTTCTGCTATTTTGTACTTAACTATTGCAAGTATAGGAGCATGATATTGTGGTAAAATATATTTTGAGCATAATATGTTTGTCAATGATATTGTGCCAGTGAACCAATCCATCCATCACTTTTCTGTGTACTTTTTATGGCCAATACAGCACACATTTTCTGATTTTTAATGTGATTCTTCCCTTGATTGGGAACCAGTGGTGGTCAGAGAGAGCGAGGGTGATATAGTTACATGTTCAAGCCTAACTGCTGAGTTTTTAGTAAAACACTTGGGGGCAGATTTATGAAGGGCTTGCGCCACGTTTACGCTGCCGTTGAGTGACGCAACGGCGCGGAAACGTGGCGCATCCCTGCGCCCTATTTACAACGTGACGCATCTAAGAGATGCGTCACGTTGTACAGCACTGCGCCATGAGGAGGCGTTCCTGCGCAGGGGGGGGGCGTTCCTGCGCAGGAACGCCTCCTGAAAGTGGCTGAGTGAAATCTATGAGATTTCACTCAGTCACTTTCAGGGCAATGCTGCGTCAAAACCCTGCGCCTGCTTGAAGCAGGCGTAAGGCTTGAGGCAGCATTGAAAGAATAGGCCCCCCCAGAGCATTGCTGGAGCTGCGTCGCGCTTGCGACGCAACTCCAGCATTGCGTCACTTTTACGGCACAGATGCGTGACGCATCTGTGCCGTTTTTGCCCCATGGTGCGCCGCATCATAAATGCGGCGCACCATGGGTGGCGTAGCTGTGGCGCACTGTGGCGCATGTTAACTGGCGCATTCCTCGGGATGCGCCAGTTAACATAAATCTGCCCCATATTTTGTTAGGCCCTTCTTGTACGGGATTTCCGAAATCTAGTCTTGAGGTAACTATTGTTTAGACAGTAATTTTCAGATTATCAGGGAAGATTAGAACATGGATATTCTTCTCTGTCTTTGCCACCTTGTTGGTCTGAGAGATAAAAGGAAGGGCCAAGTGAGGAGCAAAACCTAAGGATTTTACAGAAGGTGTAAGTAAGTGTGCAAAAACCTTTAGTTTTAAGGAGTTTAAATGAGCGAAGTCACATTTCCACTTAAGAGAAGAAATTCTGTATTCTGGGGTTTTAGAAGAAGAAAGTTCTCTAAAGTACAGTTTCGTAGGGTGGTGTAATTGATATGCGTTTGCACGGTGACAATTTATCTGATTAGGATCAAGTTAGTAGTTCCACTTTTAATACATGTAACCCTACCCCTCGTGGCGAACATGAAAGTAGAAGAGAACAGGCGTTTTTTGTTGGGGTTCAAGAGTCCCAATGTTTCTACAGAGGTGTCTTCTGACTGAATGTGTGCTCTTTTATACCTCTCTGGGGAGTGTGCAGTGCTGAAAGGGTAGGCTCTTGCTTTTCTGGAAAGAAGCGTCCTCTATAGTCATTACATGGATCAGTCAGCGTTATTCAAATGTACTACATATTTTCCATATGCTGCAGTCGTATCTAATGTGTCTGCATGTACATTTCCGCAGATTTTCTCAATTAGCACTCGGCCGTTCTGGCCAAACATCCCACTCTTTCTGTCAGTAAGATTATGAGTGGAACAATTTTGTAAATCTAAAATGTTTTTATGACAACACATTTTAGGTGATAACTTACTTGGCTCCGATTAACAATGGGCCAGCGTGGTATCGCCAAGGTGTGAGGAGGTTTCCTGCTCCGAGTCATCACAAGTGGCATGATGTCTCAGCATCCGGTTTCACGGGTGTGATGCATCTGGCCCATAACAGCCCCATCAGCCCCACACTGCCTCCTTCCTTCCCCATCACTCCCACCCTTCGCCTCAGAGAAGCAGAACTGACAGATGCCCTCTGACCCAATGCAGCTCCAGGGGTGGGGCTGCTCCGGCTCCCCCTAGACATATAGGTGCCAGAGGGTAGCCCACCGCACCCGCATGCTCCTCCCCACCCCCCACTCCCTGGTCTTCACTGTCCTTGCTGCTCCTGTTTACCAGTGCTCAGGTAGGTGACAAATGAGGGCCTTTAGCAAGCCGAAATGGAAGAAACTATTCAGTTTTTCAACCAAAATAACCAGGTCTGCATAGTTAACTCCAATTCCACCCTGCTCAACTTGTAATTACATGGTACAGGGGTACAACTGCTGGCGCAAATGATAAATCTGTCCCTGGAAATTCCTAACCTCCTGCCAGGTGCGATTCGTAATCAGGCCTTTATTGTCTTTTCCTGGTCAGAGTGATGCATACTGACCTAAAAGTGCAAGACTAACATCAAATATTCCTGGAAGGTAGATTTGCTTGTGAATGTAAAAATGTAGCGTGATTTATTAATATAACAGTATTATTCAGAATGATGATAAGTTAAAGAATAAACGCGCATCTGTCGCAGCCACATGCCATGTTTGCATGATTTCATGCTGAGCTCATGTTACAGCTGGTTGAACTCGTGACGCACATGCAATAGAGAACAAGAATAACACTGAAGTCATACAGTCTCTGGACATGTGCCTCAGGAAGAACTCGCACAAGCAGAAACAGATGCAGAGCACCCACTTTGGGGATTCAAACTGCAACAGCAGAAATATTCCAGTACACGAGAAATGCAAAGACAAGCGAGAAAGGGAGAGACAAGTTGAAGATGATGACAGGAAACCAGTGGAGGATGCTGTGAACAGCGCCCGGAGCAGAACACGATCATTTTGTTTCAGTGTGTACAAAACATGGTAAAAAAATCAAAGAAGCGGCAAAACATGAGACAAAAGGGGGTCAGGCGCAGTGGGTTTTATCGCTGGTGCGTGGGGCCCTTGTGAGTAAATAACGAAAGAGTAAAGCCCGTAAGATCAGTTGATGTGTACCTGGAGGGGATCTGTGAATCGCTTTTTTCTGTTGACTTAAAAAGCTCTGCTTTTCTGTGAATGCTTTAAAAGGTCTGTCCTTTGATGGATCTCTTTAAGTTTCAACAATCCTTGAGTTTGGTGTTTTCTCTGCGTGTACTCATAGGCGTTCTCTGGGGTGCTGTGTTGCACGTCAATGACACAATCTGATAATTAATTATTTAGATCATTTGCTGAACCAAGTAAGTTTTCTGAACAGATGTGAAGAACCCAAGACACAGTAGGTTAGAGCAGGTTCTCTCTTGTGGAAAAAAGAATAACGCACAGCACGATCATTTCTTCTAACTTGTAAGTCAAGGTTGTGTTGTTCTTCATCTATAAGTTTTAAAAGCTATTGGCTCAACTTCAGACAGATAACTGGGTCATTTAGACCCATGATATATTTATACAAATGTCACAAAGTGTATTGATTGAAGGAGTATGCAAACTTTTAACTTTATTCTCGAAATCAATCGGAAAGAATGACACATTTCACTCAACTTCAATGGGGCAAAGTTTTACCTTTTTCTTGCATCAATTATCTGCAGCAGGGAATGGGCTCGCCTGTTTTTACGGCTAACTCTCAGAGAAGCATTTAGCCCTCATTGTCAGTGGGTGCCCATGCACAGTCCATTCCCCCCGTTCTGGAAGTCCTGTTGGGTTATGAGTTTGGGAGGGAGAGACTTACTAACTTAATAAACCAAATTTTCTTACTCCAAAACATTGGGCCTGATTCACGAAGGTAAACATAGACCAAAAGTCTAGACCTGAAGTCTGAATTTAGACCTAAAGTTTAACTTTACTGCTAGTTAAGTTAGACTTTTGGTCTAAGTTTAGAACAAAAGTCTAACTTAGACCAAAAGTCTAACTTTACTACTAGTACTAGTACTAATAGTAAAGTTAGAATTTTGGTCTAAGTTTAGCCCAAAAGTCTAACTTAGACCAAAAGTCTAACTTTACTACAACTAACGTTAGACTTTACTAGTAGTACAGTTAGGCTTTTGGTCTAAGTTCGACTTTTGGTCTAAACTTAGACCAAAAGTCTAACTTTACTAGTAGTAAAGTTCGACTTTTGGTCTAAGTTAGACATATGGTTTAAGCTTAGACCAAAAGACTAACATTACTAGTAGTAAAGTTAGAATGTTGATCTAAGTTAGACTTTTGGTCGAAACTTAGACAAAAAGTCTAACTCTACTATTAGTAAAGTTAGACTTTAGGTCTAAACTTAGACTTCAGGTCTAAACTTAGACTTTTGGTCTAAGTTCACCTTTGTGAATCAGGCTCAATGTGCGTACAGAATCTCTGCTCAATTCCTCATAGCCATGCCCCAAGCACCAGGCAATCCTAAGAGAAGCCTGTATTATGTTTAAGTAGTACCAAGAGTTGTAAAGTCAAGTAAACAACTTAATTACATTCCCAAACCAGAAAAGAGAAAACAAGAAAAAAACAAAAGGGCAAAATAAAAAACAAGGAGATAAGGGGAACCATAGATAATATCTGTTAAAGTTTTAAGACAAATAGCATCTAAACACAGCAAAGCACTTTTAATATTGAGAAGGTTGATGTCAATATGAATAACAATCTATTTATGTATACAAATGCAGTTGCATCTTTATTAACAAATTCACCTGTTGTGAACTCCACATCAACCTCAACTATATATAGTCAAGCAAGCTCTGAGGCCCAAGGTCACTGATTGACAGGTCACAGATAGGATTGCATGTAGCCGTGCAGACAATCGTGCAAGCAGGAAACCCCAGATCAATCCTACAGATTTCAAGTTTAAAACCCAACTGCAGCCAAGGGAAGCAGACCCGCTCAGATGGATTCACATTTTCAACATTAAGGAAGGTGAGCAGACACTGCAATTGATTGAAAGTTCTGCTAAAGTCCGTCTTGAAGCAGCCATCACAGAGGGTTAAGGGACAATATCCGAACCGTAGTAAAGCATGTTAAGTATATAAAAATATTGAGAAGCGTAAAAAGATAACCTAACTGCCCTGCCACTGACAGAAATCATTCATATTACTTGTTTTTTATGTTCTAGCTGAGTAGTCATAAGGTGGTCTTGGCAACGATCCTGTGGAGGTCACCTTTTTTTTCATAGTCAGTACACTAGGACAGGTGAATATTTATTGTATGGCCCTTTATGGCTTTGAGGATGCTATTTTTGTGGTAAAGCTATCCTGATTGGGCCGAGTAGGCACCTCAATCTTATTTTTCTGTCTGAAAGAATTTCCTGGTGCCACTGGTATCTTCAAAACTTTTGTATCTGAAATGAGTGAGAAGTGTTGGTCACTTTGACCTCTGGGTGACACAGATGGTGCGCTTGGCCCCTGGGTGTAATACATGGTGTGATTTGGACATTTAAGGAAAAAGATTTGGAACTAGGAGATTAGGTGTAACTTGTGTTTGGCTATGAAGACATCAATACACTAATGACCGAGGTCAGTTTAGGGCATTCAATTTTAAAAGAGCTGGTGTATAGCTTATCGCAATTTTCTCTCAACAGACACACCTCCCACTTCTCATCAGTAAGGGGTAGGGAATACACCAGTCAGTGGCCCATCTTAAAACAAGCCCGCTCCCTATCCAGACAGAAGCGAAACCCACACCCAAATGTGGTGAAAAAAAATATGTGATAGCGCGATAACACCTCACGGGCGCACCACCAATGGGACCCCTGGTAGGTACTCACCAGGACGGCCCTGTTATCATCATCGGTGCTATCGGGCTTAAAGAAAAGTGTCCAAATGAAAACCAACTGTGTTACCAGTAATAGGTGCAGTGGAAAAACATACAAAAACAGTGATGTCACACAACATAAACCATATATACACAGAACCCCGCAAACAGCATGAGTGCTGTTTGCGGGGTTCTGTGTATATATGGTTTATGTTGTGTGACATCACTGTTTTTGTATGTTTTTCCACTGCACCTATTACTGGTAACACAGTTGGTATGTGATAGCGCGATAACACCTCACGGGCGCACCACCAATCGGACCCCTGGTAGGTACTCACCAGGACGGCCCTGTTATCATCATCGGTGCTATCGGGCTTAAAGAAAAGTGTCCAAATGAAAACCAACTGTGTTACCAGTAATAGGTGCATTGGAAAAACATACAAAAACAGTGATGTCACACAACATAAACCACATATTCACAGAACCCTGCAAACAGCATGAGTGCTGTTTGCGGGGTTCTGTGAATATATGGGCTAGCTTCAGGTGGAACAGCAAGGGTTGTAGCACTAGTTATCTCCTCTTCCACTCTTTGCTTATTGCTACCCCTCACCCAATCCCTTGTATACACCATTGTTTGTTTGTCTCCATGTGGTACCTTAGATCCTTGGATTACCCTAGGTGTCCAGCTATTCTGTTTATTATAGGGAGCAGATGTAGACCGAGTACTTCTGTAATTATATCCTTCCCCCTGTATGACTTTCTCCTACTAATCTGTAACTTGTTGTATGGTTGCATGAGATCTGTGGTTCTGCGAGTTGTGTGTATTTCCATGTATGCACCTCTCAACCCTTTCCTCCTGGATTGGAGCATGTGGAATTGGGGTATTGGATGGAACCTCTGCTACCTCTGTGCTGGCAGTACCAGGCCGGATTTCAATAGTGACTCACCGTTCTCAACCAATGAGGCTAAACGCTGTTCTAACCCTTCTAGGCATATTTTCACAAGATGGTTTGCCTTTAATATAGCCTCTTCTATATCTATATGTAAATCATAAGTTGATCCATTTGGGGAACCCAGAGTGTTAGCCGGATCAATTACATTAGATGGCGATTTTTTTAATTTAGATTGGTGCTATTGTCTCATCCCTCCCCTCTTTCGTTTGACTGGTGGTTCTTTTGGTGAGGTGACACTATTGTTTAAAGCCCCCTAGGTCACTTGCAAAGGATCCAGAGTCCTAGGGTCTAGGGAGTCGGTGATTAGGTTGCTGGGGAGAAAGTCTCTTATAGTGAAGCCACCATTAGGTTCTCCGAGGGGCAGTCTGCGTTCTGTTAATGCAATTTCATTTGACCGTACATTAACAGCCCTTACGAAGCAGGAGTCAAGCATTGCAATAGTTTTCCCTCGTGTTTCCACTTGCTTGGTCTTCCTTTTCCCCATGAAAATACGATTGTTAGTTCCTGGTGCTCAATGCTAGAGGGATGGCCCAGCCAAGCCTCTTCTGGGCTCTGTAGTGCATGGATGAACCAGCCCTTGGCCCAGGCATCGTCCTCATACCTCCTGTTCTGTATTAGAAAGCTGTCCTTAAGAGCACGAAAGGGGCATGTCCTTTATCCAGGGCTTGGGATCATTGTGGTTGTCTCCTGGACCGTAAAAAAGACTGCAGGGATCTAGGCAAAAGCAACTAAACCCGCCGCGTGAGCATGCCATGCTTAAGAGTGCCAGAAAAGCGTGTTCTTTCTCTGGGGCAGGTGGTTGTTGCAGACCTCTCCTGGACCATAAAGAAACTTGGAGAGATCCAGGCAAATGTAGCTACACCCACCGTGAAAGTATGCCATGCTTAAGAGTGCAAGAGGGGTGTGTTCTTTCTCTGGGGCTTGTGGTTGTGGTGGTCCTCTCCTGAAGCCAAAAACGGCTAGCAAGTCATACAACACAATGCAACAAGACAACTTGCTGCCCTGCGTTGCATGACAGGGAGAAGGCAGGAAAGTGCTGTAGCTACTAATTATTTTTTATATTTATTTTATTATTTGTAAGGCACGACGAATCATCCCCAGAGGGATCTCTCGGCACCCAGGTGACTTACAGACCAAGGAGTGTGGTAGAGCGGCTGCTTCCTAGATTAACCAGGTTTTAGTAATTTCCTGAAGTGCGCCATGTTGTTGCGCAATCGATGTTTTCTTGCAAGACATTCCAATATTTCGGGGCCAAGTGGGAGAAGGCAACACCTCCCATCTTACTTTTTTTGATTCTACTGGGGTGGAGCAGCTTATGGCCCCCAACTGCAACTTGCAACCTGATATGTACCATTCTAGCTTTCTACCCAGATATGCCGGGCCTACTCCATGGAGAGATTTAAATACAAGGCATAGAAACTTGAAGAGAGACCTCTTTCTGATAGGGAACCAGTGTAGTTCTCATAGCGGAGGCAATGATGGTGTGCTCGCCGGTTTATTGAGGGCCAATCGTGCAGCCATGTTCTGGATAGCCTGTAGTCATGACCGCAGATCTTCTCTGATCCCTACCAATAAAGAATTCCCATAATCCAGTCTGCTGACCAAAAGCGCCTGGATGAGAGTCCTTCTAGAGGGCAGGGGGATCCATGGAAAGATCTTGCTGAGCATACACATTAGGCCAAAACATTTGCCAGAAAGCTTTTTGACGTGTACTTCCATGGATAATTGGTCATCTATTATGAAGCCCAAGTTTTGGGTGTGGGGACTGTCCCCAATTCAACAAGCCACGACTCCGACGACCATAACTCCTTGGCTTTCCCCAGTAGCAGGATTTCAGTTTTCTCGGAATTCAGCTGTAGGAAGTTAGACCTCATCTATGTAGCAATTTTTATCATACAGCTCTTGAATTTATCCCTGGTCACGTCAGGGTCCTTCTCTATGGGGACTATTATCTGGTTGTCGTCCGCATAGGAGATTGTCTGGAACCCGCGTGCTCTAATTATTGAGGCCAGGGAGGACACATAAATATTGAATAGGGTAGGGCTTAGTATGGAACCCTGTGGTACCCCCTTATCAATCACTGTTGTCTGGGACAGATAAGTGTCCAGCTGTATACATTGTGATCTTTCATACAGAAAGCTTTGCAGCCATTCTAGGGCCTGCCCTCCGACACTAAACTCACAAAGTTTGTCCACTAGGATTCTGTGGGATATGGTGTTGAAGGCTGCCAACAGATTCAAAAGGACCAACATCGTTGAAGTGTTCTCATCCAATAACATTCTTATACAGTCTGTCACTTCCGCCAGAGCGGATTCTGTGCTATAGCCAGCGCGGAACCTGGATTGCGATGAATCAAGAAGGTCATGCTGTTCCAAATAGTCCGATAGCTGTCTGTTAAACTGAGCTTCCAGGATTTTGGAACAGCACGGAAGAAGTGAAATGGGTCTGTAATTTTGCAAGTCTGAGGGATCCCCGGAGGCTTTCTTAGGCAGTGGCTTAATAAAAGCATGTTTCCATTTTACCGGGAATACTGAGATTTTAAGCAAAAGATTGCATAATTCCGTGATTGGGCTGGCTAGGACACTTGCCAGATCTGAGATAATCTGGGGAGGGGCCTCATCAGAGGGTAATCCTGACTTGCTATGAGCTAGTAGAGGGAGTACTGAGTCCACCGTAATGGTTGAGAACGATTCCAGAATGGAACGCGGGGCTTGTCCTTGAGAGGGTGTCATTACTCCTGCCTCCTCTTCAGCATCAAAGGAATTATAGATTTGATCAATCTTTTGTGTGAAATGGGCCGCTAATTCATCACATCGTTTTTGAGAGGGTGGAATTGAAATGTTAGATATTCTCGGGCTAGTAAATTCTTTAAGAATTTTGAAGAGCTTTCGAGGAGTGTTTTGCCTCAGATATTCGGGTGCCTTGGTTGGATCTTCTTACGGTATTACACTTCATTAGGTAAGTTCTATGTATCACTTTGTAAATCCGCTTATCCTCCTCAGATTTTGTTTTTATCCATTTCCGTTCTTTACCTCTACAAATAGCTTTCTCTGCCTGCAGACCTTCTGTGTACCAGGCGCTGGGGCAGCTCTGCCCTGTACTCTGACTGATTCCATAGTTCCTATGGTATCAAAAGCATCTGTTATTGCCGTCCCTAGCTTCTGCAGGGTAATAAGTACAGTCCTTGCAGTCGCTTATCGATGGTGGGCGAAATGCCTCACTCAAGGATGTTGGAGTCACCTTCCTCCATGCCCTTCGTAGTCTCTTACGCCCTTGAGGTTTATTTGCTCTTGTTGTGATGGCCAAGGAGAATGCCTGGGCGTGATGATCTGTTCAACCTAGTTCTAAAGGGGCTTCTACTCTGATCTCCTTCATATCAGTGAATATATTATCCAGCGTGTGGCCCGCTATATATGCGTGGCGCTGCTTATTTTAGGAAGTAAGCCTTAGGGTTTCCTCCGCTGCTAATAGGCTTACAGAATATGAGTTGTCTGTCAAATCTAAGTGATGGTTAAAGTCTCCTAAAAGTAGAAAAATATTCGTTTGTAAAATGTAAGGGGCAAGATTTTCCATAAGTGCAGTGCAAAAGGATTTCTTGTTTCCCCCCCTGGGGATGATAGACTACCGCTCCCATGAGCTTCATGTCTTGGCTTACTTCTGTGGAAAATATCATTAGTTGGTGTGAGGATGGTGTCCAAAACTTTGAGATGGAGAGCTGTATTGATTGCAATAGCCAGGCCCCCTCCCCTTTTGCCTACGCTATCTGATCTTACTACTGTGTAATGTGGTGCGAAGGCAATTGCTAATGCCGGCATGGAATCCTTGTGAAGCCAGGTCTCTGTAAAAAAACAAATGTCTGGTTTTAGGTCCTCTAAAAGATCCCAAATCTCTGTGGCATGCTTTGAGATGGATTTGGCATTTAGGTATAGGCCTAGGAGGTTGGTTCTATTTCCTCCCTTCTTGCGCCTACTTTCCTTGGGGATCTGATTACTTAATGATTGTCAACCTACTGCATGGGATCTAAGGGGGGCTAAACTAGGCTGTTGATGCTTTGTAACCCAGTCACAGAGTGGGCATTGGTTTAAGGGAGAATTGTTGTCAATAGATCAAGTGAACTTTTAAAATATAAATGTGGTTAAGGTAATAGTGTGGTTAAAAAAATGCTCCCGTTTGACAAAGAGCAATGCGTGAGATTAAACAGTGCCAGTTAAAATGCAATGAGTATTATGCAAGGATGCTCACACCTTCAACATGTGTCGCGCTACAAAATTACAGAGACCTGCTGCTCCGCTGCGCGTCCGAAAACGCAAGGATTTTATGCCCTGTTGTCTGAAAAAAGACTAGCACGCTGCCTGTCCCAAGATGGCACTTCTGCGCTGCCCTCTACCTCCGGCTGCCTCTCTCCACTCAATCGGTCGTGAACACGGACCGTGGTGGACCGGAGAGTAGCCAACAATAGATCAAGGGAGCTTTTAAAACATAAACATGTTAAGATAATAGTGTGGTTAAAATAATGCTCCTGTCTGACAAAGAGCAATGCGTGAGAATAAACTGTGCCAGTTAAAATGCAATGAGTATTATGAAAGGATGCTCACACCTTCAGCATGTGTTGCACTCTAAAATTACCGAGTCCTGCTGCCAATATTCGGCAAATTCCTACCCTCTCTAAGCACTGGCTCTAAGTGCTGCCTAGTGCCAACAGAAAAACACACAAGGTGATGGACGGAATGTTGCACATTGCCAAAACATTCACCCCCAGTCACAGACCTGGCTTTAATCCATCGTTATTTTACTCACCACGCCACCCCAGATCAGACATGACCATATGCAAATCAGTCTTGACCCTGTTCCTCATGGGAACAGTCCAGCCCGAACTGCCAAGCCATGTCTTCCCTGGACCGGAATCAAGCATCCTAGGACCGGTTTCTGGCTATCAGCCGTCATCAGCCAGGATAGCTGTGGCGTAGTGAGCATGTGACCCTCGTCTGGGCATATACTTCCCACATAGGCGGAACAGCAGAACACACAAGGTGATGGACGGAATGTTGCACATTGGCAAAACATTCACCCCGAGTTCACAGATCTGGGTTAAATCCATCGTTATTTTGCTCACCACACCATCCCAGTTCAGACATGGCCATATTTTTTATTTTTTTTATTTTAGGAGTTTTCTATAGCGCTGGCCAGACCCGAGGGTATCGGAGCACTTTACATCAGGATATGAGGAAGTCAAATACAGAGTCAACGAGTAAAATACACAGAAAGATAGGCAGTCAGATAGCCCACAGGCAATGAGGGTTGAGGTATGACACTGAGGAATGTGGTTCAGGGGATCGGAGGTCCTTGTTGAGGTAGAACGGTCAGGGAGAATTCTTGCTGGTGCGGCAAAGTGTTATCCCGAGAGATTCTCCTACTGGTGTAGACCCCATGCGATGGGGAAGATAGAGGGGATGAGGTAGGTTGCGGTGCGTGCGGTCTGATGTGTGACATGTTAGAGCTTGAGAGTTACGTAATTGGGTTCGGGAAGGCACGGGGGAGGTAGAGGGATTTTAGGTGGCTTTTTAACTTTAGAAAGGAGGGAATAGTTCTGATGTCCACGGGGATTGAGTTCCAGATTTTTGGAGCATTTCCTGCAAAGAAGCGGGTTGCCGTTTTCTGTATGTGTGTTTTCAGGGGGATGAGAAGGAGGGAGTTGGAACTTCTGAGACTTCTGGATTGACCAGCTTTCTTGAGTTTCGAGGCTAGGTATTCTGGCTTCCCTGTGTGCAAGGCTTTGTGAGTGAGGCAGGCCATTCTGCAGCTGCCCTGCATTTCCACTGGGCGCCATTTTAGATCTCTGAGTGCAGGAGAAATGTGGTCACATTTTTTTACTCTGGAACTCCGGAGACCATTCTGGCCACTGCATTGAGGGTGGTTTTTAGGGGTGCTACGTCGGAGAGAGGTGTACCAGAGAGGATTGCGTTCTTGTAGTCCAGTCTGGATAACACAAGAGTTTGGGTGGCTTGTTTGAGATCCAAAGGTAGAATGTAGGGTTTGATTTTGTTGATCAGCTTCAGATTGAAGAAGGCGCTCTTAGCGGAGTTCTTGATGTGGTTGGTCATGGATAGCTTGTGGTCCAGGGTGATTCCCTGTGATTTTACTGAGTTTGCCAGGGTGAGATTCGCGTTGGGAGTATCATTGACTTTCAGCCACTCCATCAGTTGTGGGTTTTCTTCCTCGTTAGAGATGAGGAGGATCTCAGTTTTACCTTGATTGAGTTTAAGGTGGTTCGATGATAGCCACTCTTGGACTTCTTTGAGAGTATTATTGAGTGTTAGAATGTCATTGAGGGAGGAGTATCCAGGTATATCTGGGTGTCATCTGCGTATAGATGGAAGGGGATGTTGACTTTATTCAGGATGGAGGTGAGGGGTACCATGTATATGTTGAACAATTGCCGGGAGAGAGCAGATCCTTGGGGGACGTCTCTGTTCCTGTGCCTCATGGGAGCAGTCCAGCCCAAACTGCCAAGCCATGTCTTCCCTGGACCGGAATCAAGCATCCTAGAACCGGTTTCTGGCTATCAGCCGTCATCAGCCAGGATAGCTTGACTCCAGTGGCGTAGTGAGCACGGGACCCATGTCTGGGCATACCCTTCCCACATAGGGCGAACAGCAAAACACACAAGGTGATGGACGGAATGTTGCACATTGGCAAAACATTCACCCCCACTCACAGATCTAGGTTTAATCCATCATTATTTTGCTCACCACGCCACCCCAGATCAGACATGGCCATATTCAAATCAGTCTTGACCCTGTGCCTCATGGGAACAGTCCAGTCCAAACTGCCTTGCCATGTTTACCCTGGACCAGAATCAAGCATCCTAGGAGCGGTTTCTGGCTATCAGCCGTCATCAGCCAGGATAGATTGACTCCAGTGGCGTAGTGAGCACAGGACCGACATCTGGGCATACCCTTCCCACATAGGGCGAATAGCAAAACACACAAGGTGATGGACGGAATGTTGCACATTGCCAAAACATTCACCCCCAGTCAAAGATCTGGGTTTAATCCATCGTTATTTTGCTCACCACGCCATGTCAGTTCAGACATGGCCATATGCAAATCAGTCTTGACCATGTGCCTCATGGGAAAAGTCCAGCCCGAACTGCCAAGCCATGTCTTCCCTGGATCGGAATCAAGCATCCTAGGAGCGGTTTCTGGCTGTCAGCCGTCATCAGCCAGAATAGCTTGACTCCAGTGGCGTAGTGAGCACGGGACCAACGTCTGGGCATACCCTCCCTACATAGGGCGAACAGCAAAACACACGAGGTGATGGACGGATGGGGGTGAATGTTTTGCCATTGTGCAACATTCCGTCCATCAATTGTTCTTTTTGCATTTGTCACCCTGTGTGGTATGGGTATGCTCAGACGTGAGTCCCGTGCTCTCCATGCCACTGGAATCAAGCTATCCTGGCTGATGAAGGCTGATGGCCAGAAACCGGTCCTAGGATGCTTGATTCCATTCAAGGGAAGACATGGCTTGACAGTTCGGGCTGTACTGTTCCCATAAGGCACAGGGTCAAGACTGATTTGCATATGGCCATGTCTGAACTGGGGTGGTGTGGTGAGCAAAATACTGATGGATTAAACCCAGATCTGTGACTGGGGGTGAATGTTTTGCCATTATGCAACATTCCGTCAATCAATTGTTGTTTTTGCTAGTGCCATCAGAGGCACCCTTATGCCATTGTACAAGGGTGCCTGCATTACAGCCATGATGATTTTTGTGCATGATGAGGCACCCTAGCATTTTGATATATCCCGAGGTTTATTATTCTTAGTAAATCTGGCAATGCACCAAAAACTGTGGTTGAATGCATGGGAAGACCCACACTAACCACATGGAATGCCTTCCCTAGGAAGAGTAATGTAAGGCAGCAGCTTGCACTGCCCTGTGTTACTCCAGATTTACCAAGGCAGGCAGAGCTTTGCGTGCCTTCGTAAGTCTCACTGAAGCCTTTGCTTGTATTGTCTTGTGCCACCTTGCCTGATACAGTGGCATTGCAAGGGCTTCATAAATCCTTGCCCAGGCATTTAAAATAGAGTTGGGGACTCTGATGACACAAACTTATACTTTCAGGAATAAAATTCCGCTTGACCCATCTTAAAATAATTTTCCAAGTTACCTCTAATTCGAAAGTTCTGTGACTTTAAAGGGAAGTACTGGGTGACTTGAAATGTCTTCACATTGTATCGCAGGGGTTATGTTAACTCGCATAGAACACTATTCTATGTGTTATAAAATGCTTCTCAACTTTGCTCTTTATGCACTCTGGCTTCACCTGAAAAGCCTCCTGAATGTGAGAAATGTCTTCAGTGACCCAAAGTGAAGACCTCTGCTGCACCAGGTAATTGTGATCAGTCCTATAATGAGAAATGTGTCGCAACAAGTTCAGCCATCCCCAGAAGCTGGTTTCAAAATTGCATTCTCTGAAATGAATTTTGTATCAGAGTAACAGTACCGAAGAAGCCTGCCTACTTGGGTGTTCTGTAATTGAATTTCTTCGGACACCTTGTGTGCAGCAGTCCATCGTGTTTTTCACAGACTCTTTTGATGCTCCAGCTAATGGAATATTCTTTGAAACCACCTGAATGAGGAGAATTATAATGAAAGTTGTGCATGGTTAACGCTTACTTTCAATACATACACGCACCTTATGCACCGGGCAGTTAAGAAAACCTGTGAGTGGAAGTTTAGGTAAAAAAGACCACTCTTGAGAGATACTTCCGAAAATAACAAATGCCATTTTTTTATGATTCAGACTGTCACTGTTCTTTCTGACATAAATGTGTCGCTCTATACGTTCTTTCAAATAAATACTCAACATCTTTTTATGAATGATAACATGTTCAATATGCTGATTTTTATTTGTAGAGCCAAACTGATTCCTACATTTGTTTTTGGGAGTACAAAACACAAGTGGGGCTTTTTTCCCCTAATGTTTGGAGATTAACTCCATAGCGATTCCTAAACTTCTGGGCATATTTTAATACACAATGCTTTAATTATGAACCATTTCCCTGTGCTATACTGTAAGAAAGACAGATAGACACACACAAACACACACGCACACACACACGCACACACACACACACACACACACTAACATGTAAATATTATATAGAGGGTGTATTATGCTGTTTATTTCCATTGTTGGATGTAAGGTGGGACATGACCCAAGCATGGGGAAACCTCACGTGAGTCATGGTGCCTCTAACCTACCTCAACAATGGTAAGAAATTGCATATTATACTCTGCACAACTGCACGTTTGATATAAGCCATATTATGTTTTCATGTATATTTGTATAAACAAAAATTTAATTAACCGAAACCATGTTGCAAGGTGTTATATTTATGCCTTGCATCACAGTGAAGAGACTTTGTGATTTATTAGGATGGCTGTTTCTTGTGTAAATTAATTTTTACATGAAATCGGTGAGACAGTAATACATGCATTTCCATTATCAATTTTGATACACTGTGGTAATAAACTCAAATTTGATATTTGACTGAAGTAATACATTTGTGAATGCATGTGTAACAGTAGAGTTCCCTAAATGTGTTATTGGCCCACTTTTATATTCACCGTTATGACATACAATGAAAAATTCAAAGGTTGAAGTCATAGTTAACTTTGCTTTAAAGACCTTAACATTTCCAAAATGTATTGAAAAACAAACTAAAAAGGGTGCCAGCCTTGTGCATTGTATATGACCTCAGATATCACATAATGTATGACATGTTAAAAGACATCATTGATGGCATCACTGAGAACATTTTGCGTTACATCATTGATGATCATATTGATAGTATAACTTAAGACAGCACCCCAAGTATTCAGTAGTCTGCTTTTTGGCCCAGACCCTTTGCCCAACCCTCTGTGAGTTACTAAGCAACACTGTGCACAGCCTTTAGCCGGGCACAGTTTGGTTGCCTGTAGGGCATTGGGATAGTTTCAGGCCCTATGTTCAATCCTCCAGTGGCTGCCAATGCAACTGTATTTTACATTCCATCATGTACAAAGGGGGCTGGCTTCAGCGCCTGACCTATAGCTCGGCCCAACATTCCACAGGTTGCCCTCTACTGCTATGTCATGGCCTATACCCAAGTGAATGATTCAGAAAAGGGGGTGGTGATGGACAGAGTGTCTGAATTAGGCAGAACACTCGTACCCAGTCAACAGATCAGGGCTTGATCCATCATCGTTTTTTAGCTCACTGCAGCATCCAAGCTCAGAACCTGGCTACATGCAAATTAGTCTGTCCCTGGCCCAGTGCATCATGGGAACAGGGCAGACCAAACTACCAAGCCAATTATTTTACTGGAAAGGAAACAAGCTTCCAGGGACCGGTTTCTGGCATTACATCCGTCTTCGGCCCGGCTTGCTTGAATCCTGATGGTGCAGTGAGCAAGGGACTCATGTCTGAGCATACCCTTCCACACTTATGGTGGACAAAACGATTCAGAAAAGGGGGTGGTGATGGACAGAGTATCTGAATTAAGCAGAACACTTGTACCCAGTCAACAGATCATTGCTTGATCCATCACCGTTTTTTAGCTCACTGCACCATCCCAGCTCAGAACCTGGCTACATGCAAATTAGTCTGTCCCTGGCCCAGTCCATCATGGGGTTCTGAGCTGGGATGGTGCAGTGAGCTAAAAAACGGTGATGGATCAAGCCCTGATCTTTGGACTGGGTAAGAGTGGTCTACTTAATTCAGACACTCTGTTCATCACCACCCCCTTTTCTGAATCATTTTGTCCACCATAAGCGTGGAAGGGTATACTCAGATGTGAGTCCCTTGCTCATTGCACCATCAGGATTCAAGCAAGCCGGGCCGACGACGGCTGAAATGCCAGAAACCGGTCTCCGGAAGCTTGTTTCCTTCCCAGTATAAGAATTGGCTTGGTAGTTTGGTTTGCCCTTTTCCCATCATGCACTGGGACAGGAACAGACTAATTTGCATGTAGCCAGGTTCTGAGCTGGGATGGTGCAGTGAGCTAAAAAACGGTGATGGATCAAGCCCTTATCTTTGGACTGGGTAAGAGTGGTCTGCTTAATTCAGACACTCTGTTCATCACCACCCCCTTTTCTATACCCAAGTGAAGCAAATATTGGCAGAAGGGCCTGGCCTTTGACAATCCTTCAGCAGGCAATCAACATCTTTTATTAATGGCCTTCAGTGGAGGACATAGGAGTTTGGCCATAGAGTCTGACCCATGGCTATGTACCCAAACTTCACAAGGGCAAACCCCCACTGGACACAACCTCCAGCTTTCAGATGCTCATGAAAAGCCAACCGCTGCACACATGCATCAGTTCCTCACAGCAGAGATTACCAGGAGGACTTGGAATGCAGCCCAACCCTGTGGCAAGCCAGGTCCTGAAATCATTGGCTGGGCACGGTAGTAGTTGGCTGTTAGGTCTGACCTTACACCCTTGATGCATAGGCCCTTTTTCCCATGTAATTATCCACAGTTTTCTGCTGACAGCATCATAGATTATGTCAAAAGTGATGTAATTAGGGGTTTCATCAATCATATCCCTCATCAGGTCATGAGTGATGCTTTAAATTAGGTCATAAGTAGAACTTGGCATTGGTGCAAGTTATTGTTAGTTTATCTAACCATAATTTTGGTGAATTTCAGTGGTTTGTAAGTTTGACTTTAAAACCATAAATGCATTTTAATGGTATTCCATTCAATGTAATGTTGTTTTTAATATATGTTAAGGTCTTATACGCAATCTAATCATAATGTTACTTAATCTTTGTATTTTTCCGTGAATTTGTGTGAAAGTTTGATCATATAACGCATGAAACTGTTCCTTGCATCTGTTCTAATATTTACATCCAAACCTCTCAGCACACAGCCTTTGGGTTAGCACGAAGGGGGTGGTTGTGGGAGCCAATCCATGCAGGGCATGATCTTCAGTTTGCCAACTCCTGCATCCCTCCCTCATTGGCAGCCACCATAGAGTGCACATAGCTTTTGTTAACTTATTAATTAGATGCTTCAAAATACCTTTTGATTTAACTATGTATTTCTCATTTGAAGAGGCATTGCTGGAAACTGGTTAGTTTTCCCTTGACACCGATGCCTCTTTCAGATAGATCCCTCCTCTTAGCTCATGGTTGCATCGCAATCCATGAATTGGAATCCTAGTAGACATCAGAGAATCTGTGTTTTGTGATGTGGGTGCCCCCCCTGGCATGGGTTGAACCCCAGAGTTGGCCAAACCAAATGTGTAGATTCTTCATTTTCTTCGGGGATGTGGGTGGTTAAGGCCCCTGAGGGGGAGTGCAATCCCCCCCCCTAGCGAAGGGACCGTTTGGCATCCATTTTATTTTTTACTTCTACTGCTCAAGGACTTTCAGGATTTCCTCTACCCAGGCAGCACAGCAAAGAAAACATAGGGGGCCATTTCTCCATAACATATGCTGTGTTAGGTGAAAGTAACAAGTGAATGACACAATGAGTAATCAACGATGAAGTGGATTCACCCATTTCTGAATGATATATGTTGAAGATGTGGGAAATAAAGTTTGAATGGAACAATAAATGATCAGTGACTGAAGTGGGCTGACACATTGTCCTGTGCTTTAGTCGGCAGAAAGCAAAATGTGATTGAATGGCTGAATAAGTGACTAGTGGCTGAAGTGGGAACACCCCTTGCCCCAAGATGTATGCAATGCTCGAAATTAATTACACGTGAATGCAAAATAACTGATCAATGACTGAAGTTGGCTCACCGATTGTCACATGATGTATGGTGCTGTGGCTGAAAGTAAAATGTGACTAGCACAATAAGAATATTGAAGTTTTCCCATTCTGTCCTTCATTAAGGTAATAAACGTTATGTAGATAACTTCTGTAAAGGGATACAGATCTTAGGTGAACTATACAAATATGGCACTGTCATTTGTGGTATAATTTGAAAGCACCATAAAGGATTGTACAACGAACTGCTCGCTGTGCAATTCTCATACGGACAGGAAGTGTATGTGCTCACTAGACTTCATAATGAGAGATTTTCTAGGAACATAATTCGGGGTCAGTTGGCAAAGGTCCACAAGCCCACCTGTATACTTGATTATCACAGATACTTGGATGTAGTGGAAAAAAATGGCAGCTTCTTCAACCATATAATACGAGTCATAAAACTTGCACCTGATATAAGAAGTTGGCTAGATACCTGATTCAGTTGGCAACATAACATGCATATGTTGTCTAATGGCAGATCACCATGAGAAGATGAATGTCCTTTCTTGGCTTTCAATTAGCGGTTATTGAAAGCCTTACTGCAGTTCAAGCAGTAACCTCCACTTAATCTGTTGTAGTACACTTGAAAGGCCCTCTACAAACCTCATTCCTGCAACAGAGTAAAAAAGTCAAGGATATATCTGAGGCAGAGTTTGTGCTTGGCAAGGATGTAGAGGAGAATATATTATTGTCTCCAGTGCCCATCTCAGTCTGGCACTTTTTTTAACAAGCTTCACTTTGTACCACACAAATGTGAAGTTCTGGGAGTCTGTTAGAAGTGAAGCACACAGATTAAGGGTTAGTGTATGGCCCAAATTAAGGTTCATCGAAACAAAATTTATATGGTTTATCATTTGAGCAGCTATGTAGTTTTTTCAATGTTACCATCTAATTTGTGAATAACTACTGTCATATTATTCCTAAATTGGAATTAAGCCAACCTGTCTTTACTGATTTCAGTTAAGAGAAGACATTGGTCGTGTTTTTTACTGCTTGCCAACTTCTTTCCCCATTGAAAATAGGGGTGTGCTAAATTATTGTTACTGGTTTTTGATTGATTACATGACATTTTTTTTAAAAAAAGGATGCAAAAATATGAGTAATTACACAACGTGCATCTATATCCCTGTAGGAAATTCATCTGTTTTTGTGTGATCACACCATATTTTCTGCCCTATCTGCTTTAATTGCTTTAGAACCCTGTGCATTTTACTTCTGCTAGCCAGGAGTAGAGTATCTCTGCTCCCTCTTTACACATTGATTAATTGACTTATTCCTAATTGACACTCTTAACTTATCTACAAGTCTGTAGTATGTGCTATAGAAAGTGCACACACGGCATGGAAGATAAATGACACTGGACTGCAGCAACTACTGTGCTATTGTGTAGCCTAACAGCTGCAGTGTAAAACCCAAAATGCAACCTTTCAAAATAACTCTTTTTGACAGGTAAAACCTCTCTTTTAAATATTAATAAGTCAGCCCAGTCTTAGCCTTTGTAACCCACATGATAGGGAGTGTAGAATTTAAAAGCATGACATGCAGAAAACTAATATTGCATTGTTCCTACAGTGACAAGGCCCAAAAAGCTATTTTTACTGTGTCAGGTCTAAATGTCCTATGTAGAAAACCATAGCACATTTTAAAATGCTAATATTGCAAAAAAATACCTAAATGTTAACTCGGTTAGAAAATGTTTATGAAAAGTTTGTTGATTTTCCATATTAAAGATGCCACCCACTCAGGTAATAAATCTAGGTAAAATGCCACTGCCATTCAAAATTACCCAAACAGTATATCTTATGTTAAAATGTCTCCTGAAATTATGCGAGGTGGCCTAAAACATGATACAAGTAATTTCATGTAAATAGTGTCACTCAAAATTGCCAAACTTAAGACAATCATGCTGGTGTCATTAAAATGTCACCCACAACTATAGTTAGATGATGGGTAATAGTTATGATGGGCTGTGTAATTTTATTATGCTGGAACAAATCTTGACTAATTGTTTTAATTTGTTAAGTGCACATCTTATATACTCCAAGATCCCTGTACCCAGAGAGCTTGGGAAAGAAGTCTCAGTACAAGAATGTCCAGGAAGGTACTTTGGAGTCACCGTAATAAGAGTGGTACAGGTTCCTCTCAGCAGAGGGAAGGTCATAAAGGAAAATACAGAAAAGTTTGGCAAAGGGCCCTTCCTTTGAGGGGAGGGATTTACAAATGACTTCTTTGTTCTATATTTTTATTGTAATCATAAAATAGAGATCAAGATTACAATTAGTACATGGAAGAAAATGGCATATCAGAAGTACATACTTTAAAGGCAAAAGGATAAAAATAGTAATATTACCATCATAACTGTAAAATTCAATCTTAAGAAATGAGGTAAGTAAGAAGTGAGTAAATTACATGTCTAACATTAGACACTTTTGTATTTTAAATGAGAGTAAACTGAGAGAAGGAGATGATAGGAGAGGAATAGAAGAAGAAGAAGGAGACAAAAAGAAAAAGGAAAGAGAAGAGAAGAGACGAAAAAAAGATAGACAAGTAGAAATTAGGGTAAATATGAGTGTAAAGATAGAAAAGTAGTAAAACGTTGACAGAATAAATCAGATTTCATTTGCTGAGATAACGATGAAGATGAAACAGTAAATATATATACTATGCTCATCACAGATATAATTCCACCATGTTAATGAACATATTTTTGAATTATCTTTCTAACAGGAAAGAATAACCTTAAAAGCATGTGCAATGAAAATGTCAAATTCAATCAATTTCAAAGAGCAAATATGAAAATGATTAGACATAGTTCTGAGAAAAACTGTTTGAATTGATAATGGAATATGGCACTGAAATATTTTAGAACATTTAGACCAAATATATTTTGAAAAGGTAAAAACATTAGGGCAGTAGTATATTACACGAAGTATTGTGCCATTAGAGGTAAGACAAAACCATCTTAGAGGTGAAGTAGAGGGATTAATCTTATGAACTGAAACAAGTGTATATACAACTCTAATATAGGGGTTGTGTAATATTGGTAGCTTTGGAAGTAGTAAAAATGTTCTGCTATCATTTAACCCATTGCTGAGTTGAGAGTGATATAGAGGGGTTTGCTCCCATGCTATTTTGATTGGGGATTTAAGTCTACAGGAAATGGGAGCAGATAAAAGTTATGAGAGAGGCTTTAGGATTAGAGTCAGAAGTAATGTTATATAAAGTGTCAAAGGAATAAACAGAGTCAAGTCAACAGGAAAGCTTTCTGTTAATAAAAAAGATTGAATTTTGTGATAATTGGAAGTATTGGGATAAATAAGAAGGTAAACTATAACATTCTTGTATTGTGGTGCAGGTTAAAACAGAGTTGTGAGATACTAATTGATGAACATATAAGATACCCTTTTCTTTCCAATATTTAAAATAGAATGATTTATTGTGAAACTTAATACATTTATTGTACCAAATAAAAGAGGCAAGGAAAGCTTGGTAAACATTGGAGACAAGGGTGAACAGTGAGTGCAATAGATGTTGAAAAAATTTAAGGATAGGATGCTTAGAAATAAAAGGGCAGTGAGTCATGAAAAAAATATCATAAAAAGAAAAATCATGTAGCAGAGAGCGTACAAAATTAACCCAGCTGGGTATAGGGGAATCATGACATTGTCTATTCAAAGTCTACATCTCTCTAATTAAAAGTATTATGGTATAGTTTAAAATTAGGAAAATGCATACCCCTTCATTTTTTTAGTTTCATTAATTTGGATAAAGCAATGCGGGCAGGTTTGTTATTCCAGTGAAACTGAGTGCAGACATTGTTAATTTGAGTGAAATATTAATTTGTAAACAAAGAATAAGAGGTGTAATCATCATCTCAAAAGTGTCCAATCTACCCCACCAGGATAAATAAAGAGGGAACCAAGATGAGAGTGAGATTTGAAATTGTTTTTAGTGCATTAATATTATGAGCAAGAGTGTGCGAGATGGTACCTGAGAACCTGACACCTACGTATTTATTCTTAGTTGGACACCACGTTAAATTTGTATCAGAGATCATAAATTGATACTATAAGGGTTTAAAGGTAAAATCTCACTCTTAGATAAGTTTAATTTATAACCAGATATTTTATAATATAGATACATCAATTGTAAAAAGGGAGGTAAGGAAGTCAAGGGGTTTGAAAGATATACCAAAATATTGTCTGCATAAACAGAGAGTTTAGTTTCATAAGAGTTGTATTGGAACCTGTTATCAAAGGGTTGTGGTGAATACGCTCAAGAAAAGGTTCTAGACTAAGGGCCCGATTATGATGCGGTTAGGAAACAGTCCTGAACGCATTGGATCCGGACTCGTTTCCTACTAAATCTGGTCCTGTTTGTCGTGACGACCGAATATGATGCTTCCCAACATTTTTCAGTCGGACTCGCTTTGATTCCAATGGGATCCTGTGTTCTGACCAAGACCGATTTCCAAAGCTGTTCAGTCTCTGGCAAACCGGATCAGAACAGTTGTCCACATCGGTCATCATCATCGTTCGTCACCAAAAAGTGACCACTGAGCTGACTAATTCAGCTCCGAAAGATTTGGACTGACCCAATGTCTTTCGGAACCTATTCTGACGGCACTTACAGTTTCTGGACATCGTAATCGGTTGTTGGGAAAATTTATTCTGCAATACCAAACCCCATCCGGAGCCCTTCCTAACAACATTGTAATCGGCCCCAAACAAGAAATAATAGAGGGGAAAGGGGACAAACTTGCCTGGTATCTCTATGTAAGTTGAAATAAGGGGACAGAAATCCATTGACAAAGACACAAGCACCAGGGTCTGAATATAATAGATTGATAAATGTGATAAATGTGGGCCCAAAACGAAACCAATGAAGAGTTTTGAACATAAATTGCCAATTAATACAGTCAGATGCTTTGTCTGCATTACTAGATATGGCAACAAGTTGGGTAGGATGCCCCCAATGTAAGAATATTGGAAAACATTTAGCATTATCTGAGGCAAGCCTACCTTTAATAAAACCAGATTGGTCAGGTTCATTAAGAAGAGGGATAATATCTTCCAGTCTAGAAGCAAGAATTATTGCAAAAAAAATTCAATCATAGTTAATTAATGAAATTGGAAGTTAGTTTTTACACAGGGTATGATCTTTATCAGGTTTGGGAATAATAGCAATGAGAGCATTTAAAAAGGAGCCTTCAGGTTTAGTTTTCAATAAAAAAGAGGTTAAAAGTTCAAGTAAATGTGGTGCAAAAATAGATGAAAAAGAGGAAATAAGTTCAGTAGAGAAACCATCAGGCCAGGAGCTTTGGCTTTCGTCAGATATTTGATGGCATCCAAAATATCCTGAAGAGTTGTATCTTTTTTAAGGAGAACAAGAGTGTCTGGTATAAATGGAGGAGAAGGGAGACACCTAAAATCTGATTGGGTATCGTATTCAGAAGGATGAGTATCTTCTGTATAGAGTGTTCTTTAATAGGATTTGAAAGCATTAACAATGTCAGAATCAGAGTGCAATAGATTGTTAGTGATGTCATTACAAATAGGTCCGATATTTTTCTTTTCCAATTTGACTTTTAGATAACTAGGTAACATTTATTCAGCTTTATTCTGACCCCATCACATTTAGATTTATTTGTAAGTAGGATATTACAAGCATCAATTGTAGCCATTTTTTCAAAGTGAATTTGGCTGTAATAAGATCCTGAAGATGAGAAGAGGATTTAGAAGTAAAGCAAGTGCGTTCAAGATTCTTAATGTGTTTGAGAGTGGATAGGTACTGGGAATTTAATACCTTTTCCCTTTTGTCAGTGGAAGCAATGGTAAAGGCTCTGAAGGAAGCTTTAAAAGCATACAATTGTTGTGAAAAGAAGTTTCACTAGATTGATTAAATTGAAAAAAATATTTTATACATGGAGTGGCTTCTAAAGTAAAAGTTTGATCTGATAATAAGTTGTTATTAAATCTCCATCTAGATTGAATGTATCAAAAGATTGGTAGTATCAAAGGATAAATCTAAAGAGGATAATATAGGAGCAAGATCAGAGATAAAAATGGAGCTCATTTCTGATGATTGGATAGAAGGGAGTAAAGATTTAAAGACCAAAATATAATCAATTCAAGACATAGTATGATAAACATTGGGAAAAAATGTACACTCATGTTTTATTCCTTTATTTATTTTAGAGTTTTATAGAGCACGAACCAGACCTGTGAGGGTATCAGAGCGCTTTACAGGATTGACAGGTGGTACAAACAGTCTTGGGATGGGTGTATACAATTGGGATGGGAACAAATAGATGCAATATACAAGGAAAGAAATAATAGGCAGTAACATGTCCTGGGTACAGGTGGGATTAAAACAGGTTGATACATTATATGAGAGAGCAGTTGTCTCAATTCTCGGGTGGGATGCCCAGAAGTGCCAGGTGGGTATCATCCGGAGGGGCCATGGGAAATGCCGAATAGAAGGAGAAACAAAATCGCTGAGGTGATTGAAATGCAAGCGTTAAGTGAGGAATTTGCCCATAAGGATAGATTTGGCCTCCTTTTTAAAATGTGCCAAAGATGGAAGTCTTCTGATGGTGGACGGGAGTGAGTTCCATATTCTTAGGGCGGCCCCAGTGATGGGCCCGATTGTAAGTTTTTTTTTCACAGGCGTGATGGTTGGAGCAAAAGGTCTCAGGCAGATTGTGAGTTACTGGATCCTCTGGATGTCACGGGTTTCTGGGCGAGAAAATCTAGGGTCTTGGAGTATGGTGCCTTGTGAGTGAGGCAAGCCAGCTTAAGTTGCATTCTGGCCTCGAAAGAAAGCAGTTAAGAGCTTTGAGATGGGGATAGATATGGTTGAATTTCTTTGACCCAGTTAGGAGTCTGGCAGCAGCATTGAGGCAGGCTTTCAATGGGGCCAAAGAGTTCTTGGGTAGATCTGCAAGAGTAGAGCACCCATATTCTAGTTTTGAGATGACTAGTGTCTGTGTTGCCATTTTTTGGTCGGTGGTGTCAAGGAAAGGTTTTAGGTATCGTAGGTAGCACAGGTGAAATCTGGCAGTTTGGCCATGGAGTTGATATGGCGATGCAGATTCAAATTGCAGTCTAGGGTTATTTCCAGGGATTTATCAGAGTCCACAATGGTCGGAGGGCCATTTAACACCTTGATAGCCTTGATCCATTCCTGAATGTCTGAATTGGTATTGGGTGGGGCAAAAAGGAGAAATTCTGGGTTTTTTTGCGTTAAGTTTGAGCTGGTTAGAGGTGAGCCAAAGCACCGTCAGCTTCAAGGCCTCATTCAAGGAGTAAATGTCCTCAGGGGAAGAGATTTTAATGTAGATCTGTGTGTACACATGTGATAGGCGATGTTGGCGGTGTGTAGCACCTCTGGGAGCGGTTCTAGGCAAAGATTGAAGAGGGTAGGGGACAAGGTTGATCCTTGGGGAAGTCCAACTGTGATCGGAGAGGGATCAGATAAGTTGCAGTTGATAAGTATTCTCTGTGAGTGATTCTGGAGGAAGGACCTAAACCATTCAAGAACGGTGCCATCCAATCCCATCCAGAGTTTGAGGAGGTCCAGGAGGGCTTTGTGGTTGACCGTATTGAATCACAGAATCGGGGCGTGAGACGCCCCGGACAAACGCACAACTTGGGTGTGCCTAGAATAGGCAGTAATCGAACTACTTGAGATGAATCCAGGTATTTACAATTTGATCCAATCTTATACACACTTTTAGCCACTTCTCAACCATTTTCTCCCCACACGCGGAGTGGATTTGACATTTTTCAAAACTTCGCATGTTAAGGCTGGGCCATCCGAACCTCTTGCACAAAACATGAATGAAGCAATTTCATCTGGGCAGTGAAGTTTATTGTAGTACCCAATGCATTTCGGGCAACTGGTGCCCTTTGTCAGGGGTCACTGAAATAACAAATTCAAACATCTGGTATTAACATTTGTAACTAATTAATTGTCAGGCCGATGCATTAATGTACTGAGGAAACAGAAATGTTATGTGGCCAGTGTGTCCCCCCCCTCGCACCCTATCCACGTACCTATGCTCCATGTATGTCCATGTTATCAAGTAATTCCTTTTCCGTGCCTGTCACAATAATGCCCCTGCATTTCCGTCTAATGTTAGCATGTCAGTTATTAGGCCTTCCATGAATGAAACGTTAATTCTGCACTGAGGCCTATGTTGCCAATGCATTTACATGGTACACTTTTAAATATCGAGAAGCACACGTTTTTGTGGCCCAGCCGAGCCAGGCCCTGAATTATGGCTCGGAGCCTTTTCTGTCTCTGAAAGCTGCAGTTTAGGTATGCATCCCTGACCTCTCCCTCACTTCCTGCTCAGCCGAGAGGTGCCCAGCCTGGCCTGCCTGGCAAGACGGTGTTTTGCCTACAGTTATCTGCTCTGCTCCGCAGAAACACATTCTAGTCTAGTGAAAGAGGTAAAAATGGTTGAGAAGTGGCTAAAAGTGTGTATAAGATTGGATCAAATTGTAAATACCTGGATTCATCTCAAGTAGTTCGATTATTGCCTATTCTAGGCACACCCAAGTTGTGCGTTTGGCCGGGGCATCTCACGCCCCGATTCCGTGATTGTCAGTTACCCAGGTGCCGAGAGGGCATGGCACCCAGCCAAGCTGCACGCAAACAGAGGATGATTGCTGAAGTTTGGAAAATGAGTTTAAAAAGAAGGTGTGCATCCCTAGCCCCATATTTTCTTGTTGACCGTATTGAATGTCTAGGATAGGTCTAGGAGGCTTAGGAGTCAGGTTTTACCTTGGTCAAGGGCTTGGAGGGCATCATCCACAATGTGAAGGCGGGTGGTTTCTGTGCAGTGTCCAGGTCTGAACCCAGATTGGAAGTCATCAAGTAGGTGGAAGTTGATAATACGTTGGCTCAACTACTGTTGCACATATTTCTCCAGAACTTTCGCTAGGGGTGGGATGTTCGATATTGGTCTATACTTGTCAGAGAAGCAGGATCCAGTGAGGGTTTCTTCAAGATGGGGACGACTTGTCTGGCTTTGAGAGACTCAGGTACCGATCCCTGTAGTAGGAATGCATTAATTATTGCAGTCCAGGGAGGGATGATTGCCTGAGAGACGGCGGCTTGGCAGTTAGAACAGAGAGGATTTTTGTAGTGATTGTTTAGGTTTAAGGAAGATAGAATTTTTGAGACAGAGTGCCCATCATAGACTTTAAAGTAGAACAAGTGGGCTAGGTTTTTGGGTGAAGTGTGGGAGGGCAGTGCGGAGAGAAGATGTAAAGCAGGCTTAGTTTGGGAGTGCATTGCGGAATTGAGTTCATTTCCCAGTGCAGTGATTTTGTTACAGAGGAAGGAGGAAAATTCCTTGCAAGAAATTAGAGATTATGGGGTTTCTTTGGAGGATTTAGCCAGCTTGTTAGATTGATGTTTGACCAGGTCGAATAGCTTGCGAATTTTATTCTTGGCATTCTCCAGTTCTGTTTTGAAGAATTCTTTTTTTGCATTGAGGATTTTTCTATTGTAGGCATTTCTAGACTGACGGAGGAGTTTTAGATGGGCGGTTGATGGGTGCTGCTTCCAGTTATGTTCGGACTGCCGGAGGGATGTTGAGGGAACCGTTGAACCAGCGATTCCTGTCTTTGATCTGGGTTCATTTTAGTTTTAGAGGAGGAAGGTCATCGAGAATGTTGGATATCGCTGTAGAATAATAATCAGTGAGGTTGTTGACCATAGAGAGATGGGGGGTGGTAGGTCCGACTCACAGCGGGCAGCCATTTTCACGTGGTCAAGGTTCTTGGTGTCTCTAACGCAGCGTTTGGGAATCACAGGATGTGGTGTCCAAATCTTGTGGGTGCCAGGTAGAAGGAAACTGATAGAGTGGTGGTCGGACCAATCGCATGGTTCTATAGAGAGAAGTGGAACCACTGAATCCTTGGCGATGATCCAGTCCAGAGTGGTGCCTTTCGAGTGAGTTGGGTGTGAGCAGCCTTGGGTAAGGGCTTGGTCGGCCAAGAAGTCTCTGATGGCATTGACGTGAGGGTCCTTGAGTTTGTTCCAGTGCAAGTTGAAGTCGCCAAAGAAAATATCTTTAGAGTTAGAGGAGGCCTTGGCAGGGATGATTACCATGAGAAGGTCTGTGAAGGTGTCATTCGTGCCTGGGGGGGTAAAAGATGTGTGGTCTGCACATTTGGTTGGTGGTGTTGGATATGGAAAGTGCAAGGTATTCGCAGGAGGCTGTAGCATCAGTCAGAGGTTCAGTAACAAGGAGGTTGGAGCGGTAGATGCAGGCAATGCCTCCCCCTTTTTTATGGGATTGCCTTTCCGGCCATACAATGCTCTAATTGCGCGGGACTAAGAGGTCTAGGCAGGGCGATGAGGATTCATTGAGTCAATATTCAGTCAAGACCACTAAGTCTGATTTTTGGCTGATTATGAGATCAGCGACATTGGTGGCATGCTTTACTGCTGAGCGGCAGTTAATTAGGAGGCCGGATAGTGGGGGGTCGGAGTGAGTGTCTAGAGGAGGGGCCGAGATGGATACTAGCACCAGGTTACTGTTGATCACTCCTCTGTCGCGGAGGGTAGCTGATCTGTTGGGGTTGGAAGCAACCATGAGGATAGGGTGTTTGTCACTCAGATCTGGGGGTATGGGCTAATCAGGGCCGTATCGTAGCCAATGAGGAGGTTTGTGACTTCTTCCTCTGTGAGGTCTAGAGGGCTTGGCGTTGGGGATCAGTTTGTAGGTAAGGAGGAGGCCATAGCTTCTTCATCAGAGAGGGGGCAAGGCTGCTTGAGGGCGCATGTGTCTTAGGGATAGCGGTAAAGGGTTAGTGGGATGCTCGGCAGAAGAGAGGGGAGTAGAGTTCTGTGAGAGCTTTAGGTTCTAGAAGGAGAATTTTGTGAGGTGAAGCAGGTTCTTTAGATCCAGATTGGAGTAGTGGATGCTAAGGGTTAGTTAGGTAGTTTTGCAGTGGAGAGTATCCAAGTCCCAAAAGGAGGGATGCTCTTGCGGATGGGGGACGGAGGAGTGGGAGGAGGGGTAGGAGTGATTCTGGAGGGATGTGCTGGTAGCCTAATAGTGAGGCTGAGTCAGCCAATGTCATGAGCCATTGCTGGAATTTCGATAGTCCTATGAGAAGGGAGATTTTGCGGGCAGGAGGTTAGAGGTATGGGAATGCCTCTGTTGGCAGGGGCTGGTAGCATAATGGAGGGGTTGGGTCGGCTAGAGGCAAGAGTCCTAGGAGGAGTTTCCGAACCCATGAGAGAGCGAAGAATTTGCGGGCTATAGTCGATGGACCTAGGAAGAGTTTAAGACACCATGAGAGAGGGAAGAGCTTGCAGGAGGGAGGTCAGAGGTTTAGGCACACGTCAGTTGATAAGCGTTGGTGGCCTGGTGGTGGGGCTAGGTTGACCAGAGTCATGAGCCCTAGGAAGGATGGTTTGTGATGGGTTTGGTACCCTTGGTGGATTGGGCGAGGGATTCTGCAGGAGGAGTGTGGATGGAGGTGGGTTGTGTGCATAGTTTTTAAAGACGGTGAAGAGGTATGCAGATTTATTGAGGCCTTTAGGTGGAGCTTGGATCAGGATGATGCCATATTTTATATAGGGTGATGGTGAGGTTGGCACGAAGGTTTGCGGAGGGTGTGGTTCTGAGTTTATTGCCGTATAGAATGTTCCTGGCTTTGTGTTCCTTATGGAGGTCCAAGAAGGCTTTGCACCATTGGGATGTTTTCCTGGAGTAGAAGATGAAGTCATTAATGATTGTGCCCTTTCACAGGTCAGAGATCAAGGTTTTGGGATGGCTTTTCAGGATGAAATGTTTAAAGGATGTAGTGGCAGTTTTGGAGAGATTAGCAGGGTCGACCAAGGTGTAGGTGTTGTCACCCATGGAGGTCAAGCATGGTCCTGCCATGCTGGGTAGAAGTGGGGAGGCTTCCGCCAAAGAGGTCTGCAGAAATGTCGGGCTCTGGCCATGACGAACAAGCTTCGGGAACTACGCAGGAAGACCCTAGTCTAGCAGGGAGTCCCGGAGGACGGGACCCAGAAAATATCCAGAAGCTGGATGGAGTGCAAGAGCGAAGGGTGCCATAGGGGAGCATTCTCTCAATGCACCTCACAATGGCTCTTTGGAGGAAAGTCAGGGCCAGATTTGGTACTTTCTAAAGATTTTGAGTGTACTCACTTCTCTGTTATGGTAGCCTGCCACCCTTTTATTGCTGCATGTCATCTTCTGAGCCCTTTCTGATGTACTGAATTGTGTAGAAAGCGGAACTAAATGTGATTATATTTTGCATTTTGCTTCAACAGTGGACTGTGCATTGGTAATGCCTTTTTTATAAAAAGAAGAAATTCGAAAGCCAGCCACCACAAGTTCGAGTTTTAAAAGATACACAATTAAAGCAACAGTCAGTGCTACTGAAAACGGAACAGCCACCGTGTCAATTTTCTAATATGTAACCTGACAAAATTCACTCCTTGGCTGAAGGTAAATCGTTGAGCGAGTAGTCAATGAAGTTCGATCAGGACTTGTGGTGGCGAGTGGGTGTTGCTCTCCTATGGATCGCAAGAGCCAGGCATCCCCACTCCGAGCCGGGCAGAAGGGAAGCGAGGTAGGCTGTAAAATCACACCACAGAACAAATGGCACTGTATCCTGTATCAGAACATCAAGCCCCGGCCAAGACGACCCAAAAGCACCAGGATTTGTGGCTGTGCGTGGGCGTTGCAATCACATGGATCTTTGGAGCAGTTGGCGCCGGCAGCCTCAGTGGGGCTGCTGAGCTACGGGCTGAACGCAAGGGCAGCAAAGCAGGGCAGTGAAACAGAGATGCAATCCAATCAGGGGAGCAGGCTCCGGTCAGGATGACCCCAGGGCATCCGATGCGGAGGCTACAAAAATCGGGAACAGACCGCACCGTCAACAACCGCCTGGCAGCCGAGCCACGGGAACGACAGAAGGGCAGCCAAAATGTTGCCTGGGATCAGTGGAGTCATTGATCGTCGCCCCACTGCAGGAGAAGGGCCAGAGGAGAGATGATCCCACTATCAGGTACTGGGTGCAGGGCCCCGGCCAGGTCCTCTCGGGCGACAGATGATGGCAGCAGGTCCTTCAGGACTATGGACGACGGCAGTGCGCTAGGAAATGTCACAGAAACTCCAGGCCACCGGGAGGCCACCAGGCGTCTGCACACCAGGCAAACTTCCCAGCGCCAGGGGACTTCAATCTCCAGGTGGCCGGCACGGGAGCCTGAAGAGCCGGCACCGACAATCAAGGGCCACCAGCCACGGAGCAGGGGACCAGCCCAGGAGTGCCAAGGTCTGGGCAGTGCAGGTGTAGACAGGAGCAGCAGCAGCAGTCAATGGAGGTAAATTGGATGTTGATATCCGCTTCAGTGGTATGTATCGGCAGAGTGCCCAGTCCGGTTCGAGGGCAGGTAGGTGGCAGGCCAGTGACGTGGATTTAACTGGGATAACTACCCAATTGGTACTCCCCAAACCAGGAGCTCCTCGGGTGGCTCCTACTCAGCGGCCATCTTGCCTCTTCATCAGGGTTACAAGTTTTACATAATTCGTAGAACGGACAAGCACATTGAAATGCTTTATGCGATTGATCAGGTTTAAATTTAAAATTAGATTTCCTATCAGAGAATGGGTTTAGCCAATCATAGACATTTTCAGCAACAATTATATTAGGTTTAGTAAAGGAGGATAGTTGAAATTAATATTATGCCCATAACCCTATCATGTTTTACCGGGCCATAAATATTTTTAAGAACGTGACGTGTTTATTAAAGATAGTGACACTAAGAAATACCTATTATTTATTCGTATCACATTCAGTTGATAAAATTTGGATTTTTATTGATTTATGACATAGAATAGAAACACCACCCTTATGGTTGACAGCAGGGGAAAAAATAACTTGACCCACCCACTGATGCTTAGGCTTAAGTGTTTCAGCATCATTACAATGAGTTTCTTGCAAGAGAGCAATTTGACAACTATGGGGCCCATTATGATGGCGGGCAGAGGCACCACTGTGGTCCTGGCAGTGTCCAAAAATGCAATTTTCCACTCATGAGCAGCGGTCCTCACGTCTGCAATATTACAATGGGCAAACATAGCCTATTTCTCTTCCGCCGCCTCCTCATCCAGATCACCCATCAACCGCGATATCAATGCAATGTCCCTGTCATGTCAGGAGGCCAGCACGGAAAGCAATGTGTAGGCTGCCCACATCTACTATCCAGTTTGTGGGTGAGCAAGACATACATTACATTGGGAATTATGTTCAGGGCAGACTCACTGTGTCCAACACTGCACAGCCATCAATGTCCTTGCCCTGTGAATGGCTCACTGTGCCATAGAGTTCAAATGGAGGGACATGATCTTACAATCTCACACCCTCTCACAAGGCCTGTTGTGTGCAATCTACAGGGCTGAGACGGATCTTTGATAGATAGTCTAGCGAACAACACACATGTTTCACTCAGTACATTCAGTGTTGTGTCCGTGTCAGATTGGGCAGTGACTGTGCCGGCCAGGTGGGCTCACACTGAGAACGTGGGGCCTTAGAAATGTCACATGAAGGGAAAAATTGAGAACTTAAACAGTGCCTACACATGAGCATCAGTACACATGCTGGTGGAAATGGAAGGGGCTGTGCACAAAAGTACTACAATCTGCTGTGTTGTAGGTGATTTACCATCAAGAGTGTCATCCTCTGGTATTAAAGTCCTGAGCATAGTGCTGACCTACACATGATGCAAATTTTTTAGTCAGACACAATTCCTTCAATACCCTCCTGATGCAAACCCTTGCTAAGGCCACAGATGAGCCTGTGAAGAACATCAGGGACCCACACATCAATTCACACAGGCAATTTCTGTCCTGACTCCATGATTACCAGCTTGCTGCGTCACTGTATTGCTGAAGATACAATACATGTCCCCCCAATTTTGATGTGCAGGCAGGGGAATGTGTGAAATTGGTTACACACCCCTTTCCCCTGGAGAAAGCCTGCTAGGAAGTGCAAGACACAATCCCACACTCTCCGGCACATACTGTAGCAGACCAACGTCATGTGTGCACTCCCTGCACTCTCACTTCCACTCTGAAACACTTACCATGATTATTTGGAGCACCATATAGCCTTTCATTCAGTGTGAGCACCTCGTCCACAAGGACCTCCAGCTCCGCAATGATGAAGGGACGGGCCCGGATCTTCTCAGTCCTCTACATCACTGGGTCCAGGAGACAGGATCAGCAGCAGTCGGTGGTGAGGGTTATCAGGCAACAGGCTCTGGAGACAGGAGCATCAGCAGTAGGTGGTGAGGGGTGTCAGGCAGCAATATCTGGGACAGGAGCATCAGCAGTTGGTGGTGAGGGTTGTCAGGCAGCAGGCTCTGGAGACAGGAGCAGCAGCAGTTGGTGGTGAAGGGTGTCAGGGAGCAGGCTCTGGAAGCTGTGGAAATGTAAGGCTCTCTCCCACACATACATAGCCCCTTGGGGCACTTTTAGTGGTTCTAAGCTGCTGCAATTGGTGTTCCAGGTCAGCCTTTTTCAAATGCATCCAATGACCGGCTCTGCTGTGGCGGAACACATCTACAGTGATTTTCAAAATTGCATTAGTCTAGAGCAATTGCGGTTTCCATTGGCTTTAAGGGCTTGGGATTTGGCTGTGACACGCCGCAGGGGCCAGGCAATGGCTACCACGATCGTGCATTTTTCAATTGCATCCAATGACCGGCTCTGTGGTGGCAGAGCACGCCTACCACAATTTTCAAAATTGCAATAGTCTACAGCGATTGCAGTTCCCATTTGCTGTAAGGGCTTTGGCATTGGCAGTAACACACTGCTGGGGCCAGGCGGTAGACATTGCGATATGGGTGCCATACATTTGATCTGATGATCGTGATTTGGGTGGCAGAGCATGCCAACCACCATTTGGCAATACACATTTCACGATCACAACCGCAAGTGTGGCTTTGTCATTGGCAGTGACACACCGCTGGGGCCAAGCGGTAGCTACCGCAATATGAGTGCCATATGTTTGACCCAATGCCCGTGATTTGGATGGCGGAGCATGCCAACCGCCATTCGGGGATACACATTTCACTATCACAACCCCGAGTGTTTCATTTGCATTGGAAGTGACACACCGCTGGTGCCATACTTTGCTAAGAATGACCGTGATTTGGGTGGCGGAGTACTTTGACGGCACATATGGGCACATCATGTTGTGTCAATGGCCAATAGGCAGTTCTCAACAGTGCACAGTGGCCACATGATTAATGACACATGATTGTGCACACAATGTCAATGTAACATTTACCCCACTGCTGACTACACATGCCATGCTTGTGTATATGATTTTAAACATTGGCATGTACTCGCTCACATGTCACTTAGGATATTGCTGGGCATGTACACAGAACAGTGTTGTGATGGACTCTCCAATGGGTACACAAGTTAATGTGTAAAAGTGCAGAGCAATTCACAGAGATGAATGCCTCACTACCCAATGTGCATATTTGATTGTCTACTTTTTGTGACTCATGCACAGACTTGTTGTTTGCCCACAGACTGGGCTCATTGTGTTGTTGATGTGTGCCCGGTTTGACTTATTCAAGAAGGTGTGGCAGGTACAGCAGCTAGGTATGAGACAGTAGTGTTGCTGTTTCACACATATGCTGTCTGAACTACTCTCAGGGCTGCACATGCAAGATGTGGACGTATCCCTTTGGGCAATCACATGGCCAGATAATGTTAGGGAGGTGTTAGTTGTCTGAAACGTGGACAGGTGTACAGATGGTGTAGCTGAAGGTGTCCCTACATGTGAGTTGGGCTTTGAGCTTAACTGTGGTGACAGTCATTGTTGGTGTTGTGTCAGTCAAAACATAAGATGTCGGACACATCTCCTGATGGATTGCATTGACATGTGTCCCCTTTAATCTCACTTAGGAGGAGGCCAAACGGGCATCATCCCTACACAGTGCTGGCAGACATGGAGGATGAGGAGGTCACACGTAAATTCCATCTTGATCAACCTACCCTACAAGATCTATGTGCTCTGTTGGAGCACCACCTGCCGCCTCGCAGGATATTTCCGAGTGCTTTCACAACAACGTTTAAGGTGATGGCGGCCCTGCTTTTTTTTGCTTCTGGATCATTCCAGTACAAGGTGTTCTGTACAGGTGGGATGTCACAACCTATGTTCAGCATGGTGCTATGTGATATCCTGGCCGCTATGATGATCTACAAGGACAGATCCATTTCCACAGGGGGCATGAATTGGTGGCTGTGAAGGGAGATTTCTATGCACTTGTTGTTAGTGCTATTGACTGCACATATGTTGGCCTGGTTCCACCACAGGCACATGAGCACACCAACAGGAACATGAAGCATTTCCATTCCATCAATGTAGTGTGCAAGGCAGATATGATCATCTCACACGTCTGTGCCAAATCCCCTGGCTCTGTCCATGACTCATACATCATGCATAACAGCATTGTGCCACAGCTGATGGATAATCAGCTTCCAGAGGATGCATGGATTGTGGGTGAGTACAAAGAGTCAAGTATTGTGCTGTGTGTGTGACATGCTGTCCCCTGCCACAGTCATATTACAAAGTTGGTCTGTGTATCTCACACTTAGGTGATTCTGCATATCCCAACTGTCCTTGGTTGGTGAGCCCACTGCGGATTCCCAGGATCCCAGGTGAAGTCCACTACAATGATGCACATGGGAGGGCATGTCATGTGGTGGAGCCTACTTTCGGTCTCCTAAAGTCACGTTTCCGCTGCCCGGACAAGACCGGAGGTGCACTGATATACTCGCCCAAAAAGGTATGTCAGATTGTAGTTGCATGCTGCATGCTTCACAACCTGGCCTTGCACAAGGAGATCCACCTGCTCCTGGATGCTGATGATCAGCCTGCTAACCAACCCATGTCCAGTGACGAGGATAGTGAGAGGAGGAAGGTGTTGACCTGCATCAACAGCTCATCAACTGCTACTTCACTTGAAGGTGAGTGACAATGTACAACAGAGCCATTGTCTGCTGATGTCATTGTTGGTGGAAAGGTGTAAGTGAGCTTTGTGACTACAGCCTGTTGTTGAATCAGTGCTGGGTGCCAATGTTCCTGGGACAGGGTAGTTGGCACAGATACAGGATGTTCAGGTCGGTACTGTTGCTCATTGTAATGTGTGCAGATTGGAGTACCCTGATGACAAGTGTTATGTGATGGCTTTGATGCCACCACCTGACTAGTGAATAATGTTCTGTTGTGTTTTCCTAGGTCCCTTCGGTCTCTCCTTTCCTACGAACAATTCGTACTCCAGGTACATTGTAATCATGGTTAAGGCTGCACATCCTGTAATAAATATGGAGCAGACTCAACAACATGTGTGGGTAAGGAGAGTTTATTTAAAATGGGTACATGTAACAGGGGAGTGAATATTTACGAAAAGGTGAATAGTAAAACAATGAGTTGTCAGTGATGGTAGATGAGACAAATGTGTAGTCACCACATTGATGTGGTGACCTAGTCCAACAGATGGATGCCATTAACAAGGGAGTGAGAGGAAGGACAGTCAACAAAGTCAATGAAATGGTGAAGAGGGTTGCCATCATGGCTGGCTCTTTGACTGGCATTTGGCAGGTGCTTTGCCACAGGTTCTTCCCTCGGATTTCTTTGGATGGGCCCTTTGTTGTTTTATAGGGGGGCTTCTGCTGTGGGGCCAGTGGGGTCTGAGGAGTCCCCCCTCTCCGTGCCCGCAGGAGACGATGTGGAACTGTCATCCTGCAGGACAACAAAGGGAGGTGGAGGTGCTGGTTGTGCTGCAGGCCTGTCCCTCAGAACCGCCACTAGCTCGCCCAAGAGGGCCACAATTTGGCCATGCGGGTGGTCGATTGACCTCAGCAGCAGGCGAAGCTCATGTGAATCTAACTCAGCTGGCCCGTTCATCCTTGGTCTCGTTCATAGGTCCCAAGGACTCTGTTGATGTTGTCCAGGGTTTCAGTCCCAGTGTCTTGTTGGCTTTGACTCCCTCTTGCCCTACCACCTACCCTGCTGTCATGGACCAGTTCCCTCACCACTGTAGGCACCCGACTCCTCTCCCTTCCCTCCTCAGTTGGTGGGGTGGTCATCCTCTGGAAGGGAGGGAGAGTGTTACAGGTAGCACTGGTGGTGGTGGAGGCCCTAGAAGTTGTTCCAGCAGGGGTGAACGTAGTTGTTTTTGGTGCTGCTGAGGTGGTGGAGGGGAAAGTGGGGTCCTGAGACTTGTTGCGCCCTGGCACACCAGATGGGCCGATTCCAGGTCCACGTCCTCAAAATCAAGGGAGTCCTCATCCGAGAGTCCATGTTCCTGGGGAGGAGACCGGCCCTGCAGGTTGATGTTGGCGTTCTCTGCAGTCAGTTGTTGGTCACCTGTGGAACAGAGGGGAAATAGTCATTGACATACACCCCTAAAGCTTTGTGGTCGATGTATCTTATATACTGGTTATGTAGCACACAGTGAACTATTTCAAACAATGTATGTCTGCACCATGAAGTGCATCATGACATGATTTGGAGGTACTTACATAAAATTTCCATGGTTTGACATGTCGATGGATACCATGCCCATGCGTAGATTCTGTGATTATGAGGACATGTTGTCATCTGACAACTGGTGGCTATACAACTTGATGTAAGGCATCTTTGCTGATTTCTCTACCTGGCAGGCATTGCATTTGCACATGTACTCATTTGCTCATTAGGCATTGTCATCTCATGCATACATTTCTCATGTCCTGGGCTTAGATTTATTGGTTCGACAGACCATTCTTGGTTTGTTTTCATATGGTCCTTCAAGCTCAGCCCCCATATAACTTACAGATGGCATTCAGTGCTGTGCATTTTAGCCCCCTGATTTGCTTTGAGATGGGATTTTTTGAGTCACATTTCTGTTTCTGTGACAGTTACTTTGCTGTCTGCAAACTGTAAGTGGCAATTGTATCTGTGTAAATATTGGTTGGATGTGAGGGCCGGTGTTGTCATTTGGCTCCATGCTAATTGAGAGGAATGGCGGGTACATGCATTGTCTACTTCCCTGTTCTGTTGTCACATTTTGGTGGAATTTGTGACACATCTCTCGGGGTGTGTGGTTGAGTGCTTCATCCTGCTCAGGAGTGAGACAAGAAAGCATGAGATGGCTGCCTACATGTTAGTTTGAAGTGAACAATGCAAAGGCTGCCACATCCTTCTGTGTGTGGTGGAGTGCTCCATCCTGCTCAGGGGTGGGACAGGGGTGCCTGGTGGGAATTGTAGTGCAGGCCTTCCACCCCCAAACAGCCCTCCTTGTAAAAATGTCTACCTACCTGTTAGGTGAAGGTGAACAATGCAATGGCTGACACATGCTTCAGGGTGGGATGGAGTGCTCCACCTTCTCAGCTATGGAACAAGGGGGCATGGCAGGAATAGTGCAGGCCTCCTACCCCAAACAGCACAACATGGGAAGATGGCTACCTACCTGTTAGATGCAGGTGAACAATACAATGGCTGCCACATGATTCTGGGTGGGTGGGGAGTGCTCCATCTTGCTCAGCTGGGGAACAAGGGAGTATGGTGTGAGTAGTATTGCAGGCCTACAACCCCCAAACTGCCTTCCCTGGGAAGGTGGCTGCCTACCTATTAGTTTGATGAGGGCAATGTAATACGAGCCCCTTGCTTCTGGGTGAGTGCTCCATCCTGCTCAGGGGTGGGAAAGGGGCCCTGGTGGGAGTTGCGGTGCTGGCTGCCTGTACACATACAACCCTGGAAATGTAGATGGCTACCTTTGGTGTGGATCAGATGGGGTGAATGTTACATCTGTGAGACATGTGTTGGGTACGGTGGTAAAGATGAATGGGATTGGGCCTAGGAGGTGTAGTTTTGGAGTTGTGTAAGACAGTACATGGCAGTGTAGTAGTAAATATGTGTTTGTCCTTACCAGCCTGCACCCCGCCGGTTATTCCTATGAGACTCTCTGGATACAGTATGGCAAGCACCTTCTCCTCCCATGCAGTGAATGTTTTTGGTGGGATGGAAGGGTCACCGCCAGTCCTCTGAGCTAGCTCACGGTCTTGTTCCTCTTTCGTTTCACAACCCTCTACAGGTCATGCCACCGCTTCATGTTTTTATTTCTGGACCGCGGGGTATGCCCTACTGCATTGACCTTGTTGACTATCTTTGCCCACATTTGTGCTTTTGTGGCTAATGGTGCCTGTTGGACCAGGTGACCAAATACTTGTGGTTCTACTCTGATTATCTCATCTACCATGAATGGCAATTCAATCCCTGTTAATTTGGGTATTTTCTGTGGTGCCATGGTGTGTGATGTGCTAATGTGTTGATGTGCAGTTGTGAGGGTGGTAGGGGTAGTGTAGGTGGGATGTGTGTGTGTGTTGTTGTGCAGGTGAGATGTGTGGTGTTTTGCCTTTCCAATGTGCTGCAGGGTTTGGTTCTATCAGTGCTGGAGTAGTGCAAGGGATTCTGGTCAGGGAAGGGGCTGGTTTTAACTCAGCTATGTGGCAGCTATGTGGCTATCAGGTGTGCTGTGTGGGTTGTGCTGGGATTTGTATTTTTGATGTTGTCATGGGGGTATGTCATTGGTATATGTTACGTGTTTTTGGGGGCAGGGCTAATTTGCTGTGTGCACTTGCTGGCCTTGTTGTGTGTTTTTTGGATGCCCTCCATATTTGTCACAGAGTGTCCTCGGTGGTGGCTTTGCAACAGACCTTCCACCAGCTTTCCCTATTATCACTGTTTGCAACCGCAGCGGTCAGAAACAGCGGAATGTTATGCTGTCACAGTGGGGTATCCTAATTTTCCATGCGGTCTCTCCGCTAGCCTGGCGGCGGTTTGGAGTGTTTCCACTGCAAATCTGTCTGCTGCATATGGATTTCCACCTGCTCCGCCCGCTATGGGTGGTCTTTGGTGGCATTGATTGCAGCGGTTTGATTTTTTGGGCGGTTGATCCTAATAGGACCACTGGTTTTCCCGCGGGACAGGCGGGCAGTTGAGTCCCGCTACCATGGCAGTCGGTGTGATTTTCCTACCGCCATCCTAATGGAGCTTTATGTTTTGAAAAAATTGAAAGTATGTTTTGATGTTTAATAGGATGACTCAGACCATGGACGTTCCATGAGACAACATTAAATATGTTGATGAATAAAGATATGGGTACAGGAACATTGATGACAAACTTCAAAGACAACAATGGAAACCACAAAAATCACCATATGTCAATAATCGAATAACTTTTGGATACTGCCCAAAACAATTGAGAAGAGAAACAAATAGACACTCATGTAATTATAGAGAAAGGAAAGAGAGAAAAACAGTAAGCATAGAATAAAAGTGAGAATAGAAAGAAAGAGGAAATGACAGAAGAGTTAAAGGGAAGCAGAAATGAAGGGACAGATCAAGGATATAAATCCAGATCTGAAGCAAAGGGAAAACGGAATAAGAACAAGGCATGTCAGCACCTAGAATCAAGAGCAACAAAGGGGACAGCCAAACAAAAAATAATACAGGCATAGCTGCTTCCATCCGTTCATCAACATCACAACGATTTCTTGGAAAACCAGACTCTTCAGCAGAAGGGACTTCCCCTAGCCTAAATATTGATTTCTCCAAGAACCTACTCATTATTATGCTTGAACAACTATTCCTTAGGGGTTAATCCATGATGGTCATATCCCCGAATTTACGTCAAAGCTGGCATCCCTAAACACCTTCAAGGTATAAATATACCTTCACTTGCTATGGCAAAGCACGGTGTGGTTCGGTGCAGTTCGACCACCTACTTGCATGACGCAGCTCTCTACAGCAAGTGCCAAAGGAAGCTAACTCTCCAGCTGACGCACTGATCAGAAGCTGTTCACCTCTGCCTCTGTTTCTGACTTGAGGGGTGTTGGGAAATTGAGTCTGTGAAAGAGATACCAACCTCTCGCATTCTAAGGTATGGAGCTGATTAGAACCTAAAGAAACCTTTGGCAACTCTTGGCAAAAACTAAACCTATGGTATGGACTACACTTACCTTCCCTTGTATTAGACCCAGGTTAGGTACATTGGGATAGGCGTATTTTAGAAGCACCAGTTGAGTATTTTAGCCTGTGTTATTTATGTATGTATTTTTATATGTCATAGCACCAGCCAATGCTATTACAGTATTATTTTATACTACTGTTTACGCTGTACGCATTATACTTTGCATTCTGTCTAACGATTGTAGCAGTTCACCTCTCTTGCATGAGAAAGAAGACTGTTCAATAAACCCCTTTTATTGAAATGCCCGTCTCTCTATTTCTATGCAACTCTGTAGAAACAAAGCATGTACAATTGACTAAGAAAAATAGGTATCTATTGTTTTCACGACTCTAAAGATACATTTTCATTCTTGGGAAACAAAGTTGTCATGTTTATGCGGTTGTCAGAAACAAATCCCTTCTTGTGTATTCGAGAAAGTTTCTAGTGACCTCTGAGCTAGCTGGCACTCACAATTAAGTTTAGTATATTCGATAGAGACATATAGACCTCAGTCCTTTGTGACATCTATAGGATATATAATTTCAATGTGCAGAGCCTATTGGGAATATAGGAACTACACTACAAAGCCACAGGGGGGACTAGTGTAGCCCTATGATATATTATTTCCTGGAGTGAAGGGTAGAATATGCCATAGTATCCCTTAGCTGGGCAGTCGACCCAGAAGGTAAACTGGTGATCCCTGATGGTGGTAGGCATACCTTCCAGGATGTCACAGTCAACAGGGAGCCTGTCCCTGCCCTGAGAGACATCTGTGCAAGTCAGACCATGGCAGTGGTAAAGATGGTAAAGATAGTTTTCACAGAACAGTGTTTGCCAGGATAGGTCTGTAGGGTAATGCAGACATATTGGCAGGAATGGTAACTAGACATAATATTGAATATAAAATATATAATAGACATAATATCAAAGTAAAAATATAGAATGGACAAAATATTGAATAGACACAATATAGTGGTTAACATTTCTTAATTGAAGGTCAGTAATATAATATCGATTGTCAAAATATAGAAGTTTAAAATATCGAAGTATATAATATAGGCATTAAAATAAATCGAACTTTTATTAATATCAAATTTTTTGAAGTGTTTTGTATTTTAATATATGTGTGAAAAGTGTAAATTATTTTTGTAATGTATGTTTAATTTATTTTAAGTAATTAATTGTCTGTTATTTAATTTTTGCTTAATTTAATTATGTAGCAGGTTGTGGGTTTATAGGGGAATAGGATGGGAAGTAATTTAATTATGCTGCCAATGGGATACCTGCCCTGATTGAAAATGGAACGGTTGCTGGTACTACATCAGCTTTTCAGATCACGAGGCTGCTTACAGCCCATGGTCTGAGGGCATGCAATGGGCGTATGCCATCCGACAGCCCGAAAGCACCCACTTTTAAGAGGCGAGATTACGAAAGCAAACTAGATTATGTCATTGTTTCCTTTGATCTTTGGCCATTCACAATCGATTTAAAGGTTAAAGAGAGATTTGACAGTGACCATAATCCATTAGAAACCAGCTTTCTTCAACGTTTATTAATGGGGCCGGGAGACACTGAGGGAGGCCGCAGCCTAGTACCCCGACCTACAACAGATAATATCGTCCTCAGCAACAACCGAAGGGCTGTTAAATGGGCATATATACTGGGAAGAGAGGACCTACTGGCTAATATTTACTGTACCTTCATAAATACATTTGAATCATACTGTCCACATAGATGTGATTCTAAAGAATTTATCAAACTACATAAATCCCTTTTCAGCAAATTACTAGAACTTTTGACAAAAAAACCAAAAAAAGGGACCGGTACGGTAAATGCAAAACCTGTAGGCAAACCCTGGTACAACAAGGGATGTCGCCTTGCCAAAACTGCTCTGATCGACGCAATCAAAAGGAAAGGTCCTACAGAAATTAGAGATAAAAGGAAGTCATATAATAAAACAATAATAAAAGCAAAATCTTCTTGGGACCAGGAAATATGGACTAGTATGTTATTGGCAGCTAAAACCAAGGACCAGAGACAATTCTGGGAACTAGTGGCCAAGGGGAATAAACGTGAAAAAGGTTCTAGAGAGGTTATCCTGGATGAGGACAAGTGGGTTAAACATTTTACAACGCTGTATGCAGCTAAAACTCCCACGGAATTTTATATAGAAGAACCCGCCTTCTCTCCGCCAGAGAAACCTCACCCTTTGATAGTTTTTGACATACAGGAAACGGAGACAGCAATTGCCACAGTAAAGCAAGGGAAGGCGCCCGGGCTCGATAAAATTCCAGGTGATCTTTATTTGTATAATGTTGATGTTTGGGCACCCTACTTAAATCACTTATTTAATATTATTGCGGCTGGTGACCAAATTCCGGACACATGGAATGGCGCAGAAATTATCACTATTTTTAAAAAGGGGGATCGTGGCGATCCAACCAATTATCGCCCCATTAGCCTTTTAGACATAACACAAAAGATATACGCCAGGCATATTTTAAATCGAATAAACACGTGGTTGCAGGAAGAATCAGTTTTATCTAAATATCAAGCGGGGTTTAGGGAAAAAACTGGGACCATTGATCAGGTATTAAGGCTATGCTGCTTGTACTGGAAATATGTCATCATTCGCAAAGGTCACTTGTACGTGACCTTTGTAGACCTGCGAGCAGCATTTGACCTAATTCCTCGAGACCTACTCTGGAAAACTCTGGAAAGGCAGGGGCTCCCTGGAGAATTGTTAAAACTTGTGATGGGCTTGCACCAGGAGAACTATGCCAAGGTTAGGTGGGGTCCAAATGGGGAACTTACAGATCCAATCCCCATAAAAAGGGTAGTATGCCAGGTATGCGTACTGGCTCCCACCCTCTTCTCCCTTTACGTTAACGATATTGTAGCCTATATGGAGAATTGTGATAATGACTCGCCACGATTGGGGGGGGAACGAGTAGCGTCCCTCCTCTTCGCGGACGACACGATCCTCATTTCACAAACACTACGGGCCTCCAGACCTTATTAGACAGGTTCCAGCAATATTGCATTTCAAAAGGGCTGGAAATTAACATAAAAAAACAAAGTATATGGCACTAAACCCGCACAAAAGTTTTTAAAAAAAATTAACGTTAAACGGCCAAAAACTAGATTACGAACATAGTTTTACTTACTTGGGGGTTCTACTAGATTCGTCAATGGGATGGAGTTCACAGCTGGAAACATCGAAACTGGTGTTTAAACAAAACTGTCTACCAATATTGCAAAGACACAATAAAAGTGTTAACAAGGCAGTTACCCCAGCAATAGAGATTTTAAGGTACAAGGTACAATCAGCCGCCTTGTATGGGGCAGAACTATGGGGTCCAGTATGTAGGAAGACCTTCGAAATACAGGAGAATAAGTTTATCAGGGGGACTATTAAAAGTACCTAACAACACTCCACTGATACCTTTATTCCTAGATTTAAATATTAAACATACTGACCATCATGTAATGCTGAGACCACTATGCGTCAGACTATGGGCAACCCCTGAGCTGATTGATTATAAAAATGGCCTGAAAGAAGTCCTGGACCTAGATAGCTGCAGTAAAATCTTTTGGTTTAAACACGTAAAAGCTTGGCTAACCAAGCTAGGATTAACCCATTTTTGGAATGAGCCGGAGTCATTAACTACGGCATCTAAAAAAATTGTCAAACTGTCCTTTTGGTCCTATGTGAGCCATGAGTCTGTGTACACAAGAACTCATGGCCCTCTAACCGAAAAATTTATAATGGCCAAAAATGAGGCTTCTTTTGAACCATTTCTCGATGAGATCCAGCCACCTTTGGCCAAAACACTGTACTTAAAATACAGATATGGAACTCTGAGGACAAAAGCCACAGAGAAAAGCTGGGGGAAGATAAACAGCGATTACTGCACCTTGTGTACAAATAACCAAAGGGAGGACGTTTTACATATACTGTTTTTTTGTCCTTGTTATGGTAACGCAAGGAAAAAATGGATAGTCCCTCTGTGTCGCAACATTGGTTCTATCTCCCACAAGGAAGTTGGCAGAATCTTAAGTATGGATACCAGCCGAGTAATTGTGTTCGGAATTAGTAAATTCTTATTGGCTGTAAATTTTATTAGACAGTGTCTCTTTCTTTTTAACAATGTTTATCCTATGAACTTGCTTAAACCACAAATCATGCCCAGTTAAGTTGTGCAAATTTAAATTTTCTCTTGCCTTGGCTGTTATAAACTCAATTTAATGATTTTTTAATCTGATTTTTAAACTTTTATATATATTTATTTGAATTCTGTGATAAATTCCAAACCATAATATTGTGTGTCCTGATATTATGAAACGTAGAATTGATAATAGGGTGTCCTATTATGCCGAAATGTATTGATTATTGATTCCTGATGTGATATTTTGTATTTTATTGTATATCTTTTATGTTGCAAAGCAACGAAATAAAGATTGACTGACTGATATTAAATTAAGTATTTTTTAGCAATTATTAATTATTTTTAATTTAATTTAGCTTTTTAGTTCTGTAGTGAGTTGTGGGTTTTTAGGAGAATAGGGTCAGAAGTAATTTAATTGTAATTAATTAAATATTTTTATTTATTTATTTATAATCATTTAAAAAATGTTGTTAATTAATTTGTGATTGGTAATTAATTTTTATTAATTGGTAATTAATTTTTATTAATTGATTAATTGATAAATATGTTAATTGTATTAATTTATTTTCTGAAACGGGTTGTGGGCTTATATGGGAATAGGGTGGGAAGCAATTCAATAGTAATTAAGTAAATAATGTATTTGTATTTATTGGTATTGATTTTTAATGTATTGTTAATAAATTTTTAATTGGTATTACATTTTTATTAATTGGTAATACATTTTTATTATTATATTTGATAATTATGATTTTGTTATTAATTTATTTTCTGTAGTGGGTTGTGGGTTTATAGGGGAATCGGGTGGGAAGTAATGTAATTGTAATTAATTACATATTGAAAATACTTTTTGTGTATTGATAATTAATTTACTTTCAATTAATAATTGGTAGTAATTTTTATTATTAATTAGTTTTTGTTATTGAAAATTAATTAGTTGTTAATTAATTAAGAATATACAATTAATTTTTAATAACTAATATTTAGTTGAATTTCTAATTAATTAATTATTATATCATAATAAATTGGTCATTAATTTTAATTAATGTTTTACTGGTAGTGATATTTAATTTATTTTTATTAATATATTAAATCATTGCTTTCCCTACTGTTAAACTTACAGGAGTTGGAATAGTAATTTTTATCCTTATGCTATCCAACACTTTCCCGACTGTTGCATTCTCTGCAGTGGGTATAGTAATTTTTACCCCTACGCTATCCAACGCTTTCCCTACTATTGCACTCTCTGGAGTGGGTATAGTTATTTTTACCCCTACGCTATCCAACGCTTTCCCTACTGTTGCACTCTCTGGAGTGGTAATAGTAATTTTTACCCTCCCGCTATCCAACGCTTTTCCTACTGTTGCACTCTCTGGAGTGGGAATAGTAATTTTTACCCTCCCGCTTTCCAACGCTTTCCCTACTGTTGCACTCCCTGGAGTGGGAATAGTAATTTTTACCCTCCCGCTATCCAGCGCTTTCCCTACTGTTGCACTCTCTGGAGTGGGAATAGTAATTTTTACCCTCCCACTATCCAACGCTTTCCCTACTGTTGCACTCTCTGGAGTGGGAATAGTATTTTTTACCCCTACGCTATCCAATGTTTTCCCTACTGTTGCACTCTTTGGAGTGGGAATACAAATTTTTACCCCTACGCTATCCAACGCTTTCCCTACTGTTGCACTCTCTGGAGTGGGAATAGTAATTTTTACCTCTACGCTATCAACCGCATTCCCTTTTGTTGCACTCCCTGGAGTTGGAATAGTAATTTTTACTCTCCCGCTATCCAATGCTTTCCCTACTGTTAAACTCTCTGGAGTGGGAATAGTAATATTTACCCCTACGATATCCAATGCATTCCCTACTGTTGCACTCTCTGGAGGAAGAATATAATTTTTACCCTCCCGCTATCCAACGCTTTTCCTACAGTTGCACTCTCTGGAGTGAGAATAGTATTTTTTACCCCCACGCTATCAAACGCTTTCCCTACTGTTGCACTCTCTGGAGTGGGAATAGTAATTATTATCCTCCCTCTATCCAATGCTTTCCCTACGGCTGCACTCTCTGGAGTGGGAATAGTAATTGTTACCCTCCCGCTATCCAACACTTTCCCTACTGTTGTACTCTCTGGAGTGGGAATAGAAATTTTACCCCTACGCTATCCAACACTTTCCCTACTGTTACACTCCCTGAAGTGGGAATAGTAATTTTTACCCCTACTCTAGCCAACGCTTTCCCTATTGTTGCACTCTCTGGAGTGGGAATAGTATTTTTTACCCCTACGCTATCCAACGCTTTCCCTACTGTTGCACTATCTGGAGTGGGAATAGTAATTTTTACCCCTACGCTATCCAACGCTTTCCCTACTGTTGAACTCTCTGGAGTGGGAATAGTAATTTTAACCCCACGCTATCCAACGCTTTCCCTACTGTTGCACTCTCTGGAGTGGGAATAGTAATTTTTACCCTCCCGCTATCCAACGCTTTCCCTACTGTTGCACTCACTGGAGTGGGAATAGTAATTTTTATCCCTACGCTCTCCAATGCTTTCCCTACTGTTTCACCCACTGGAGTGGTAATAGTAAATTTTACCCTCCCGCTATCTTACAGTAAAAATATTGTATATTTTGTATTAATATTATGTTAGTATATATATATATATTGGTGGGGAACCTACAGAAAATAAACTAACAGATCAACAATCGAAGCAGTGTGCGGCGTCTTCTTCATTGAAGGATTGTTTGCTGATAACATTGTTTGCGAGAGCGTCCTAACCCTCACCGCCGCCGGCACCAGCTGTAAAGCTGCTCCTCTCGCTTTGGGACTATTTCAATATATATATTACCTACTGGCGGTCGCCAGTAGGTATATATAGTTAGGATTTTTTCTCTATGGGATTTTTGAAAATTCTATGTCTAATAACTTTGGCGTTTGTGGACGGAATTGGCTGAAATTTTCAGGAAAATTGAACATTTTGTTTCTGAGCAGCCCCTGACAATTTGGGGGGGTTTCATCAAGGGGGGGCCGAGAAAAAAGGGGGGTCCCAAAACGCGTTTTTCCCATGTTAATTTCCATAGGGCGGTTGGCCTCACTTTTAGCTCGAATGACTGAATGGATTTGCACGAAACTTGGCAAAATTGAAGGGACTGTTAGCCCGATGTGCCTTTGCTAGGTCTCAATATATGTGCTCCAGTGGATTTTGAGTAATTTAGGTTCAAAAAAAGATATATATCTGGGCGGAGCCTAACCACACATCTGATCTGATTGGCTGTCAGCACTTCATCCAAGAAGTGTTGGCAGCCATCTTGGGACCAATATACATGATAGCACCTCATTAAAAAGCATTGTAGTTAATAGAGGATTTTAGGACTTTAGTTACATTATAAATCATTTGTTGATGGTACCATACTCGTTTTAGGAATTGTGGTGGGTTCTAAGGTGATTTTACCATGTGAAAAAACCTTCTGCTGTGATATCATGAATATTGTTTGAAAGAAAACTAATATCTCATGATTTTCCCACAGTGGTTTGGAAGGGGATCTATAAGCTAAACTGAAAGCATATTTTCTGTAAATTCACATTATCTTTCTCAGTCATGTGAAAATGAAGTCTGACATTCTCAGTAAAACATGTACATCCAACAAGGACAGAGAGTGTCAGTTGATTCCTTTGTGTTCTACTGCAGCCTCCTAGAGTGTTCTAAAGAACAACTAGAGCGCTAACAGTCCTACTTATTACAAAGGTATGGCACACCTGAAGCCATCTTGATTGGAATAAAGTGGTAACTCTTAAAACATTTAATTTAAAAAGAAACAACATGAGGGGGTATATTTTGCCATAGAAAGTATGATTAGTGCTGCAGATGGAAAAATTAGGGCACATTTTGAGTGACTTCTCAAATCCTTTTCTATTTCATTAAAACATTCTGACATGCAGTCTCCCAAAATGGCCACCAGAGACAAAAGAGCTCAAATGTAGCCCAAATATCACCCAGATGTAGCCCAAGTATAGCCCAATGACAGAATGTCCCAGAGTGTTCTAAAGAACAACTAGAGCGCTAACAGTCCTACTTATTACAAAGGTATAGCACACCTGGAGCCATCGTGATGGGAATAAAGTGGTAACTCTTAAAACATTTAATTTAAAAAGGAACAAAATGAGGGGGTATATTATGCAATAGAAGGTATTATTAGTGCTGCAGAAAGAAAAATTAGGGCACATTTTGAGTGACTTTTCAAATCCTCTTCTATTTCATTAAAAAATTCTGACACGCAGTCTCCCAAAATGGCCACCAGAGACAAAAGAGCCCAAATGTAGCCCAAATATCACCCAGATGTAGCCCAAGTATAGCCCAATGACAGATTGTCCCAGAGTGTTCTAAAGAACAACTAGAGCACTAACAGTCCTACCCTTTACAAAGGTATGGCACACCTGAAGCCATCTTGATTGGAATAAAGTGGTAACTCTTAAAACATTTAATTTAAAAAGGAACAAAATGAGGGGGTATATGTTGCCATATGAATTATGATTAGTGCTGCAAAAGAAAAATTAGGGCAAATTTTGAGTGACTTCTCAAACCCTCTTCAATTTCATTAAAAAATTCTGACATACAGTCTCCCAAGATGGCCACCAGAGACAAAAGAGCCTAAATGTAGCCCAAATATCAACCAGATGTACCCCAAGTATAGGCTAATGACAGAATGTCCCAGAGTGTTCTAAAGAACAACTAGAGCGCTAACAGTCTTACTTATGACAAAAGTATGGCACACCAGAAGCCATCTTGATTGGAATGAAGTGGTAAGTCTGAAAACACTCAATTTAAAAAGGAACAACATGAGGGGGTTAATTTTGCCATAGAAAGTATGATTAGTGCTTCAGAAAGAAAAATTAGGGATCATTTTGAGTGACTTCTCAAATCCTCTTCTATTTCATTAAAAAAATTCTGACATGCAGACTGAAACATGCACTTTGAATACCAGCAGCAGACGTCCCTGGTGAGCAGTAGCTTTACTACAGTGATCTAATGTGCAACTAGAGTGCTAACATTCAGAATTTATGGCAAATGTGTGACACATCTGAATGCCTTCTTGATGGAACCAAAGTAAACAAGCATTGAAAATGCAATAGATCTCGCCCTCGTTTAAGTTAAAGCCATTCTGTTTGTAATGAGGTGGCTTTTTAGCTTTGCTTTTATTAGTGTTTTTTCAACTTTCATGTAAATAACATGCATCTGTATGCATATAAGTATATGTATGCATGCATTTATGTTTGTATTTATATAGATATACAGATGATATATGTTTTATATATGTATGTATATATATATATTCACTGAAAAAACCATAGGTTATAGACCATATATAGTTAGGAATTAGCATTTACAAAACCTTGAAAATTCACTGAATAAACCATAGGTTATAGACCATATATAGTTAGGAATTAGCATTTACAAAACCTTGAAAATTCACTGAAAAGACCATAGGTTATAGACCATATATAGTTAGGAATTCGCATTTCACTGACCATGTCATGAATGATGTAATATGTGACATCATCAGCAGTGGATTGCGGGTGCGCGATATATAGTTAGTGCAACTAACTATATATGGAATTTCAATGGTTTTGTGTGAGTAAAATAAGGTTTTGTAAATGCGAATTCCTAACTATATATGGTCTATAACCTATGGTTTTTTCAGTGAATATATATATATATGTATATATATATATATATATATATATATATATACAGTTCCACATCCTTCGCAAAAGTGCAGGGACACCAGGACAACAGTGCAATCCAGGGGAAAAGGTAACCCTGTGTATAGATTCAGGCTCACAGCGCGTAGCAGCAGCTACGCAAATGCACTCTCCTTGATAGAAAAAAGATCACTCCCAATCCTTTTTGCGCATTCCAATATTCTTTAATTCATCAGATGCAGCATCGTGATAATAAACACGGAAATAACCCCAACGCGTTTCGGCGATACCTTCGTCTTGGTCACGGGTGATTACATTGCCAGTGTTCAAAACATTAAATAAAGTTTCACGTGATAAGTGCTCAAAATAAACAAATGACTCAAGACCCCATTATCGCGGCCATCTTGGAGTGGAGTATTATCGCCTTACATCTATCAAGCCCACTGCAGTATATTCCATAAAGTATACATCAAGACGCTCCTGTCATACAGTTAAGGCATGGAAAGTAACATGCAACTTAATGATATTAATAAAATAATTTCATCTCACATATTTACTCATATTTACGTCTAGTACAGTTAATATCTGTTTAAACGATAGCGTGGGGCAGCGGTCCAATAACATTCTATAAACATGATTGCCTCAACAGATATTCACCAAATTCATTGGAAAATTTTGAAAATGCTCAAGTGAGCAACATTATATTATCGTTGTACACGTAGGTTGTTGCAAACAAAGTCTATCAGTTGTAAACTCCCAAGTGAGATATTATAGTGTTATGTCCACACGGTATCCAATAGTCAACACCCAAGTGAGAATCCTTGCTGTACATCAAAGTACAAAAGAATGGGCCAATCAGAACTCCTGTATTCCATATACCAATCTATAAGCCCTATCTGGGTTATGAGTCTTAGAAAATTAGTGAAAACAAGTAAAACAACAAAATTAAAACTTGTTAAAATCAGCAAAAAACATGGAGAGTGCATTTGCGTAGCTGCTGCTACGCGCTGTGAGCCTGAATATATATATATATATATATATATATATACATATATATATATATATATATATATACATATATATATATATATATATATATATATATATATATATATATATGTGTGTGTGTGTATTAAAAAATAAAATTGTATGTTTTTTTTTACTTAAATTGATTATTTATTAATTTTAAGGTTATTTAAGTATTTTTAAGTATGTTTCAGTTAATTATATTTATTATTTCATTAGTTTTAAATTACTTTTAAGAAATTTTAAAAAATTCAACATTTTGACTAACTATATTTTTTACAACAATATTTTTGATTTAATATTCTTGTACTTACCTGTTTGTAGATAGGAATTCGATATTTTTGCATTCTATATTTTTAGTAAGTCTATATTTTTGTATTTGATATTATGTCAGTGATCCGGCAGGAATATATCTTCCCTATTGCTATGGCATTCTTAGCATATGATGTAGTTCTTGCCTAGAGGAGGGTAATTATCAGTCTATTGATTCCCTTTCACGACATCCTTGGCAATGAGTTCCCAACTTTGAGAAAAGAACTGGGAGGGTCGACTGCTTTGAGCCCCAAAAACACAGATTTCTAGGGGTACTGTCTTTCCATGGAGGGTACAGAGGCTCAGGCACAATATAAGGGGTAAGAAGTGGATACCAACCACAGTGGGAGGACCAGAAGTTGCGGGTTACCTGTTCTCAGAGTTGAGTCCCCCAAGAATGGCCCTGGTAAGGTCACTTTTGACCTACAGGTGCTGACCCTGATGTCATAGAGACAGAGTACATGACACCAAAAGAGTATGTTACCCTTGAAGGGGACTGTGGGTTCATCCAGAAAGTCCTAGGCTGCCAGGCAAATGTTCAGTATTGGGGCACAGACCTTGAGCTGAGTACCTAGTCTCAGAGTGTCACCTCACAGATGGAGGAGGTAAGAATGAAAAGAGGGTGTCTGCAACCTGACATTTAACCCCTTACCACTCTGAGAAACCTAATTCCCCCAGGAACCTCCAGAGCCATTGGAGGACTCATTCTCAGCTTAAGGGCTGGAAGTGAGGACTACCCTAGGCACAGGACATTAACATATACCTGTCAGTGGATGACCAATTACCTGGCTCCTCACAGCTATCAGTTGCCTCTGTTGGTTCTTAGCATTTAGGGAGAGTTTGTCCTGAGAAGGAACAAAATATGACCTAAGGGCAGATTAAGCCACTTGGTGGTAGTGTCTGCCTACTGGGATGCCTCTGTGAGCAAGTTAGGGCTAGCCATCTCACAGGTTGTGTCTGCAGGTGAAGAGAAGGATTCCTCCAGGACAGGGTTATTGGCTGGGGTAGAAGTTGATGTGTAGGTTCATACTGACAGAGAACAAGTGCCATTGCAGAAATGGCAAATTATCCATATTCTATCACCTGATCCGGGAAGTCCATCAAGGAATTCATGATTCTACCCGATCTCTAGACTCTGGGTGGTCAGTGTTGGAAATCTACCTCTTTTTGACTGGTCACCCCAAATTTTTGCCCGATCTTCGTATTTGGCTACAGAACTATGGGCATTTTACCCCTACTAACCAGGGATAGAGTACCTGTGCACCCCCTTTAGTAAAAGAGGTGTGGAATGCCCCCCAGGTGATACAGTAGGCTGACCTCAAATGGGAAAGATGACTTCTCTGAACTTCACAGAATATTCAGAGTGGGATCTTTGGGCATCACTGACCATGTCGTGAATGATGTAATATGTGACGTCATCAGCAGAATTTCTATGGTTTTGTATGAGAGAAATCTCCAACTAACTATAACGTCCCTGAAACCTATGGTTTTTTCAGTGAATTATTAAGGTTTTTTAAATGCTAATTTCTAACTATAACGTGCCTGAAACCTATGTTTTTTCTAGGTTTTTTAAATGGTCATTTTGAACTATAATGTTCATTAAACGTACGGTTTTGTCAGTAATTTTGAAAAAAAAACAGTGTTATTTTGTAACTTTATTATCCTAAAAATAGTGTTTGTAAATAATATAATGTCTTCTGTTTTTTAAATATTAATATATATATTTTTTTTTTGTCGAGAAAAAAGTGGAGTCACGCACCCATCGTGTACTTATCTCGGTGGGTGTGCAGATTCAAACCTCCAATTGGTAAAGTCGTGAAGGATGTGCATTTCAGCCAGCCCACTCTGCATAAGCTTACAGGAGGATACTACAATGCTACATGTCCAAGGTCTTCCTTGTAGTGATCTGCTGAACACAGGTCTAGTTGTCAGCATGCCACAGCCACTCCCTCATGGCTGGTTTACACCCACACCACACCCATGCAGCACAGGCGTCATAGGACATGTGACCCTGCCAATAAAAAGGGCTGGGCGCACAGCTCAACGCCATTTCCACTCTCTATCTGGGTGTATCTGTGTGCTTATTATGTTGGTGGCAGCCGAGGCACTTTGGCCAACACGGGCCTCCCGCAACGTGGCGATGACTTGAGGTGCACAGAGTTGGTGGCAGCCGAAGCACTTTGCTGGACACTGGCCTTCTGCCATGTGGCTATGACTTGAGGTGCACAGAGTTGGTGGTAGCCAACGCATTTTGGCTGACACAGGCCTCCTGCCATGTGGCGATGACTTGAGCTGCACTGAGTTAGTGTCACCAGAGCTGAACGGGTGTGCGGCCTGCAATGATGCGTAGGCCTCAATACATCATCCTGCCAATCAAGACCCGATTTGAATTGTGAGCTCGGCTGGACAGCGTGTACGCCAAAGGCAGCTGACTGTATAGACATGACTCCTCGGCATGGTCAGCAGGATGCGCTGGGAGCCTGTGCTGCGGAATCCAACGATGGCTGAGGAGGTTGCTCTGGTACGTAGTAGGCCCTCTTGGAGACACACCGGTAGTGCCAGGTGAGCTTTGATGTCTGGGTGCGCAGGGTCGGGCAGTCATCGCTGGGCGGTGGGCCGGTCTGGGGACCAGGGCTGGGATGTTTGAGAAAGATGTAGGAATCATGCACACTGCCTGAGTAGTTTGCGACGACATTAGTGTACAGGCCCCGGTAGTCCAGTTTTGCCTGCACATTGTTGGAATGCGTATGTTTTTTTTTGCAGTGATTGTGTGTAGTGTCGACAGGGGGCACAAGTAGTACGTGTGTGAAGTCAGTTGCCCCCCACATGTGCAGGAAGCCTGCCATGGCGTGGTTCTCTTGCTTTGTCTCCAGCTGTTCCTACGCAGTGTGGATGAGGTAAACATGCAGGTGTATCAAGCTGAAACAAACCGTGATGCTTACAGGTGTGATAAATCCGGCATAATGAGACTGTAACAGAAGTTCATGTGGTTGTAATATTCCTTTTGTTTCCTATGAAGGTTTCGACCATACAAACTTCTGTTACGGTCATTTTGTGCAGAATTCATCATAACTGTAAGCATTCCCTTTTGTCCAAGTGCAAAACATGGTGCCATATTACGTTTGTGACAATACTAATGCTTGACCATTGTCTTTATTTATCCAATAGGTTTCTGAATATGGAGTTTCAGGATGATCTACAGTTATTTCAATCCACAAGTTTATGTGCTGTATTGGCAATGCCACTCGCTTGTTGTTTTTGTGTTGTTATTTTATGTTTTTCAAATAAGGTACTGTTTTTCCACGACTGTTGACTACTAGACTTCATGACCCGGCACACCCCCATTTCAGCGACTACAATATTGGTTCTGGAGCACAGAGGCCTCATGCAATGGCTGGGGTTGGGGTTGGTTGTGCAGGAATACTATGAATTGGAACGAGCGAGTGGTGCGGATACAGGGGCGCTATGTTGCTTTTGTATACATGCATCTAAGACATGTGAGGAAGTTTAATAGGGCTGGCTGTGAGACTCCTCTGACTTTCGCAGTTGTTAGTTGGAAGGTACCAGACGCCAACAGGTGCAGCACAGCCAGCAGCTTTGTTTGCGTAAGGATGTTGATTGTCAGCTGTGTTGGTACTGTCAGCCTGTGGGCAATGTGGCAGTGTGCACCAACTTGAGAATGGGGCGATAATTCTTTCGTCATTTTTGCTGCACTAAAGTACTGATAACTTGGCGATAAGTCCCCATTGTTGGCTTATAGGGTGACTCTCGAACAACCCCTTGTGTTTATTAGGACTTTGTTGTGCTACATGCAAATCAAAAGAAAAAAGATGAAAAAACAAGAAAAGTGGGCAGGGTACAAACACCGTGACCCCTGAGGCCAGCTCAGGGGATCCCACAAAAAGCCCCATGGCCAAAAATTATTACTAATTATTTTTTTTTAAACGGCTATTTGCACAAATCCGGACAAAAAAAAAAACAATGGGGCGTATTCTCAAGGACTTACCACTGAGTTATCTGCACTTTAGCGCAGCAAAACAATTATCATCCCATCCTCAACCTGGTGAAAACTGCCGACGATATCTCCAGTTTTCCAGTGATAACTTCCGCAAAAAACATCGCCAAGAAGGCGAGCAACAACTAACGCTAATGATATGTAGAGTAGGTATTCCCGTGCACAAAAACCACAAAACCACACTTTTTGATATTTTGAACAATCAGCCAAATCTACGATGCGATCCAAAAACACGATAAGCCGCGTTAGCAGTAAGTATTTAACATCTGCCGTTTAATGGTGTAGAGCAGGGCGACTACCTTCAGTATGAAAGGGAGCCTGGCCCAGAGCAACATCTGAAGAGCAACACATGTCATAGAGCTACTGATCATGCAGCTCTGACACCTAAGAAGGCCACAACACCCATCACTACCACCCCAAGGACCTCCCCCCTGGACTAACCCCCCTACTACCACTGAGGCAGCGCAGAACAGGACAGCGTACCTTCCCAAAACGGCATAGGCCCTCAGCCACACAATAGCTGAATGTTGGGAGATGTGACAACCAAGTGTGTGTGAAGGAGGCAAGTCACCCATCAATAACAATGTACACAATGCCAAGTGTAGCTGCTATATACTGGACAGTCTTGAGTATGCAGAGCACATACTGCTGGTGTTTGTAGTGTTGTGGACAGTGGATGCAACCAGGTTACCTCATGCAGTGGAAAAGATCTCGGTCATTGTCGTCCCCTGTAAGCGGAAGCGGAATCGGAGTAGGCTGGTCCAATGTTTGCCACTCCAGCGTAGGAGTGTGAATAAATAGACCGGACTCTGGGCATGGTTCAGTTCTGGGAAGGCCAATGAGTCTGCCAGGGTGGCGGCCCTCACCCTACCATGAGGCTGCTGCCGTGACCGCCAGCCTCTTTGACACAGGCCCCCTGGGAACCCAGCGGCACAGCACCACAGAGTTATGTCTGTACAGACTACTGCCTTTGATGTACACTGCGGATCGCAGGGCTCACAATTCAGATCGAGTCGCTATTGCAGTTGACACAGTCCAGTAGGCAGCAGACATTGCTCCCAGTGCTCTCGCCCTGACCGCGCATCATCGCAGGCTGTGCATACGCTGAGTGCTTCAGGTGCCACTAACTCAGTGTACCACAATTCATCGCCAGGTAGCCTTCTTAGGGCAGAATTCATTAGGCAAAAGACATTGCTTCCAGTGCGGCCCGCCCGGACCACACATCATCGCAGGCTGCGCACACGCTGAATGCTTCTGGTGCCATTAACTGTGCAGCTCAACTCAATGTCACGTGGCTTTGGGCCCTTGCTTACTGCTGCCTCCGGCTTACACTGCAGACAGCAGGGCTCACAATTCAGATCAAGTCGCAGTAGTAGATGACGCAGTCCAGTAGGTAACAGACATTGCTACATTGCTACCAGTGCGGCCCTCCCGGACCACGCATCATTGCTGGCTGTGCATATGCTGAGTGCTTCACGTGCCACCAACTCAGTGCACCACAAGTCACTGCCACGTAGCTTTATTAAGGCAGAATTCATTAGTCAAAAGACATTGCTTCCAGTGCGGCCCACCCATGCCACGCACCATCGCAGGCTGCGCACATGCTGAGTGCTTCTGGTGCCTCTAACTGTACAGCTCTACTCAACGCCACATAGCTGTGGGCCTTGCTGACGGCTACCTCAGGCTTACACTACGGATGGCAGGGCTGACTCCCATCTGACTTTAAAAGCATTTGATTGGTTCATACGGTGTCCCATTCTAACACTTGAAGGATCCCGCACATTTTAGTCATTCTCTCTGCAGCTTCACAGGAGAGACACCCGTTGTGTTTTTGCAGCTAGTTTATACATTTTTCGGGTGTTTTTTGGAAAGATTTGGAAATGGCTTCTTCCAATCCTCAGCAAGAACATACTTCTAATGAAGAAGAGATTGAAGAACCACCTCTCAAAAATAGATCAGAATCCATGGATTGGGAATTTTTCACCATCCCAGATAGTGAAAGAGAGTCAGTGCAAGGAAGGTCAGTTGTAGTCTCTGTCCACGGATTTTGTCAATAGGTAGTGACAGAAAATACTCTTGTGGCACATCAAGCATGTACAAGCACCTCCAGACAATCCACCCCAGACCTTTTGCACGGGAGCAGATGCAACATGCAAAACAAGATATGCAACAAAGTGACCAGGGAGCTGGTACCAGCACTTCAGGACCATTAAGTACATCATCTCAAGAGCTGAATATACCCTGTTGGCCCTTATGCACCGGTGCGTCTGGCCTACACCGCAGTCAGATGGGCTGACAATTCAGATGGAGTCACAATTGCAGATGACGCAGTCCAGTAGGCAACAGACATTGCTCCCACTGCGGCCCTCCTGGACCACGCATAATCACTGGTTGCACACACGCTGAGTACTTCAGGTGCCACTAACTCTGTGCAGTTCAAGTCAACGCCACGTGCCTGTGGGCTCTTGCTGACCACTGCCTCCGGCCTACACTGCAGTCAGCAGGGTTCACAATTCAGATTGAGTCGTGATTGCAGATGATGCAGTGCAGTAGGCAAAAGACATTGCTTCCAGTGTGGCCCGCTTGTAACACGCATCATCGCTGGCTGCATACACACTGAGTGCTTCAGGTGCCATTAACTCAGTGCACCACAAACCACTGCCATTTGGCCTTATTGAAGCAGAAATCATTAGGCAGAAGTACACCCGTTTCAGGGTATTTTTTCGTAAGGAGCCTCAAACAGGTAAGCTGCCTCCATCAGATTTACATAGACGCTCAAAAGGAAGAGTTGTGTATTTACCTATTGCTGTAGAGAAAGAGGAAACTGAACCTGTAGTTATTCTAGTTAATGGTGTTCCTACGAAGAGTTGAAAAATATGGCAAAAATTAGCAGATGTCTGCAAAGTACAAAAGGCTACGTTATATCTCACAAAAAACAATGTTTACTACAAAAATGTGTATGTGGAAGAAGAAGAAATCAATTGAGTTGATGTTAGCGAAAATTCAAGTGGCCAAATTGAAAAAGTGGACATCTCCAAAAGTGAAGAAATTTATGAACATTATAGTGTACATCCTTTACATTCAAATTAAATGATTGGTAATAATATTGAATTATTCAAAATGAAGAATGCGAAGGGAACTTCCATGCGTGTTTGGGAAAGAAGTTTGGAAACTCGTTGTTTTCCACAGATCTTCTCCACTGGAAAAGGTGGACGATATGACAAACGACCAGTCCAGATTCCAGCACCAGAATATCGTACAAGATTGTACTCAAAAGATTGAATATTGTGTCAATGAATTCCATATTTATTTCATCTTTTTTCCATATTCCTATACTGCGGTCAGTAGGGCTCACAATTCAAATTCATTCTTGATTCATTCATTGTAGAGTTGCTGCCTGCACACAAGCTGAGTGTTTCAGGTGCCACTAACTCTGTGCAGCTCAAGCCAATGCAATATGACTGTGTACCCTTGCTGACCGCTGCCTCCAACCTACACTGCGGTCAGCAGGGCTCACAATTAAAATTGAGTCTTCATTTATCAATTGCAGAGTCCATTAGGTAACAGACATTGCATCCAGTGCGGCCCGCCTGGACGCGCATCATCCCTGACTGCGCCTCACACTGAGCTCTTCAGGTGCCACTAACTCACTGCATCATAACTCATGGACCCTTTATGATTGACTTTTGTGCTGTAGAAACCGGACGGAACAATGTCACCTTAGGCAGCAGGTATATCCCGAAGGGACATTAACACACTCATCTCTGGTGCCCCTACCTCAGCGCACCACAAGTCATGGACCCTTTACGATACAATCTTTTGTGCATAGTTTGAGATCTGGTGCCCTTACCTTAGTGCACAACAAGTCATGGATGCTTTATGATTGAATATCTGTGTGTGATCCGATGATCACTGTTGTAGTCGTTGTCAATATCAACTAATCCCTGAGGGCTGGCTTACACTCACCGCACACGCAACCAGCACAGGCGTAACTGGACATGTGACCCTGGAAAAAAATGGGGCTGTGCACACGTGCCCATAGCCAGGTTCACTATCTATCTAACTGTGTATGTGTGTTTGTTATGTATGCATGATGGCCCCGGGCCCTACCACATTACATTGTGCTGTGAACCATGTTACCTCTGGCAGTGGGGAACATCTTGCTTATGTAACTTTGTCTGGGTCATTCTATGGGTACATGGGTAGGGACTGGGTGATTGGAGTACTGCAAGGAGAGTGTATGGTGAATTTGTAAGTGCTTGGGGATTGGATAAGTACATATGTTGGTGGAGACTAACCCCCGAGCACAAGCTTGGCTCTAATCGGCTGCAAACCAGTGGCAACCCCGGCGGATTCTAAGGATTACAAACCAAGCCTCAGAGACCCGATGCTATGCACGGAGTGTGTGTAGGCACCGTGCCGGTTCCTGAGGCACCCGCCTTCTTTGCTATGGGATTCCCACAGCCTTTGGTCCAGTACTCTGGGTTCCAGCCCACTAAAATCTGGGCCACTGGTTAGTGGGAATAACATGGATGCCTGGTAAACTGAGTCCAAGAGCTTGGAATTCTCATTGTGGTATACTGCATTCTCATTCAGTGGATACCCTCCCAGGTCGTTGATCTCTGGATCAAGGAATTCTGACTGTTGAATTTCCGGAGTACCTTCCACTGGATCCCCTAAAGCGAGCTGACGGGTCCGTGGAGCACTGGTAATACAAGGCCCAGAACCCTGTCTGCAAGATATTCCCAGCTCACAGCTGGATCATTGACATACAGCGGATAGAATCTACCGAATTCTGTAAGCGTAAATAGAGTTGGCAGAGCCGGTGTACGCCAGTCAGGCGTGCAACTAGAGCCAAATTTTTGGGGGAGGCTGAAAAAAAAAGTCAGGGGGGCCTAATTCTTTCAGTCATAGGCAGAGTGGAGAAGCAGGGGCGCTAAGAAGGGGTAAAAACACAACAAAGCCCCATTCACAGGTAAATGGTCCTTTCAAAGAAGTGTGAATTACTCGGGTGCCGCGCTGAGAGTCGCGCACCCAGCGCGTTCACACTAGGGGGCAGCGATATGAGCAACACACCCAGTGCGTTCAAAGTAGGGGGTCGCACTGAGAGCCGCGCAGCCAGCGTTTTCACACTAGGGGACCATGTTGTGCTTCACATTAGGATCGCCAATCCAAACTTTTCTAAAACATTGGTCCACTTACATTATTTTATATTCGCCCCGAGGACCCCATACCCCGAGGCATGCCAAATTCTTGAATGATTTTATTAATCATTAGGAAGAGGGGCCACATGGTCCCCCTTCCCATGTCCACTTCAGGCCCCAGGGACTCTTGGCCTCTTCATGGGGGACCGAGGGGGGAGCATCAATGCCCCCACTGACCCACCGGTTCCCCGCCTCCTGTGGGAACCGGCAATCTTTTTGGGCACAGGGAGCGTCTAACATGCAGCTCCCCTTGCTCAAAAGCAATCTCCCTTTGCTTCATTAAAGCGAGAGCAGGCTTTCCTCCTCTTGCTTCAATTAAGCAAACCAGGGGTTGCTATGACAGGAGACGTGCTTTCACCCTTTCATAGCAAACAACAATGGGTGCCCCGGGACATTGCAGGAGCCAGCCCTGGGGGGTGGCGGTCCCCAGGTCCATCAGGGTCTCCAGGATGGGTCTGCGTGGCCTCCCTCCCTCTATTTTCAAGATGATGGTCCCCGGGGCTTCAGGGGACAGCAAGGTCCCGTGCATATTTAATTAAACCCAGAGGTGGTGATCCCCGTGGCTTGGGGGCATCAGAGGCCCCCTAATAATTATAAAACAAGCCCCAGGGTGGTGAAGATCCCCGGGGCTGGAGAAAAGCCATGTGCCATCCTACACCTAATTTACATAGCCCCAGGGAGGTGGCGGTCTCTGGGGCCTCGGAGGCCACGCAGGCCCCCACAATATAATTATACAATTGCCTCCAGAACCTGGCCCATCTGGGGGCTCATTTAAATGATGTGAGGGAGACCGGCTTCATTTTTAAAAAAAAAATGTTTTGTCCAGATTCACGCACCCAGCGCACATTCGGACGTGTCTACCCTTTCCCCTTTTCTTCTTTTTTAATCTTTTTTCAACTGCTTTCTTGTGGCTTGGTTCTACCGAGTCACAAGATGGCTGTCAAAACTGGTCTGGAGAGTTGGCAGCAAATCCCAGTGAATCTCGTGGTCATGGCAGCCAATCACAGGCATGGTCAGAAGGTGTGCGAACCTACCGCTGCCCCAGATAACGAAAGTTTTATTTCTTGAATTTCTCAGCAACTATTGAATGGATATACACCATTTTAAAAGAAGTCGCTTTCTGAATCAAGCTCTACCTTTTTGCCAAATTTGGCGTAATTCCATTCAGCAGTTCAGGATGTAGGCAGGGCTAAAGTTTCCTATGGGAAATAGATTTTTAAACTTTCTCAACAACTGCTGAATGGATTTTGAAAAAGGTCGCTTTCTGAACTAAGCTCCACCTTTTTGCCAAATTTAGTGTAATTCCGTTCAGCAATTCGGGCTGTATCCTCCAATGGAAATTAACATTTTTTGGGACCCCCTTTTTTCTCAGCCCCCGCTTGACGAATCGCCCCCAAATTTTGAGGATAGGAGCTGACCTGGATGAACCTTCTTTTTAGAGAATTTTGTGAACATTCATCAAACAACGCCAAAGTTATTAGCAAATCAAAAAAAGTTTTTCCCATTTAAACTAGGTTCTAACCATAACTACCTACTGGCAATCGCCAGTGGGTATATATATATATATATATATATATATATATATATATATATATATATATATATATATATATATATATATATATATATATATATATATAAACAACTCACATCCACCATCTGCCGCTCCACTTTAACCCGGGTAACGCACGGTGGAGTGCGTGACATCTCTCCAACCCACAGTTCAATCCGCGAACTGTTCCACAAATAAGGATACTCCAGCCTTATTTATCGGTCTCTGCGCTTGGTTTATTTCAGCGCGTACACTCAGTCAACAAACAAACGCGTTTCGGCGTTGCCGCCTTCGTCACTGATGAAGGCGGCAACGCCGAAACGCGTTTGTTTGTTGACTGAGTGTACGCGCTGAAATAAACCAAGCGCAGAGACCGATAAATCAGGCTGGAGTGTCCTTATTTGTGGAACAGTTCGCGGATTGAACTGTGGGTTGGAGATATATATATATATATATATATATATAGAGAGAGAGAGAGAGAGAGAGAGAGAGAGAGAGAGAGAGAGAGAGATCATGTGCAAAACACTAGGCCCTCAGGGGTTAAATTCTCCATTCTTTTGTAATAGTAATGCTCAGGCACGTTTCGGCCATAATGATTGCGCTAAAAAAGACAACATTTCAAAAATTAACATGTGCCCCTATTGCCAATTTAAATCACAGCGTCATAGAAGGACTAGGCTATTTTGATGTCAAAACACAGTTCTTTTCGTCCGCCATTTTGTGTGTGTCATTTATATCTCAAACATCCATGTACACTATATCTTGAAGGTATCTCCAGGTTAAAACAAAATTCCACTTTTTATAGTTGACATGGTGTACCACACAAAAACTCAAAGCTGATATTACCACAGTCCATCTTTAGTGATTATTTTCTTTCTTTTTAATTGGCCATTGAAAGAATTGTCTCATTGATTGAGACAATTCTGTCTAATAATTCAAGTCTGATTACAATATTCAGTGCATAGTAAGTAGAATCTTTGCCCTGTTGACCATACAGTCAAGTCCACACTGCATGTGCACAAGGCCCCTGGCCAACCTCCAAAGGCAGCCAGGCAGGTCAGGGGTCATGTAGGCCTTGGGGATCCCTCCCACTCCCTTTTTTTAATAAAAAACGGGACTTGTGAGATGGGCTCCCTTGAGCTGAACTCCGCCTGAGAGAGGGCCACATTTTCACCCCTCCCCTATATTAATATAAAGAATACCCTTGGGCCCTCACACACTGGGGGGCATAAAATAAAAACAAGTGCAGGAAACCGTGCTTCAATTTTTTGGGGGGAGTTTTGCTGAAATCTGTGGATCCTCTGCGGATCTGTAGCAACATTATTAAAAATATATGTTTTTGGCGTCAGGCCTAGGTGGTCAGGGCATTCCTACCCTCCCCCCTTAAGTTTTGTTTTTACATTTTTCTTGGGACTCAGCTATGTCCAAGTCACAAGACGACTGCCACCAATTCCTGGTTGAATTAGTGGCAGTCAATCAGATCTCTTCATGAGATTTGACGGACCTGTGTTTCTTGATCTTTTTATTAACTCTAAAACTACTGAACAGATTTACACCAAATTACAAAAATGGCACTATCTCAACCAATAACTAGCTTTCTGACAAATTTGGAGTAATTTGGTGTAATTATGTCCAGTGCAAATCACTTCAGCTATTGTCTGGAAAATTTCAGGGTGATTCGTCAAGCAGTGGCTGAGAAAAGGGGGGTCCCAAAATGTGTTTTCTCCATGCAATTTCTCATTGAGATTTTAGACAGATCACTGATATTAAAATCAATACTACTAATATCGACCAACAAAGATATTGACATCCTATATTTATTTAATAAAATACACAAATATTGAAATAAAAATATCGCCAGTAAAAATACAGATGAATCTAATATTGAAAACAGAAATATCATAAAAAATAGTATTGTAACCATTAAAAAAAAATATCCCAACCAACAATATAGACCACATTATTTGCATAAATACACCAATATCGATACCTCCAAAAAATAAAAATAACACAAAACACAACATTTATAATATAAATATTAGTACAAACACACACAATATAACTAAATAACTAAAAATACTATCAATATTAAAATAAAACACCACTACAAAATACTCCACTGAACTAACACCATCAAATAAATAATGTTTACAGAGAAATTAACTAAAACACTTTAATTTCTATATTTACTACATTATAACTGTACAAAACAAATACTAATATATTACTAAATACACACATAATATTAAAAAAAATTATTTAACATAATTAGCGTTTAATAAAAAAAAGAAACAACTTCCATAACACTTTCATCCCATGCTGTAAAAACCAAATGAAAAACAACTACAAAACAAATAAACCAATAAAAATGAAAGTGCAATTAAATAAACATTATATAATCGAATGAAAAATCAACATAAATCTATATTACACCAGAAAAATAACCAAAGAAGTAAAATCTCTGACGGAATACCTCTGCAACATACCACTGCCACACCCAAGATTTCTAATTCAACTTCACAAAGTAAGTAAAATATTGAAGTCATTAATAATGTAACAAAATAAAACTAAACAAAACGAAAAAAAATAATAATAACCTAAGCTTATTAGAAATTATCTCTCCTCTACAGAATATCCAAACATCACTCAACTAACTACCAACAACATTCAAGCAACTCCTCAAAACAAAGTAAGTGTGCATTTAAAAAATACTAATCCAATAACTAAAACTCCCGACCCAAAAATCCCACTAACTAACCACTCCCCAAAATACAAACAATACTAATAAACAAATTGATTAAAATCATATTTATCTCAAACAGAAAAAAGCAAGCACTGCATCCAAAGACCAACAAAAGATATCACAAAAATCCACAATTTCTACAAAACATGTGAGTCTTTTTTTACTTTTACTAGTTTTTTTACAATAAAATTATGTATAATATATTGAACATTTTCTAAATAAATCTGTTGTAACAGTTCAAAAAACAAAGGGCCATATAATGGGCTTGATAATATGCCCTTGTGAATTCCCATAGAACCCCAGGTTAACACCAGAACCTGGGCTTCTATGAGAATTCACAAGGGCATATTATTAAGCCCATTATCTCCGCTTTAGCGGCAGTTTCCTGCCGATAAAAGCGACGATAATGTACCACTCTTTCTTGATAATATGGCCCAAACTGACTGAAGGCACAAGATTCAGAACATCACAAAAGGGATCACTTTTACTATGCTATATGGGATATGTCTACACCCAAGAGAAACAAACAGCTGACAAGTTTAATTGGAAATGCCCTAAATACTACTCAAATTAATGTTGTGGGAGGGCAACAACAAAATAAACCACCGTAATAAATGTAAAAGTACATAATCACCCCCCTAACATAGCTGAGATAGTTTTATAAACTCCTAAAGATGCTAGCAGTGGCTCTCAGAAACTCACAACAGAAATACTAAAAGACTTCCAACCCCGAGTAGTAACTGAACATGTAACTGGCCAACTACCCTCCAACACAACTTCAAAAAGATTAATTTCTAGAACTAAAAAGTCTACTACTCGCACCCCACCTGCCCCCAAAACATTCAGTGAAATTCAAATACCACCTGAACTTACTGTAACCCATAATGAAGAACAATTTCTTCTTTATGACAAAAAATCAAATGAGAAAAGAATTCTAATATTTGCAACTCCCACAAACCTACAGAAACTTCAAACATGTGAAACATGAATGATGGATGGTACATTTAAAATATGTCCCAAACCATTTTTCCATTTATACACAATCTAAGGACAGGACCACAATAGCAACATCCCTTGATTTGTGTTCTAATACCTAACAAACAAACAACTGCTTCTGTAGAACTAGTAACAAAAATAAAGCAAGAAACTAATAATTACTAACCACAAGAAATTTTCATAGACTCAGAACTAGGCCTGGGCGTAGTTTGTGTAGCAGCACTACAAGTAGCTTCACTTACTATACTTTGAACTTCATGTGGTACACCTAGTCTGCGTAGTGTAGCTGATGACACTGTGTACTTGTCTGCACTGTGTAAAAATGGCAAAATAATTGCAAATGGCACCCTGCACAGTGCCAGTTACGATAAAATAAGTATCTCTATCTTTATATGCTAAAGTCCACATAGTACTTTCACAAAAGTGAAACTGAAGAATTAGCAAGCAGTGAGAGAGGTGATGATTTTGGGATCCTCCCTAACTTAGGGGGAGTACCAAACAGATGCCTTGAAAACAAAAAAACACCTTCTTTTTGAACGATTTGGTGGTTCCCATCCTCTTAGGACCACCCCTAGCACAGTTATTGGCAAAAAAAACATTCCCAACCAAAGGCCCTGCAAAGCATTATGGGATGAGATTAGCAATTAGCAGTGGGCAGTGAATATTATATATTATCCATTATCAAAATAATTGTACAAAGAGCTGGTGGTTACTAGATGTCCCTCACAAGACAAATGCAAATGCTTGATGAAAGGGTTTCAATGGTTTTGCATTTGACTTGTGAGGGACATCTAGTATCGAATAGTAGAACTGCAGCTTGATGTAAGAATAATTTCAATGCTTTGCATTTGACTCGTGAGGGACATCTAGTAACGACTAGGTGAACTGCAGCTCTTTGTAGAATTATTTTGCTATTGAATACTATATTATTATCTGCCCACTGCTAATCTCGTCCCCTAATGCTTTGCAGGGCCTTTGGTTGGGATTGTGTTTTTGCCCATAACTGCGCTTAGGGTGGTCCTAAGAGGATGGTACCACCACTGAAGTTCTACAGCATGTGCTTATTGTTTATGCTCTTTGTGTTCAAGGCATCTGCTTGGTCCTCCCCTTAGGTTAGGGGGGACCCCAAAATCATCAGCTCTCTCATTGCCTAATGTTTTCATTGTAAAAGTTCACTTTTGTGAATTAGTTATATGTAAAATAGCTTTTTGAAAGCATCTGAGGTGATGTGGATTTAGTTGCTACGCTACGCGATTAAGAACAGTTTTGGCACTGTACTACGTGCAATTTGTGAAGTGCGAATTAGTATAAACTTTGCATGTTCTGTTAGCGTAGCGTAGTATTATGCCCAGGGTTATTCAGAACAGTCGATGATACATGCCATCCTATAAAATTACACTCACACAGCAATACAAGGTGGCTGTTACCATTGTAATCAAAGCATATGGAGACGCTTTCAAAAATCTACCCTTAGGGCCCGATTCTGGAAAAAATGACTTCCTAATGCTACTTGTAGGTTTACTTTCTGACCAACCCATATCGAGAGCTTTTTCTTACAAACGTGCAAGTATGATGCGTATTCCAGGCAAATTCAGACCAAATCGTCTGGTCCGATTCGTGCACTATGTCAGTACCTAACAGGCTCAGGAAACATGGATATTGTGTCGTACGGAGGCTCAAACCAACCCATTTCGGATACGCAAATACGATGCGCGTTTAATACGCGCCGTACAGGGCGCCGCCTCCGGCACATCACAGCATTCAGACGAGGCGTATGAAAGTTCCGAGTCGTGCCAGAACACGATCAACAGGTACGAGACGGAGCAGCCATGTATCCAATCGTGCATGTCTTCCCTATACTGTACGCCTACCGCTACCGACTCGTATGATGCAGAAGGTAAGTCATATACCTACCACACACCAAACTGTCACGAGTACACGGAAGGGAACACCACCATAGAAGGGTGGATTCCTATCACACCCAGCATATTCCAATCATAGGGGTGTGGATGCCTATCACTCCCAGTATTGTCCAACCCATAGGGTGGTGGATGCCTATCACTACCAGTATTGTCCACCCCATAGGAGTGTGGATGCCTATCACTCCCAGCATTGTCCACCCCATAGGGGGATGGATGCCTATCACTCCCAGCATATCCCAACCATAGGGGGTGGATGCTCACTACTAGCATATCCTAACAATAGGGGGGTGGATGCCTATCACTCCTAGTATTGTCCACCCCATATGGGGGTGGATGCCTATCACTACTAGCATATCACAACCATAGGGGGTGGATGCCTGTCACTCCCAGCATATCCCGACCATAGCGGGGGGTGGATGCCTATCACTTCCAGCATTGTCTACCCCATAAAGTGTGTAGGCAAAACACTCCCCACTTTAGAGCAGTCAAAATAGTGTGTATGTGTGTATACAGACACCACATGTTGAGCAATATTTGACAAACATCCATCAATGAAGTGACAAAGAGGTGATTGTGGGGTCAATCCCCCAGCATCATTAATCACAGAGGTGGAATGGAGTATAACCCCCCTCACTGTAGTCACAAGGAGGTGATTGTGGGGTCATCTCCCAGCGTCATTAATCACATAGTTGGAATGGGGTATAACACCACTATCTGTGGTCTCAAAGAGGTGATTTTGATGTTGATCCCCCAGCATCATTAATCACATAGTTGGAATGGGATATAACCCCCCTCACTGTAGTCTGGGGTTAAATCCCACAGCATTATCACTCACAATGGTGGTATGGGGTCTAACACCACCATCAGTGTAGTGACACTAAGGTGAATGTAGGTCTCACACCCCTAGCATGTTCAAACAATAATGTGTGTCTATGTGATCAAACACACAAGCGATGTTGTCACAAATTACTGGTTGGGTGCCAAACAAACACAGGACTGTTACGGCTAACATTCTAGTGTGAGTAAAAATACTCACAGCCAATTTCAGACAACTATAGCCATTGTGGGATAACACTTTTGCTAAACTGCAAATGGACAATGTAAGAAGTGACCATAAAAAAGCATTAACACACTCCTTCATTCACATCAGCTAGACACAAACACATATAAGCCCATCTTAAACTACCTAATTGCAGAGATCCAGTTCCACAGTCTGGGAGCTATGGCAATTTTACTAAACATTACAACTCATGGGCAGACTGATGATGCATGAGTCCCAGGGCCAGTACAGAAAATGATAACTAACAAACATACACCACATGCCACACAAAGCTAGTAGAACTACATGGCTGAAGATGCATAAAGACAACCAACAGCCAAGCTCACTAAAATGCATTTGCTAGCACTCAGGTGACTTGTGGAATACTAAATATGTCACATGTGAGTTTGCACACAGTGCAGGCCCACATCTTAAACCAACCACAATTAGCACATTGTAGTGGCGCACATCACAGACACTGTAAGTCAAATAGGCCCAGAAATAACTGTCCTACTCAGCACACAACAAGATTTACACACATTAACAACTGCAGGGACTACAGTCTTGGTCTGAAATGGTATTTGAACACAAGGACAAATGCTAACATGACACACACCATGGGCCCCGGATATGTCACATAGAAAACACAGCGCCTTTAGATGATTTACCAAATCTTGAAGCTCAGCTGTGTCATGCTTGCCCATGGCAGGGGTACACAATGTCAGAATTACACACGGTCATGGATCCAAATATCACAACACACTGAACACGTTGTTTGCATCAGCCTCTGTACATGTGTGTCTCCAGAGTCATCTGCATGTAGTCAAACTTCATGTTAACCAAGTTGTACTGATGAGACAGATGAGTTGTTAATCAGCAAAGTGCTGTCCTGCATGTCAATCATAGACGGTGGTATATCAAACAAATGGTACAATGTGTGCAAATGTCAGCACGACCTATGTGCAAAAGAATAAGTCAAATATGGCCGTGTCTCAAAAGAATGTCAAATTCCATGAAGAAAACATTGTGGATCTTGACAAGCTGCAATAGCAGTCAATGCTGACTTTGATACTTATGTTAACAGGACACATATACCATTGACAACATGAAGACCATCACATTGCCCAACCTGTATTGTCACCAACAAACAATTCAACATCAATTTTATTATAATAATTCACAGACTAAGGAACACGAAATGGAAAGCTCAAATAAAAAAAATGCTTTATTCAGCCATTGTATTAAGTTTCCAAGAAGAGAAAAAACAATGAGGCCAATAGCCAGTCCATTTCAACAAGTCTTTTAGGGGGGGATAGAATGAACTTGATCTCCCTCACCTGCCTGCACTTCTACAAGTAGGGGACATCTCCCCTTGGAGGGGCATCTGTATGGTCATGGCAGGCACTGCAGGGACATGACTAGGGGTGAGCTATTAGGGTTTTGGAATGGATGGGAACTGGGGTGGAGTCGCTCGACACTGCAATGGCCTGTTTGGGTTGAGGGTGTGTTGGCTCCACTGAAGTGGCCTGTGCCTGTTGAGGGGGTGGTTGCTCCACTGATGTGGCCTGTTCTTGTTGAGGGGGTGGTTGCTCCACTGAAGAGGCCTGTTCTTGTTGAGGGGGTGGTTGCTCCACTGAATTGGCCTGTTCTTGTTGAGGGGTTGGTGGCTCCAATGCAGTGTCAGGATCAGACTGGAGATGGGGGGAAGTTGGAGGGGAAGCGCTTGTGTTAGTGGGGGAAGGCCTTAGTTTCTTGGGGATTTGTAATTGGGTATGTTTGAAACTGTTATTGGGTGTGAGGTCTCATCCTTGGTATGTTGGGCTTGGGACTGTGAGGATGTGGAGGTGGGGGGTAAAGTGTGTGATCTTTGTGCTGGCACAGATTTGGGGGACCTGGGTGATTAACAGGCGGGGGCCTTTGACTCAAGGAAGGATGTGTTTTTAGGGGTAAGCCTCCTATCTGTGCCTGGAGATTTCTCGCTCCTCTTGCTAGCTGCGACTGTTGGATCTTTGGGGACGAGTCCAAGGTCACAGAGGAAGAGCTGCTGGATAGTGCGTTTTGCAGGTAAGTCAGAGGTAGGGGTCTTGGAGGGAGAGGTCTGTGATGATTGACCAGTTGTTTTCGGTTGTGTGTGAGACTGTATGCTCCCTCTCCCCTGTGTGTGTGCTGTCAGTCCCCTAACTGTTCCTGCGTGCTTGTTTTGACTTTGTCTTGGGTGGTTGTGTGCTGCTTGTGGCTTTTGGGGTTTGTGACTGTGCCTGTGTGACTGTGCTTTGGACAGGTAGGGTAGTGGTGACTGTGGATGGGGCAGTGGAGGTCTGGGTGAGGTACTGCTGGAGGAGGGACACTGCTGCCATCAGTGAGGAGGCAATGGACTTATTTCCCCGCTGTAGGGCAGACATGTCTGATGAGATGCCCTCCATGAACGACACCAATTATGTCAACAGACCGGTGTGTGGATGGAGGACACTCAGAATGGATTTTTGCCCCACATGGATCTGTTTGAGCAGGTCCACCGACTCCACACTCAGGGCAGCAGGGGAGACAGATGCAGGTGCAGTGGTGCCTGGCATGAAGGAGACACAGCTGTGTCCATAGACCTTTGACCTGTGACCAGCTGGGAGGGTGGAGGTGGTGGAGGTGGTGGTAGTGGTGGTGGTGGTGGTGGGGATAGACGCAGATGTAGTGGGACCTCACATATCCTCAGCCATCACCACAAGGGAGTCGTCGCCGTGCTTAACAGTTCATCGGCAGATGTTGTAGTGTCTGACATGCTTTCGGTGTGGCTCCCCTTACCCTCCTTGCCACTGGGTCCCTCCTCCTCCTCTACAGTGGATCCAGTCTGTCTACCCGCTTGCTCAAGGTCTGTAGATTCGTCTCCTCCACTTGACATAGGTGATGCTCTGGACAAGGAAGATGAACAGAATCATATCAGCCAACTGCGTAGATGACACATGAGTACTAGCACAACACTTCACAGAGCAAATCCTTGCCTAATGTAATTGGCACCTTTCTCATTCCTTCCCCATATGTCAACATGGCACTTGTCAGTCTGCCAGTAAACCTTTGTTTCCAAACACATACTGGCAATGGGACCATTTGTCTGATGTGTAACATGGCCCACGAAATACATTAAACATAATGCACTTTATTGCAGTTAGCCTGATCCGTAATGCACATGAGTGCAATGTGTTATTGCACACACATCTCCCTTCTCAATTAGGGGATACTGGAAGGTGACACAGCAAATTGGATGGACTGATATTAAAGTTGTAATGTTAGATATACTACCATCACCAGACATCAAGGTGGGCACATGTCCTGAACGTTAATGCTATGATGGTCTGAATGCAGGACAACAGACAAGTTCAAATAGTGCATCTTCATATTCTTTCAATGTGGCATGCTGTGCCACTTGCATATCTACATAAACAGTCTGTAGTGACAATTGTTCCAAGGTCAGTTAATCCCAAGGTTAAAGTCTGCACTGTGTCACAAACATGAAATCCCTTCCATGCAACATCAGCATTGCTCAAGTTTCTTTGTGCCACACCCAAATCAAAGACTCTGACAAGGTCACGTTGAGCTACTTTGACATTGGACTATATGAATTAACACATCAGTCCACAGGACCTACAACGTAGTAATATGGAATGAATTGAAGCTGCATGAGCACGAATGTCAAAGACAACATCATGCACAGTCAAGCGATGAGACATGCATGTTCTGTCCTGTGTATTTTAGCCAGTTTACAGGAATTAGCTGTCTGTCCAGACTACATGTATAAACTACCTATCTTTGTGTACAAAGTCCACCCTGTTCACACTGTCTCAGAGTAAGACACATGAGAATCGACTTTGCAATGTAGAAAGTGTTGACTGACACAGAAAAAAACGATGTGACAGTGTCTCATTGGGCTCATTTGGCATACCGGTCCTTGGGCCGTGTGAAATGTGGGATTACACGGAGCAACATGCAGGTGACTACACCGTTTTGTAAACGTATCCATTGCAATTGTCTGAGGCTTCAACATTGGTCTCCCCTGCTGCACGTGTGTTTAGCATTTTTTTCAAACACCAGTATTTATCCAGATTTGCCTCTTCAAAGATATATGTATGTTACACACAGAGCACATATCATATTACAGTTAATGTGCAGACAAATTTCAGACAATTACAGCACTCATGATGCTAAACTAAATACACCTGTTTGAAAATGGTGATGATCACAATAACATTGGACAACTGCACATACACATATGCTAACTGAAACATGTCACATACAGGGAGTGACAAATCTCTCAGTCATCTGATAATGGTGTCTACTGAGGGAGGGAAACAAGCATTACATACCTAGTACATAGACACATGCATATACTCATCCCCTTCTTGCTGCTGTCTGTCCTTCAACTGACCATCAAGGTCATGGAAGACCACCAGCAGTATCCTCAGAATGTGGTGGTGCAGTGTCCTGCGAGGAGGTGACAGTTTCAGCTGGACCCTTGCGATCTTCCGGGTCCAGTCACGGAGGTCCTGCCATCTCTTCTGGCAGTGGCGGCGACAGCGTTGGTATGCCCCTACTGATCTCACGGCATGGGTGATGGTCAGCCAAATCTCTGCCTTCTGATGGAAGTTCACCTGAGAGAATGACATGGTGACAACTCATTACTCTATCTGCATCATCTTAAGCATCACACACATGGACATGTGAGTCATGGTCAGACTGGAATTTCCTGTCTAAAGGGAAGACAAGTATTATCATGGACAGTTGTCCTGTGTGAATACCTCCCTGAGAAACATGAGAACACGGCAGGGAAGACTGATCCACAACACACACTACTACATCACTTTACCTCTCCTGTGCATATTTACCTATAAACTGTAAGGCTTACTACAAATATGTCTGCCTACGTGCCCTTGGGATCACACTGCTCGAGGGACAGTTTCTAGACATGTAACTTTTTACATGCAGTGTAATCAACTCACCTGCTCTGCTGGTGTGCCATACAGCTTGCTGTATTGTGGGAGTAGGCTTTCCAGCAGGGACTGGTTTTCCTCTTCAGTAAATGCAGAAGCCCTCTCCACAGTACATGCCATGATGACTCCAATAGGATGCATAAATTGCAGCAGAGAGTTGTAGAATTGCAGTAAGTAGCAGCTTTTGCATAGTATGAATTAGTCCAATCCATCACATTGCACACCTCAGACACGCCTACTGTGACGTTCAAAATCTGCTCTTCATTACAACAAACTTTGATATATATGTTGCAAAAGTAAACCGAGTTTGTCCACCAATAATTCATACACAATGCTAACTGCGCGTCTTTTGGCATGACGACCAACAGCTAAGGAATCCTACCAGCTCGGCCAGGGTGTGCCTCTTGCATCCATGCTTGTCTCACCCTCGTCTAACAACATTGTATTGAGCATGCAATCTATCAGTCCAGCTTGGTCAGGATGTGGCAGACGCGTCCATGCTATACTCACCCGCGTCGCACAACACTGTTCTTGGCATGCAATGTGTCAGTCCGGCTCGGTCAGGATGTGTCTCACTCGTCCATGCTATACTCACCCTCATCGGACAACACTGTTCTGGGCATGCAAACTGTTAGTCCGGCTCGGTCAGGATGTTGCAGACACGTCCATGCAATAGTCACCCGTGTCACACTGCATTGTTCTAGGCATGCAATTTGTCAGTTCGTCTCAGTCAGGATGTGGCAGACGCGTTCATGCTATACTTACTCGCATCGCACAACACTGTTCTGGGCATGCAATCTGTCAGTCCGGCTCAGTCAGGATGTGACAGACGCATCCATGAAATAGTCACATGCGTCGCACAACACTGTTCTGGGCATGCAATCTGTCAGTCAGGCTTGGTCAGGATGTGGCAGACGCATCCATGCCATACTCACACGCGTCGCATGACACTGTTCTGGGCATGCAATCTGTCAGTCCGACTTGGTCAGGATGTGTCTCACACGTCCATGCTATACTCACCTGCGTTGTACAACACTGTTCTGGGCCTGCAATCTGTCAGTCTGGCTCGATCAGGATGTATCTCACGAGTCCATGCTACACTCTCCCGCATCGCATGATACTGTTCTGGGCATGCAATCTGTCGGTCTGGCTCGGTCAGGATGTGGCAGACGCGTCCATGCAATAGTCACCCACGCCTAACACCATTGTACTGAGCATGAAATCTGTCAGCCCGGACAGATCCCGGCTCGGTCTGGATGTGTCTCATGCATCCATGCAATGCCCATTCATCATGTCAGACAATACATGTAAGATTAATGGCATTCTGTTGTCATGTGTGGATGGAGTTAAGCACATGTAAAATGGGACACAAATGGGACACAGACAAACAACAAGCCTACTCACAGTATGATCCTAGCTTACAGTGCAACAATTGCATTGTTCGTGAGGCACATGACAAGTCTGAGTGTCCAATTCACCGATCATCCTCCTATGCTTGGCCACTGTCCCAGGGAATCATTGTGCTAACACAGGATAAATCGACACGTAATCACACCATCATCTGATCATGTTTCAAAGTACAATGTGTTCATTCCTTTGGTCTGTGTACACAGTATGTGAGGCTTGTACTACACAAAAACTTACTGGTGAGAGTTGTCACAGTCATTTAGATGTGTCACATCTTGTATTTGTCATGTGAGTTGCTTTAGTGTCTCTGTGTCACTGAGTTGCATGTATGCATAGTAAAATAGCTAGATGCTACACATCATCAATGTTCTGCGTCTGTGATAGGACATGTAGGTCATACAACACATCATGACAATGTCCACACCATGACAGTGTTGTGCATGGTCACACACTGGCTGTGTGTAGTGTTGTTACTAGGTTGCACTACCTTATCCATGTCTGCGTACCTTCAATACATGTGCTAGTTGAGGTTCAGTACATTTGCTAGTTGAGCTCAGTTTAGCTCAACATCACACATCTGACTTCACTTTGTCTTCATTCCAATTGTAAGGCGATATGTTCATTCATTGTTACATGAATCTAATTTTAGATAGTAATAAGTGCACATACTTTGTCACATTTTCCGCAGGTGCCCAAATGTCCACAGATCCTTCACTGATCTTGCAACAAGGAGTGCATGAGGAAATACAGGTTCACAAGGAGAATAATTACAGAATTGACAGACCAGTTGTCACCACACTTGCAACCTGGACTCACATATCCCTTTTCCCTGAAACCCAAGGTGAAGGTGATGGCGGCACTACATTTTTTTGCCACAGGATCGTTCTAGTTTACTGTGGCTGATTCTGGTGGAATGTCCCAGATGATGTTTAGTCTAGTGCTCCGGGATGTGTGTGAGACCATGTTGAGGTTCCTTGACCTGTAAATAGAGTTTCCTACACCGCTACAGTTCTGTGCCATTAAAAAGGATTTCTATACTCTGGGCCACATGGCACATGTGATTGGATCAATTGACGGGACACATGTGGGTTTGATTGCACCACAAGCCCAGGAACAGGTTTACAGGTATCGTAAGTACTTTCATTCTATCAATGCCCTTGTTGTATGTTTTGTGAACCAGATAATCTCCTGTGTATGTGTATGCACTCGACGCATACATTATGAGGATGAGTTGGAGACCCCAAATGATGTCCCAGATCAGGAATGAGCGTGCCTGGCTAGTAGGTGAGTCATGTTGTCAGATTCTGTTGTGTGTTCATTGTCGGTCGTGTTGTACCCTGCTATAGCTCAGATTATCATTTCTATTTGTGGAACATAGGTGTCTCTGGATACCCTAACATGCCCTGGCTGCTGCCACCACTCAGGAACCCGGTCGCACTAGCTGATGTACGTTACAACGGGGCACATGGGTGTACAAGGCCATTGATTGAATACACATCTGGGCTGCTGAAGACCAGATTTTGCGGCCTGGACCACACAGGCGGTGCCCTTTAATATTCTCCAGAGAAGGTGTGCAAAATATTAATAGTGTGCTGCATGCTTCACAACAAGGTTGTGAGGAATAAACTCCCTCTCATCCAGGATGACAGGGACCAAAGCCCTCCATCATGGGGGGATCCGAGCCTGGGGCACGTTGCCCGTGATGAAGAGGGGGAGGAGGAGGTGGATGTCAGGAGACAGCTATTAACTTTTTCACATGAATGTAAGTATGCCAAGATGTTTGATTATGTCTATCCAAAGCTTGATGTATGTATATCTAACAAAATGTTGTGAAACGTGTGTGTGTATGCTAATTTACAGGAATATTGTTGTTGTACAGGGCATGTTAAGTTCTGAAGGGCACCACTACATTGTTGTTATAACTCCTAGCTTGGGTTTAGTTGTTACAAAGGCCAATAGCGAGTCAATAATTGGATATGTCATTATAGCAAGTTGTATTCAAATGGTACTATGTCTCTCCTTCACAGGCTCATTTGGATGTTGTTTGGGTACGCATAATGCTGTTCCATTATGAAATTGGTATTTGGAACAGTACTCTCTAACAGACAATGTTTTTGGTCAGTGATTGAATTTAGTTAGTTCATATGAATAGTTGGAACTGTAATCATTTATGTTTTGTGTTGAGCAGAGCTTGTGCCTGTGTAATACACCTGTCCCACACCTTGAGTTTTTGCATTGTCAGTTTTCAGACATGGCACAATCGTTTATAATCATGATTTCTGGCATCTTTTAAATTTCATGAGGCAATGTTCATTGTCAGTGCGGTTCATTGTTCAGATTTGACAACAGTGTGTGCAATGTTTTAATACTTGCATGTGCTATGTGTTTTGTGAGGAGCTTGCATATCTGTCCCTGTTATGTGTGATGTGACATTTCGTCACACGATGGCAGATGATTCCTTGACTGTTACGCATGATCATGCTTGATTATGCAAAGTTACCCTGAGCCAAGATTACATTTCATGTTTCTGTCTAAGAGTTTAGCACACATGCTTTCTCTGCTTGTTGAGCAAGATGCATTTAAGTCCACATGATATCATTTTGGCCATGCTCAAGCAGAGCACCACAAGGTTTCCAATCCAAGACTCATTGTCAAGGTAGATCTAATCTGCATGTATAGTTTATTCATGTCATACTTAGTTTTACTTACCATAAGTGGTATACTTGCATCACATTGACGCACAAGTGATTCATCTACACAGATGGAAGTTTTCCATCTGTGCACAAGAGCTCTGATTTGCATATGCTGTGACCAAGACTCCTAGTTTCTGAGGTGAGTGTTTCAGTGGTATTGGCACAGAGTTCATCATTACTTTGATGAATATGTCACCTTCACAGGGAAGGTGGTGATTTCAACACTCATGATGTAAACACATCTTAATGATCCAATTGAATAATGTAAAATGCATATTGTGTGCATATCATGTATTATGCTGCTGGTGAAAGGCCGTATACTGCATTGTAGGACAACAGACACAGCATGAGTGAGTGAGCATGAATGTGTGCATTGCTACCTTGACTGTGACAGTTTGATGGTACTGTGTACTGTGTGGTCGAATCTTTGTGTATCATCTGGATGAACTTTTTTGAGCTGATGAGACATTAGAGTTAGTGGTTCTTTGGATTGTGTGTTCTGAAGTGCAAATAATGTCCAACCATCCTTCAACAATGAACTATTGTATTGTGCTTACTTCTGTAAGTTTCAAATCCCTACCACAGAACTCATGCACCGCATTGGAATAATTTTCCCGATGATACTGATCATGTGTTTGGTACAGTGTATAATTAACAGATGACACAGTGATTTGGTGAATATGTATTTATTAATGAGCATGTGAGGAAATAAAATTACATTTAAAGGTGATTAGGTTCCCAATTTTAAGAATCCACAGTTCATTGATGAGTTGGAAGTGTTGTCAGATGAAAAATATTCCGAGCAAAGTCCACAGTCAATTTGGCATTTGGTCTAATTCAAACCCTCCATCCCATGTGGGAGAGTCCACGGACTGTCAACAAAGTCAATGATTAACACACAATGGAGGTATCTTGTTCATTTCTTCACTTCCTGGGGGTGATGCATATCCATCAGTCTCTCACTTGCCATCCTTCCTTGGACAGCTCCTCCTCTTCTTAGGGGGGAGGAATCCGCAGTAGCAGACTGCCGCAGTGTAGGGGACTCTACGCCAGACTCCTCGTCCCTCCCTGTGGCAGATGCCGATGTTGAGGCAACAGGTGTGGAGTGCACACGGGGAGGTGGGGCAATGTTGGTTGTTATCTGGCGTAGGCATGTTAGTATGTCCCTATGCACTGCTGTCATATTGTCAATTTTTCACCAGTTGGACTCCATAGGGACCATATGTTGGTCCATTCTGTCTATGTGTTGGTCCACACAGTCCTTATGGTTGTCCATACGGCCATGATGCGCGGCCTGCTGTTGTTTCATGTCCCAGAGGATCCCAACAACCTGGCCAAATTCTCCAGTGCATTCACGATACGCGTTGTAAATGCGATCTAACTCGGGGTCAGCATGATGTACGGCACCAGCTGTGGGATGTGTCCTCCCACCATGCACCCTCACACCACTCCTTACCCTACCCGCATGGACATTACCTGGCGTTGCACACACTGGCAGCTCCTGTTCTACCTCATTGTTGGCATGGCTGGTATTTCGTGCCAACTCAAGAGTGTGCTGTTGTGCTGTGCTCCCAGGGTTTTCTTGGCTGCGTGTGTCCGTGGGGATGCTGGGCGTCTGAATGTTCCTGGATGTTGCATGAGTGGTAGCTGGGGCTGCAGATCATACTGATGCCACAGACTGACCCACACTGGAGGTGCCTGGTTGGTTCTCATCACCTGAGGAGGGGTGAGAGTCATCTCCGCTGGAGGCCTCAGTGTCCGTCGTTGTGCTGGAGCTGTTGGTGGACTCTGAATCTGACTCCTCTTCAGCTGGTGACCTTCGTTCAGGAGTGCCTGTGGGTAATGGAGAGACACAATGTTATTGGTGTTATTTCAGATGTTATGGTGTCATACACAGACAAATTTCAAAAATGTGTTGAGGATGTAGCGTATCCTTTTTCTTTCCACTCATCAATGGTCTCAGACATTTGTTAATGTCAACTTGTGAGTGGGAAAAGATGTGCTTAACTGAGCATGTCCAGCTATGTGCAGCAATGTGCATGTATTTGCTATCCTTGAATGTTCATATTAATTAATTGCGAAGTCTCACACTGTGCATGACCTATGTGTGTTGTTATTTCACACATGATATTTTTTACTATGAAGTCCATACTGTAATAATTCTGATGTTTATCAGTAATTGTGCATCTGTGCTAGTCTTTGTGAATGTTTGTGACTGTAACATTGCTGAGGTGAAATGCAGACTCACTCTCCTGAGTATGTGTCAGCATTTAATGAATTGACTTGAATGAATGTGTTAGTGTGAACAATCAATGAAATCACATGTGTAACCTCAAATGCTATAGCAACAAGTTTCTTCTGACAAATGCACTGTTACATGGCAGTGCATTGAATCACAGATCATTAACTTGACATTCTGTAGGTGAGTCGCTAACATGAGTATTGGTGATATGTGTTATTTGTATGATCTGACATTCCCTAATGTTGCACTCACTTGACTTGTAATGGTAAATTGTATCAGTTTGTAATCCTGTGCAGCACCTACAGCAAGTTTGTGTGCTGTTTTGCGTTGTGAGGTTCTGCAATGTCACAACATGGTTGTTGTTCTGCCTTTGTTATTTTAGCAATCTTTGAAAATGTGTGCAATGTGAGAAGACTTATTGGTGTAGATGTTTCTCATCACTTTGCACTTATGTAAATATATTTCTGTTGTACAAATTCTTGCTGCATACTTTTGAACATGATCAGTTCATGTACAATCTAATTGTTTTGCATGGACAGAGGAGTCTCTCAAGGATGATCAGTTGCCTCTTCATGGTCAGAGTTGTGCGGTACAGTGTAAATATCTTGAGTTGGTCTGCGTTGACTTCTACACCAGTTCCCAATGGCAAACAGACTAGCTTAGTCATCATTGTCAGGTGATTACTGACAATGAGGGTAGTATTTTTCAAGGATGCTGACACAGTTGACTGATGTTGGAGTACAATACAAAACACCAAAAATGCATTGTGCACATGACACAATGGAAGAGTGTCAGCCATCTTGCATTGCACCCCACATCTACTATGCGATGGGCATTGTCCCTGCTGTGTGTTTATCTGCGTGTTTTTTTTGTTATGAGTTGTGTCTGCTAATTATACTGTGTCCTGTCCTACACGCATATTTGTTGCATACACAGGGAGGGCACATGTAATTGATCTTTACCTGTCAGGGTGTGGATCGTACAGTTAAGGTTATGGTCTGTCGTTGTGTGAGTAGGCCAAGACTGTCCATCAATTTACTAAGATTCATACATGATGCTGCAGTGTGGCCATCTTGACAGGGCATTTGCATTCACTGTCAGGGACAGCATAGTGACAGGTGTGTTGTTTTGGTGTTGGGGTGGGTGTGTGTGATTAGTGTACACTGTTGGCTATACGCATTACTTCCACTCCTCCTCCCACCCAGAGCTAATGTGCCAACATGCTCCAGGGTTACATAACAGGGTGTACCAAGTTAAATTCAAGATGTGTGACACTGGTGCCTGCAGTCATACTTGACACGACTGCCAACAGGGCCTTGTGTTCCCCACACCAGATGCCAGTGTCAGACGTCTTGTCAGGGCATTTGCATTCACTGTCAGGGAAAGCATAGTGACAGGTGTGTTGTTGTGGTGTTGGGGGTGTGTGTTACTAGTGGAGAAGTGTGGCTCACTGGTTAGAGCAGGCAGACCCTGAAGCAGAGGTCAGACCCGGGACCAGGGTTCAATTCCCGACGCGGCAGGGTCTTGAGCTCAAATGTCCATGGACTCGATAATTCTCGCTTCGGTGCCTGACCTAATCATGGGTTCACACTCTGCAACTCTGGGCATTAAGCTTGCTTAATCTCCACAACAGCCCCCCCGCGGCGGGATGCCTGGCTTTCACCTTGGGGATGCCCTGTAGGGGCTATCTCACAGGGAAAAGCCAGGACGGGTTCCCAAGGCAAGCGCGGAGATACCCCTTCGGGGGTCGAATCTGGCGCTATATAAGAATATAATAATAATAATAATAATAATAATAATAATAATAATAATAGTGTGTGTTGGTGGCAGTGGTCATTGCTTCCATTCCTCCTCCCACCCAGAACAAAGGGGCCAGCATGTCCCATGGTTCCATGTCAGTGAGTAGAAAGTTAAATTTGGGATGTCTGGCTGGAATGTCTGTGGCTGTGTATTTGAGTTAAGTGTATCATATTTGGACATGTACTCACCATGTTCTGGTAGTCCAGCTATTCCAGTTATGGCCTTCTGTGGGATGAGGTCACACACCTTCGCCTCCCAGGCTTTGAACTGCTCCGGTATATGACGTTCACTCCCAGTCTTGCTGCTCATGGCATGTTCTCGGCCAATGAGCCTCTTGACCCTCCTGCGGACTTCATAATACCGGTTCCGGATATCCTCTTTTATACGCAATGTAGGTGAATGGGCATTCACTTTGTTTACAATCCTCTCGCAGATCTTGGTTCTTTGGGCCTGGTGATGATAGATTTCATCTATCATCACTTCCAACTCAGCAGCTAGGAACGCTGGATTCTTCCTTGGGGGCATAGTGATGGGTGGTGTTGAAGATGTATGTGTGTGTGAAGGTGTGTGAGTGTGAGTGGAGGTGCGGTTCAATGGTGCTAGTCGTGCGGGTATGTGTTGTGATGAGTTGTGTGTGTTTGTAGTGGTCAAATGAATTATCTGTGGTTTGGTGTGGACTGCTTGCATGTGTGTCTAGATAGCAAGTGGTGTTGGTGTTCATTTGCTCACTTTATATAGTTTGAGTTGTGGGTGTATCTTAATATTTAATTTTGTAGATTAATTGAGATGACCATGCATTATTAGGAAGTCTTTTTTCTGTTTCTATTATTTTGTACCTTCCACTTATGTACGTTGTTTTGACGCGACATGTGGCTTGTTTTTTAGTGATTTAATTGGTCCAAGTCTGTTCCATTCATTCTAGGCTATTTAGCATTGTTCGTGTATGAGTCTGTAGCGTCGTGGCTGTGCTTGGCTACATGGAGTCATTCGCATCCGAGTCTATGGCGTCTTGGCTGTGCTTGGATGTGTGGCACTGTTCGAGTCGGAGTCTGTCACGTCATGTATGTGCTTGGCTGCATGGAGTCATTAGCGTCTGAGTCTGTGGTGTCGAGGCTGTGCTTGGGTGTGTGGCATCGTTCGCATTTGAGTCTGTCGCATCACGTATGTGCTTGGCTACATGGAGTTGTTTGCGTGCGAGTCTGTGGCGTCGTGGCCGTGCTTGGGTGTGTAGCATCACTTGCGCCTGAGTCTGTGGCATCGTGGCTGTGCTTGGGTGTGTGGCATCATTTGCGTCCGAATCTGTTGTGTCGTGTATATGCTTGGCTGCATGGAGTCGTTCACGTCCGAGTCTGTGGCTACGTGGCTGTGCTTGGGTGTGTGGTATCATTCCCGTCCGAGTCTGTGGCATCATGGCTGTGCTTGGGTGTCTGGCTTTTTTCGCGTCTGAGTCTGTGGCGTCGTGCATGTGCTTGGGTGTGTGGCATCATTCGCGTCCGAGTCTGTAGCGTCATGTATGTGCTTGGCTGTATGGAGTCGTTCGTGTCTGAGTCTGTGGCGTCGTGGCTGTGCTTCAATGTGGGGCATCGTTCACGTCCGAGTCTGTTGCGTCGTGTATGTGCTTGGCTTCATGGAGTCATTCGCGTCCAAGTCTGTGGCGTCGTGGCTGTGCTTGGGTGTGAGGCATCATTCGTGTCCGAGTCTGTTGCGTCGTGTATCTCCTTGGCTACATGGAGTGGTTCGCGTCCCAGTCTGTGGCCTTGTGGCTGTGCTTGGGTATGTAGCATCGTTCACGTACGTGTCTATTATGTTGTGTTGATGGTGTACTATGTGGCATCGGTCTCATCCGAGTCTGTCGCATCGTGGATGTGTTTGGGTAAAAGGAGTCATTCGTGTAAGTGTCTGTGGCGTCGTGTTAAGGCTTATATATATCGAATCATGCGCGTGCGAGTATTTCACATCAGGCTCCTTTCCTACCGACTCGCCCATTAATCTTTATTTCCAACCGAATCGTTTGGTGAATTTTAACTTCACATGGTACTTGCTTATTCGGACAGCGTGGGTGCAATTCAGTAGGAAAAGCTGACAGATCCGAGTCGGATATACCGATTTTCCCTAAATGGGTTGATGATTTATTACTTCACATCGTACTTGCTCATTCGGATGGCGGGTGTACGATTCGGTCGGAAAAAATGATGGGTACGTGTCGGGTAAAATTATTTCCTGCCCGAATCGGAATTGGCCCCTTAGTGTAGAAGATGCAACTAACGGCAACTTTGCATATGAAAGCAAACAACTAATGGGACTAGCCTACGTCCCAATAACAGAAATTGCTGAACATTACAGTTTATTAATTGAAAGCGCCTATTACCAAACCAATGAACAAAGATTAAGTCCTTCTCCATGTCCCTCATTATTGACATGAAAAAAAGCCATCTCCGGCCATCTAACCTTCTTGTGCTGTTATTAATTGAAAGCCCCTATTACCAAACCAATGAACAAAAATTAAATCTCCTACTGACTATTTCGAAGATACCTGGGTGGGAAGACTACAAAGAACTGGACATAGAAGACAGCCAAAATTCTACATTCCATGGTGGAATGTGTACAACAGTACACTAAACAAGGAAGCATAAACGAATAACGCAGTAGAGGATGGCATAATGCCTTCCAAGAAGGACAACATATATGAGAATGCACTCCTTCCCTTGATAGGATACCATTAGTGAAAAAAGCTCATTTGTAGGTGCGTGTGAACAGTATCTGTGGATCGCCCAAAACCACAGTCAATACAATAGTATTCAAAAAGGGCACGCCTCTCGTGCTCCAAACCTTCACACTGCAAAAAAATGGGAACTGATCCCTCCATTTTGTCTGATTCATCCAAGTCCTCCAATATAAATTCTTCGGACCAATGTATTTCTACCTTTCCTTATTGCGTCAAACTGCTTTATACTCTTCATCACAACGGAGACATTGCAGTTGAATCTGTAATCTATATTAAACTCTTCTAATACAAGCTGCATGCCACTTCAGGCTTTTTACAACGGTATGTGCAGATCAATCTCAATTTGAAGTAGGCATGTTGTGTAAGTACCAAATCCATTTCAAGCCCCCAAGGCTCTTCGTCAGGGGTTTCTTTTACAAATAAAATAAACAGCTTGGCCAACCAATTCATTGTAATCAATGCCTAAAGTTTAAAACAAAACAGTAACTGCTAATAACTCATAAGCACCTTCGTGCCCCCAGTCCTGAACCAAAGTAATTCAAGTAATGCTAAATTCTACTCCCTGCACCTCACCCTGCTCTACCCAAACATGCTGCTAATACAAAATACAAAAAAGAAAAGAAAGGCCGGTGATGACACCCATTCCGCCAAAGACTCGTCACCCCACTCTACACCCCCTCCCTTTCACACTCATTTTCCCCCTTCTCCATATCCCTCATTATTGAATTGAAAAAAGCCATCTCCAGCCATCTAACCTTCTTGTGCTGTTATTAATAGAAAGCCCCTATTACCAAACCAATGATCAAAAATTAAATACCCTACTAGACTATTTTGAAGACACCTGTGTGGGAAGACTACATAGATCTGGACATAGAAGACAACCACAATTCTACATTCCATGGTGGAATGTGTGCAAAGGTACACTGAACAAGAGAAGCAAAATCGAATAACACAGTGAAAAGATGGCATACTGCCTTCCAAGCCACAATGGAAAGAACCCAACCCGCCCTCATAAATTACTAGAATTGATCCAAAAAGAACAAAGCTACCAACAATTAAGACTAGAGCAATATATTACACAACTATGTCCCAAATTAACAAAACAAACTAAAACAATGTATGAGCATTTATATTTCAAAGTAAGGGGCCCATTAGGATGGCCGTTGGAAAACCACCCTGACTACCATTGCAACAAGATACCCTTGCAAACAACAAAATTATATAGTAAAATGTGTCAGTATGGACACTAACGCATTAGAAACAAAGCATGTGAACGGACAACAATTAATTAAGTGGTTCATGAGAAATAGAGTGTTTTAATATTCTTGAGAGAGTTCCAGCCAACACGTGTTTAGTCGCATATGGGATTCATCTCCCGCGACTCCTCAGGGCTATAATGGATAAAGATGTCACTGGGGAGGTCGCTCCGCCGGTGATACTTCAGACCCTGCAGGGCCCAGGACTCTAAAGGGCGATGTAGAAATACCGTGTAGGGAAATGCATTGTTCTGTAAAACGTGGAGCGTAGTATAAGCGGTAAGTGGATCTAAGCCAGCACATGGAAATGACGTAGTCTAAAATGAGAGCGAGTAACTCTGTGCGCAGAGGGTGTTGTTAATTAAGCAGAGACAAGTGTGTCTAACAATTAGGAAATGAGTTGAGGTGCGCCGATAGTTCTGCAATTAAGTGTGTCCTTTGTTTGACGAGTGCGTCCTTTTCAGTACGTGGTTCTGTGTTCCGGAAGCGTTCACCACGACTACCATGAAAGCAGAAATTAACCGCCTGCCTGGACCGTGGAAAAAGCGGCGGTCAAATTAGGATCAACTGCCAAAAAAGACCAACCGCAGTGGAACCGGGCCAATAGAAACCGCCCGTCACGGGTGGTGATGGCCAAAATTTGCCATTGTGGTGGTCGGAAATGCTGCGGAAAATCGACAACCCGCCGCAAGTATAGCGGAGACACCGCACGGGACGGAAATTAGGATATCCCGATGGACCTGCGGTACGATCAGCTGTTTCCGACGCCGCGGTCACACACTGGAATGAATGAGAGAGCCAGCGGTAGAGATGCAGCATAGTTACTGCTGTGGACAATCCATAGAAAACATGGCGGACGATCCAAAAACCCCACAAAAATGCCAAACATTGCACACATGAAAATTGCCATGCCCCCAATACACAAGGCACATCCCAATGACAAAAACACATGACAAACAGAAACATACAATTCCCAAGACTACACCCACAATACACTTGACAGGAATACACCATTTGGACACACCCACATAGCTGAGTATAAAACCAGCCCCTACCCTTACCACAATCCTTTGCAACACTCCAGAAGAGAAGGACATTCACCAGCTCAGAGAGGAGAGGCAAAAGAACACAGCACACATGTCACCACCACCATCACACCAGCAACACCAATCCCCCAGCACATAACACACTTCACATACCACCACCACACCCACCACTCACACCCCTGCACCCACACTTTGCACACCACACACCATATTCACACATAAAATGCCCAAATTCACAGAGAGTGAGTTATCAGTCATAGTAAATGAGATAGTCAGAGTGGAACCACAACTGTTTGGTAGCCCGGTCCAACAGACATCATTAGCCACAAGAATACAAATATGGGCCAGAATAGACCAAAGGGTCAATGCAGGAGGGACTACCCCGCAATCCAAGAAGGAGATCATGAAGCGGTGGCATGATCTGAAGAGGGTTGTCAAAGAGAAGATGAGCAAGAACTGGGAGCTGGCTAACCGGACTGGCAGTGGCACTAAGCATTGGCGTAAAATCCGTTCCGCTCGCGGATTTTCGGAAAATACGCAATCCGCGAGATTCGCGAATTTCCCGCAAAATCCGCAAATTCGCACGCAGCGGATTTTTTTTTTCTTGGTGATACAATTTTGCGGCGCGCTGCATTTACTTACCGTCATTCATCGTTTGCCGAGTTATTTTTCTTGATATTTTGCGAGTGCTGAGCCATTTTGGATCTTGATGCGGGATCCCGCGGGAATTTGGCAAGCGCGATTACGTAATCGCGGCTTGCCAGCTTGTACAGCGAGAGTTTGTCAACGCGAGTACGCCGTGATCACGTATCGCGGTACTTCGCAATTGCGAGCTTGGAGATGCGGCGAGCAGCAACAATCTCGCACTCGCGAAAATACAAAATTTGCAATTCTGCACAAGAAATCCACCAGCAAGCAGCATAAACCTTCTGGAAATGATGATTTTTATCTGAAAAACTCCTCAGGTTGACATTTGCCTGCACTTTTTTTGCGAGGAGTCCATTATGGTGAGGGGGGGGGGGTGGGAGGAAGGAAGTGCCCCACAGTCTTCAACTTCCTGTTCCTGTCCAGCAGGCTCCTCCCAGTGCTTTGTCCATCTCCTGGTCACTTTTCATTTGGATCTGGAGCTGGAAGGATTACTTTTTGTGGATGCTGCTGGATATTTGGATTTGAGGCCTTTTTGACTTTCTTTGGAACACTTTTGGATTAGAAATTTCACAAGTAAGTTTGTTTGGGGCATTACAGTTGCTGCAACTACAATTTTGGAATTTTCGATTTTTGGGCTGTTTTGGGGCCTTTTGCCCAGGGGTACTCAGTGGTGGGTGCACTGAGTCTTTCTGTGGGGTGTTTTGAATTTAAACATCATGGAGGGTCTGGATGGCTTGGGATTGTGCTGATTTTTCTGTGATTTTCGTTTTTTTGGCCTGTTGTGGCCTTTTCACCAGGGGTAGTGAGTGTTGCATGGGCCTAGTCTTTCTGTGGGTTTTCTTGAATTTAAACATCACGGAGGGGCTGGATGGCTTGGGATTGTGCTGATTTTTCTGTGATTTTCGTTTTTTTGGCCTGTTGTGGCCTTTTCACCAGGGGTAGTGAGTGGTGCATGGGCCTAGTCTTTCTGTGGGTTGACTTGAATTTAAACATCATGGAGGGGCTGGATGGCTTGGGATTGTCCTGATTTTTCTGTGATTTTCGTTTTTTGGCCTGTTGTGGACAGGCCATGTGGTTGGGGGCCCTTTTGAGTGCTGCTACAGGCCCTGGCCATGTGCTGTGAGGGAGGGGGCCATTTTGAATGCAGGCAGTGTTCTCAGGCCTGCACCCATTTTGCCTAGCTTTCATCCATTATGCCCAGGGGTAGTGAGTGGGGCATGGGCCTAGTCTTTCTGTGGGTTGTCTTGAATTTAAACATCATGGAGGGGCTGGATGGCTTGGGATTGTGCTGATTTTTCTGTGATTTTCGTTTTTTTGGCCTGTTGTGGACAGGCCATGTGGTTGGGGGCCATTTTGAGTGCTGCTACAGGCCCTGGCCATGTGCTGGGACGGAGGGAGCCATTTTGAATGCAGGCAGTGTTCTCAGGCCTGCACCCATTTTGCCTAGCTTTCATCCATTATGCCCATGGGTAGTGAGTGGTGCATGGGCCTAGTCTTTCTGTGGGTTGTCTTGAATTTAAACATCATGGAGGGGCTGGATGGCTTGGGATTGTGTTGATTTTTCTGTGATTTTCGTTTTTTTGGCCTGTTGTGGACAGGCCATGTGGTTGGGGGCCATTTTTAGTGCTGCTACAGGCCCTGGCCATGTGCTGGGACGGAGGGAGCCATTTTGAATGCAGGCAGTGTTCTCAGGCCTGCACCCATTTTGCCTAGCTTTCATCCATTATGCCCATGGGTAGTGAGTGGTGCATGGGCCTAGTCTTTCTGTGGGTTGTCTTGAATTTAAACATCATGGAGGGGCTGGATGGCTTGGGATTGTGCTGATTTTTCTGTGATTTTCGTTTTTTTGGCCTGTTGTGGACAGGCCATAGTCTTTCTGTGGGTTGACTTGAATTTAAACATCATGGAGGGGCTGGATGGCTTGGGATTGTGCTGATTTTTCGGTGATATTCGTTTTTTTGGCCTGTTGTGGACAGGCCATGTGGTTGGGGGCCATTTTGAGTGCTGCTACAGGCCCTGGCCATGTGCTGTGAGGGAGGGGGCCATTTTGAATGCAGGCAGTGTTCTCAGGCCTGCACCTATTTTGCCTAGCTTTCATCCATTATGCCCAGGGGTAGTGAGTGGTGCATGGGCCTAGTCTTTCTGTGGGTTGTCTTGAATTTAAACATCATGGAGGGGCTGGATGGCTTGGGCTTGTGCTGATTTTTCTGTGATTTTCGTTTTTTGGGCCTGTTGTTGTGGCCTTTTCACCAGGGGTAGTGACTAGTGAGTGTTGCATGGGCCTAGTCTTTCTGCGGGGTGTCTTGAATTTAAGCATCATGGAGGGCATGGGATTGTGCTGATTTTTCTGTTTTTTTTTCGATTTTTTTGGGGTGTATAACTGAACTGATGTTCCTCTGTCTTCCATTGCTTTTAGGTGCACAAGACTCAACAGAACCACCAGTGCCAGGAAGAAGTCCTGCAGCGGTGTGTGTGTGCAGCATAACGTCACGCGACGTCACGCCTGGCCACAGACAACTCTGCAATTCGTGCAACTGCGGCCTGCTGTTCTGACCTGCTCTGAAGAAGATGGCCCCAAAAAAAATTCTCCGTAGCTCCTCTAGCAAGAAAGTTGCCAGTAAGGAGCAGAAGAAGCAAGTTACCAAGGAGGCTGGTGTGCCGTCCGCCGCGTTTTTTGGGAGTAAAAAAAAAAGTACGCCTGCAGCAGCAGCGGGATCTGCTGGGGACCAAGCTGGGAGCAGCACCCCCGCTCCATTGGGCTCAGTGCCTCCACCACCACCACCACGCCAACTTAAGTCAAAGCCCTTGAGTGCTGCAGAGGCAGCCAGTGTACTTCTTCAATCCCCATCAACCAGTGATGTTGGCTCATCGCAAGAAAGTAGCAGCAATGTCCCTGAATCAACACAGGTTGTTGTAACTCATCTGACAAGTGTTGAACAACTACAGCCGCAACAACAACAACATGTGCAAGTACAAGCCCAAGTACATGTGGAAGGAGAGGCAGCGCAAGGAGATGCGTAAGCAGAGGTCCATGGAGGGTCACAAGTGCCCACAATAGTTGTTCCTCCCGAAGTAGGGGCACATCAGGAAATTGACAATCAAACCGAGGTATCATTTGAGGAAGCCACTCCTCCTGATGATCATTCATTGTCTTCCATATCCCTAGCAAGGAAAAGATCAAGGGGGGTGTCTACATCTTCTTCAAGCCCACCTCCTTCTGATGATCTGGATGAAGATTGGGAACCATCACGGCAGTCTGAGACTGAGGCACACCATGATCTGACAAAGGTACCTGAGCGTAAAAGGAAGGTCGTCGAAAAACTCATAGCTATGGATTGTGATGAGGCTCAACAAGAAGTGACGGATACTGCTGCTGATGAAGCCTCTCACGACGACGAGCCAGTCATCATAAAGGTCACTGCAGCCCCAGCGGGCATGCAGCAAAGAGACATTTTGACCCTATCCCGAAATGCTGATGAGCGTGATGATGATGTCGACGAGGAGGCAATGGAAACACAACAATCATTGGAGTTAACTAGTACACCAACACCTACCGCTTCCATATTTCTTCCTCGCAAGAAGGGACCTTCATCCACCTCGACCTCAATTAGTGGTGGTGAAAGTGCAAAACGTACTGAAGTTCGACAATCCACATCCTCCACTTCATCTGGCATTAGCAGCAGGACCACCACCACCAGTATCGCCGCCTCCCCCGGCCCCCAAAGACATTTCAAGTCTGCAGTTTGGGACTTCTTTAGTGTTTGCCCAAAAAAGGAAAACGTAGCCATTTGTAGCATTTGTAAGCTTCGAGTTAGTTGTGGTAAGTTTGGTACCAACTATGGTACCGGAGGCCAGAGAGGTCATCTTAGGAGACAGCACACTGTCCAATGGTTTGCGCACCTACAGGCGATCAAGGAAGCCCAAATTGCACGTAATGAAAACGTTGATGTTTCATGTGATGATGACGAGGAGGAAGAAGACGTGTCAAACACTTCACTTACACCCAGTACCCCTGTCAGCAGCACACCCCATGTGAGCCACACTAAGAGTGTGGGAGAGAGTGATACACCAATGTGAAAAAGTTCATCAGCGAGCGTAACTGGGTCGAAGATATCATCATCATCATCCCGTAAATCCTTGGTCCAGGGCAACATTAAAAAGATGTTGTTTACAGAAGCGCAATATGAACGCAACCACCCACTGACGCGTCTGTATAACACTAAGCTGGCTAAAATGCTAGCTCTGGACCTTCTCCCTTTTTCTTTTGTAGAAGGGGTTGGTTTTCTAGAATTAGTGGCAGCGCTCTGTCCTAAATGGAAGGTTCCTAGCCGGTTCTATTTTGCCCGAGTTGCGGTTCCAGCACTACATGAAGATGTTCTGGAGGTGATTGGGGCAGCTTTGCAGAAGAGTGCTGTTCACACTATACATCTGACAACAGACATGTGGACCAGTGGCGCAGGCGCTGATTACATGTGCATCACTTCACACTGGGTCTCTTTTTCAGGGGTTAAAGCAAAGCTAAACGCAGGTGTTGACCCGGACCAAGTTTTTAAAGCTGCTCGGAAACATGCAACACTAGCCATGCTTGGTTTGGAGAAACGTCACACAGCAGAAAACATTTTGGATGTGTTTAACACAAAGGTCCTTGACTGGCTGTCCCCAAAAAAACGCCAGGTTGGTTATGTTTCCACGGATAATGGCGCCAATGTAGTTAAGGCCATGGAGCTGGGTGACTATTTCAGAGTGCCGTGTTTGGCGCACTGTATAAACCTGGTTGTCAAAAAATTCTTGAGTGATAAAGACAGTGCAGCGTACAGGGTAGTGGACACCTGCCGAAAAATGTGCAAACATTTCAGCCATTCTTTTAAGGCCCGGAAGCATTTGAGGAGACTGCTATATGAACGCCGAATGCCAGTGAAAGCACTCATCCAGGAGGTGGCAACACGTTGGAACTCAACCTTCTACATGCTTGAGCGTCTGTATGAGCAGTATACGGTACTCGATCACTATTTCTTAACACAGGGTACAGCTCAGAAGGAGGACCTGAGGATGGGTGTGGCGCAATGGGACATAGTTAAAAGCTTGACACGCATGCTTCGTCCTTTTGAGTTCTTCACGCGTGCAGTCAGCAAGGAGGACTGTAATTTGGGAAAAGCTATCCCATTGTTGTACATGCTGGAGCACCAACTGAAGGAGGTGTGTTCTGTGTTTCAAAAAGATGAAAAAAACCAAGACCCTTTTGTTCTGGCGGAGAAATTATTAGAGCGCCTACAAGGTGATGAACGTCTTAAAATGATCCACTCAAACCAGCATTACATTTGTGCTACTATTTTGGATCCACGTTACAAAAAGGCGCTGGCAGGCCAAGCATTCTTTCCTTTTGCTGATGAAGATGTTAGAAAGTACAAACAGTGGCTAGCCTCCTCAGCCAAGAGGTTTGAAAGAGAACGGCAGAAAATTGAAGGAAAAGGCAGTACATCAGCATCAGCAGGCCATCCCCAGTCACAACAATCCACTTCTGCACCTGTGGCTGCGGCACAAGTGACCTCTCAGCCGTTAAAGACACCGGCAACCGGATCATCTGCACAACCAGACACAACAGTAACATTGGAGGCTGAAGAGGATTGGCTAGCTCGGCTTGGGTTTGTTTCTCAAAAGGTCACAGCAACAGCTAAGCAAAGTGGAGGAACCTTGGAGGAGCACCTTGAGTCGATGGTGAAGGACTATCTGAATGACTCAACAGAGGTCTATGTTAATGCTGACCCATTGGCGTATTGGCATGGGAAAAAAGAATTGTGGCCACAGCTCTCCAACCTGGCTTTAAACTACTTGTCTTGCCCACTCGCAAGCGTGTCTTCTGAACGTGTTTTCAGTGCTGCTGGTGGCATTGTAACTTCCAAACGGAGCCGCCTCTCGCCCAAAAATGTGGAGAGGTTAACAATGATCAAGATGAATCAGCACCTCATACCACCAGATTACAGAGTACGAGAAAGCACGCCGGATGAAGACGAGGTGGACAGCAACATAGATGAGGGAATTTCTTCTCTGTCAGGTGACACTGAGCTCACCCTGCCTGAATTCGCAGAGTATGATGACGAAGCCTTATTCTTATTCGTGGACCGTGACACCGAGCCCTGAAAATGAGACAATGAATCAATAACTTTCTTTTTCGTCCTTATTCACTTTTATTCCTGTGTGTCTGTCTTTCTTTGTTGTGCACAGTTAATATAATTCAAACTTTAATCACCTAATCACAAAAACAAGCCCATCAGCAGAACTGTCTTCACTTGTTTGCTTATTGATTTGAAGGTGCCGAAGTCTGCATTCCTCAGGTTCGCAAGTTCAGAAGAACATGCTCCTCTATCCTCCTCCTCCAGACTCCTATTTCCATCAAAGCAGAGGGCTGGTTTACGCCCAATGAAGAAAGACTCAGCACTTGTGGGGGTGTTCTACTTCTTTGCGGTTGAGTTGACGGCTCTGGGGCCATTGCTGGGAAGCTCTAATACCGGATAAAAGTGGTTTGGACCAAATCGGAGGCGGAATTTTTTGTGTGTTTTTGCTGACTTGCTTGCCTTTGAGGAGCTCTTTGGGGGGTTCGGGCTGTTTGTGGGTGAGTTTCGGGGTCTTGGAGCACTGCTGGGACACTCTAATCTTGATTGCATTTGCTTTTCAGGAAATCCGTGGTGGTAAACCAGAATTATGGCCTAGCTACACAGCGCGTTTGGACTGAAGGCCCAGAAATATTGTAAGTATGAGATTTTGCTTTTGGGCTGTTTGGGGGTGTTGTGCTTTTTGGTGGGTGGGTTGGCGGGTCTTGTAGCATTCCTGGGAAGGTCTAATACTGGATAGAAGTGGTTGGGACAAAATCCATAAGGAAAAGCCTTTTGGCACTTTTTGTAACTTAGGGTTCGTTAGGGTTAGCCCTAGCAGCAGGATTGCATGTGTTTTGGGGTGTTCTAGATTTTTGCAACTGAGTTCTGGGGTCTTAGAGCACTCGTGAGAATGTGTAATTTTGGTTGCAAGTCATTTGAAGAAAATCCATGGTAGGAAAGGGGGGATTTGGCATAGTTAAAGAAAACCTCTGCCACTATTCTTAACTTAGGGCTCGTTAGGGTTAGCAGTATTTCTATTGCATGTGTTTGGGTGGGGGGGTTTTCGAGTCTTGGAGCGATGCTGGCTATGGATACTTTTGCTCGCTTGCAAGTGGTTTGAATACAATCCACGGTGGGTAAGGAGGTATTTGGGCCTACTTTTACTTTTGAAGTACGTTTTGTCACCAGTTTTCTGCTAGGCCTCGTTTTTTGAGATCTGATTGGGGGTCTTCTACATTTTTGCAACTGGCTTTAGTAAGGGTCTGGGTGGAAGCACTGCTGCTAAGGTCTAATTTTGCTCTAAAACACAGTTTACAGTACACCTAGCATCGCTGGAGTCACGTCGCCAACGCAATGCAACTCCAGTAATGCTCAGGGCCACCCAATACTTAACATGCTGTGTCAGTCCTTACGCCTGCTTCAAGCAGGCATAAGGAATTAAATTGACGTAGCAGCGTCGCAGAAGTGCCTGCGTTAAATCTTGGAGATTTCACGCAGGCACTTTTGCGAGGCGCACAGTTGCCGGACCGCCCACCCTGCGTACTAGGAACGCACCCATTGTGGCGCAGGCCCATGGCTTTATAATGTGACACATCTCCCTAGATGCGTCACGCTGTAAATGACTCGCAGGGATGCGCCACGTTTACGCCGCTGTTGCATCATGCAAGGCAACGTGAACGTGGCGCAAGGGGCTTGTAAATGTAATCTGCCCCCTAGTGTCTAGCATTACGCAGTTCTGTAAAGGACACTCATACATAATAGTTACTCAGGCCAATGAGACCACAAAATAGAAAACAAATAAGCATAGTAGCAACGCCACTGAGAAGGAGAGCAGTGCACCTGAAATGCACAGAAGATTTTGAAATATAATTTAACTACAATGTAATCGTCAGCAGCATTATTGGCTTGCTCCATGTAAAAAACAAATATTTGCAATACAACAACACAGAGCAGGAGAAAGCGTAGTAGTGAGTGATGAAATAGCTACTACTACTCACCAAGCCCGGGGATCTCCAAGCCGAGCTGGTCCAGCAGGTCGCGCTCCCGGTCCAGGAGGTCCGTCCAGCGGTGGGTGGCCTGGCTGTAGGTGCGCTGGAACCCGGAGAGTTGGGACATGGCCCAGCACACCTTCGGCCACCGCTTCCGGTGCTCCCGGATGTTGTAGCCGGCCACGATCCTGCCGCCTCCCACGATGGTCCAGGGCAGGCGGCGCTGGATGAAGAAGACCAGCGCGCCCACTTCCTCCGGGCTGAAGATCTCCCATCACGTCACCTGCTCCCCCTCAATCGCCCGCATGCTGTCCTGGCACGGGGCCCAGGACTCCTCCTCCCCGCCGCCGCTGCGGCCCTCAAGTGTCTGGGCAGCTTCACGGCGCCTGGCTTCACCATGGTCTGGGCAGGTAAGGTAGGAAGTAGAAAATTAAGAAGGAATAGGATAGGGAAGAAGAAAAGAAAAGAGTTTAAAAAAGTAGTTTAAAAGTAAACAAAAATAGCAGAAAAGACAAAAATATACAGCTAGGAAAAGAGAGGGATAGATAAGAAGCAAAATCGTTCGAAAAAAAACTGAAAACAAGCAAAGGATGGCAAAGATAGCAAGAGGATAAACACCATGCCCAGACACAGGAAATGAATGAAAAACAAGATGGCCGCCCGTTCACGAGCGCAGAACTAAGTTCGCACGCGATTTTCCTTGCGATCTCGCGCGAACTTGTACTCGCAATGCGCTTACTTCGCGAGATTATACATAGCGGGCGGAAACGGAAATACGTCACGCAAACAAAATGGCCGCGCCCGTACTCGACCTTGGGGTAAATTCGCGTGTTGCGCTGCAAGCGGGTCGCGAATACTGCAAAAAACATCGCAAAATAACACGCCGCAAAAAAAATATAAAGCTCATTCGCACAAATTGGCGGCTTCCGCGGTCGGTTTCGCACGACGCCGAGCCTCGCGAATAGCGCGAAATTACCGAAAAACGATTTTTGCAAAAGCAAAACCAATGAGCAGGTGCAAAAGGTCAATCTCATGATTTGTAACGATTCCCTGTAGTGCTACCTGAGGGGGCCCTCCAGAATTCGGTTGCCTACTTGCAACTATTATACGACCCTGCTCTGACCGTAACTGTATGCCACAAAGGTCCTGATTTACAGCTAAGGGAGCAGACAAGCAGGTGCCAGGCTGGAACTTCAAATTCAGTGACACATTAATTAGCCCCTAATTCATTATTGTCAGTTGGGGCAGGGCAGGTGTTGTTAATAAACTAACCCCAAATTAATTCATGTCAGTTGAAGCAGGGCAGGTGTGCTTGCTTTTCCCCCCATCTTCTACAGTGATGATGAACCAGAGGGTGGCATTGATGTAACAGAGGGTGGCATGGGTGAAAGAGAGGGTGGCAGTGGTGAAACAGAGGGTGCTGGGAGGGTGTGATGATGAACCAGACGTAGAAACAACATAGTCGTGACCGTTGCGAGCCGACAAGTAAGTTCGCAATTGCGAACTAGTACCAAATCCTCGCGAACTGGCAGAAACCCTTGCGAACACAAAAATCCGCAAATTTGCGGGAATTCGCGGATTTTGCGGATTGCGAGTTCGCAAATTCGCAAAATTCGCGAACGCCAGATTTGCAAAATTCGCCCATGCTTAAGTGGCACACCCATTCCACCAAAAACATTTACACCATGGGAGGAGAAGGTGCTTGCCATACTGCCTCCAGAGAGTCTCACAGGAGTATCTGGGGAGTGGAGGCTGATAAGTACAAACAAATGACTACCACCTCACTGGTATGCACTGTCTTGCTCAACTACAAAGACACACCACCAAGGAAAAATACCATTCAACTGCACCACACACTCACAAAAACATGTCTCACAGATCCAACATTCACCCACTCCCATTCACTCCAAACATAGCTCACAACATTACCATGGGGGCATGTGTACAGGCAGCCAGCAATACAACTCCAACCATGCCCCCTTATCCACACCCCAGCAGGATGGAGCCCTTCCCCCACCCCACCCAGAAGCATGTGTCAGCCATTACATTGCCTTCATCAAACTAACAGGTAGGTAACCATCTTCCCTGGGAGGGTGTTTGAGGGTGGGAGGCCTGCTCAACTACTCCGACCATGCACCCTTTCCCACAGCATCATCACGATGGAGCCCTCCGCCACCCCACCCAGAAGCACTTGGAAGCCATTGCATTGTTCACCTTCACCTAACAGGTAGGTAGCCATCTTCCCTGGGAGGGCTGTTTGGGGGTGGGAGGCCTGCTCAACTACTCCTACCATGCACCCTGTCCCACACCCCAGCAGGATGGAGTACTCCCCACCCAGAAGCACTTGGAAACCATTCAGTACACCAAACAAACTGACAGGTAGGTAGCCATCTTCCCTGGGAGGGCTGTTTGGGGTGGGAGGCCTGCTCAACTACTCTCACCATGCACCCTGTACCACACCCCAGCAGGATGGAGCCCTCCCCCCACCCCTCCCAGAAGCATGTGTCAGCCATTACATTAACTTCATCAAACTAAGAGGTAGGTAGCCATCTTCCCTGGGAGGGTGTTTGTGGGTGGGAGACCTGCTCAACTACTCCCACAATGCACCCGGTCCCATACCACAGCAGGATGGAGCACTCCCCCACCTGGAAGCACTTGGAAGCCATTGCAGGACACCAAACGAACTGACTGGTAGCTAGCCATCTTCCTTAGAGGGCTGTTTGGGGGTGTGAGGCCTGCACTACTACTCCCACCATATACCCTTGACCACACCCTTGCAGGATGGAGCCCTCCCCCACCCCACCCGGAAGCATGTGTCAGCCATTTTATTACCTTCATCAAAGTAACAAGTAGGTAGCCATCTTCCCTGGGAGGGTGTTTGTGGGTGGGAGGCCTGTACCACTAATTCCACCATGCTCCCTGTCCCACACCCCAGCAAGATGGAGCACTCCCCCACCCAGAAGCACTTGGAAGCCGTTGAAGTACACCAAACAAACTGACAGGTCGGTAGCCATCTTCCCTTGGAGGGCTGTTTGGGGGTAGGAGGCCTGCTACACTACTCCCACCATGCACACTGACCCACAGCATCATCAAGATGGAGCCCTCCCCTGTCCCAGATACACTTTGAATCCATTGCATTGTTCATCTTCACCTAACAGGTAGGGAGCCTTCCCTGGGAGGGTGTTAGTGTGTGGGAAGCCTGTACCACTACTCCTACAATGCACCCTGTCCCACAGCATCATCAAGATGGAGCCCTCTCCCATCCCACCCAGAAGGACTTGGAAGCTATTGCATTATTCACCTTCACTTAACAGGTAGGTAGCCATCTCCCATGGGAGGGCTGTTGGGGGTGGGGGGCTGAAATGATACTCCTACCATGCTCCCTTGTTCCCTAGTACAGCAGGATACAGCACACCATACCACAAGATGCATGTGTCATCTAATGTACCACCTCAACTAATTCACTAAGTAGGTAGACATATTCTCTGGTCTCATGACACCACTGAGCAGAATGTAATCTTCCCTCACGCACACACAGATGTGGCACCCCACAAAGCCAAATGAGAGGGCGTTACAGGTAAGTAGCCAGTACCTGCACTCACCATTTTTTCACTAAAGAAATGGTACCATATGGCAACACCAGCCCTCTCATTGCACAAAGATGCACACCGACCCGCTTACAACACACAGTGTTCACACAGGTAAGCAAAGTGAACTGTCACAGCTACCAAAGAGTCACACCCCAATGCACATGCACAAGGAAGACTGGGCACAATCATGCACAGCACACACTGATGAGTGCATTGCCATGGGGCCCAATCAAGAAAGATAATTTCAAAAAAGAGAAAGCATGTGCGGGGTTACAAATCAAGATAAGTACATGACAGGACAAAAGTATGCAGGACAATACAATGCCCAGTCCATGGCCAGATGTGACGTCTGCCAGGATAGACAAATCAACAAGTCGTCAACAATGAAAAAAGGTTGTGCTGGTCCCTACATGGCAACAGGTCCCTGTGAACATGATTTCTGCACGAGTTGCATGGTATGCATTGAACCTCACACCATGTACAAATAATGTATGAACCACTGCATCATGTTAGGAAGCACAGTAGTGCATATAGTAAATGATGTGAAGATCAGTCAATTGTGTAGTGTACAGACAGTGGATGACACAGAGCAAACAAATTGCTTGCTGAGTGTACTACCATGACCATTTCCCATCTAATCCACAGGTGACCAAGAACTCACTGCAGAGGACAATACCAACGACCTGCAGAACCAGTCTCCCCCCCGGTACATGGACTCTCGGATGTAGACTCCCAGGATTTTCAGGACGATGAGCTCGAGGCCGGCGCATTTGGTGTGCCAGGGAGAAACACATCCAAGGATCTCATCCTCCCCACCACCACATCTGCTGCAACACCAACTGCACAGCAGACCCCTGCTGTTATGGCCTTTGCGTCCACCACCACCACCAGTGCCACCTGCAACACCCTCCCCGTCCCAGAGGATGACCAACCCACACCACCAACTGAGGACTGCAGGGAGAGTGTGCGGGGACCCACAGTGGCAAGGTGACAGGTCCGTGGCAGCAGGGTAGGTGGGAGGGCCAGGGTCACACCAAGACACCAGGAGGCTGGGACCGAATCCCTGGACCACATGACAGATTCCTTGGGGCATACCAACATGCCCAGGGACAAAGTGGCCGGTTGGACGACCTGTTACGCAAGCTCATCCTGCTGATAAGGTCCATCGACACCCGCATTGGACAACTGGTGGACCTCATGTGCCAGCACGTGCTGTTACTGAGGGACAGGCCTGCACCACTACCAATACCTGCACCTCCCTCAGGTGTGCCGCAGGATGACACTACACCATCCTCCCCAGCAGCCACGGAGAGGGGTGAGTCCTCAGACACCACTGGCCATGCAACAGGGTCCACCCTGCAAGCGACCAAGGAGGCGTCCTAAGAAGAGCCTGGTAGTATCTTGAGGCAAAGTACCTGCTAAACGCCAGTCACAGAGTCAACCCTGATGGCAACCCTCTTGCCCACTTCATTGACTGTTTGGAATGTCCTTCACCACACTGCCTTGTGAATGGCATCTATCTGTTGGACTTGGTCACCACATCAATGTGGTATCTTCTCTTTCATCTCATTTACCATGACTGTTAACTCACTGCTCCACCACCACCTCTATGTAAAATTGCACCATATCACACTTCGTAAATAAAATACCTTACAAAGCTCTTAGTGTGTGTCAGCTTTGTCTTTAGTGCAGGATGTACAGTGTTCAACATGTCCATAATGTGTCAGGAATATGTATTGTATGTAGGCATGGAAATGTTCAAGTCATCTAGGGAAACACATCAGAACAACAATCACTTGTGTGAGTTTGGCATCACAGACATTATACAACACCGACCATCTACAGAAGCCAACATGCAGACAACACAATGGGCAACAAGTGTCAACATACACGTCTCATATACGTTCAGAGATGACATGTCACAGTAACATATCTATCCACAGCTAAGTTGACAACTGGCAGTTTTCACTATTCGCACATAGCCCTTCACGACAACAGCAAGATCACCAGACAATGGATATGTTGTGCATCGTCACCTAACTTCACATGAAGTAGCAGATGATGAGCTGTTGATGCATGTCACCACCTTCCTCCTCTTCACTGTCCTCATCACTAGACTCTGGTTGTTGTACAGGCGGGGGCCATGGGTCCTCATCATCATCCAGTAGCAGGGGAATCTCCTTGGGAATGGCCAGGTTGTGGAGCGTGCAGCATGCCACCATGATCTGACACACCTTCCCGGGCGAGTATGCCAGTGCACATCCGGTTTTGTCCAGGCAGCGCAAAAGTGACTTGAGCACATTAAAAGTACGCTCCACCACACGAGGTGTCCTCCTAGTGGCCTAATTGTATCTGATATCAGCCAGGGTTCTGGGATTCCGCAGTGGGCTCAGCAGCCATGGTCGGTTGGGATATGCAGAGTCACCTTGGTATGACAAGTAGTCATTGAAATGGTGCACAGGCAGAGGGCAGCAGGTCACACACCGAGCACGCCATACAACTAGGCATACTCACCCACAATCCATGCACGCTTGGATAGCAGATTAGCCATCCGCCGGGGCACAATGCTGTTTCGCAGGATGTACGAGTCATGGGCTGAGCCGGGGAATCTGGCACACACATGCGAGATGATCATATCTACCAGGCACACCACTTGCATATTAATGGAGTGGCATGTGTAGGCACCAGAAGAGTCAATGGAACCTTGGCCTTGTGTGCACAATGATGTGAGAAATACCAAGGGTCTTTCGGATTGTGTTTGTGATTAGGACCTGTTGGTGTCCCAGACCACATATACCAAGAGGTTAATCATAAGATATACGCAGGAGAAGAGAAGGAAATATAATGTAGTAAGAGGAAAAAGTGTACCCATCAGCCCACACAATAGTGGAACTTCGTCATCTGAGAATGATCTTAGTGATTAAAAATACCTGTCTTCATGTCTATAAGAAAACTTTATTAGGTGCGCCCATCAAGACGGTATGATTAAGAACAGAGTGCAAATAGTATGGAAGAAATTACTATTCACCATGAGTGATATTTGGTCAAATATTCTTTCCTTTGATTCATTTTTTCACAACTTTTTGAGCACTGCAACTTGCCATTTCAGCCTTTGAGACTCATCGGTTCCAGTTGATGGTACAACCTATGGGTCTAAGTTTGGCTAGCCTCAGGAGTGTTCCTGTGGAAGGGCCAACTAGACACCAACTGTTTAAGAAAACCCCAGATGACGAAGTTCCACTTTTGTGTGGGCTAATGGGTACACTTTTTCCTCTTACTACACTATATTTCCTTCTCTTCTCCTGCGTATATCTTATGATTAACTTCTTGGTATATGTGGTCTGGGACACCAACAGGTCCTAATCACAAACACAATCAGAAAGACCCTTGGTATCTCTCGTGTGGTTTTTTGTCTAGTTGGGGGACAAGATACAAGTAGGTCTATAAATATTTTCTCCCCTAGGGCCCCCCTCCACCCTTTGTTTTTCGTGCACAATGATGTGTCCTTCACTATGTGGCCACTGTGTACTGTTGAAGTGTGCACGATGTCCATTGCCAATGTATGTCCCCCAAATGGCGGTTGGCATGCTCCGCCACCCAAATTGCGGTGCCTCATGTGATTGTATGGACCACAAATCATGGTAGCGGTGTGTCACCAGCACCCCCTATTCACACAGGTGCGATAGTCATTGGCATGGAGACATGCCCAAATGGCTGTTGGCCTGCTCTGCCACCCAAATCATGGTGCCTTATGTGATTGTATAGACCCCAAATCGTGGAAGCTACCGCCTGTCCCCTGCCGTGTGTCTCCGCCATGGAGCATGCCCTGGAGCCAATGGGAAAGATGATTGCAGTGGCATGTTGCAATTTTGAAAATTGCAGTAGGCGTGCTCTGCCACAGCGGAGGCGGACATTGGATGCTTTTGAAAGATGCACCATCTCATGTATGTGATAACATCTCCACATTCCTTGAAAATTCGAATTATTTAGCACCTAATCAGGCCGGCTTCCGCCCTTGTCATTCTACTGAGGCGGTCATCCTCTCGGTGCAGAACACCCTGAGGCGGAATGCGGATGAGGGGATCCACCAGGCTCTGGTGCTTCTAGATCTTTCCGCCGCCTTCGACACGGTCGACTATACCATCTTGGTCGACCGTGTCGAACAGGCAGGCCTCAGAGGCCCTGCACTTAGCTGGATTCGCTCATTTATTACCGACCGAACTCAATCGGTCAGATTGGGCCCCTTCACAGCCCCCACCATACCCACCATCTGCGGAGTACCCCAAGGCTCCTCGTTGTCCCCCCTGCTCTTTAATTTATATCTACGTCCCCTTCTGTACTCCCTCAGGCACGCTAAGGTCACCATTTTCAACTACGCCGATGATTTGCAGCTCATCTTTCCTTTGAACACCAAGGATTCTGTGGTAGAATTTCAAAACACCATGTCCCACATTTTTAATTGGATGAGCTGCAATCATTTGAAACTTAACCCAGGCAAGACCGAACTGGTCTTGCCTGGACAGAGCACCCTTAGCTGGAACCCCAGCTACTGGCCCTCCTGTATGGGTGCCCCCCCATCCAAATCATCCTCGGTAAAGAGCCTTGGCATTTTTATCAGTGAGGATCTTTCCTTGAAAAAACAAGTCGGAGCTGTTGTCTCCTCCAGCTTCTTTCAGCTGAAGAAAATAAAAAAAATTGCTCGCTTCTTTTCCCAAGCTGCCCTCACTCAGATCGTCATCTCCCTGGTTTTGTCCAGATTGGACTTTTCCAACAGTCTTTACCTCGGGCTCCAAGCTGGAGAGCTTAAACGCCTCCAGCTGGTTCAAAACCAGGCAGCCAGACTTCTCTTGAACATCCCTAGAAGGCAATCAGTCAGATCAAGCTTGAAACAGCTGCATTGGCTCCCGATGGAGCAACGCGTGGCCTTTAAAGCTGGGTGTATCCTCTTCAAGTCTCTACACGACATTGGCCCCATTTTCATCAGAGACCTTTTTAAAAAATACACCCCTCCCCGCAACCTCCGGTCTGCTCATAAAGCCCTTCTGACTATTCCCCCATACAAGAAGAAGCGTCTCGGAGGCAGCTGCTTCGACCATCTTGCAGCTGCCTTCTGGAATTCTCTCCCTCTTCATCTGAAACAAAGTAACAACATCCTCAGCTTCAGACACTCTCTAAAGACCTGGCTCTTCTCCCAGGCATACCATTAAGCTGCCTTTGTTCCTTCAACCGACGGCTACGCCTGTTCCTTCCTACAGCGCCATGAAGCCTCCGGGCGTACGAGCGCTCAACAAATATCATATAACATAACATAACATAACATCGCGGTACCGCACACCGGGCCCCTGCGGTGTATCACCGCAATGGAGCATGCCCTAGAGCCAATGCGAATGATGATTGCGGTGGCATGATGCAATTTTGAAAATCACAGTAGGCGTGCTCCGCCCCCTGAGGCAGACCTGGACAACCAATTGTTGCAGCTTGGCATCTATGAAACAACCCCAGGGGGCAATTTATGTGTTGAAGGGAGACTCACATTTCCCCTGTTCCCAGAGCCTGCTGCCAGGGACCCCTGACCTGCTGCTGCTGCCTCCAGGGATTGCTGCCAGAGACCCCTCATCTGCTGCTGCCTCCAGGGACTGCTGTCAGAGACCCCTCATCTGCTGCTATCTCCAGGGACTGTTGCCTGAGAGCCCTCATCTGCTGCTGCCTCAAGGGACTGCTGCCTGAGACTCGTCATCTGCTGTTGCCTCTATGGACCTCTGCCAGAGACCCCTCATCTGCTGCTGCCTCCAGGGACTGCTGCCTGAGACCTCTCATCTGCTGTTGCCTTCAGGGACTACTGCTTGAGACCTCTCACCACCCGATTCCATCACAGGTGCTCCATGTCCACAGAGATGGCAAGGACAGAGAAGATCCGTGCCAGTCCATTCACAAGCGAGGAGCTGTAGGTCCTGGTAGATGAGGTGCTTGCACAGTACCCAAGACTGTATGATGACCCAAATGTTGTGGTAAGTCCTCAAAAGCGGAGGTGTAGAGCAGGGGGGCACACATGTAGTTGGACTGATGCAGTATATGCCTGAGGGTGTGGGGTTGTGTAATGCACTGCCAAACATGCTGTCTCCAGGTGGAAGGAGTGTGTGTACCAATGTCACAGGTATCCCTGCCTGCAGTTGTAGGTATGAGTGAACTGTGTTGCACTGTCAGCCATACACTGAGGCAGTATGTTGGTCATGCAGGTGCCAGGACAAAGATTGCTTGGTTGAATGGCAGTGTGTGCCCCTGTTGTCCATATCAGTGTGCGCCCAGATGCTCAGCACAGTACCCGCACACCTAGACGAAGTCACATCACTTAACTTACTCTGTCCTCACTATTGTGTTTTTAACTGTCAAATCCAGATATGCACCATCTCTGCCCTGTAGATTGCACACAATCAGACTTGTGTGGATCAATGTGTTGTTTGTGAGTCAATGTCCCTCGATCACTCAAACATGACATACTGAGATATTTACAGGGCATGGACATTAAGTGCTGCACAGTCTTGCACACAGTGAGTCCACACCAGACACTGGTTGATGTATGATGTATGTGGTGCCCAGACATGCAAAGGACTGGAGGTGTGTGCAAGTCCCATAGGGGGTTCAGTGATGGCATCCTGCATGTATGTGAGATGTGCAGGGACTGTGTACCCACTCACAACTGCATGCAATCACATCAGCTTAGCCCATGCAGAGTGCCCATGTGAAATGTACCCCAGTGTTGGATGGACAGAGATTACATTTGGTAATGAGTCTGTGTCTTGCTGCTGTACTGATAGATGACTGTGTCACTGATTGTTTCCCCCTTTTGTCTCCCATGCCTGCAGCTCAAGGTACACCAGCGTAAGGCATTGTGGAGGGCCATTGCAGCAAGGGTGCGAGCTCTGGGGTATCTAACCGACGGCGCACCCACTGCCACAAGAGGTGGGACGACATCAGCCAGCTGGCAAAGAACATGGCAGAGATGACCGTTGAGCTGCTTACTCGCACTGGGCGTTTTGCACGCACAGCATGACACCACTGGTGGGCCACATCTTGGCGTTGACTCATCCTGAGCTGGATGCACGTCTGAAGGAGCATCAGAATGAAAGGCAGAGGTGAGTATTTGGTGAGGGTGACTTTGGCTGGGAGCGGCTGCATGTGGAGAGGGCCTGTGCCACCGCTGGCCTATGTGATTTAGGTGGAGTGGTGCAAGTGCTGTGTAAGTGGCTGCTGTGCTGGGTGCCAGAGTCATGCATTTGCCCAAACTGTTCTTATGAAAGTAAGCCTCCATGCTGTGTATTCCCATTACAGTCTGAGTTTCTTCAGCATTGGGGTAGTCGGGGAACTCAAATTGTGAGTGAACATCAGTGTTCTTATTCTGAGTGTGACCTCATCAATGCGTCCATTGCATGCACCATGCATGTTGAGGCCTAGACATTTGATAACAATGTGCACTAGTCTTTGGCCCCAGAGTGCAACATGGTGGTTGGCATGGGCTCTTTGCCATTGTTGACTGTCATGTCGTAATCGGTGTCTGGGTTGTCCCCTCCTGTTCTATCCAGGTCTGTCAGTGGCAACAAGTGGTGTGCCCCCATCATGTCCGTAGGTGTGGGCAGAGCAATTTGTGTGTCTGGTAGACTTCAGCCATGGGCATGGTGTTGTGCTGTGTGTCCTTAAAATGGCTTTGTCATGACAGATAATCAGGGTTACATGCACTGTTGGGGTCTATGTTGTAAGTTGCCGCAATGTGTGGTGTGCAACAGATAGAGTTGGACCTCTTTTGTACTGCTTTGATGGCATTGCTTTGTCCTGTTGCTGCCACTATCCTGACCCTACGTCTCTCTCTCATGCAGATTCACCAGTGGTAATGGAGGGACAGAAGCCGGACACCAGTGGGGATGTGAGACTAGCACTAGCACTACAGCTGCACAGGAGCCCAGTGACACAGATGTCAACTCACCAGCACCTCAGAGGGCGAACTGAGTATGCAGGAGGAATCCCAGCCTGAGAGACAAAGTACCACATCATCTGATGCCAGCGGGGATGCATCCATGTTGGCGGGCACAGGGAATGGAGACTCTGCATCATCTTCTACCACACAGTGGCCAGTACCCACCCTCCCATCCACTTCCTCTGGTGCTGCCTGTGTCCTCAGTGCTGAGTTTGTTGAGCTTCTGCACCAGCTTTGTGTGGGCCAGACAGCGCTACTTAATGCCTTCAGTGACCATGAAAAAAAATAGCCCAGATGGTTGCCTACATGGAGGGTGTACACTCTGACGTGGGTGTGCTGCACCGTACTGTCAAGGCTTTGTCCTCCACAGTGACGTCTGCCCTTCAACAGGCACATATTCCCATTCCTGCTCCAGGGCCTTTGTTCACCCCCCAGTTATTGGCCACGTCTGATGATAGTGACCAGAGTTCACATCCGTCACAGTCACAATACAGCACACAAAGCACCCAGCAGAAACAACCCAAGCGGGCCCGCCCGAAGACCCCATCCCCACAGAAGAGCAGAGCCAGCCCAGAATGCAAAGACAAAAGCCCATCAGGGAAAAGCAAGGCCCCAAAAGCAAAGAAGCAGACCTCTGGCTCACATGCCTCATAGGCATCCCCAGATAAGGACGCTCCTGTCCCTAAAGCTTCGCGCAAAGCAAGACATGCAATTTCTGTGCCCACTGAGGAGGTAGAGCATGGCAAGGATACACCTAGGAAGGGCTCAGAGGCACATTCCCCACCACCTCAACTCCCATTCCAAGCCCAGTGAAGCAGGGGAAGGAGGGCACTGTAGGGGGTATACCTGGCACCTGGCAAACAGGGGAAGGAGGGCGGGAGGCAAAGTCAGATGAAGTGTTCCGCAGGATCCAGCACGTCACCAGAGGGAGTGCCAGTGTATGCACCTGATGTGGCTCAGTTGGTGTGTGTGCCTGTTGTGTCCACACCAGTTCCCATCAACCCCAGTACAGGGAAGCCATTTTAAATCCCCAAGAAGTGGAAAGGCATCCCTCAAACATCTCCCACCCACACTGTGTCTCAGGTCTGCATGACTCCACCTCCATGTGCCACTACACCACCTGGTCCAAGCAGCCCTCCGGCTTGCCAAGCCACTGATAGCCCTACCTCATCTCGGCCGCTCTCTCTCCAGTCAGGTGCTCATGCTGTCACACAGGCAGCTCTCAGTCCGCCTGACAGCCAAGTGTGAGTGGTAGTCCCCCTCACACACCTGTCTCTCTCACAGGTGGGATTGTTCTGCCAATTGTTCCCCCTGACTGTGTTGCTGCCCATTGAAGGGTACTATCGCACACACTCCCTGTGCAGATTCTTATGTACTCGCTCTGCACTTTTCCATGCCCACTGGCCTTCATGTTCTGCCCTTGTCTGTGCAGATTCTCATGTACTCACTCCGCACTTTGCCATGCCCACTCACCCTGTTGCTCTGCTGTGTTGGACTCTTCACTGTGCAGCCTCTCATGTACTTTCTGTGCACTTTGCCATTGACACTGGCCCTATTTCTCTGCTGTGTTGGTCTCTTCCCTGTGCAGCCTCTCACGTACTTGCTGTGCACTTTGCCATGGACACTGGCTCTGTTGCTCTGCTGTGTTGGACTCTCTCCTGTGCAGCCTCTCATGTACTTGCTGTGCACTTTGCCATGCCCACTGGCCTTCATGTTCTGACCTTGCCTTTGCAGATTTGCATGTACTCGCTCTGCACTTTGCCATGCCAACTGGCCTTCATGTTCTGCTCTTGTCTGTGCAGATTCTCATGTACTCGCTCTTCTCTTTGCCATGGCAACTGGGCTTCATGTTCTGCCCTTGCTGTGCAGATTCTCGTGTCTTCGCTTTGCACTTTTCCATGCCTACTGGCCTTCATGTTCTGCCAGAGTCTGTGCAGATTCTCATGTACTCGCTCTGCAGTTTGCCATGCCCATTCGCCCTGTTGCTCTGCTGTGTTGGTCTCTTCCCTGTGCAGCCTCTCATGTACTTGCTGTGCACCTTGCCATGGACACTGGCCCTGTTGCTCTGCTGCGTTGGACTCTTCACTCTGCAGCCTCTCATGTACTTACTGTGCACTTTGCCATGCCCACTGGCCTTCCTGTTTTGACCTTACCTATGCAGATTCTCACGCATATGCAAAGCATTTTGTGCCTTTCTCTTCTCTACTGTTGATCTACTGTCAGATTTGTGCAATATGTAAATAAAGACACTGACTCCTGTTGTCTGTTTTGTCAGTGTCCTTACTGAATAAAGTTATTTTGGTGTGTGCATATGGTTGAGGTGCCCCATGCTCTTTGTGGCACCTCAACATTGCCAAGGCCTTTGCTCACCTAAACTTTTTTCATAGGGGTGACAGGGACTTCAGTTCTTTCAGACACTGATACTTGTGGTATCTGTGGTGTCAATTGTACTGTGAGTTGCCTGTTGTGCACTCTGCAGTGTGTTGGTGTGTCCTTGCTGTTCTTCTGACTCGTACTTGTTGTTTTAGTCACTTGTGATTGTGCAGAGTGTGTGACTAGCACATCAGTGTTGTGTTTATTTGGTCATTCAGGTGTCTTGAGTTTGTTTGTGTTGACTGTGCAGACCTGCTGCTCCACACTGCCATTGTGGTTGTGTTTCTCATGCATTGCAGGCACATGGTGCCTTTTATCCTCCTGTACAGCATGGTGTGTGTAGTGTAATGCCATCCCCTATGTGTGCTCTAAATGCCTACCCATTGTGAGTCTGCACTCCCTCTATTTGCGTATGGTACACTCCTGCCATGTCTAGTGTTGACATGCAAAACATTTCACTTTGCTGTCTGCTGTCTCCTTGGTTTACATGTGTGTGTGCCTCCCCATCACTTAATTTGTGACACTGTACTTTGTGGTGCAGTTCTTTGGCCAGGTGAAATATGCCACTCAGGACATTACACCAATGGGGTATATGTGATGTTCTTGTGCTGTTTATCAGTCTTGGTTGCTCATGTGCACTTCAGCTGTGTGTGCTGCCCAGTGTTCTGGCAAGATGGTTCTGTCTTTGTATCCCAGATTTGTGCATCTGTTGATGTTGTTTTGGATGTATGTGTGTTGGCTGTGGTGTTGCCTCACTTCCTGGGTGTTCTGTTGTTTTTGTGCTGTGCTGATTTGTGTTGTGTGGGTTGATGTTGTTTCACTCAAGTTTGTGTGTGACTGGTATGCGTGATGTGCACACACTGCTTTTTGTGCTTACAGTGCTTGTGTGTATGTGGCCTTGTCATTGCCTGATGTGCATCCCCTGATGTCCAGCATTGTTTGTTCAGTTGTTTTGCCTGTGCATCTGTAGTTTGTTTGATGTGGCTCTGTTGTTCTGTGATGGTGCACTTCTTGTGTGATTTCTGGTATGTTGTCGGTGCATTAATTCTGAGTGATGAGGTTGCGCAATCCTGTGGTGTCTGAGCTCCCCTTGCCTTTCCACAGTTTAGCTGCATAGGCCATGTCTGTTTTGGTTATGGTTCTGTGTGTGTTTCTGTTGGCTTATGTGTTTGTCTGTTGATTTTATGTAGACATTTGTTCTGGCATCCCTGTGTGTGTGCTGTTTGTGGCTTCAATCAGGGTGTGTGTTTGTTTGTGTGTGTATAGATTGGCAAGTATTGGCAGCCTTCTGCGTGTTTGGCACTGGTGTTGTGTGCTGCTGGTTTGAGGGGGTGTATGTGTGTACATTCCTTATGGTGTTTGGCCGTCATGGAGTGTGTAAATGGGCCCTGTGTGTTGTGCTGCTGGTGTACTCCTGTGAAGTAGTTGTATGCATATGTGGCTGTTCACAGTTTGACTCCAGGGCCTTCCTTTCATTATTGTGCCTATACATGGTTTTCCTTGCTGTCTCTGTGTTGTTGCACTGTGATGTCTGAGGGAGGTGTTGTGTTTCCTTGTCTTGCATGTGATGTGCACATGCTTGTTGTGTGTCTCCATGGCCTTCCATTTGTGTACATCCCACTTTGGCTTTCCTATTTGTTGTGCTCCATTGCTGTGGTATTTGGTGTATATGTGTGTATGTGTGTGTCAATCTGTGGTATGTATGACTATGCTGGCTGTGTGTCCATTTGTATGTTTGTTCCTTGTATGTGTTCATTTGGTGCTTGTACTCATGATTGTTTCCATGAGTGTGGTGGCTTGTGGTGTGTGTGTTCCCCTGGGCCCTGTGCTACTGTACTGTGTGTTGTGTGTTCCTGTGCAGCCACTCCTGCAGCTGCTATCTCCCTGGTTGTTTTATTGTGTGGTGCAGGGTGTGGATTGACCTGGCTTGTTGTTGGGCATGTGGGTGCACAGGAGGGGCACATGGCATGTGCCTTCATGGGGTGTGCTCATGAGTGGTTGGAGAAGGTGTGGCCCTGGGGTGTTTGTGCCCTGTCCATGACTTGGACTGGCCCTGTCTCCTGCATTGTGTGCATGTATTCCCTTGTGTTCACCGCTGCAGTGACATGACTGGGACAATGCTGCATGATCGAGTAAGATGTGTGTCCTGGATGCAGAGGGGTGACTTGGTGGCAGGTGGGTTGTGTGTGGGTGCCCTTTTGGATGTGTTGCTGTCCCCAGCAGGGTGTCTGATGTGGATTTGGACCCGGTGTCAGCTAGTGTGTTGTGTGTTGTATTTATGGGGTTGTGTACCTGTGGCGGCGTCCGTGGTGGTCCATGAGTTGCTGGTGATGTAGCAGGTACAGCACCGGGAACATGTGTAGGGCAGGGTCCATGGCAGTCGAACCGGGTGGTGTTGACCAGGGTTTCGCGCTCCACTGTCGAGCTTCCGCCGTCTCTGGTTGGGCGGTGTCTCCCCTGCGGTGCGTCTACTTGTTTGGATCATCCTGATTTGTGCAGCGGGCGAACGTCATTCCGCATGGCGATGAGTCTTCATTAGCTCACAATGCCACGGTGGCGGGAGTACTTTGATGGCCGTGCGCGTTGCTCCCTGGCGGGTGGGAATTGGCCTATATTTGGGCATACTAATGTGGCGGACGTGAGACCTGCTGCTTGAGTGTGGAAAAATGCATTTTTCCGCACCACCAGCACCACAGTGATGCCACGGCCCAAACATCCTAATGGATTTCTATGGCTCTACCCAAACACTAAAGGACTAGAATACTTAGAAACCATCGCAAAATTCATACCCCACACCTACCTAAAAAGCACCAATTTCAAAATAAAAATTCAAACAAAACCTTAAAAGTATGTTTAAGATATAGAATATAAATATAACGTCAAAATATATATTCATATAAAAAACATTTGACATAACAATAACATTTTATATCTTAAAAATATCTAAATATATAGATAACATCTAAAAGCACAGCAAACAACAACATATATAACAATCCTACCTATATAGAAAACAAATATAAACACATTATTAAAATATTAAAATAATAATAACAAATGTATAACTGACATTTCCCACCAAAGCAAGGAAAATTCCAAAATTGTCAAAAATCCATTACTTAATGAAAAAGAACTCCCCAAAAAATGAAAAAATACAACTATATAACTATACAAAATGAAATCCTCCGACACAATATCCAGAGCGTAGATCCCCCCCAAAAAATAGATTTAAAAGAATAAATGCTCCATGAAAACCCCCAAAATAAAGGAAATGTAAAATAATTATTTGTTTACTCAAAACTAATACACATTTCCTTAAGAAAATTTTTTTTCATTCCAATGCCAAGTCTGGAAAAAAGAGTACCTGAAAAAAAAAACACAAATCCCTCCTGCACAAACATACAATAATAAAAGTATTAAAAAAACTTACAACTACTTAACACATACTGCCCTACACATAAGTAACACTAAACCTATGACGCACTAACTGTACCTCAAATACAAAATTCCACCTAGTTCACCATGCAACAGCAACAAAACAACAACATACAAACCCTAAACAATACCTAACTACCTTCACACTCCCCTAAATTACTTTAAAAAAGTAATTAAAATAAACTTACCTTAACCTATGCAATGCAGCGTAAAAACTGTGAGCTTCTTCCTTCAGAAATTACCCAAAAAATGGTTGCCTAATTGAAATTAAAAAAATAGACTATTCCCCTTTGAACTCAATGGAAAAGAAAAATCTTTAAAACATTTTTTATATACGATGTATACCAATGTAACAAATTTTTAAAAGATTTTTTATCAAATGTTAAAAATTGTACAATATAAAGTAATACATATAACAATATACAAAATACTTTTTACTATACATTAAAAAACATTTCATGTTTTTTTTTGTTTTAACACATTATTATTTACTGTTTAGAAAAATATAAAGAATATATAATATGTTGGAAAAAATTTACTTTTACACCATGTTTTGCCAACTATATAATTCTTGTACTCTAAATAATATTATAACTATATTATTTAATATCAAAGATATTAAAAAATATATATAACACAAAGGGGACGATTCCGATCTCGCTCGAAAGGGGTCCAAACGCGTTTCGGTCGGCAAAAGAACATGCTATATGCCTGTTTTCCAACCGACTCGTACAGCTGTACGAGCGAGCAAGTACGATCTGAGAAATGCGAAATTGCCAACAGAATCGTTTCTGGGTCCGAACCGCTTCGTACGTCTCGTCCGTAAGCAAAGCGCGCCGTGCAATGGAGGCAATTTCTGACTGAGCCAGTATGATGCACGATTCGAACAGCCAAATCAAGTCTGAGCCGCAGACACGTAAATGATCTAGGAAGCCGACTTTGGGGGTCCGCGCTGGACCCTCTTCACACATAGTCACACAAGTCGATCATGGGGGAGCCAAGTGTACCCCCTACACATGCATATACGGTGCGGGTAGCACAGACTCATCCCAACTACAGGGGGAACCCTTGCGCACAAAGTACCTTTTTCGTCAAAGGGAGCCTATGCTCGAGTCGTACAACAGGCTCCCATTGACTTCAATGGGGCTCCGAGCGACCCGTGTCCATTAGCGCTTGTTTGCATCGTACTCGGGCACGAGTCAGTTGAAAAGCCTTGGAGACCCTTCTTCCAGCGACATCAGAATCGGCTCCAAAATGTTAAAAAATATGATAACAACTAATAATTTACACTTTTTATAATTATTTAATATATATTTAAAAATATTAAAAATTGTATAGATGTTACAACATAATGATTAAATGAATATATGTATGCAAAAAACCCAATTAGCATTGTCACATTTGATAAAATGTATATTTCAAAACTTTTCCATTATATACAATTAAATTGTTAAATGTTCAATATAGTTATAATTGTTAATATTTATTTAGCTATCATTTCAAAATATGTTAAATTGCAAAAAATAAAAAATGTATTATGGTCTTGCTTTATAATAAATGCATACAAAATAGTGTACATAAAATAACGTGTACTAACATTTTTTTCCTAATTTTTTCAATAAATTGAAAAATGTAATCTAAGGGGCTGTTTACGGTGGCAGTGAACCTGCCATCAGCAGGTTGTCGATGGCGGGTTCACCGCCATCATGCTGCATTTTTCTGCTCACCAGATTACTATGGCAGGCGGAAATGTTTCCGACTGACTGTCAGCACGGCTGCATTACCCAGAAAGGCAGCGGTCCCTTTCAAGCACCTACGGTGATAATGTGATGTTTCATCTGTGCCAGCCTTCCATGGCGGTTCATCCACGATGGAAAGGCTGGCGGGGATGTTTGGGGGCCCGTAGTGTGTCTCCATTTCCTCCCCCGCACTTTGGTTTTGCACTTGGGGGCACCTAGGGTGCCCTTGTACCTGTCCCTGCAACATGAGGCAGGCACCGCATGGTGCCTGCCACATAGTGCAGGGAAATGCAAAACCTGCATTTTTCCAATGCAGTGGGTGCAGCAGCCAGCAGCACCCGCCACAATGGAAAACATGTAAAATGCAACTGCCACCATGGCGGTCGCTTTGTAATTTGGCCTGTGTGACCCCTGACACTTTGTCGGGAGGTCCTCATCTCCATTAGGGTGGCAGGCAGATGTGAATCCACCCTCCATCCTTTTCAGGCCCTAAATATTTTTATTTACTTACTTTCTATTTTAATTCAAATATGTCATAATTGCGATAAAAATGATTCACTAAATGCAAAACCAGTTTTTTATTATTTCTTGAATAAACATACATGATTTATTATTACTATTTAAACCTAAATTAGGTCAGGTAAGGTGCTGGACAGTAAACAAAAATAATGTACTATTCCCACTCCAAACCACATTAACTCAGGGAAGGTGCTGGATATTAAACTTTTAAAATGTACTATTCACACTCCAAACCACATCAACTCAGGGAAGGTGCTGGACACTAAACATATATAATTCACTATTCCCACTCCAAACTCATTAGAACAGGTAAGATGCTGGACACTAAACATATATAAGTTACTATTCCCACTCCAAATTACATTATCCTAGGAAAGGTGCAGGACACTAAACATATATCATTTACTATTCCCACTCCAAACTACATTAAATCAGGGAAGGTGCTGGACACTAAACATATACAATGTACTATTACCACTCCAAATCACATTAATCAAGGAAATGTGCTGGATACTAAACATATACAATTTGCTATTCCCACTCCAAACACCATTAACTTAAGGAAGGTGCTGGACATTAAACATATATATTTAGCTATTCCCACTCCAAACCATATTAACTAAAGTAAGGTGCTGGACATTAAACATAATATAATTTGATATTCCCACTCCAAACTACATTAAATAAATGAAGGTGCAAGACACCAGCTCATTAATAAATTAAAACGAAATAAATAATAATTACGGCATATATAACAATTTTTAACCCAAACCAAATACAAACAAATTTAAGAAGTTTAAAAAACAAAATTACGACATATTAAAAAATAAAAAATATAGCACTATTTTCTAAAAAATATTCCTTTTAAATATTCACAACATCTTATTAATTAACAAAATCAAGAACACAAACAGCAAACATATTTAAAATAAATACAATTAAGAACATTTTAAAAAATATTTCAAGTTTTTTAAAATAAAATACAAAATACATTTTTAACATCTTTTTTTATAAATGCTAGTTTTACATTTTAAAATTAAATTATAAATAACAAATATCCCACATAACTTATCCCCTATAGACACAACATCCCTTAAAAATGTGTTTTTATTAAAAAATTTACATCTTTTAAAATACTCCCCACCCTTGTCCCCTATAAACCCAACCTCCTAAAAAAATATTTAAATAAATAAAGAAATACATTTTTTAATATTTGAAATTTTTATATATATATATATTTTAAATCACTCCCCACCCTTATCCCCCATAAACCCAATGTCCCACTCCTAAATAAATTCAGGAAACCAAAATAATTATTAAAATATTAAAAACATATTAGAAATAAATTACTTTACAAAAAAATAAACAAATATAAGTATATAACATTAAAAAACAATATTTTAACAACATTTTCCACATTGATATTTTTAACATCGATATTTAATAAAACTCCTACATTCGATATTCTTGGCCTTAATATTACATACCGTGTTGTTTTGAAAAAACAATATTTAAAACACAATATTTATGTACAACAGTATATTTAGGTGTGAAAAGCCTTTGTGAGTAATGACAATCTCATGCAGCAATCTGATTGGCTGCCAACATTTGTACCCTAGGAATTCCAAAGGGCACAAAAAGCTTGTTACATTTTCAGCCCCTGGGCAGGCCTAGTGCCAGGGGCATATTTATGTATAAGAAATGGGAAAGAGTTGCATGCAGTTCCCGTCTCCAAGGCTAGTTTGAGCCCCATGGACCACCACCTCCCCAGGGCTTTATTATCAATTAGCAGAAGGGCCCCCTCCATGGGTCTTAAAAGGCCATAGGGGTCAACACCTCCCCAGGGCATTGTTTATATTAAAGTGGGAGGCTGTAATTGGCTCTGGGGACCACCACTTGCTAGCCCTTTTCACTTAAAACGAGGGGAGCCGCACGGCCCCCCTCCTAGAGTCATTAATGGATCTGGGGACTCCCAGCCCCCTGGGGCTGGCTCCCTATATCCTGCAGTTCCCACCATTGGTACATTGCTGTTTGCTCTCACTTGGCCGGAGGTATGACAGTGTCCACCAAGTGAGAGCAAACTGTAACTCCTCTCCAAGTTGGCGGGAGCAGGAAAATTACTCACGTCAGCTGGGAACAGAATTTTCATCTGTTTTCCTGCCTGCTATCAAGAGGACAGGAAAACAGATGATAGAATTGCTCCTGCATGCATGGAGCAGAAATGTTTGCTCCACCCTGCAGAAGCAATACCGGTTCTCGCTTGAGACAAGGGGCCAGCAAGGACTGCGGGGGCATTGGAGCTCCCCTTGCAGTACCCAACAGTGCTCTCTCTTGGTGCCCTGGCTGGGGATCAGGGAACCCAGTCTTAGTTTTTCGGGTCCCAGAAGATGGGGTTGCTGGGGCCAAAAATGACCCAGGGAGGGAGGCCACAGGGATGGAGGCCATGGGGTCCTCCTTCCCCATTACATTTTGGCCATGTCATAGGGGATCGGGTCTCCAGGGACAAATTCAGCCCCCCTTTAAATGGCTAGAGGTATTCAAGTGTACAAATCACCTGAATCACAGCATGGTTGACCCCACCCCTTTCTGCTTTCACTTTAGTAGTATGCAGTGGTCTTCCTGCATGTTGTCAGGATGACGGACCGCTTAACAAAAGGAACCCCAGAGCTATTCCAACCAATTTTGGAGACAAATCCTTCATGCCAAAGACTATAAGGGCTGTAAATTCTGTTCCGATCGCAGACTTTGGGTAATTTTGCATTCCGCAGAGAAAACGAAATAGCCAAAAATTCCGCAATCCATGGTTTCACAGAATTTTTTGCGAGTTCGCGCTTTCAAAATGCGTGTTTGCGAGATATTTCCCCCAAGCACCCAAACAGCATCCATGAACAGGAAAAAAAGCATCACAAATGGGCCAAACAAGCAATTCCGCATGTTAACAGAACTCTGCATGCTCGCAGAGAGTTTTTACCATTTCGCGGAGGTTGGCGTAGCGTGACTACGCGAATTCCGCCCACCTTTAATCTCCACACAACAAAACGCATTAGTTTTATCCAGTTAAGAAGGAGTATGCTTGTTTGGTGGAGATTTACTTCTTTGTTGTCTTGTTGTCTTATTGATAGGAGGATTCATTTTATCACAGGTTTCTGGATAAAGACACAAAATGAATAATCACATTGCCAAAATGAACACAAGGGTGATGGAGACATTTTCATGAGATATATTGCAAGACTGTAGTGTAGAATACAAACTAGACATTTACATAATGAGGTAGCACTTACTAATTAACCAGTAGAACATACTCCTGTTGGGTTGACATTTTTGCATTTTGGATTAACTGACAGGTGAAGTTCCTATCTGGCCCTGATGCTCATTTCTCAGAAATTAAACCTCAACAGGAAGCACTTGCAAATATAAACATAGCAAGTGCCCCAGTTGAAGCACCACTTCTATAATGGACAAGTTGTCCTAACTCCCTGGGCTAGGCAAAGGTAACGTAGATGTGTTTTCTCAGCAATTCCAGATTGAAGAACGATCAGAAATCCTAGGTGAAGATGAATGCATTGTTTATCTATCAAAGTGCAATATGTAGTGAACATGAAGAGGGGGCTCTTTCTTAGTCTCTCCTGGTAAGAGCAGAGTACATTGTTCCCCCTTGAAATGACTGAGAGTATAAAAAACTGCAAATTCGCATGAAGGCATCACCAGTTTGGAACCCACCCTGTCCACCTTATTAGTATGAAACTCACAAACCCATACAGCCACTTACATCCGCACTCACACATCCACCAAATCACACTCACTCATACAGCCACTAATACACCCACCTGCATATCCATTCAGACAGTCACAAACCCACTCACACACTGACACAGCTACTCAAGCACCCACTCACAGACTCACAAATCCACTAACAAATTCTCAAAACTACTCATCTACCCACTCATATATCCATACAGTCACACCTCCATTCACAGACCCAAACAGTTCTCACACATCAAGTCACTGACCCATACAGCCACTCATACACACTCACAGACCCATACAGCCACTCACATACCCACACACAGACCCATAAAGCCATTTACACCCCCACTCACCGACCTATACAGCCACTCACACCCCTAACCTCAAAGGTTTGAGGTGAATGTTAGGATATAAAATTTAAGAAATCTCTGAAATTCACAAAAAAATTAAGGTAACAGGGAAATGTAGCTGTTATAGTTACTTGAGCTAAATATAATATAAATATAACGCAAGGCACTGCTTATGGTCTCACATATTCCATCACTCATGACATGGTCAGTGATATCACTGATGACATCGCTGAGGACATCTCAAATGACATCACTAATGACATCACTGATAATATCGTCCACAGACCCACTTGCACACCAACTCACACCCCATAAACTCTTTTAAAAACCCACTAACACACAAACACAACCACTCACATAACCATTCACAGACCAATAGAACTACTGGCAAATACCCACTCACTCACTCATACAGCCTCACTTACAACCACTCAATCACCCATACAGCCAGTCACACAGCCACTCACAGAGACATACAGCGTCTCACAACCCACTCACATAACCATACTGCCACTCACATACCCATACAACCACTCGCATACCCACTCACACACCCACTCATCCACTCACACAATCACTAACTCACCCATAGAGCCACTCATACAGCCACTCATTCACCCATACAACTTCTAACATGGCTACACACTCACCAATATAGCTACACATGCATCCATTCACCCATCCACAAAATCACGTACATACTTATTCACACATCAATACAAGAACTCACATGGCCACTGACTCACCGTGTCGTAATTTGACGGTGATCGAGTTAGCATTAAGCTTTGCTACACGAATTTCCCCTTAACTTGACTATGGTGTTTGGAAGCCATTTTGAAAACACTGGCGTCCATTTTATATGAACGCGCTGCCTCATGGTCAGCATGCCCCTTTGTCCTTTCTCTGTTTCACTGACCACTTAAACTTGCCCAGCAACAGGGTATTTTTAGTATTGGTCAAGCTTGCACATGCGCAGTTAAACCCTCTGTATTAGTGGACAGTCCTCGCTTAAGAATGTTCTCCAAACTGACCAGTGGTGTTGTAACCCCTCCCATGAGTTGGCTGTGTTCCAAAAATGCCCTTATATGTACCTAAACTGAGCAAATGTGTTCTGCCTACTCTTTTTATTACTGTAAAACTGTATAAAAGAGGTCTCACATCGATGTTGGGTGTGATACTTCTTGCATTACCGAAGGGTGCTGTAGGAATGTACCACCACCCCATGGGGTCCTAATAAACTTGTCTTTTGCATTTCCAGTTTCTGTGCCAACATCTGTTTTATGGTGTAGCGGGTTTTGCGGAATATGTAGGCCTGGAGAACCCAATACCACAACCGATACAGCCACTCATATTGATACTTACTGTGCAAAGCAGTCGCTGACACACCCACTCACTTAGCCATACACCCATTCAAACAGACACTCACCCATACGCTCACTTATAAACCCAGTCACTCACCCATAGACCAATTCACACAGCTACTCAGACAAACACTCACTCATCCATAGAGCAAATCACAGTCAGTTGTAAATACAGCCACTCACAGACACTCACCCATAGAGCCACTCACAGAGTCACTCACCCACCCATTCAGCCACTCTCACAGTAATTCAGTAAACCATACAGCTTTTCACAAACCCATGTATTCACCCGTACAGCAAGTCAGACACCCACTCCTACACTGATAGAGACAGTCACAACGCCACTCAGATGACATCCACTAGAAACAGAAGCACTCATCAGTTGTACAAAAAGACTAGCAATTTAACTTATGCAGTAGCTTAGTATAAATCTTTAACAGCCTGATTCATGTACATGCCGTTTTGCGTGTCCCTAATAGCGAATCATAGCGAATCGCTATTGAGGACACGCAAAACGGCATTCATGTAGGAATTGCTACTTAAATAGCGATTCCTACATGTTCTTTATTTGCGAGTAGCAATTTGCTACTCGCAAATACTCCCCAATCATTCCTATGGGCCAAGAGGCCCATTGGAATGAATGGGGATTTGCGAGTAGCAATTTGCTACTCGCAACTGAGATAGCGATTTTAAGGGTGCCAGGGGTGTCCAAAGGACGCCCTGTAGCACCCCTAAAATGCACTTTTGGACAGGTGTTGCGCACACACATGTCCAAAGGACATGTGTGTGTGCTACATGCAACTTTGAATGATGCTTTTAAAAGCATTTTTCTGAGTTTTTGCTATTTACCGACAGGTCTGACCTGTCGGTAAATAGCGGCCCCAAAAGTCCAAAATCGCAATTTTGTTGTGTGTCATGAATAGCATTTGAGGAATCTCTATTAGAGATTCCTTAAATGCCATTCCACGCAAATATGCGAATTCTTACATAGCGATTTTTGCATTTGGTATCATGAATACCAAATGCAAAAATCGCACTCGCTAAGGCCCAGATTCTGAGAATCTGGCCCTTTGCGAGTGCAATTTACCTACATGAATCAGGCTGTAAATCTCCAAAATGTTTTCAAAACACTTTCACTGGATGATGTCAAAAGTGATGACATTTGAGATGACATGAGTGATGTCATGAGTGATGGGATGTATTAGGTCATAAGCAGTGTATTGCAGGGATGTAAGTTATAGTTAGCTCAGGTAAGTATAACTGCAGATTTTCTGTTTTGCACAACTGAAATATGAGCCTAACTATAACGCTCCTGTAACCTTTGTTTTTTTCAGTGATATATAAACACATATATATATATATATACATCCAAAGATTCTCCCATCAGAAGAAACGTACAACGATACGCCAGGAGTTGCTGTGCTTCAAGAATTTAATCGGCAGCAAAAAACAAACAACGCGTTTCACCTCACGGCTTGTTCACGTTTGTTGTGAACTCAAAACAATAGTCCTTTTACATTCTCAATGAATAGTCATAAAAGAAGGACTTTCTGTGCCCACCCCCAAGTAAAATAAGTGCAGCGGACATGTTGGAAAAGAAATTTAGACATTGCGTATAAGTCCATTGCTAGAAATTAATACTTATAATCATATTGTGGCAACAGTTTACAACCATCTATAGTACTCCAATGTTGTAACTATCAAAATAACATAAACGATATACTTTCCATGATCAATATCATTAATTGGTCTAGTAGTGTTCTCGAGAAAACCAAACGCGTTAATCTCGATGCCTACTTGGCTATGTACAGTTCCTATAGCCTAGCAATATATATATTATATAAATATTAACCATCTACCTGCTATCCTGCGCAAGTGGGCGTTAATTTGATACATAATGTGAGACTAATTGGTTTTATCGCTGTAAACAATGCACATAAGTGTTGAAGAAAGATAATATTTCTTCATTCCTTTAAAATTAAGCCCAAGTGGGCATGCATGATGACACACAGTTTGAGTTTATGATTAAGACAACATATGATCTCGTCCCAAAAGTCCCAAAAATGTTTGCAGGGTAGACTCTTATCATCAAAAAGTTCTTGGTTTTCTCGAGAACACTACTAGACCAATTAATGATATTGATGTATATATTGGGCTTCCGGGACCCTAACAACGACCCACTCGTGAGCGGATACTGGCTTTCACCGCAACTTTGTGTTTGACATATATATATATATATATATTTATATATATTTTTTTATGTAAAAATCATTTTATTCATAGCACTTAAGTATTTTTTTATATATAACATATATTTTTAATATGCATTTTATACTATTGAAAGGCTTTTTAATAGTGGAATAGCATATTTTTGCACATTCATTATTTTGCACAGGTTTTATGCAATTTGATTATGCACAGTTTTGCACATTACCATAGACCTTAAATATTTTTTACATTTAGGTTTTACAAATGCGTCATCTTCCATTGTGGTTTTTATTGTAACAGTGCTGCTAGCAGATCAAATGTTTTAGACGCAAATTAACAAAAAATTATTTTTTCTTTTTGCATTCTAAAATTTTAATTGTACTTTACAATTATTATGAAAGTTAATCAAAGTCAGACATGTCATTATCAATTGAGAATTTATTAACAAAGTCGTGACATACTATTTGAGCTGTAATGATTTTCTGGTTTTAATTCTCCTGATTTTATGAATGATTTTAAACATATCGTTTGTAAACTGATTATCAAGTGTGTTGTTAGGTTATACAGTATTTTACTGAATATCTTCTTTTAAACCTTGAACTTGCACTGTTTAAACATAGTATTTCATCTATGTTCATGATGACGCTATTGATGGTAATAGGCATTTGCACTTTAAATTTGTAAAAAGCACACCAAAGCGTGGCATGTGATTAAGGGCCAGGGAGGCCCGAAACGCGTCATGGCTAGGTGCGGCGGTTTGAGCACTCAATAAACAAAATTGCACCTTGATTTTGGGTCCGCAGTCGTCTTTTAACAACGTTGTGTAGTTCGACTTTTCTGATATATATATATATATATATATATATCACTAAATAACAAAAGTTAGAGGGATGTTATAGTTAGGCTTGGATTTAACCCAGACATAATCATAGAAATTAAGCAGTTTTACTTACCTGAACAAACTATACCTTATGTGCCCACTATGCACTGCTTCTGACATGTCATTCAGACTGTTTTGCAGTCGAAATATGTAACAAGACAAAATTTATGAAGGAATAAATCCACTGCATTCCATGTCATATCTGAGTGTGTGCTTTACTTGGACTTCCTTTCCTTTTGCTGATGAAGGCGTCTGCTGCAACGTGTTTGTTGACTGCAGAGTTTAAAAATTTTTTAAAAAAAAATATATATATATATATATATATATCTTTTTATTTAACTCTGCAGTCAACAAACACGTTGCAGCAGACGCCTTCATCAGTATCAGACACGCCGGTACCGGAAATGAAAATAGATACACTCATCATTGTCCTAAATCATGGACATAAACAAGGGACTTTCTCCGAAACTCATGTAGCACCGCCATCTTGGCATGATAATACAAACAAAAAAATGCATGCATTCTGTCGCTTTCAATGCATTTTGTGAATATATAACTTTAAACCATCCGTGATTGCTAAATACTATTGGTACATTATGTTATGATGCGGCATAATTTTGCCCAGCATGGGCTTTACATCATGCACATTTAAATCCATGGTGATCAATTGAGAGTTAGATATACTAATATAGGAATACATATTCAAATTCATATCATGTGTACTATCCCACCCGCACGTCTCAGTCAAATCTCGCCTTGGATAGGCATTTTAGAGACAGTGGACAGGCCCTGAATAGGCCTTTTATGTGCATTAATAAGTATATGTTGCCGTCATAAATAAACCCTGCTTTCACCAGTCACAGTTGGCGAAACAGTCTAGAAAGTCCCTTTCAAATTTCTGCAATTGAAATAATGTGAATATGCAAAGATTTAGAAAGTCAAAAGGGGAAAAACAAAAGAAGGAAGAAAGTAAAGGTGAAGAAAAGAAAAGTAAAAGTAAAAAAAGGGCCGGGCTCTACTCAGCAAGAAAAGTGCCTTAAGATCAAGGTACATGGTAACCAGGGATTAATGCTAATATGCCTATTTGTCCTCCCCAAGATAGACAGATAGTACCTCATTACTATTCAGCCCTTGTGGGACCTTTGTTTGCAGGTCGATAATATACCGTGATCCAACCTCCTAAGTTTTAGAGTTATATCTCCTCCTCTAGGGTTAATGATGGCCTATCTAAACAGAAGTACATAAGAAGATCCCTGTTGCTACCATGGTGTGTGATGAAGTGGCGCGCCATAGGATATGTGCCGTCTTTTTTGGCTATTGACAATCAACCGTATATTGGGGACTACATGTTAGGAACTTGTTGATGTATTTGGGTTTCTCTAACCCTGGCACTTTATAGGAAAGGGTCTTCTTGCTCTTCAAGCAGGCTTTGTACTTCCCACATGGAAAAAAATCCATCTAATTTCTTTTGGATAGAACCTGGATTCACATTAGTGTGATTACTACTCACCAGGTTATCTTTTAGAGATCTCACTTTCTTAAATGTTAGCATAGGTCTTGAGGGTATATCTTGCCCTATAATAGGGTTCTCTTGTAAAGTATACCAATTTTTTCATATAATTCTTCTTAATTCGTTGGACCCCTCAGAGAAAGTAGTAATCAGATTGAATTTGCCTTTTTATTTTAAATCGTGGGTTTAGCTTTTAGCAGTTCAACTCTTGGCACCAGTTTTGCCTTCTAGTACGCTTGTTCTAAGATCTGTTTGTCGTATCCACGATTGCTAAATCTCATCATGGTATCGTGTGCTGCCTTCTGAAAGTCGACGTTCATAGTGTTATTTCCTTTTAGTCACAGAAATTCCCCGTAGGGTATAGTCCTGATCAAGTTGTGGGGGTGACAGCTAGTGGTGTGCAATATAGAATTGCCCGCCATAGATTTTCTATATAGCTTGGTACATAACTTGCTCTCAGACCCCATTCCCTTAGAATTCAACTCCAGGGGGTGAGGCACCCATGGACTATTAATGCTTGAGGAGTGTGGGTGCAATACCCCCATGTTTTCAATCTGTATGTTTTGGCCACAGGGGATGGGTTCCCAGTGGCCCAAAGACCAATCCCATGCCATTTCACCAAAGGCTGTGCATGGGGTTGGCAGCCTGCGGGGAGGTTGGCTAACTTAAGGTGAATTAGCCACAGGGCCTGGCAGCAGACCAGGCCCTTTGTCAAACCACCACTGTGCACGGCCAAATGCTATGCTTTGCGCAGCATGGGTTGGTTGCCGGTGGGGGCGTTTGGCCAAAGGCCTTGCACAGTGTGAGTTTGACTGCTTGTTGGTGGTTTGGCCACCTGGCCTCGCACCCTTATCACACTGCTAATTACCCCTACAGCTTACATCGTTCATGACATCTTCTATCACTTCTTTGATAATATCACTTCAACATTTGTAATGAAATTATTGATTAGAAAACTGTGCATAATATAGATGCAATTTATGGTTAACTTAGTGCACAATTTATAATTACTTGAGATAGATATAACTAGTAATTCTATGTCGGATTTTTTAGTTTAAAATATTACATTGTGGCTAAACATTTCACCTAACTATAACAATACTTTAATCTTTAGTGGAGATGAGGTTGTCAAAATATATGTGTCCTGATATATGGAACTATGCTTCCTCTTATAAACGGGCACAATAATATAGAGGGTGGGGAAAAAGCATTTTGTACTTAGTCACATCATAGCATATAATACTAATCTACTAACAAATGTACTCTATTGATTGGATCAAGAGTAGCGTGCTATTCGCCGAAAAGCGCTTCAACACCTCATCAGGGGTAGAAAGTGCTATATAAACAAAAATTACAATTACAGTTATTTTGAATCCCATTGTTGTCACAATATTCTTTTCATTTGTCTAATCAGGATTACCGTGGACGGGGAACGCGGCCCTGGTTATGGTGAGACCGCTAACATATTGCTTGCAAGACTGATACAAACGTGCATGACTCACTAAAGTGATAATGGTAAAAGGTCAAAGCTCTTGCATCGTAAATTCTTGATAGGTGCATATTTTGGAAATTGTTTAAAAAATGGATTGTAGTGTGAAGTCTTCTTTACATTACTAATTTTAAATGTTTTTTAAATGTATATTCGGTATTGTTTTGGGCTTTGCTGCATTATGTATAACAATATTAACTACATAAGAAAAGAAAATACATCTTTAGTGAATCCTGACCATGAGCATACTTCATACGGTATGGAGTTTGCACAAACATGTTCACCCTTACAGAGGCCGTGGTGCAAGGGCGTAGAGTCGATTAACATAGATTGCTGGCGAATCTTTGAGGGGACGGGACAAGGTTGAGGAAGATCAATCTCTTCTTGTCATCTGGATAAGAGACCCATCGCTTTTAAACAAAATGAAAATCCATATCTTTCTGCACCTAAGCAAATGTGTCAGTTTCACTGTTAAAGCATATATCTACTTCAGATGAAAACCAAAGCAGTAGCGAACAATTTTGTGGAACAAAATATGCTGTTCTCTACTTTATTGGGATGTATTAATATCTCATAATCTATGTCCCTTAATGAATAACTACTTATGTTAAAATAAACTTAAAATATCGTACAAATACCCTGTCCATGAACACATAAGTTTTCTTGGATTCTGCTCTGCAGATATGTGAGCATTTTTCAGGAAAGCATGAAGGTAAATGTGCTGAATCTTATTTAGAACAAGGATCCCTCTTCCTAGAACTGGCGGCTGATTATCTAAGCCCAGATCAAACAAATTGCTGAGAGAGCATACTTAATGTGTCCTTGATTGATTGCATATAATGCATATATTTTGTAGGTCGCATCTGGAAAGATTTTCTATTAGCAAGAGTAAATTAACTGCTCAGCACTCCATTTGTTTTAGATTTTCGACAGCTCATCTTTCTCATATCAAAAAGCATTAGTTTTCTCTAGCCTCACTATTTCCAACTCTCAACTACTCCATCCACGCATACTTCTTAATTCTAACGATTCGTTCTTTTAATGACAAAGAACATCATTCACAAAATGTGTTACAATTGTAAAAAACATTTACACCGCATAGTATTGGATTTAGGGTCGAAAATCTAACATCCTGATCAAAAGACTTAAGATCTTAAGAGATTCCTAAACCCAAATCAAATTGACTATTGTGGACTATCCACACGCAAGGTGAATAGTCCATTGTCATGCCTTTCAGTTGACGATGGACGCATGCATGTCCCAACAAAAACAGTAAGGGGGTCATTACGATCGCGGACGGACTTGAGTCCGTCCGCGACCCCAGAGCATGAGGGAACGTCCGCATGGGCTGCGGCGTTCCCTCTGTGCAGATTAGGATGTGACCGCCAGGGTGGCGGTCACATCCTCTATTTTAACATTGCGGCGTGGAGCTTCAAGCTGCACCCGCAGCAATGTTAAAAATGCATGCACAGCATTTGCGTGCACAAAGCGGCAGGCACCGCGCGGTGCCTGCTGCATTGTGCACGCAAATGCAGGGGTACCTATGGTACCCCCCATGTGCACCCCCCACCCCCCTCTACACCTAGGGGGCCCGCAACTGGCCCCCGCAGTGCAGTTACACATGCTTTTCCACGGCGGAAAAGCCGCCGCGGAAAAGCATGTTCCCAAGCACATACTAATCTGGCGGACGGTGTCTGAGAGACACCGTCACCATTTTAGTGCTTTTCCCCTGCGGTTGTAAGCCAGCCGCGGCGGAAAAGCTGCGGACCTAAACCATGACCCACCAGCCATCCTAATGTGGCAGTGGGTCCTGGTGGGTCCGCAGAGGATTTTCCGCATCCTCCGGGCCGGCGGTGGCTTCCGCCGGCCCGAGGGATGCGGAAAATCCTCCATCGTAATGACCCCCTAAGTGTGGAGATTTTTAAGATGGTGTAGATGTAAGAAAATGGCAATGTGACAAACACAACATGAGGAAAGGATAGATTTACTAAGAAAGGACGGAATTACAAAAGGTGAAAGTTACATTTACTTCTGTTCTTTCGTTATTTATTTACCCACACTGCTCCAACCAACCAGAACCAGAACCAACAGGGCACCACTCACAAAAAAGAACCATTGTCGAAGGACGAGAAGACAGAAGAGAACCATTAAACAACAGAGCACAGTGCAGAGGTGGGCACTTCGACAATCAGAGGAGAGTGAGCAAGGGGGCTCCAGGAGATCAACCAGCGCAGACCCAGGCCCAGGGCCTCGCTCAGGGGGAAAGACAAAACAGAATGGACCGAGGAGAACCAATTACAAAAATAAAAACAACCATAAATGGAATCGAGCAAGCCGAGAAAGAGGAAGACACAAGCGTGACTGCAATCTTCGACATTTATTACGAGCCAGTAGGGAAAGGACCCCTACATCCCCTTTAACTCCCCCAAATTTAAAAAGCATAATAAGACACAACATGAACCACAATTGTACTGAGGAGGAATACTCAGAATGGTCAGTAATGAACATGAGCAGGCAAGGCTCATCAGGAAGCCCACTGAGAAGCGACAAGGCCCAGACATGGCCGAAATTCAGGAGGCTCTGGACTTATCCTTGCAGGATGATATGCAGAAGAGTGACCCTACCAAGTATGCTGACCTAATACCACAAGGGGAAATACCTCCCTGTGACCACACAACGACAACACCAGCGGACAGGGGGATGAGAGAACCTATAAGAAGGGCAGACACAGCACAGCAATCAAACACTACAACTGCTCAGGCCGTAAGAGTGCAGGGTCTAAGCTCACCCCAACTCAATGCCCCTCAATGTGGGAAACACGACAAATTCAAAAAGCAAGAGGAAGCTGCAGTGCAAGGGCACGCCACTAAACTGACTGAATCTTTACTGGTAAGCCAACCATCTGCATCTAATACTCAACACAACAGGGTATTAACACCAACCAGGCTAACGGATCTAGAAACCACGTACCCCACCACGGAAGAGTGGGAAGAACTAGTAGCATCTTATTCCGCAGCCTCCAAGAGAGATGTGCCAGAAGAAACCATCAGCAAAAACCTGTCAAAGGAACCACCAAGGGAAAAGGAAGATATCTGGACCTCCCTTCTGCACATAATGCAATTATCGGTAAACGCTATTCAATACCAGTCGGATAAAATGGTCTTACAACTCCCGTCCTCAACTCCCTGTCAATATACGTTGCCAATATTGACGGCAAGCTAGAAGAGCTGAACAGCTTGGTAAAAAGGGCGCAAGCCGAGACCCAACTAATACAATCCAACTGCTCCTGTATCTCAATTGTGAATAAACTGGCAACACTACCAACAGCAATGGATAACTTACTCTCAGATATCAGGGACGCAGTAAAAATCCATCGGCCCAGCAACCCCGTCAACATGAGAGACGAAACGACACCGCTTTTGAAAGCTGGACTTCTGCCTCCAACCCAGGAGAACCAAAGGACAGCACTAGACCGGTCCTCGTCAAAGGGAAAAGTAAACACAATAAATAAACCAGCCGACAACAAAAAAGTGCATAAAGGACTCCAAACCCCATTGACTGAAAGCACAGGTCAACCAGAAAAAAACCTGCCAAAAAGACGGAGTGATTGCACATTATCAACAAGAAAAAATGGGAAGAAAACAGAAAAGGAAGGGAAAAAACCAAAAGAAAACGCCAGCAGTAATAGCATGGTGTAAGGGCTCTACTAGTGAGAAAGCGGCAGCCAATGTACCACAAGATAGGCCAACTGAGACGAGTGATGCAACTGACTCTGATTACAACACACCAAAAAATAAAAACCAAACAGGGGTAACAAAACCCAGAAGAAAGTTGACACCAGAAAGAAGGCCCACACCCAGCCCACCCCTCAAAAGGGACATAGCAGCACCAAAGCTACCACAAGTAAGGCCAAAAGAGACGACACTGAAAGGAGTCACAACATACAAGAAGTCACAATTCCAACTGATAGGGGGCACAACCCACAAGAAGCCTTAAAACTAACTGATAAGGAAAACATCGAAAGAACCACACCCAAAGACCAAGGTCACTCCAAAAATCCTCCCAAGCTAAAGGAAGATATTCAACCGGGAGTAAGCACTGAACAGTGCGTGACAACTTCACCAATTGCCCCCAGACAAAATCTGACGAAAAGCAGTAAAACGATCGACAAACGACACACAGTAGGAACAGATGAACATCAAGGCCAAGTGAAAGATCGAACCGGCAAGGAAGATGACAGCGGGGCACAGGATATAGGGCAAACTGGCACGACCTCATTAACGTTCCACCCAGAGTATCAATCAAGGGGCACAATGGATATCCTAAACAGGGGGAACATCCTACGGCTATTGAAAACCATAGATAGCCTCAAAAATACATCATCTAGCGTCTTGGAATCAGTGGAATTTATAGAACCAGAGGGAATACTTGGAGCAGAATCAACAAAAACAATTTGGGCCTCGGCGGAATTCCCGGAGCAACTACTAAAAGAAAAAGCAACGTTCGGCTCCTGGGGAATAAAGTTACAACCTTTCTCTAAACCAAGATACCCCGACCCTCTACTACATGCCAGCCAACAAAGGATAAGAATAAGCAAACAACTGCATCAAAAAACAGTTCTAAGAGGGGCACGAAGCAGGACACCAGAGATTTTAGCTTATATAGAACAGCCACACAAGAGAACATCGGCCTTCGACAATCACCCCGCGTTAAATTGGAGCTGGCTTCCAAGGGCCCTAAATACAAAAGAGTTAAATCCATGAAAAAGTAATGTAAAAACATCAAAAACACTCAGCACTGTCAGCTTATGCTCTTGGAACATCAATGGGCTTGGAGATAAGTTTGTGGACGCAGATCTAAACAACTACCTGAAAGGATTCACCATCATCTAACTGCAAGAAACCTGGTCCGACTCCCCTCAAGCACTATCAGGATTTAACCTGAACTTCCTAGCGTCTACGCAGAGCTCACCGTTTGGACACAAGAAAGGAGGACTCGCCACCTACAGCGCAATACAATTGATTGCTGAAGCAGTTCCAATGGTTTATAAACTAGCTCCTCCAAATGCATTGCAAGGCCTGCGACTGACACTCCGTGAGCAGAACAAAAACAAGGATATAATCCAAATAAACCTATACTTGCACCCTAAGGAGAAAATGAAGGGAGCATACCAGCTGAAGGAAGAACTCATAAAATTAAAAGAAAATGAGGACACTAACAGCATAATCATTACAGGGGATTTTAACCTAAATATGCTTAGCACCGCGGCCCCTGAAAACACCGACGAGGAGGACCCGTTTTCCTGGGAGCAAAACTATCAAGATATCACCTCAGGAGGTAGAAGTACGAAAACAGCCAGGAGCTTGTTGGCCAAATTGGAAGAGCTGGGCTTCAGAGCTCGGAACGGCAGACTCCCAGGCGATCAACCGCAGTCAGCAACATTCCATAGCACCACGGCAAGCTCTATAATTGACTTCACATTCATCACTCGCAGCTTGTATGAAAGGCTGAGAGATTTTCATATCTGCACAATGGACTACAGTGATCACCTCCCACAAGAAACCACGATAGATGCACCCATAATACCAAGCCAGCCAGGCGGTAGCAAATTAGGCTCGGAGTTTACAACAAACGAGAGACGAATAAAGTGCAAAACAAACGACCCAAAAAACCTCCTACTACAAGCGAAGCAAACACTAGAAGAGGCACAACCCACATTCTCAAACCCAATCATGTGCTGGGAGGCATTCACAAAAAACTTGAGCGACAAAGCTGAAGGAAAAAGATACACAAAAAAAGATGGAAAGGGAAACTACGTGAAACACCACAACCAACACAATTTCAGGAATGATATTCGGCTAAAAAGGCAGAAGACGCAGATTAATAACACTATGCGAAGGGCAAAAACAGATCCCACCGCTTGCCAGGCGTTGAGACAGCTAAAAAGCAGGCGTAGGAAACTAATATGGGAATTAAAAAAAGATGCCGACGAGTCCTTTTGGGGAAAAGTTTTACACGACGCAATAACAAACAACAGCTCACAATTCTGGCAAAAGATCAACAGCTTGATTAACGTGCGAAGCCAGGGGATTGAATCCCACGTGACGGAAGAGGCCTGACATCTTACCTCAGCACACATTTTAACGACCCTCAAGAGCCGTGGACAGAATCATGCAATGCCAAAATCTGCTGTAAAGAACAGAATCCCTTAAAAAAAGAAACCTTAGCAAGTGAAGTGGAACTACTAATCATGAATGCACAAATATGCAACAAGATCTAAAAAGGGAGAAGAGAGGGAGCACCTGGCCCAAATGGCATACCGCCAATTGTATTCAAACAAGAGCCAGAATACTGGGCCGCTGTCCTTAAATGAATGTTTTAAAAAATAAGGCGGACTTCAACAATCCCATGCTCATGGAGGGGAGCAATTATCACCCCAACATATAAAAAAGGAGACCGAAGCGACCCAAGAAGCTATCGTCTCATAGCCTTGCTTGATAACGAGGCACAGTACTATGCTGGCCTCTTACTCCAAGAGCTAACATCATGGGCCGATGAAAAACTAGCAATCCCACTCAACCAAACCGGATTTAGGAAAAATATGGGGACGACTACCAATAAATTAGCCCTATCACTTTTGACACAGAGCTGGAGGCAAAACAATCTTTATACCTGTGCCATATCGACTACAGCTCTGCCTTTGATCGCGTAAACAGAAAACTCCTGTGGCAAAAACTAAAGGGAATGAAAATCCCCTCAACACTGCTGAACCAAATAATTCTCTTGCACAGCGATACCTGGGTCCAGGTCAAATTGGGAGCAGGAGATTTCCTAACCAAGAAAATCCCAACCAGCACAGGAGTAAAGCAAGGAAGCATGTTAGCGCCAACCCTATTCAACCTTTTTATGGCCGAACTATCAATCATTCTAAACGAAAACAACTCTCACGCTCCTAAACTCGGGGGCTTCAAGCTGTCCAATTTATTCTATGTGGACGACCTAGTGCTAATCAGCCGGACCCCGATAGGCCTACAGCGGCTCCTTGATGTCACCTCGCAGTATTCCAAATCAAACAAACTTAACACCAATTATGACAAAACAAAAGTCATGTGCTTTAACCACTGCAAAAAGAAATCAACACGCAGCTGGTTTATGGACAAAAAGAAATTGGATGTCACAAACAAATATCGCTACCTGGGTGTAATTATAGACCACAGGGGCAGCTTCACACCACAACGAGCGGAAATAAAAAAAGAGAGGACTAATGACAGCTGAGCTGTAACATTAAGAAACCTGAGAAACAAAATTGCTGGGCCAAACCTCACCTCACTAATAAAGCTGATCCAAGCCAAGCTGATCCCTTCCATCACCTACAGAAGTGAAGCAATGAGAGGCAGGGATGCTGAAACAGTAAATGGAGTAATAACAAGAGCGATGCGCATGATCTTTGGCCTTCCTCGGTATACTTCACCGGCGCAAATTCGTTTTGAATTTGGGCTAGTAAAAGAAGAGATGGCACGCAAGGGGGTCTACCTCAGAAGTAGGAACAAAATAAGTAGGGGAGAGGCAAATACTCTTAATGCATCACTCTGGAAAGAACTTCAAACCAAAAACAACAGCCCAGCAAGCCTTTTTCTGGAGGATGCAATAAAGCAGCTGGGGGCGCAACAACTGTGGGATCTTCAAGAAAACCTGAAAGGTTTTAAAAAAGCAGTAAACAATGTCGTCAGGAAAGAATCTTTTTTACAGGACAAAGCTTTACTGACGGAGCGAGCTCATGGATGGCTAACTGTAAACACCTACAAAAAACCTGCACCACAAATGTATCTTTTGACCAGTTTCACTAAAATACCGGCTAGGAGTACTGCCCTCTGCAGACCACATGGCACCCTGGCTACGTCCTTTAAAACCAGCAAAATGCCGCCTGTGCGGGAATGACGAGGAAAACATCTTACACCTCATCACTACCTGCAAGGAGCTGCAGCCTGAACGCAGGAACTTGCTGAGACCAGTATTCAATAAAAAGGGAGTTAGGTCCTGTGGGCAAGCAGTCCTGGCTTGCTTTTCAGGCGACGATGTCCAAATGGCTTGTCGACTGGTAAAATACATCAAAGCCTTAGAAGCAAGAATTACCTTAATGAAAGAATAAATGGGCAAAGAAAGCATACACTCCATACCCCTAGAGTCAACAAAAATGTGGTCCACACATAAGGCAGGGACCAGATGAGACCACCACTCAACAAAAAAAAGAAAAAAAAAGGGAGATCCGGCCCTGTAGGCAAGCAGCCCTGGCGTGCCTCTAAGTTGACGAACCCCAAATGGCTTGTCAACTGGACAAATACATTAAAGCCGTGGCAGCCAAATTTAACACAAAGAAAGAATAAATGGACAATAAAAGCGCACTTTCCACACTTTTACAATTAAAACAATACTTTGTCCATATAGAGGAACAGCTGACCTATAGGTATATAAAATGGACAGAGGAGCGAAATGCACGGACACCCGGAGAAAAGGAGTGGCTTGCCCCCGAGAAAGGACGCTTCCTACAAGGAATGTGGTCTGCAACGCATCCGGAAAGGGAAAGAGGGTACGGTTAACCCTTCAGAAACTACCCCGGAGGAATTGCAGAAGTGATCTAGTGGCAGACAAATATCTACTCTCAAATTTCTTTCTATCACTTTTTAATTTTTCACTAGAACTATCGCCTTGGCTTCTACAAATACCTTTTTTAACGTGACTTTTTTTATTGATCTTTTATCGCTGTTGGTCTTTTTGTAATGGTTTTTATTAACTGTACAATAAAGTATTACTTACTATTACTTATTTATTTACAGAACATTTATTAAATTTGTATTAAATCTTACAGGCCAAACTGTCATGATTTCTGATGGTTTTAACTGACGTGTGTCTATGGTATTTAGGTAAAAAAAACTCTATGCCTGGTTGCAGTTGTCTACATTTGCACATCTTACCCATAGGATAAAATGGCAATTACATATTTTACATGCATCCCTGAGCTCGACCTTGGTAATGCCATCTAGCTACTGGGAACTTCCCCAACTGGAATTCCTACCTAAGTCTCAGAAAAGTGTTAGTGTATAATCTATACTACTATTATAAAGAGAGAACTTGCACCTTTTGGCAAGGTAATCTCGGGAACCACAGCGCCAATCTACACACCCGATACATCTTTGAAAATGTCAGGGTGTGTAGATGGACATAGGCTATATAAATAAAATAAAAAAGCAAAATAAAAAAAATAATTTACAAAACAAAGTAGTCCCCTGAAAGTAGCGCCGGCCAGGACCTAGCGCTGGACGCGACGTGCGTCATGACGAAGGAGGAGCGGCGGCTTCATGGAGGAGCGGCGACGTCATGGCGGGGCGGTGGTGCAGTGGTGCAGTGAGTAGCGGCGGCGGCAACGACATGAAGAGGCGGCGTTGCAGTGGTGGCGACATGAAGAGGAGGAGCGGCGGGTCAGGTAACAAAAGTAAATAGTCGGGGGTGGGAGGGAGTCGGGCGGTACTCGGGAGGCTGGAGGAGGGGGGCGGGTGGCTGGAGGCTGGAGGCGGGGGGGGCGGGAGGCGGAAGGCGGGGGACGGCGGGAGGGAGTCGGCGGGTGCACTGCAAGACAACATGCTGCCCCAGCCACCTTCTGGCCCCGGCTACAAATGCAGCCCCCAGCCCCCTTCTGCCCCAGGCAACGCTGGGGCGGGCTGCTAGTAGATTATATACTTGTTTCCAGACACCTTTTGAATTGCTTGGTGGAGGGAGGTAATGAGCCTAGCACTTATGGTGACCATAGTCCTACAACAGTCCCTAGAGATAAAATATTAGCCATGGTGGTGAATACCAACGTGTTCACCACTGAAGATAACAGGCGTTGGTTACCTTGGAGACGTCCCGAGTTGGTGGGGATTGTGCCTACGCTTTGTATTGTCCACTTGCCTCTGGTGAATAGGTGTCTTACTTTTGAGCCATGTTTCCCACAGCAAGTTTAGAACTTCGAGAAGCTGGACAAAGTTAATAAAGATTACATGATGAAACTGGTTAAACCACTGTGTAGATTGGGCCCAACCCTGGTTTGACAGGAGATTGTGGTTTCCCTCCACCCAATTACATCAAGCCCTTCAAGCTGTCCTTAGAGATAGTGCTGCTATTGCTAGCCGCAGGAAAAAATGTCAGCTAATCCTAAAACAAAGGAAAGCAGAGTGCCAGCGTGAACTACGGGAAAAACTAGTTACCCCTTGTATGGTAAAATAGACTAGGTTGTTCTGGCTCAATGTCAATAAAAGTCAACTGTTTAATGGTGGTAATTTAACCTTAGATACCCATATAAGCCCTGGTCAATTAATTGACTAATTTACTCAGATTTATAGCAAATAAGGAAGGTATGGACCAACCACTGCCTAGTTATCCCTTGAACATAATTTTTTTGCTGGAAGTGGTCACTGAAGCAATTAATGCTAGTCTCTCCAACAAGGCACCAGGTCGGAAGGGGTCCCTGAGAACCCACACAAACATAACAAATACTTGTGGGCCACACTCATTACACATTTTATTAATCTGGCACATAAACTGATCTGCCCATGTCCTGGAGAATGGCCATTATTGTCCCAGTTTTTAAAAAGGGGTCCCTTAGCAACCCGAACAACTATCGACCAATATCTCTTTCAGATTCTAAAATTAAGATACCTGGGAAGATCATCCTGGAAAGGTTGTTAACTTGGGTGGAGGATAACATTGTTCTCTCTAAGCTCCTGTATGGATTCAGAGCTGGGTTTGGGACAATGCAACAATGTCTCAATTTGCACCTCTTGGATGGCACAATATACCATAGCAAAGCAGGGTGCATTTATGGACCTCTCCTGTGAATGTGAAAGTGTGTTGACATCGAAACTGTGGGGGAACTGGAGTCTGTATGGGTTGACAAGGTGATTGTGGGTTTTCTGGAACCCCTCCATTATGATCTCACTGCTGCTTTTTTGTATGGTCTAGGTGGGGAACGCACTGATTTTTTTTTAGTGGGATGGAAGATATGCTAAGGTTGTGTACCTGCCCCAGTTCTTTTCCTCTTATTTGTCAACGGCATAGTAGAGGCGCTGTTTCTTAATGGTATTGTTGTACCGCAAATTAAAAATAAACCCATCTCGTCATTGATATACTCAGACAATGCGGTCTTCCTTTCAGTAACACCCGAGGACTAAAATCCTTAGATGGCTGTATTGACTTCATGGCATCTTTGAGGTTGGAAGTAAACCCTACTAAGACTTTTATATTGGCCTGTGGCTCAAGGAAAATGTAAATGCAGACTTTGTCTATTGTTGACAAACCCATAAGGAAGAATAATACATTTTTGTACTTTGGGGTTACTTTTGATTTGCAAGCCTACTGGTCTTCATGTGCAGCCAGGGCTAGAGTCCGCTTTTCCAATTGTTTTGGGTTTGTAACTAGTTTGGCGTCAGCAATTGGTAGGACAACAATTGTCCCCATTTTAGAAGTTTCTATGTGGAAATGTTTCTTGGTTTTAAACTACGGCTCAAAAATTTGGGGCTACAAAAATAAACTAGCCTGCAGGTTTAAGAAAATAGTGGGCTTGTAGGCCTCTTGCCAAGTTCTCCTGACGTTATACTGCACCAGGGGCTTGGATTGGAGTATTCTGAAGATTATATTAATCTGGGCCTGCTGCTGCTGTGACATTCAGAGTGGAGCAATCCTCGTGCCTTTTTTATTGGAGATGCCTTTGAGGATTGTTTGTTGTGTGACATGGGTCTCCGAATTCCTTGGCTGGACTATATCAAGCGGATGATCAACTCTTTAGGCAGACTGAATATTTTCCTCAGGCCATGTGGGTTGTGTATGTAGAATAGGTTCTTGCTGAAAAAGTATTTGTGGACATAAGACAGCAATAAAGGGAAGAATAGGAGCTAATAAAGGCTCATAGTAAGGGTTATGATTTAAATGACAGATTTACATCAAAGTAACGCAGCAAATTTTGCTGCGCCGTGCTGCGTTAGTTTGGAAAGCACAGAGATGCAACATATTTACAAGAATATGTTGCATCTCTGTGCTTCCCCTGCACTGGTGCACACACTGCAGCCATGCGCCGGTGCAGGCACCCTTGCACCATGGTGTAAGGATGCCTGCGTCGGGGGAGATTGTTTTTGTGCAGGAAGGGACACATTCCTGCACAAAATAATTCTCAAGAGGCTTTTTCCTCTTTCAATGCGTGCTGTAGAATGCAGCACACATTGAAAGAGGAAAAAACGAGGAGAAATGAAAAATTTCTCCTCTTTGCGCCTCTCTGCGCCACCTCTAGGATGGCTTAGCATTCACACGCATCTCCAGATTTACGATTTCTCGTAAATCTGGAGATGTGTTTTGTTCCCTGGGTGTTGCATGGGAACACCCACAACAACACCCATGGAAAGCCCCTTCCACCCACAGTGCTGCATGTGAAGGGGCCATATTTACCAGGAGAGTAAAAGTCAGGCAGGGTGGCTTTTCCTCTCCTTGTAAATATGGAGGAGCCCCCTGCGCCTCCTGTACGTCATGAAAAGTGACGTACTGGTGGTGCAGGGGGCTTGTAAATCTGCCTCTAAGTGTTTATTTCAAACTGCCCCATGGTTAGACCATACCTGAAGTTTGTGATTAGCTCACAAAATAGGATTATTTTCACTAGCTTTAGGCTTGGGTATGTTAGATGGCAGTTACATTTTCAGCTTGGACAATATGACTCTTCCTCCATCCTTGTTTGTCTGAGTGATGAAAGTTCTATACTAAGACTGCTTCACTATGTTACAAAAGGGGGTGGGGTCGCACACTACTCACACGCCGGCGGTGTCACCCCTAAGGACTCTGGTATTGTAGTTAAGTGTTCGCGATGCATCGTCTTTCGATCTTCTGCTATCTTCGCTGTCTTCGCCATCCCTGGACACGTGTTTCGGGGTATCACCCCTGGTCAGCAGGGATAGGCCGTGTTCTGGGGTTGCCGATGGCTGCCAAATATCTGCCAGGTTTAGTACCACTCAGGCGCGTAGGTGCGGGATCCCAGGCTCATCAGCCAACTGCTCAAGAGAGCTTTAATGTTACAAATGGGGTGGGGTCGCACACTACTCACACACTGGCGGTGTCGCCCCTAAGGAATCTGGTTATTGTAGTTAAGTGTTTGTGATGCATTGTCTTTCTATCTTCTGCTATCTTCGCTGTTTTCGCCATCCCCGGACACGTGTTTCGGACTATCACCCCTCGTCAGCAGGGTTAGGGTATTGTAGTTAAGTATTTGCGATGCATTGTCTTTCGATCTTCTGCTATTTTCCCAGGCTCATCATCCAACTGCTCAAGGGAGCTTTAATGTTACAAATGGGTGTGGGGTCGCACAATACTCACACACCGGCGGTGTTGCCCTTGAGGACTCTTGTTATTGTAGTTAAGTGTTCGCGATGCATCGTCTTTCGATCTTCTGCTATTTTCACTGTCTTCGCCATCCCTGGACACGTGTTTCGGGGTATCACCCCTCGTCAGCAGGGATAGGCCGTGTTCTGGGGTTGCCGATGGCTGCCAAATATCTGCCAGGTTTAGTACCACTCAGGCACGTTGGTGTGGGATCCCATGCTCGTCAGCCAACTGCTCAAGGGAGCTTTAATGTTACAAATGGGGGTGGGGTCGCATACTACTCACACACCGGCGGTGTCGCCCCTAAGGACTCTGGTTATTGTAGTTAAGTGTTTGCGATGCATCGTCTTTCGATCTTCTGCTATCTTTGCTGTCTTCGCCATCCCTGGACACATGTTTCAGGGTATCACCCCTCGTCAGCAGGGACAGGACGTGTTCTGGGGTTTCCGATGGCTGCCAAATATCTGCCAGGTTTAGTACCACTCAGGCGTGTAGGTGCGGGATCCCAGGCTCGTCAGCCAACTGCTCAAGGGAGCTATAATGTTACAAATGGGGGTGGGGTCGCACACTACTCACACACCGGCAGTGTCGCCCCTAAGGACTCTGGTTATAGTAGTTAAGTGTTCGTGATGCACCGTCTTTCGATCTTCTGCTATCTTTGCTGTCTTCGCCATCCCTGGAGACGTGTTTCGGGGTATCACCCCTCGTCAGCAGGGATAGGCCGTGTTCTGGGGTTGCCGATGGCTGCCAAATATCTGCCAGGTTTAGTACCACTCAGGTGCGTAGGTGCGGGATCCCAGGCTCGTCAGCCAACTGCTCAAGGGTGCTTTAATGTTACAAATGGGGGTGGGGTTGCACACTAGTCACACACCGGCGGTATCGCCCCTAAGGACTTTGGTTATTGTACTTAAGTGTTCTGCATCATCTTTCTATCTTCCGCTATCTTCGCTGTCTCCGCCATTCCTGGACACGTGTTTCGGGGTATCACCCCTCATCAGCAGGGACAGGCCGTGTTCTGGGGTTGCCGATGCCTGCCAAATATCTGCCAGGTTTAGTACCACTCAGGCGCGTAGGTGCGGGATCCCAGGCTTGTCAGCCAACTGCTCAAGGGAGCTTTAATGTTACAAATGGGGGTGGGGGTCGCACACTACTCACACACCGGCGATGTCGCCCCTAAGGACTCTGGGTATTGCAGTTAAGTGTTCGCGATGCATCGTCTTTCGATCTTCTGCTATCTTCGCTGTCTTCGCCATCCTTGGACACGTGTTTCGGGGTATCACCCCTCGTCAGCAGGGATAGGCCATGTTCTGGGGTTGCCGATGGCTGCCAAATATCTGCCAGGTTTAGTACCACTCTGGCGCGTAGGTGCGGGATCCCAGGCTCGTCAGCCAACTGCTCAAGGGAGCTTTAATGTTACAAATGGGGATGGGGGCGCACACTACTCACACACCGGAGGTGTCGCCCCTAAGGACTCTGGTTATTGTAGTTAAGTGTTTGTGATGCATTGTCTTTCTATCTTCTGCTATCTTCGCTGTTTTCGCCATCCCTGGACACGTGTTTCGGACTATCACCCCTCGTCAGCAGGGTTAGGTCATGGTACTAAACCTGGAAAATATTTGGCCGCCATCGGCAACCCCAGAACACAGCCTATCCCTGCTGACGAGGGGTGATACCCCGAAACACGTGTCCAGGGATGGCGAAGACAGCGAAGATAGCAGAAGATCGAAAGACGATGCATCGCGAACACTTAACTACAATAACCAGAGTCCTTAGGGGCGACACTGCCGGTGTGTGAGTAGTGTGCGACCCCACCCCCATTTGCATCACTTTGTTATTTTTCTGTGTTTTTTTATTTACGATTTACTAGGTACTTTTTAATTCCAGTCTTGAGTGGCTTGGCCAAATGTAAACCAGTCTGATTGTATTTGCAGACACTGAGCTCACCCATAATTTGTTTAATTGTTGGCTCTTGTCTTTAAAATGCCAGCAATCAACGGCTTTTTGAACTAAAAATGAAATTGGCATTGGCTTTTAATGTATTTCTATCCTGCGATTTTTACCTCATGTGTTTATGTTTGTAATGTAATGTGTGATTTGTAATATATTTGATTTATTCATAATTATTTAATGTTCAAACAAATCTAATTTGAATGCAAATATTTAATTTGTCAGTAAAATTCATTTGTCTCCAGCTTAACATTTTAAAAATATTTTTCTCTAATACATATATTTTTTTGCAGTAACTCTAGCTATTAAAATTGGGAAGATCGATGCTCCTTCCCACGCTACCTGCGGCACTTAATACTTGGGCACTTAAGATGTGATCGAAGGGTGCAGGTAGGGCTTGGAATTGTATTTACAAAGCTGTTTGATTTCTATCACAGTGGAATTTCCATAACCACTTCTCTAACTCAGCCCTGGAAACGTATAAGAAGGTAACTTCGGAGCAAACTAAGGACTTCATAATTTACCCCATAAATACAATCTTGTACTTAATTGATTTTGGCCAGTTTTTACACTTTGATTAACGTGGTACAAATTATGCATGCATAAGTTTCATCTTTTTGCCGGCATAAGGCTTGAAAATGCCTTAGTAAACTGTGGTGAGGGGAGAAGAAAGGGAATTTATTTATTTATTAGGGGAATTTGTAAAGCGCCTGGTGTACGCCTACAGGCGTGTCCCCGCGCTATGGAAAGTGGGGTAAGCAGTCCAAGCAGCCAGCACAACCGTCTACCATCTGAATAAGTGAGTCTTAAGTTTTGTTCTAAACCTGAGTTCTGATGACTCCTAGCGTAACTCTGACGGGAGGTCATTCCACTGCTTCGCTACCAGATATCTGAACGACCTTCCCCCCATACACGCCTTCCTAATTTTTGGAATTTTCAGAAGACCCATACAGGAGGAGCGCAGAGTCCTTGTGGGCTCATACCTGGTGACCAAGCTCTGTAGCCGGGCAGGGGCTTTGCCACCCAGGATGCGATGACACGTGACAAGGGCTTTGAATTTCACCCTGCTCCTAACAGGAAGCCAGTGCAGGGCCTGGAGTGCTGCCTTAGAGGAAGATCTTCTAGGAAGCCTCAGAATAAGGTGAGCAGCAGCATTTTGCAGCACCTGTAGGCGGTTGAGACCCTTTCCCATGGCCCCCCGATACAACAAGTTGCCGTAATCCAGGCGTGAGGTGACTAGGGCATGCACCAGCTTCCGACGAGCAGAAATGGGCAGGAAATCCAAGACCTTTCTCAGAGTTCTCAGAACTCCGGAGCATGTCCCCACCACTCGGCCAATCTGGGGGCCAAAGGCAAGGTCAACGTCCAACCACACCCCAAGATTCCTTACTTCCTGGCAGGGAACCAGCGTCTCTCCTAGGCAGGGTGGCCACCACACCGACGTCCATACAGATGGGCATCCTCCCACCACGAGCACCTTGGTCTTGCTGCCATTAAGTTTCAGGCAGTTGGCGGACATCCAGGTTGCCAGTTCTTGCATGCACACTCTGAAATTGTACGCCAACAGACCGGGTGCGCGTGAGAGGGAGATGACCAGCTGCGTGTCGTCGGCGTAGGACACCAGACGAAGTCCATAGCCTTCAACTATGGCCGCCAGCGGGGAGACATATAGATTGAACAGTGTCAGGCTCAGGGACGAGCCCTGTGGCACGCCCTGACCCAACCCAATCTCCCTGGACCAACACTCTCCCTGGCGAACCTGAAAGCATCTGCCTGTCAGGAAAGACTGGATCCACCCAAGCGCAGCCCCTGAAACTCCTCCATCATTCAGACACTGTAGCAAGATGGAATGTGCTACATTGTCAAATGCTGCCCTTAGGTCCAAGAGGATCAGAGCCATAGTCTGGCCCTCATCCACTCCCTGACGTAAGGATTCCACTGCCCTTAGTAGTGCTGACTCCGTCGAATGCCGTGGACGGAAGCCGAACTGAGAGTCATGGAGCAAGGAGGCTTCCTCTACAAAGCCCATTATCTGGAGGTTCGCAATTTTTTCAGCAACCTTTGCCATATATGGCAGAAGAGAAATAGGACGAAGATTGTCCAGCCTATCATTTCTCTAGCAAAATTACTTTCATGTTGAAAATTAAAAGGAAAAAAAGTTACTGCATACTTCCTCCTGCCGATTGTGTCTTGTGAGGACAATCAGCAGAAGTAAGCATTGGACACCAGGTGTAATCACAAAGGTTTGCGTAGATATCCTTGATGAATGCTAGATATTTTTGTGAATTCCTAATAAATCTGAAATTTGAGGGCAATGGTATTTCTAGCTTTCTAAAAGTGTATGTGTTTATAGTGTCCAAAACAGTTAATGTTCTACGAATCCTCCATGATCACTGTAACACAGTATAGGGACACTTTAGGAAGCCTCTTTGCTGTTTTTGCTGTCAGTGCCTTTGTTCCCTGTGCGCCAGAACTCGGGCTGCCTCATACCTCTTTGTGGTTCCAAGTACACGTCCAGCACTGCCTGGTGGAACTTGCTGTCCCAGGCTGCACCGGCTCCATAGACTCCATCATTGTTCCCAGCTGCCGCAGGGGGAGGCGTGGTGATCGCGCTATAAAGCCCTGCCTCAATCCCTGTTGTGCGGGACACTTTAGGCAGCCTCTTTGCCGTTTTTGCTGCCAGTGTCTTTGTTCCCTGTGCCCCAGAACTCTGGCTGCCTCATACCTCTTTGTGGCTCCAAGTACACGTCCAGCACAGCCTGGTGGGACTCGCTGTCCCAGGCTGCACCGGCTCCATAGACTCCATCATTGTTCCCAGCTGCCGCGGGGGAGGCGTGGTGATGGGGCTATAAGGCGCTGCATCAACCCCTCGGTGCGGGACGCTTTAGGGATCCTCTTTGCCGTTTTTGCTGCCAGTGCCTTTGTTACCTGTGCGCCAGAACTTGGGCTGACTCATACCTCTTTGTGGCTCCAAGTACACGTCCAGCACAGCCTGGTGGGACTCGCTGTCCCAGGCTGCACGGCTCCATAGACTCCATCATTGTTCCCAGCTACCGCAGGAGGAGGAGTGGTGATCGCTCTATAAAGAGCTGCCTCAACCCCGCGGTGTGGGACGTGCCTGGGTGCGCCAGGCAATGCCCGGGCCAAGGGAGGGCCCATCTGAGCCCGTCCGAGACAGTACGAGGCTGGGCTGGGCCACCTCCCTTGGCTGCTGTCTAAAGGTACCTTTAATGTTATATGTGCTATAAGATATAGACCCAAGTAGTTTTGAAGGGTTAATGCTGGGTTAAAAGCTGAAGTCCCCAGTGTCATTGGAACTCTAATTTTACTGCCACAAACTAACAGCAGGGGGTCTAGTAAGCGAATAATCATGGGAAAGACCACCTCCCCGTAGGCCAACGACTAGGCAGAAAGCTGCACTACCCAAGCCAATCGTCAAACCAACTGCCATCGATAAAATGTTGCAGCAGGCAATAGGAGCCGACTCGAGTGAAATCGAACGCACTGAAAGACGCCTTTCATTGACTCCAGTGATATTCGCCACTTTCCCAATCAAGGACCCTGAGCCATCCCACCCCTTTCAAACACTGGTGGCTCCCACTATGCCAGAACTACCTTGTGCTCAAGGGTGCCCAGTTGGGGAAATAAACAATAAGACTGGCAAGGGTGGGGGTCAAAGAAAGAGGGGAGGACTTAGTAAGCAAACTGCTCAAAAAAAGAAGGAAACAGGTGAAAAAACCCTTGTGGTGGCCCAGGCAATTTGGCCGGAGGTCAAGCTGTTGTTGAAAGTAGCCCCCGACCTCTGCAGCCCCCAGTATGGGTGCAACACCTGGCCACAGAGCTAAAGGACCACCTCGAACAGCTTGAAGTGGCAATGAGACGCATCGACAATTTAGCTACATTGATGGTCTCGTGGGGGTCCAAAATTGATGCCATCTGTCAAACAACGGAACTGCGTAATCCACCAAACTCTAGCATAGCCCCCCTTCAAACCTTGGAATATCCCCTCACCCCTCTGCTCCTACCCCTCCCAGGGGACCAGGAAAAACCTTTCAATATGCAAGAGTGTACAGGGACTGTCCCCGCCGCCCAAAATAATCAGGCCCTAGCTAACCCCCAAAATAGGCCGTCCCACATAACAGATCCTGGGCAAGAGCTTAGGCCTATGGCAATCACCTCAGATTTGATAACAGGACACCAGCCACAAATAACCACCACTTCAGTTATTCAGAAAACATCCAATCCTAGGGAAAGGTACAAGTGCTCAACACTTCCTTGCATAAACCTGCCCCCTGCATCCGCAACGTATGTCGTTATATTAGCTAGAGTGCCAGAGTTGGAAAATGGCAGGGGGGAAAGTTACTGAGAACTGAAAAATAAAGCTACACATTGGCTAAACAAATATAGACCACTCCTCTCTTCAACATATAGTGAAATTCTATTTGTGCGTAAGGTTAGTTGGCTGGGTCAGAGCAGTAAGGAAATATTAGGAGACTGTGTTTTGATCAAATTTAGGGACAGGAGGGCGGTACAGCACATCTTGGGATGGAGATCTTCCGAGGAGATGTGAGTCATTCAAACACTTTCCTTGGACTATTTCTATCCCCAAGCCAGCTGGTCGATGATATGGGAAGAGTCTATAGAAAATGGGAATTGAAAGCCCAGTGTGCCACCTTCCGTAACATGGGCCAGGGATGCGAGGATACTATGCCCTTTAATATCACAGTGAGCAATAGATACAGCACCCTGGACTTGGTTTATTTGCTAAATATTACATCTTGAGCTCTATACGGCTTACTGATCAGGTAACTGAGCTACACAATTTAGGAAAAATTATGAGTAGGGGCGTATTGGCCGGAAAGACCTATTATCCCCTAAAAACCGACAATAACTCTGGGGGCCCCCTTGAGACAAGCAGGGACCCGAACGCCTAACGGCTAGGGTGCTCGACCTCGGACCTGGGGGTCGGGGTTCCAGTCTCGGTAATGACACCAAACATCCTGTGGGCAAATCACGTAATCTCTCTGTGCCTAACAAAAAGGAATGTGTGTCCTCATGTAACGTAATTGGTGCTTTGTAAACCGCTCTGATGCCCGATTCGGGTTGGGTCAAGTTTGCACTATATAAAACTCTGCAAAAAAATTAAATAAAAAAGTTAGATGATGTTGAGCAGGCCAACCCCCCATACCAGTAAATACCAAGGGAAGGGAGGCAACTATGCCAGGAAATTCCAGGCCCAGAGGAGCCCCAGGACCCTAAGATCTTATCATGGAATATAGCAGGGCTCAGTGCTAAAATGGACCTCCTTGACCGGGGAGAGTACATTGATAGCCACCAACTATGCCTCTTCCAGGAAACCTGGTCTAGGGTAGACCTGCATAGAGTGGGCTACATCACATATAGCATCCCAGCTGTCCAGGGGCTTAGGGGAAGACTCTCAGGGGGCTTATGCATATGGATTGGCACACACGTAGGATGCAGCATCAAAATGGTAGAAACTCCCTCCCCTGACATCCTGTGAATTCTCCTTTCTTTCACAAACGATTGAAGATAGCAATTATTAACATGTACTCACGTCCAGTAAGGACGGGGCAAACCTCTTTGACAATTGATTGTCTCGACTCCTTTATATATACGTTATCAGAATGTACACATGTAATTATTGGAGGGGACTTCAATTGTCACTTGGAACCCTTAAATGGTCTCGATAATACCATCACAAGTGATGAAGATGTGGCTCGGTCAATCCCCGACTGTAATAGCTATCCAGTTTTAGGGTGGACTCCCCTAGTGCGCCAGATGAACTCACTAATCTGTAGCCAATCACTTAGGGCATGTAACGGTCGCTTACCGTCCGACAGCCCAGGTGAATTTACTTTTAACAAGATAGGGCAGGCCTCTATAATCAACTATATTTTGGTCGATGTAGATTTATGGCATAAAGTCATCGACTTTTCAGTCAAGCCTAGATTTGAAAGTGACCACAACTCATTGGCACTAGATATAGCTCTCCCCGAGCTTAATGTTCTTCAGAGCATATCCCCACAAGTAGTTCCAAATTTAATTACAACTGAAGGGGTAGAAGAGTGCAGTGGGGAACTATTCTGAAGTCTCCGGAGAAAGTGGCCACCCTTTATTAAGAAGTAATCCCTTTTTTAGAAATAGCTTTTCAAGCACCTGGCAATAGTCAAGGTTTAGAACGATACTAAGCACGAACCATCAAGAATTGTTTTTAAAATTTGAAGTTAGTAATAGAGTTCACACCAAATCATGCAAGGATGCTAAGCGTGCTCTACTACTTGGGATCAAAAATAACAACAAATAATCTACCAAGGTAAACAGGGAACACTATAAAATAAATCACAGCCGAAACAAAAGCAACCTGGGAGTTAGAAAAATGGGAAGCAATCCAAAAAGCTCTAGATAACCGGGATATGAGCGGCTTTTGGAATCTAGTGAAAACTGGCAAATCTGAAGGCATATCTGCCATCGAGCCAAAATTGGGGGAAGAAGTCTGGCGATCCCATTTTAAAACCCCATATATGCGGACAGTTGAGGGTGAAGTGGTTTCCATCGAAGCTGCATCAAACGAAATAAACCTAACCAATGATGCACCCCCATGCACACTGAAAGAGTTTACTGCGGCTTTGGGAAGCCTCCTGCCGGTCAAGGCACCTGGCCTCAATAGAAACCCTGGTGACCTATTATGAGCAAGCAGTGTGGACACCCTATCTATGTACCTTGTTCAACGCTCTCTTGCAATGTATGGCCATGCCCCCGACCTGGGCAGGGGCAGAAATCATTCCCATTTATAAAACAGGTTCCCCGCTCAACCCTGCAAATTATCGCCCAATAAGTCTTATTGATGTCAGTCAAAAGATCTTTGCTAGGATTGTTCTTGATTGATTGAAATCATGGATAGAGGAAACTGTATTAACGCCTTTACAAGCTGGGTTTAGGACTAAAACCTCTACCATAGATCAAATCTTTAGATTGCAATTGATCTATTGGAAAACGGTCTCCCTGTAGGGTGGCAGCCTTTACCTAACCTTTGTGGACCTTGGATCCGCATTCGACATGGTGCAGCGGGATCAATTATGGGGTATACTCCAGGACATGGGAGTACCAGCATATTTATGCACCTTGCTCAAGCGTCTGCACCATGACACATTTGCGAGAATAAGGCATGATAAAAAAGGGGAACTGACGGGCCGCTTCTCTGTAGAGAAAGGGGTGAGACAGGGATGCGTCCTAGCCCCGACCCTGTTCTCCCTCTTTTTAAATGGCCTTATTGAAACACTACTAGCTGTAAAAGATATACCCCCGCATGCATCAATGTAAGGTTTTGCGATTCCTTATTTGCGAAAATTAAGGAATCGCAAATGAGGAATCGCAAAACGGGATGCATGATTAAAATCGCATAAAATTTGCGATTCGGTAAAAATCGCTATTTTTACCGAATCGCAAATATTATGCGAATTCCGATTTGCGATTTCGCAATTCCCATTGATTCCTATGGGCCAAAAGGCAATGGGATTGCGGCACCCTTGAAATGTATTTTGAAGTGCATGTTTCACACACACATGTCCTAAGGACATATGTGTCTGTAACATGACAGTGTGTGAAAATGCAATTTTGAGCATTTTAACACATTTTCGCAAATTACCACGAGGTTCAACGAATTTGCAATTTTAAAAGTAATAATGCATTGCTTTTAAGGAATCGCAAATTTGCGATTCCTTAAAAGCAATCACATTTTTGGAATTCGCTAAATATAGTGATTTTTCTTAGAATATTTGATGCATACCAAAAAGATATTTAGGAATCGCAAACGGCCGATCTTACCGAATCACACCGTTTGCGACACCTAAATACCTTGATGCATGTGGCTAATAGACTCCCTGAATTTAGGTAACCGCAAAATACCAGCCTTAATGTTTGCGGACAATACCCTGCTACTCTTCAAGTCACCAATGGGTATGCAGTGGGCTCTGGAAGAGTTTTGTTCGTTCTGAAGGAAGAGGGACCTAGAGATAAATCTCCAAAAGACAAAATATATGGTCTTTCATGCAAACACCACCAATTGCCCACATCCCCAAATTGAAGGCTTGGCCCTAGAGAGGGTGTCCATTTTTGACTATCTAGGTCTGACACTCAATGACAAGATGGACTGGGGAAATCAGATAAAGACAGCCAACCTGAATCTTACTCAGTCCATAGGGGGAATCCTGAAAGTATATAAAAGATGCACACAGAAAGTGGTAGGTCCACCAGCAGAAATGTATAAAGTGCAGGCAAGAGGAGCAACGCTGTATGGAGCCGAGCTCTGGGGACTTTGACCAACTAATATCCTATCTATAATGGAGAATACCTTCCTAAGGCAGCTATTGTCTCCTGCGTAAAGTACTCAGTTGACACCACTACGGATGGATTTGGGTATTGGCCCCACTGCGGATTTAATCGCCTCCTGCCCACTTTTATTCTGGCGTCGTATCTGGAGTACACCCGAGTTGGTTCATTATAGGGAGGAAATTAGGGACGTTATGAACATCCTTGGTGCGGGGAACATACCCTGGCTGTCCCACATCAAGAGCACTTGCCAGGTATTGGGCAGGATAAATATGGGGTTAACGCCAGAAGAGACCTGCCCCTCCATCTCCAAAAAATCCCTGTTTTCTGCCTACTACAAGGAATACAAATTTACCCAACTATCCCAGTGTGCTAACTCATGCAACTTGACTCACGTGTTTTTGGAAGTCAAGCAGCAGTACAAACTGGAGCTGACCCTGGATAGTATACAGCCTTTTACTGCAAAGAAATTGTACTTACAATTTAGGCATTGCGTGCTCCCGCTTAGAGCATTTAACAACAAATGGAAGGGAGCCACCAAATTAGGATGTCCTGGGTGTCCTGTGACTGAAGAAACAGAATCCCACGTCCTCCTTTTTTGTCCATCACCACCCCCTTTTCTGAATCTCCTTTTTTGCCCTGGGTATAGTGGACCCAGGTCAAAATGGATTGTTCAGCTCTGCACAAATGTCGGAATTAGACACCACTCTAAGGCCTTCAGATTACTAAAGTGTGAAACTGACCCACTATATGTGTTTGCCACTTCTAGGTTTATATTCATGATGTGGTGCATACGTAGGAGCATCATAAAGGAAATTGCACCTGTCAACAAATAAGCTCTATTTGACTACTGACCCCGATGGAAAATCCTTACTGTATATTGCTTCTCCATTCACTAACTTATATGCTAATTTTGCACATTCTCCCAAAAAAGGACAAACAGTAGAAATTCAACTTTTAATAATATCTTGATTGTTTCTATTTAGTATTTATTGAATCATGTTCTTTGCTCTAAAAAATCAGTATATAATGAATTTCAATTAATTTTGCAATATATCAGGTTGATGTGCCACAGTACATTGTAAATGAAACTGCATTTTATTATCTTTTTAAAAAAACAAAATTCTATCTCTGTTTTTATTATTTAAATCATCTATTTGAAGGTGCTTTAACATTTCTGCTATATTTTTATGTGCTTTTATGGCTGCATAGCCGAAATAAAGTTTTTTTTTACTTGACTTGACTTTGAGTATCTGAACTATAGTATGGGGAGAATTCCAAAAAGAGATTTACTAACTGAATGGTGTTATGTAAAATATGATTAAAAAAAATCGAGGTTTCAGCAACACAATCTCACTCCTCTTCACCACTCTAACATAGAGATGTTGTTTTCATATATGAAACCCCATTGTTAGGAAGACTGTTGAACTCAAACTCTGTTGGATGATAGTTGCGTTTTTGCTTCAACCATCCCTTCCACTTCTCCTCTGTAGTTAAGGCCATTATGTCCACCTGCTATTCACCCACATGAGGATTCCCTCCTATTCTATTCACCAGCTCCAAATCATTGACCAGCTGCAGAACACCAATATTTGGGATGGTGCAAAATTGAAATCTTTTAATTATCTCCCTTTCTCTCAATCTAGGAAATGTTGAGAAAACCTTCTGGACTGCAGCTCATCTAAGTGGAGTATATAGAATACAATTCAGCATGTAGAATTCCATCAATGAAGGCTGTACAAGGGTCATGCTATCTGGGTGGGAGAGACCACTGCCTGCCCTTGTAGGAGGAGTTTTCTGATGTGAACTCCCCGGACGGGATGGTTTGTGCCGATGGGGGGGGGAGGGGGAGAGAAAAGGAATAAAGGTACCCTAGGGTCACGCCTCGTGGCTAAATATACCACTGAAACATGTGGGAGTCATTTCCAATCACACCTCACCAAAATACTGGTGATGCATATATGTTCACCATGCAACAACTGGTGATGAGGGGGTTGATTCCCGGTGCCACACCTCGTTCTTCCACCTGGTCGGACATTGGTGCAGCTGCCTTCACTGCGTTGTTGCAGGTTTCGGTGACAGCATCATCGGTGCCTTGCCCGATGACTGGTCTGCCCCCTGAGGGCTATCACCTCCTGGCACCTGTTGTTGGAGACCCACCATGGCTGTTTGCAACAGCCCACCCTTCAGGCAGAAGGAGGGCCATTTCTTGCTGGTGCTGTCTCAGGCGGCCCTCTGTGGCTGTGGTGCTCGCCTATCCCTCACGCCAAAGGAGAATATGCTTAAGGATGTCACCAGAACGTTGTGCTCCCCACGCATCTCCAGGACTCTTCCCATGGAAATTGGCGATCGTCCTGCAGAGTCGTCCTCACGCCAGAGACCACTTCTGCTGCTTGCGAGGTGAACCGTTGTGTTCACGAAGGCTTAACTCGCCGTTTGCCAGCCAGGAGGCTAACATCCCATGCATTAACTCTGTTTTTTCCAAGTGGGAGGTCCCATTACTGTGTTGTATTGGCCAGACTCAGTGCTCCAAGTGCCCCGCTGCCTTGAATTGTCTCCTGCACATTCTACCTACAACACTGGGACTTTTTTTCCTCCCTCTTTGATCTTCATCTGCCTCTTATACAGCTCTGGCTGACACTTATGACACAGGGAAAAGCGCACTGAAATCCCTCTTTGTATACACTAAAGAATCTTCATTAGCAGACCAACAGGTGCATACTTTAAACAAGCATTGGCATAGCCAATAGGTCTCGCCTTTGGGAACTTATAAGTGTTTAGCCATGCAACAGTTGATGTTGTTGCACCAAGGATATTGTGCTGCATAACTAAATACTTATAAGGTCCCAAAAGCAAGACCTATTGACTATGCCAATGCTTGTTGATCTTATGAGTGTGTAGCCATGCAGGACATTATGCGGGTTGCTGTGCCGCTGCGGAAAAGAAAGGTAAGTGCACATAGTACACTATGGCAGATTGATAATTTCCTCCTTCAGGGCAAAACTTTGCATCTTTGCGGTTATCCACAAGCTTGAGTCTCTGAATGGGACTCCAAAACCGTGTGTTGAAGGGTCCTAGAAAAACAGTCATGGTGTGTTGCTTCAGAAGGACATGTGCGTTCAATTTCTAGATGCGACGTAGTGTAGCCATGTTGTTTTGGGCTGAAGTGCAAGTAATTGGGTTCTTGGGATCCAGTTTCAACTTTGTAAGAAAGCATGCATCTGAGTTGCATGGCTTTTTAGGGGCACAGCGTTACTGCATCTGTTGCACATAATTAAGCTATTTCCAGTAAGTGTAGTTGTGTACGCTAGGGATGGGAAAGGAACAGTTGTAGGCATTGTTGTCGTGTAGGAGGGGGGCAAGGAACAACGTGTCTTGTTACTTGGTTCTGTATGAATAGCAGTGCGTGTAAAAGAGCAAAGTTTATATTTTTGAAACCACTGGAAGGGTATGACGGTATACAACATAAAAATATTGTGGTTTGTGGCTATTCTGAAGCAACACTGTGCGAAAAAGCACAACATGCGTGGTTCGAGATCAAAAGCACATATTACAGTGAAAAATGTTGTGGCATCATTGCAGCAATGGAAGCTATGCCTATGGAATTGCGAGGCAAAATTAGGGATGGGAGAGAAATATGTATATGGGTAAACTAAAGCATTAGTGGGTTTTCGGGTTTGTGTGAGGCACAGTGCCACTGCACCTGTGGCACAAACAAAAGCCTTAAGCCAGTAAGTAGAGTTGCGTTGGCTATATGCGGAAGACAAATATGGAGAGGTGTGTTAGGGATGCAGCGAGAATGGTGATTTGCTGTGCTGTTGTTATTATAGATAGGCATGAAAGAGGATATTTGGTAGATAATAACAAGTACAAAATGTGTGGCAGTGCGCAGTGGCGTAGGCAGTGTGTAATGGCCCCTAGTGCAAGGAAGACAGTAGGTTCTGTGGGTCCTGTTTAGAATTAAAATGTGAGTCAGTGCTCAGTGTCCTGGTGCTGCTGCCCCTGCTGAACAACTGGAAAGAACTCGTATGGGATAGAATTAAAGAAAAAAAACACACAAGCACATTTAATGCCAAGCTGATAGCAAACGGGAGTGGACTCCAGCCATCCTTGTCTCAGCTGGCAGTGAAACAAGGTGCATGCAGCTGGCAGACAGGGAGCAAGGAGAGGAGGCCCTGTTGCATGCGGCTGGCAGGCAGTGACAAGGGGGCGTGGCTCTCCGACACTCGGTCGGGTGATAATGGGTCTCCTGGCCGCAGGAACGTCTGGATATTAGCTCCCATCTCACAAGAATTTGCAGCAATCAGGAACAGTCTGCAGCTTTGGGATGAAAGAGGCCTTTCACATCACTCTTCAAAGCAAATCTTTACTGATAAGCTATGTCACAAATATGCACAAAAGCTAGAAACCCGCTGCATGAAGCTACACTTTAACTTTTCTTTGCCACCAATTGTGAATTGTTCATTGCAAAAGAACATATAGGGAGCACGCTTGGGGCAATGGTGCTGTCCTGGGTGCTAAGCCAGACAAGGGTAGCCACTCAGGCTCGAAAGCGAATGAAAACATGCACTGACAAAGTCAGCCGGTTTGAGAATTTTACAGTGAAAGAGGGTCTTCGAAGTATCACTTGCACAGAACCGGACCCAGCATGGAAAGCAGAAGCCCAACCTTCCTTCACACAAGCAGAACGGTTGTCCGTCAGGCAGCGGCAGTGCAAACTTCTACAAACAAGCATTGGCCACGATAGTCATTGCGATCACGATTGTTGTGAAAGCAAAAGTGATTTCGATGACTCGCTAAAACACGCAAGGGATGCGCGCACATGCGCGCGTCCTTGTGTGCGTTTTAGCAAGCTGGTCGCCGCTTTGGGAGCACTTTCCAAGCTGCTACTAAATGTCTCTACGAGCAGCGCATGTGCGCTGACTCAGCGAAACCTAAAAAAAACAGATAAACCACTTACCCCCTATTAAGTAGTGGTGTCCGGAATCCACAATGAATACAGTGTCTCCTATTGAGTCGTTCTTGGTTAATGGACCCCCATCTGCTCAAGCAACCAAAGTAAAAGAATGGGTGGAGCGCCTGGAAACTATTTTGCAGCTGAGGCTTTACATAATGACAGTCCATGCCCTATGCTCCTGCACTTGTGATGGCCAGCCCTATATAAGCTGAGGAAGTCTGTTTTGGAGACAGAGCCTCCATACCCTTACAGTACATTAAAACAAGTATTGACTGCAGACTGCTCATTTCAAGCCACGTGCGAACCCAGACAATGAACGTTTCTTACTGCATCAAGCGAGACAACTGCCTGATGAGTTGGATGTTTTCTATGCCCACCTCAAGGATCTGGCTAGCAGCTGGACGCTGCCGGAAGCATATGATGAAATACGAGCACAATTCATTGAGGGGTGTGCTTTGGTCAAACTGAGAGAAAGCTATCTTCAGATCCCTGGTATGCCTATGGCAGATATGCTAATGATGGGGAGATCAAAGGAACTGTCCAAAGTGCAAGCAGCACACATGGAAGCCGCGTTACAGCGCTAGATAAAAACATAACATAACAATGCTGTGTTTGCCGGAAACTCTGACAAGAATAAAACATGTCCCAAGTACAATACCATGCCAAAAACATTCTATGTGTGTGGAGCGCCATACCCGCACCAAGGACCCAGCCCTGCTGAAGAGTTGCTTGGCATGGAATACATTGAACCACTTTCCAAAGGTATGCCGCTCCCCTACCCAGAAGGGACAGAGGACCAAGCTCGTGAATACGCAACATGCTGTTAAGGCTCCTGAGGAGGAGGAAGATATGGATGAGGAGGATGTCGAAGGAGCAGTCCATGTCATACATACCATGCAACCAGATGACATACAAGGAAGCTCATCCCCAGGTGCAGTGATCTCATTGCAGGACACCAGGGACAAGCATTAATCGACGCTGGGCCATCCATTAACATCATGGAACAGACATGATTCAGACACTTCCCATACAATTTGCGGCCCACCTCTACACAAGTATTTGTGTATGGCTTCACAACTCCACTCTCACTGGCCGGAGTATTCACTGTGAAGTTCACTAATGAAACTCGTACCTCTTGTGTCAAGGTGTATGTAATAAAGGGGAATCAGGGATGCTATTGAGCTGCCGAATTGTAGAGCGCCTGCATCTTGTTTTTTATTTCAGCCTACACCAGAAAAGCGTGAATGGCCTGCTAATGGAAGTCACACCTCTGTTTGAAGAGATAGGATGCCTCAAAGATCGTATGATACATCTTCATGTTGACAACTCGGTTGTAACAGTTACACTCGAATACCACAGGTTCACCTTTCATCTGAGGCCAAAGATGGAGGAAGAGTTGATGAAATTGGTACAGGGAGACATCACTGAGCGAGTGGATGGTCCGACTCCATGGGTGTCCCCCATTGTGGTCGTGCAAAAACCCAAGTCAGGATATGCATTGATATGAAACTACCTACCAAGCCATTAGGAGAGAACGTAATTTGGCGCCCATAGTTAACAACATCATGGCAGAAGAGAGTGGCTCCCAGTGGTTCTTTAAGATGTACTTGCAGGCTGAATATCACCAACTACTGCTGGGCCAGGAGTCAAGGGCCATCATGACATTCTCCACTCATGTGGATCTCAGGAGGTACAAACGTCTTAGCTTTGGAGTGTCTCGTGCAGCCAAAGTCTTTCAAGACACCATAAGGAGTGTAATATATAGCCTTGAAGGAGTCCTCAATGTCACTGACAACATCTTTGAACATGTCCCCACGTTGGAAGAACATCTTGATTGCTTAAGAGCCACGTTCCAGTGCCTGAAAGACAAAGGCCTGACACTCCATCGAGAAAAGTTTGTTTTTCATCAGAAACGAAATAGCCTTTTTTGGATAGCAATTCTCCCAGATTGGAGTACTGCCAGATCCAGCCAAATTACAGGATATCAAATCAGCCCCAGCACCCATGACTGTTACATGGGAGAGAAGATTCTTAGGCATGGTCGAATACTGTGGATGGTTTATTCGGAATCTGCTAAAAACAACAAGAGATTCCCTTCTCCTGGGATTCAATTTATAAAGTTTGGATCCAACTGGTACTGAATCCCAAATGACTTAACAGACACAATTAATCAAACCGTGATCTAAATCAAATGTAATGAATGAAATGATAATCAAAAAGGTTTCCAGGTCGCTAAGTTATAAGTTTCTCTAAATTCTAATCATAAAGAAGCAATAATATAAAAATAAATGACAGATTCTAAAAGGGAATGTTGTATAAAAAGTGATTTTTTTATTGTTACTATTTAGCAAAAACAAATTTGATACACAAAAATATCATGGGCTTCATGTGTTTGACTAATTCATCTAAAAAATACTAGTGTAGCCTACCAGCCTACCACACAACAAGGGAACATCTTAAAACCAGAGCAGACTATACAGCATTGGATAGGCCTGTCAGGCACCCGGGTACTGCCAAATGAGCTTGAGGGCCAAAGTGTGGGCCAATGTTTTGGGTCCCAAATGCTCCCACCTACTGGTCCTTTCAAGTCTGCCCATCTGACAGTGCCAGAGTGCCAAATAGGCTAATCCAACCCTGCGGACTATAATGCATCTTTACCAAGGCAGCATGTCATCATTATGAAAACAGTATATCTACATATTAATTAATAATTCTCACTCTGGCACATACATGATGCTAAGAATTATTAGTAAGAATTATTTATCTATTTTTCTACAACATACTATTTTTTAAACTAATATCTTCTATGGCTTCTGTTCTGATGAGAATGTTCTCCAGTTAAAAATGCATACACTTTTCATGATTTACAAAGCAGGTTTACATAGTCGATTGAAGTGTTGGTAGTCTACAGAGCAGTCGTCAATTCTTTTATAATGAAACCTTTCACACAAAAAAATTGCACCCTTAATTTCATTTTTCCTTTTGAATTTTGCAGGCTTCACAGAATCTGTTAAAAATCGCTTTTGCTAAAACGGCAGAGAGATGTGGATTTTTTTGGCCACAAGAAGTTTCTTGATGGCCGCTCTTGATGTGCAGTTACGGGCATGACCTACGGAGGCACTTTTCGGTCATAAGCTACCAGCGCAAGGCCGGAAAAGTCATAGAAACTTTGCCTTGGCAAGATCAAGTTTGCTAGAAACACGTGAATGAAGGAAGTTGGAGAGTCAAGATCTCCATGTGGGTTTTCACTGCTTTGGAATGTCAATTGAATTCTTTGCAAACACCCCGCTTTTTGTGATTGGTGCACTTTGATTACGAAAACATTCCTCTGGGAACACTTACGTTAGTTTGTCTCTGTGGCCAATCCCAGTGCTTCAGCTTTTCTTTTTGGAAAACATTTCCCAGTAATGACAGAGAAAGTTGCAGCTTTTCTGAGGACTGCATGCACATTTTTATGCATCTGTAAGGGACCTGTAGGGACTACTGGATCAAAAAATGCAATTGAATTTTGAGACATAAGATAAATTCAGAAAAAGATAGTCAAGGATTTGTTGCAAGAAAGCTGAGTTTAAGATTGCCTTCCCTCTGCAGATGAGTGTATTCTTTCTCTTACTCATTTTCGTTCTTTTTTCCCTATCTTTTCTTCTGTCCGAGTGTCTCCTTTTAATTTGAACTGGCAGACCATATAGAGTACAAAGAAAAGACCTCATTCTAGATGTTATAGATATACTTCAAACAATGCACAAACAGCAAAAAGTGCAACTAAAGCTACATTTCTTGCACTTTCTGTTTGATGGCCAGACATATTTGTTTACTTGCTTTCTTTCTATCTTTCTCTTTTTTATACTTTCTATCTTTCACTTTTTTATACTTTTTATACCTGGCTTTTGCATGTTAAAAAAGTGAAGCTGTTTTCTTACCTATTTTTTTGGTTGGCCTGGTTGTGTTAGACTTTGAAGAGCACAAACCTAGCTGGAGAGCAAAGGAGTGCTGAAAATGACTTGGTTACTTACCGGTACTCCTCATTATTACGAGTTATAGTCTTCTTTGTTGCTGTCACCCAGGAGCACTAGGGGCCAGGTTCACAAAGGTAAACTGAGACGAAAGTCTAACTTTATGACTGTGAGTATTCATAAAGGGCATTTGCGATTAGTAATGTTAGACTTTTGTCTCAGTTTAACTTAAGTGTTAGTCTTAAGCTTAACTGAAACTAAACTTTTATTCTCAGTTAAACTTAATATCAAAATGTAAGTTAAACTGAGACAAAAGTCAAACTTTACTACTTGTAAATGCACTTTGTTAATACCAAAAGATGTGAAGTTAGACTTTTGTCTCAGTTTACCTTTGTAAATCAGGCCCTATGTTTTCAGGGCACAGCATTCACCAATAGAAAAAATTCCCCACTCAACATGGTGGCCTGACAGGAAGAACGTGTCACCTGACCTATAAGGGTGGGGCAACCCCAGACCACACTTTGTACTAGCCACATGCAGAATAGCGATCATAAGCATCAGGTTCTATTTTCGTTTGTCCTTCAACTCCCAAGGGTGGGTGGGAGAGAAATGACTGTGACAAGGAAGACTATGACTCAGAACAATGAAGATTACCGGTAAGTAACCAAGTTATCACCTTCCTCTTCCATTTTACTCCTCACAGTTACCCAGAAGTGTCTACCCAAGCACCAGATAAAACACAACCTTCAAAAGTATGCCAAATGTAACAGCAGAGCTAAAATCCCCAGAAAACACGTCCCCTTCATCAACTTATTATGGGAGATGAAGGTATGAGGCGAGGACCAAGTCACCGCCCCACAAAGATCCTTCAAGGAGGTACCCTTAAAAGAAGCCCAGGAGGAGCCACACCCCTGATGGAATGCTCCTGAATTACAGGCGGAAGAGAATCCCCCTGAATGAGGATAGGCAAAGGAAATAGCAGATCAAACCCACTGTGAAAGTGTAGCCATCGTAGGACGAAGACCCCTCAGGACAACGCCAAAAGTGACAAACAAAAAATCCACCTGATGAAAGGAGGTGGTCCCCTCAAAGTAAATAAAAAGAGCCCTTGTTAAAGCCAGTAAATGAAGCATGATTTCCTCTACCGTAGAGGGGTTAGGAAAAAGAGGCAGGAAGAATTATGTCCTGAGATTCATGGAAATGAGACGACATCTTAGGAAGAAAGCCTGGGTCAGGGCGGAGGACACATCATCTGGAAAAAAAAACACAAGAAAGCAGGATGACAAAGCTCACCCAATGTCTCCCTGAGTTGATAGCCACCAGAAAACCCACTTTCAGGATTAGAAACTCCAGAGACACAGAAGGCAGGGGCTCAAAAAGGGAATGCTGCAAGGCATGATGGACCAGAGGGAGATCCCATGGGGGCACAGATGGAGAAACAACTGGCCGCTGAAGACAGAAACTGCACTGAAGGTAAGAATCTAAGGACTCGAAAGAGAGGAGAGAGGCCCCTTTGATAGCCTCAATGGCGGACAACTGGCTGCGGAGCATATAAACTGACAGCCCCATCAAGAAACCATGCCGAAGGAATTCAAGAACAGAACCCCCATCACAAGAGTCAGGGACAAACCCCCTCAAAGAACACCAACCAGAGAAGTTCCTCCAGTGTCGTTCATAAAGCCGTAGGGTACTGACTTTCCTATAATTTTGAATGGACAGTGCCACCTCTCAGGAACAACCCAAACTAACTAGATTTTGCCTCTCAATTGCCCCAAGCCCCAATGCCAACTCCTTGAGTGCCTAGCAAGACAGGAGAGGACAGCAGTGTTGTATAGTGTTTTAGGACCCAAGTGGAATTTTCCTGATTCATGCCCTTATATAGGTATAAAATATGATATCCTAATATAGGCATGGAAATCACAACCATATTAAGACATAGCTCAAGTAGTCCTAATACGACTTGGCTACTTCCACTAGTTCCGAAAATCTACAATGATTTCTTGGAATAACCCGCCTTCAGCAGTCAGGGACTTCCCCCTGCATGAATATTAATTTATCCAAGAAATCATGGAGTTTTCAGATTATCAAGTCTCTAATGACGTTATTATGTCCAATCCTACGTCAAACTCGGCACCTTCAAGGTATAAATATGCCCAAACTTGTCCAAACAAACACACGGTGGTTTGGAGTAGTTCAACTTTTAACTTGCCCGACGCCCTGCTGCAGCAAGTGCCGAAGGAAGCCCACCCTCCAGCTGACGCACTGAGAGAAACGCTGTCTTTTCTCTTGCCGAGAAATGCAGCTTAAGTGTTTCCAGGCAACCTTTGCGGGTTGCTGGGAAATCGAGTCCTGGGAGAGAGATACAAGACCTCCAGTATTCCAAACCAAGGTACGGAGCTGCTAGGACCCTTAGAGAATTCTTGGAATAGATTCTTGGCAAAGAATAATTAAACTAAGCTACACCTCACCTACTTCTTCCGTTGTACTAGACCTAGGTTAGGTACACCGGGTAGGTGTATTTCAGAAACACCAGTTGAGTATTTATAGTCATTATTCGTCACTGTATGTATTTTATGCATCTTATGTATTTTATGGCTTAGAAACCATATCATGCTTTTACAATATTATTTTATAATACTCTTCGTACTGTACGCTTTGTACTTTACCACACGTATTACGAGTGCAGAATTTCATTTCTTATGCTTGAGAAAGGAGACTGTTCAATACAATCCTTTTATTGAAAACGCCAATCTCTCTATTTCTCTGCACCTCTGGTGAAACAAAGCATGCACGATTGACTGGGTGAAATAACTATCTATTGTTTCCGCAACTCTAGAGATATATTTGTTTTTCTTGGGAAAAGGAGTTGTCATGTTTTAAGCGGTTGTCAGAAACTAATTCCTTCTTGTTCATTCGAGAAAGTTTCTAGTGACCTCTGAGCTAGCTGGCACACACTATACTAGCTGGCACACAATATACTAAGTCTAGTATATTCGGAAGAGACCTAGTCGACTTAAGTCCTACGTCTAAACTACAGGATACACTATTCCAATGCGCAGAGCCTATTGGGAATATAGGAACTACACTACATGGCGCCCAACGCTTGGTAAGGTGATAATTTAACGCTAGATAATAGAGTAACTCAGTTGTGCTTTTCACACAGACCCCTTTTTCCAGTAAAAAACTCCAATAAACGTCTGGAGTGGGTTAAAGGATAAAATATCCGCTTTAAACTGAGTAGGATGGAAAAATCCTATGCATTAGTTTTTAGTTTATTCAACGTTGAAATTCCACTATTTTACCAAGAGCATCAGCTCTGGTTTAATGGCGCCCTACAACATCAAAATCACATTACCCGGCTCGGTCCACTAGGTGGACCAGGAGCAACATGGCCGGTATTAGCCAGCTATACACCACATCCTGACATTGAAACAATGATTGGTCCTAAACTGTTGGCTCAGCTAAAACAGCTGATTAAAATACACAGGCAGTTGGTTCAATATGTCATGAGGACCTTAACAGTTCAACAAGCTGTAAGAAATCCACAGCATATCCCTAATCAAGGGAACACAAACAAAATTTCACATCACAGACTGTACAGTCAGTCATTGCTAAATTGCCAGCAAAACAGGAACAAATTACATTCTGGTTAGCTCAAAAAATAAACCAAATAGATAGTACACCTCATGAGAAACACAGTATTCTAACAATCTGTTTACCAATGGGGATTGCACCACACGTAGAGGACTGTGACACTTTGGGTACAGTTTTTGCTTCAATCTACACAAAACCACATGGTGTCCCGTCTATGACGGTAATACCAGACGTTTTGAGACAGATTCAAAATTAATGCGGTCCAGAAACGGCCTTAAATCTTAGTATGGGCGAATTTTTCAGATCTGCGGTCCGCGAATTCGCGTGAAATCGCAAAAAAGTCCGTGAATTCGCGGATTTTCCCGCAAAATCGAGGATTGTTTTGTGATTTCCATCTACTCAACTGGAGTACTTTCTACTGGCTAATCAGTAAGTGCTACCTTATTGGGTAAATTAATAGTGCTTTTCCTACACTTCAGCTGCGTAAAGGGCCAGAAGATTTGTCTCCACTGGCCATGTGTCCCTGTAACTTTGCCACCGCGCCAAAAGGCACCGAGGTCCTTTGAGTGAGCTGTCCATCATAGTTGGGAAAGGGCGGGAAGACGTTTGATACCGCTAGTGTGTGGTGCGGGCTTCTATGCGTGTCAACATGCCTCTTGTGTATAAAGGGTCAGAGAGCGAGCAGGGCAGCAGGTGAGGAGAAAGCAGCCTCCTGGTCACAGGAACTACACAGGGATTGCGCTTGAGAAACTCATGGATTCAAAGACCTCCCTCGAGTATTACAGCTAATTTTGACAGCAGATATGGGGTTAAAGCACACTTGCCCAGCCTCGACCGTGCTCACTAATGTTTTGGGCTGAATAAATCGTTACTGAATTTGAGCTTCAACTCAGGCACCTGCTTTATTTATATCTGTAAGTGCTTCCTGTTGAGGTTTAATTTTTGGCCCACAGAGTTAAGGCAGGTGCCCGAGTTGAAGCTAACTTTGTAACCATTTTAGAATGACCCCAGCAAGCACTCTGGCAGCTTGCCGGCACCATTCTAAAATGGTTACAAAGTTAGCTTCAACTCGAGCACCTGCCTTAACTGCTTCCTGTGGGCCAAAAAAAAATCCGCCCGCTTGCGAATTCACAAATTTTTCGGTAATTTCGCGAGATTCGCGGATCGCGAAATTGCAGAATATTCGCAAATTTCGCGAGCGGAGCGGATTTTGTGCCCATACTTACTTAAATCTAGGTATGAAATTACTGAAAGATTTCAAACAGGTCTCGGCTATACTATTAGCCAACTTAAAAGGTGAAGCAGCATCAGTGGCAATCCGCCAAAAACTAAAAGAAGCAGATATAACAGAACAACCTTTTGAACTTGCCAGAATTATTGAAAAATTCATATGACGAACTAGGTAGAGATAGTTTGGGTGGGTAACCAGTAAAACCACAACTAACTAAAAATCCTGAAAAAGTTTTTATTAAAAATAATCTCACTACTCTAAAGAAGAAATGGGAAAACACTAAACAGACACTTCCTAGAGAGAAGCGTTCACAGACCAGAGGAAGGTCTCCTCCACAGGAGCCCTCTGAAAAAAGATACAACCTCAGCAATAGGGATAATTTGAGAAAACCTGATAGATATCAAGATAATGATACACATTCCTCTCATACCTTTCAGACTTCCTCGCAGAAATCCAAAAGAAGAGGACGATCAGAACAGAAAGAAGAAAGAGTAAAGTCCAAAAATGAACAACACATTCCAAAAAATTAGAAAACTCAATTTCCAAAAACGAAGGTAGCAAGTCTAAACATCAGACATGCCGAGGATCTTGAGGACACAACTCAAGAACGGGGAAAGGGCACAAACAATGCAAGACAGCGCAGCAGAGATAACCATATCTCGCAAGATCCTGAAGGATCATCTGGAGGCAGTGGACTTGAATGAAAGTATGCAAGTTGAAACTGCAGATGCCAGGGTTAGTGTACCACGTAAGTTATATGAAGTAACACTCCGGATGGAGGGGGACAAACCAAGAGAAATTAGAGCACTCTTTTGGGAGAAACTCTCTTAGGGTTATGACATTCATCTAGCTGAACAAGACTGGCCACCTGAATTTGTCAGGGAGTGCACACATGGCAAAGATATAATCATGCCAGCCTTCTCAAATCACATTTCAATACATAAAAAATACACATATGCCAGTAAATGGGCTGTGGCCCAGGCCCCAGCATTATACAAAAATCATGTAGGATATGATGAGTATTCCCCTCACCATAAAATCCAGTTGAAAACTTGACCAACAATAGTAAGGCAATATCCTGTTAAACAGGAAGCTAAAAAACAGGTCAGGGAGATCTTAAATCAACTTGAATACCAACGGGTGATTGAAACATGCACCTCATCAATGAACAATCCTTTGTTTCCTGTCTCCAAACCAGTCAATTCATATAGTCTAGTCTTGGATTACAGACATCTAAACTCATGTTGCAAAACTTTTGCAGTCCAAAATGCACATAGTGCAGTACTGATGAATATCATCGTGCGCAAAAAATATAAAACTACATAAGATATCTCAAATGGTTTCTTTTGTCAAAACATTGCACCAGAAAGCAGGTATTTGACCGCTTTTTCCATAATGGGGAATAGCGACAATTTTGCCGTCTCCCCCAGGGTTTCAAGAATAGTCAGGGTTATTTTCAGCCAGAGTAACAGAGTTACTACAAATGTACGATGATGAGGCATTATCGTATGTCGATGACATCGATCTTACAGATGATGATTTGGATGTACACTTGAAAAGAGTGAACACCATAATACTTGGGCTCGCCTCTGAAGAGTACAAATTCAATTGTAAGAAATCACGAATTGCCAATCTCAACATCCTATTTTGGGGATATGAATTATCAAGTGAAGGCAAGAGCCTGGCAGCAAACTTCTTAAAGAAATTTGCGCTGCTCCAACCTCCAAAAACGCTGAAAAACGTACAATTAATTCTAGGTTTCCTGAATTTTGAAACAACGTATGTCCTAAACTACGCAGAAGGGTTAAACCTCTCTACGAACTCATCAAACCTGATTTCAAACCTACTAATTGGACACAAAAACACACAGAAATTTTGCGTTCTGTACAAACAGACATGTTAACAAAAACACAGTTACAAACACACGACAACCTGCGCAATCTCGTAATCCGAATCATCCCAGGAAGATGCAGATTCACATACCTAACCTTTAATGAAGGTGAGACGGTACCTATAGCATACAAATCACACTTGTACATACAAGCTGAAATGAAATTCACTTCAACAGAAAAAATACCGACAGCGGTTCAGACTGCTGTAGCAAAACAAAGGACACTCGCGCAGGGTAGACGCATTAAAATCGTTACACCTGTGCCTGCTTTAGGGGCAATGACTAAAGCAAGCATTCCAAATGCAAAAGCTCTACATCCTACAATGGGTTAATTCTCTTGCTGCAACAGATGTTGAATACGTTTTTGACCCGTATTTAAAAACACAAGAATTCCTACAATACGAATTAGAATGTCCTCTGCCAACTGAAATTCTGCCACTTGAACATTACGGCTGTATAATATATACAGACGGATCAGCACAACCCACAATTGGTGGTAAACAAGCTTACAGTGCTGCGTGCGCAATTGTTAAATGTCGCTAGCGCTAAGGTAAATTTAGACCCTTGGTCACTAAAACTCACAAGATCCATTTTGGTGTGGCCCCAGCGCTCGGCTGACGCCAGGACTGCTATAAAAGATTTGTGAGTCTTTATCGGCACATACGCAATTGGCACGCTACATTCTGACCAGGGTCCTGCGTTTCGCTCCAAAGCTTACAAGGAGGCCATGGCCAGCTTGGGCGTTGCATTGCCGTTTTCAAGTACCTTCCATCCTGAGGAAAATGCGGTAGTGGAAAAAAAAAACGTGACATAAAGCAATCTATAACAGCTAGGGCATTAGGTTTGGGCGACGGGTGGGTCAGACATCTAAATAGTGCTCAACGTAGTCTTAACAATCTGCCAAGAAATTCTCTGGTGGAAATCACTCCATATGCACTATTATTTGGTACTAGAATGCTTATCCAGGACCTTGATTGTCAAACTTCAGTGGTGGAACAGAAATCGTTTGATATCAAAGACCGTTTGTTTATTTTACAGGACTTAAATGAAACAAGAAGATGTCTGAGTAACACAACACAAAGCCCAACAATCACTGAAGAAAAACCACCTGTCCAAGCAAGACCTGTCTGGATTCCAAAGATTGGGGTTTTAGTCAGGGAAAAGATTGCAGTAAAGAAGGAATTTTAGCCTTCTCATAGAAAAGATGTACCTGTCTTAGCAATTCTAGGAACAAGATCAGTGTTACTACCGCCACTTGCCGGAAAAAGGGAGAACAGAACAGTATAAATTGACCTGGCAAAACCACATTATGTGGCTGATAATATATTAATAAGTAGTAGGCCCAGTGGATTCCCAAGAAGTAGCAGACGACCAAATCTAGCTACTATTCAAGAGTTTCAAACTGAAAGATGTATTACCTTTGATAAACCTGCAGTGAGAAAAGAAGGACTTTGCAACACAGCCATGGAACTCGTCCCTCTTGATACCCAAATATCAGTTCATCAAGAAACTCCTGTCTACAATGATGCAGAATCTGACTATACAAACGTGTCAAAGGAGGAAGCTACTCCAGTGATCTAAAAAAATCCGGATGCAATACCAACTATTGACACAACTGCCTCTGGCTATTTCATCAACTTCGATAATTTTTCTGAAGATCCCAGTGAAACTGAAAAAACGCCAGTAAATAAATCTTCCAAAGAAAAAATAACAGAACTCTTTCAACAACTTGGAAAAACATATCTTGTTTCACCATGGATTGAATTTTGGATTGTGTTAGTTGTACTTTTTCTGCTACTATGGCTCATTCTTGTTTTGAGTTTGAGACAAATGATAGATGGAAAATACAGTACAATGGACACAGCAAGTAAGAACATCAACTTGCTACTGCAACCTTACAAGTCATCTCATTGTGAATGAAGAGACCTGTCATCAGTGAACATCACAGCTGTTGCTATACCTGCTGGTATAGCATGGGACACAACTGATTATGACATTTATGGCCCTGTGGAACTGCTGAAAATTCCACACCAGTTCAAGGTCTCTTTAAGTGCTTTTATTTTATCAAACACCTTTTCATATGATTGGGACTTTGGAACTGTTAATAATATGATGTCAGACTTAGAAATGTCAGCAAAATTTCAAAAACATGAACACCTAGAAGGTTCAACAAGTTATGAAGAGCTGTATTGTTATAATCATTTTGGTCATCATTATTTGCACAAATCTGTAAATCCTAGAATATTTTTTTCTTACAATCAATGGGAACATTGTCCAACACCACCAAAAGGCAGCCATAAGACATTTTATAAGAAATTCCCATACTTTGCAGGTTTTAATGTCACAAACCCAGAAACTTTTTATTTAAAAAATGTGAATAAGTCAGGAATGAAAACCATGTTAACCAACACTAAACAAGTTTATTCTGAAAACTTTTATGCTCAACTGTCTACATTAGGGTACAACTTTTGGAAAGACAACATTGAGACAAAAACTGTCTGGGGCACAAAAGTATGGCAGGTGCAGGGTTTAGAAGCCTTGTTCAGAGCTTGCATTATACCAGAACAAATTATATTTTTGAATGAAACCGTTCAACAAACATCCATTCTTGGCTTAGATAAGATAAAAGATTTAAACAAACCGTCCATGCCGAAACCCACACCTGACAGTAATAACACTTCAGATGAGGAGGTAGACGTGAAACAGATTTTAAAACACAACAGAACAAATTCTGATTGGAAACAATGGTTAATCTGACCCGTAGACACAAATAACTGTCAAGATAGATTCATGAACAAAACAGAAGTGTTCAAATTGATTAGGCCAGATCCAAGATTCTCCCAGAGACAACATCCAGGGATAGTCACCACATACAGTATAGGGAAACTATGCCTTGATTGGCTACAGAAATCCACACTTCCAGAAATCAAACAACACTTGACTTTACTTAAAGAAGGCGTTGACTTACAAGACTTTTTACTTGGACCTCGTAAACAACGTCAGAAACGTTACATATACGCCGGTATATACGCAGCGTACAAAGAAGCTTGGAAAATAAAGCATATGGAAACTGCAGAAAAAATACGAGAAGTTGATCGTATTAATTTAGAGAGAGCACTCTCTGTAGTGGACAATGGGTTAACAGCTCTGTCCTCCAGAATTTATTCTTTGGACAGCATTGTATCATCTGCCATTGACATAATACAGCAGGATTTGCTAATGTTACAACATGGCAAGTCACAATTACTTTCTATAATGCTGCTAGGCTGGACGTTACAAAATCTCAGTTCACTCTATGTGCCATGGCGTCTAATAAATACCAAGTCATTGTTTACTGTCTTTAACCTTACAGATAAACAAATCTCTTTGGCACAAAGAGGAGCAGACTATATGGTGCTGAGCATTGAAAAACTGGAAAGATTACCATTTACTGTTTCCTAGAAACTTGTTGTTGAATGGATAATACATGGCACCGTAACGATACTAGTGACGATTTCCCATTTTCAGTATTGTCTACAGCATATACCAGCAGGCCTGTATGAAAGGTTGGGTAAAGGATACATTAAGTCAACCTGGACTTTACCGTACACACACAAATGTTGGAGTGGGGGAAAGGAGGTATTTCTTAGTACAAAAAATTGTAAAAACTCACTAAGAGGTACACTTTTATGTGAAGGTATTAATTTACATGGAGCCTGCGAAGGTTCTTTAAATAACCTTTCTTGCCACATGCACGGTACTCCAGCAGCCGTGATAAACACGATATTTAGGCAGATTTCCAATGGGAGCTACGTTATGCTCAATGATCACAGCTGTTGTGGCATGTTGCCAGGAAAAGCCTATCTGGGTAGTGTGTCGGCCAGGGTCACTTGTTGAATGCAAGTATGGTATCCAACAAGTAATACAGACAGGGAGTCGGCGTCCTGGCCTTCACTGAATATCTCTTCTACACGAATTGATACTTTAAGCAGAATGAAAGCCATTCTTTTACAAAAAACGGTGCCACTGACCTCGTCTAGAGAAACGTATGATCTGCTAGTTGCAAGGACTTCTGCAGAGATACATGCGTTATTATCAACAAGTTGCCCAGTGCATTTCGCGGAAATGTTAGGTCAAATCCTAAACAAGTCTGATACCAGTGGCATGCATTTAAGACGATTCTTTCAGGATTTAACACCATTTGAAGCAGTCCTCCTCATTTTTCCAAATTGTGTGCACTTTGTGTTAGGTGGTGTGCGACTACTTTTGGGACGCGTAGCAGGAATTCTATTTTTATTTCTCCTGCTCTGATATGGCAAGTCCAGTCACCAACGATACCCTGACTACCATGGAACAAGCCCTCCTAAGCATGCAGTATCGTGAAAGGATTACACAGATTCTTGGCTTGGCTCATTTAAGAGATCTGAATACCACTTGGTTCCTTTCCTTCAGACCAATCTGGCAAGATTGCATCTTACCTGTTCTACGATGCCTGCTTTGTGGAGAAGAATGCGTGTTGGACACCTGTCTTACACTTCCATCAGTACTGCCATCGGATGTTGACTCCTTGCTAGGCCCGATAACAACTCATGCATCGTGTTGCCCCCAACGGCTGCCAATCCTAATGAGGGCATTCACTGAGATCTCACCAGCGAATCCATCTATTGGTGAGGTACGTGGAACAACAGGCACACAGGTACCATCTACATCGAACATTGCTTATGCGAATGACGCTGACGGCGATGCTTCACATCTATGCTCATTTGATCTACTTGAAGAAGTAGTTCAACTTTCACCAACTGTGGTAGACGGCTTCTTTGCCAGCTTAGATGATTTGATGTTTTCTCCCGACACCGAGAATACCTTTTGAAAGTGCACACAGCGTTCCATGAACTCTGAAATTCAGCCTTCTGTTTTTCAAAACAAACCCTATAACTTGGGATCTATATGTTTCGACAATCTACATTTGAATTCTCTTTTTCTTTTTTCAGAGTAGAAAATTTTTCCTTGGCACAGAGTAATCTGCTTAAAGTATAACTATTCTTAGAGAACAAGAAATTCATTTGATACTTCCTATAGACAAATATCTAGCATGATCTCATGAAAGCGATAACAGTTTGTATGTCATGCTATGGAATGGTTTTGACCTTTTTCTTCTGTAAATTTAGAGCCATTTCGTAACTGTCATTTTATGTTTTATTTAGATGCGTGCAGGACAAATACTCGTGTATGTGTATAAACCATGTTTAATGCATTTCATGTATTTTGGGTGGGATTATGAACACATGCTTTAGTTATGTTTTTATGCTTATAGATTTAGTAATATTAGACATAATATGTGGAGTGGGTGTTGTATAGCGTTTTAGGACCCAAGTGTAATTTTCCCGATTCATGCCCTTATATAGGTATAAAATATCGTATCCTAATATAGGCATAGAAATCACAACCCTATTAAGACATAGCTCAAATAGTCCTAATACGGCTTGGCTACTTCCACTAGTTCCGAAAATCTACAACGATTTTTTGGAAAAACCCGCCTTCAGCAGTCAGGGACTTCCCCCTGCATGAATATTATTTATCCAGGAAATCATGGAGTTTTCAGAGAACCAAGTCTCTAATGGCGTTATTATGTCCAGTCTTACGTCAAACTTGGCACCTTCAAGGTATAAATGTGTCCAAACAAACACACGGTGGTTTGGAGCAGTTCGACTATCTACTTGCCCGACGCCCTGCTGCAGCAAGTGCCGAAGGAAGCGACCCTCCAGCTGATGCACTGAGAGAGACACTGTCTTTTCTCTTGCCAAGAAATCCAGCTCCAGTGTTTCCAGGATACCCTTGCGGGTTGCTGGGAAATCGAGTCCTGGGAGAGAGATACAAGGTACGGAGCTGAATAGACCCTTAGAGAATTCTTGGAATAGATTCTTGGCAAAGAATACTTAAACTAAGCTGCACCTCACCTACTTCTTCCCTTGTACTAGACCTAGGTTAGGTACACTGGGGTAGGTGTATTTTAGAAGCACCAGTTGAGTACTTTTAGTCATTATTTGTCACTGTATGTATTTTATGATCTTAGGTATTTTATGGCTTAGAAACCATATCATGCTTTTACAGTATTATTTTATAATACTCTTCGTACTGTACACTTTGTACTTTACCACATGTATTACGATTGCAGCAGTTCATTTCTTATGCTTGAGAAAGAAGACTCTTCAATAAAAACCTTTTATTGAAAACGCCCATCTCTCTATTTCTCTGCACCTCTGGTGAAACGAAGCAAGCACGATTGACTGAGTGAAATAACTATCTATTGTTTTCGTGACTCTAGAGATATATTTCTTACTCTTGGGAAACAAAGTTGTCATGTTTTAAGCGGTTGTCAGAAACTAATCCCTTCTTATTCATTCCAGAAACTTTCTAGTGACCTCTGAGCTTGCTGGCACACACACAACTAAGTCTAGTGTATTCAGTAGAGACCTAGTCAACTTCAGTCCTACGTCTAAACTACAGGATACACTATTCCAATGCGCAGAGCCTATTGGGAATTTAGGAACTACACTACAGCAGGAACCTGCATTGAGAGCAACAGCCACTCGGAGCAGTAGGGGACACTACAGCTGGTGAAGCCAAAATGGGACCACCAACAGCACTACCACCCCCTCCTTCCTGATCTTTGCCAACACCCTGCAGGGAAGGGTAAACAGAGGAAAGGCAAAGATAAGACCCCTGAGGCCAAAGGAAACTCAGGGCGTCCACCCTCCATGCCTCCCTGGAAAAAGGTACAAAACCTTGGCAGATAAGCACCCTGAGGAGAAGCAAAGAATTCCAACCAAAGCCTCCCGAACCTCCCCGAAATCTCCAGAAAAACCAGAGGATAGAGTGACAGAGAAATAGAGGACCCCAATGGTTGACTTCTGCCCAAGCCCCAATCTGATTCACCAGGAGAGCCATAGGAGAAGAACGAGTCCCCTCTCCAAATGATTCAAATAGGATTGCACCACCTGATTGTCTGCCTGAACCTGAACCCACTTTTTCTTGAGATGAGGGGCAAGGTGCAGAGAAGCTTTCAACACTGATGCCAGTTCCTTCCAATTCGGAGACTCTTTGTGGGAATCTAAGCACACTGAAAAGAAAGAGTTCAGAGGGAAGCCCCACCAGCCCTAAGGGATTGCATTGGTCATCAGTGGACAGGAGAATCCAAGGGCACCCCCTTCTCCAGGTTGTCCGGCAGAAATCACCAGGCCAACTGGAGAGGAATGGCGGGAGCCGGATTTAAGTGAGACAGAAGGTAATACATCAGATGGAAGAGTGCCTGCAAGACAAAAGACCCAGGAAAAGGGAAGCAGCCATGTCCCCATGAACCCACACCCAGTCCCTTGTGGAAGCCAATGGGGCAAACTGGAGAGACTCCATAAGCAGCCTGAGGCAAAGCTGGTGAGCTGGTGAATGAAACACCATCTCCAACCGTGTATTGAAGAGACCGCCGATGAACTGAAGCTCCTGAGATGGGATGAAGTGGGACTTGCTGAGATTCACAAGAAACGATGGTCCTCCAGGCAATTCCTGACCAAAGCCATATCCTCCTGGGCCTTATGGAAAGATGGGAAAGAAATTAGCTAGTCTCCAGGTAGGGAAAGAAGCAACACTGTGCATGTAACAGATCCACCAGGGGAGCCAGGACCTTCGTGAACACCCAAGGGGCAAGGGGCAGAGGCCGAACCAAACAGGAGGACACAAAATTGAAATGTTGCCAAAGGCCAAAGAACCACAAATACCTCTAAAAGAGAGGATGCACATGAATATGGAAATAAGCATCCAAAAGGTCCAAGGATGTCAGAACGGCATAAGGGTAATAAGGGGCAGAATCTTCTGCAAACTTAGTATCTTGAATTTCTGGTTAGCCACACAGGTTTTCATGGTCTCTTGAGATGAAGGACAGAGCAGAAACACCCCAACGCCTTCTGTACCAGGAACATCAGAAAGTAGCAACCCTGACTCAATTCACTCTCCTGAACAGGAATGAAGGCACCATTCTGGAGAAGTTCCAAAACCCCCTGCCTCAAACCCTGTAGTTTCAATAGCTGAACAAAGCTCCACCGGGCGTCAGACATAATGCTCGGACTCCGCTGTCAGGATAGTGATCAGGTGTATTCAGCGAGTGTCAGAGTAGTGCAGGGGGTGAGAAACCACAGGCCGAATGAAATCCAGACACCATCTTGAGGTCAGGGTTCTGTAAGGAAAAGGTCAGCTCGGAGAATAAAAAAGTCCCCCTAGCCAGATCGATATGACAGGGGAGGTGGTTCTCAGAGAAGTCTCTGCTGCTATCATGTCAATGTGTGCTCTTACTGGTGGAGCAAAGTGGGAGGGCTTCCCCCTCTATTAATGCCCTCCTCGAGTGCTATCTCCATGTTTTAAGCATCAGGGATGTGGCCTGCAGAGTGCGCTGGTAGGATTGCCTGAGTGCAATGCTTATAGTCTGAAGATACTGGCGGTCTTGTTAGGCTCAGTCAGCCATCGGCCTCAGCTGCGAGTATGTAGTGGCACCTCGTATGCCAGGTACTCACAGTACTTTACAAGGATGGAAGGGCCAGTCCATATGCGATTTCGAGTTACGTAACCCTATAAGCCACCCGGGACGCATCTCCCCTCTCAGCAGGCCAGCGCGGTCGGAGATGCCATTTTGCATCACATGTAACAATTGAGCATAATGCTCGTTATCCAAATATTTCAAGGGAACTTTGTGTGGTGTTCCATTATTGCCAGACAGATATGTGTTAAATTCATTTCAATTTCTATGACATATCTGGTTGTTCTGGGTTGCGAGAAAAAAGGTCAGACTGTAGAAAGTTGCTGATACACATAGAGTATAGAGAGAGTGGCTGATGCTTAGTAGTGAATGGGATACATTGGTAGTAGGCTGTCGAGACGGGTTAAAGGTTAATCGCTGGCTGCTGACATCTGATGTGACATGCACATCATGAATTCCATCCTTCCGAGATTGTTAAAATTAGTATGTATCAAAGAGGTTAAAGTATCTTGGGTTATTTACAGCATCGCAAGATGTCAAAAATCTATTTAAATGTGAAGCATTAGTATTATCTACAAAAATCCTTAGACTGGTATTTACCTCAGGATGAAACCATCAGCAGAATAAGGGATAGGCTACTGAGTATGACAAAGGGATATTTATTGATAGGTCAGGGCTAAAAGAACCAATAAATATGTAATTCTGAGCAGAACCTTGTTCTTTTTTTTATAATTTTAAACATTTTATTTATTTAGTTTCAAGGTTAAATCACAACGGAGGTAACAAACCCAACAGTATCATTCATGGTAGTTTCTCAATGTCCCAATTCACTATGATGCAAGATACAGTGTTGTAGTGTCATGCCTGTGACGTAACAGGCACGTCCGTAACATTCGGGTCATGTGACCTAGAATACATAAAAGTAAGAGACACATAAATGTACGCCATTCAGGCTACGGTAGCGTGGTATAGTAGAAAGTAACCTCCTCTTTCCCATATGTTATTTAACGTGCCCCAGGCCCTGTACAACAGTCTCAAACACAAACCAAGTTGAGAAGGGTCCAAGGGTAGGTTTAACAACCTAAACTAGATACATACCCCAATATTCAACATTCTTAACAACAACAGTATCTAGAGGTCAAATGTAAAGCTCACCTGTGGACACGAGCCCCAACAGAATACAAATAGCGAAACCCAAAACAATATGCCATATGGTGAAAACTCAAACAGTGGGCAATTGTTCCCATCAGTAACCATTCGATGCTGCCCTTTTTAACATCATTTGGGTTCACCTTGCCCAGGAGACACGACAAAACAACATAGCCTACTGATGTTTTTCTAGGACTATATGTGATGTTAAGTGAATGTGTTGGCAAGAAGGGTGGTATATTCAATAAGATATAGAATGTTTGTGGTTACTGAATAAGCAGTGCAAAAAAGTTAATCAAACAATAAATGTGAGTGCATGGATAAAATTGGATCAGTTGAGTAGATTGTGAATTTTAATGATATCTCTCAAATGTCCAAATGTTAAAATAATAGTGAAAATACAGATTTAACATATCTGTCAGCAATATCGTTCGACATGTTTCAGCATTTTGGATAGAATAGTCCCAAATGCTTTCTTCAGGACCTGTTAGAAACTACTGCTTATAAAGTGAGATTAAAAAAATCACCTGTCATTTTTAGGTTTCGTGATCAACCATATACTATTACCGTATTTTGTTGTAGAAACGACATCCACAGGAGAGACATGTAAATAAAACAAAACAAATTGACAACATTATGTCAAATGTAACACATGACCATACATACAGTGTATTAATATAAACATCACTGTGCATCAAAAATGAAGTGCATGGTAAGTATTAATTTTCAATGCCACTCACCCATTTGTAGTGGTGATGGCGCTTCACCCCACCTGGCAGCATCTCAGGTTGATAGGAGCACCGGTCTGAATTCAGAATTAGACATAGAAAGACAGTTCATTGATCTCATAGTCCAGTAATTATGACGCTAAACTGCAGGTGCCCAAGAATGACAGAGAGATATTTGTCATTCACAGTTGTTATGTCGCCAGCATAATGGTCATTATTTTAGTTCTTGAAAGATGTGCATAGCCAATATGTTTTCTCAAGAAGGATTGGACATCATGTCTCCATTTAATAGTTGGCAAAAGCAGTACAACCGCACTTTATCTATTGCCCGTATAGATTTACATATGAAAACCACTTCGAGCATGTTTGCGGTAAATTAAGAGACTGATAAATGCTGATTTATAAAGAATATATAAATGCAAGTCTCTATTATTTTAACTGCGTTAGACCAAAGGAGGGCACCGCGCTTGACCAAGCAATCAGGTCACTAACAATCATTTCGTAGTCCACACTCAAACAACGGACTCAGCCGCCGTATCTGGTCGTTAACATACAGGCGGGTGGCTCTAGTATTATGCAGGATTTGACCCCCCACACATTCGCAAATGGAGTCGGGGATTCTCCACGGCATTGCTTAAATCACGCCAGGCATTCTTTGCATAGACCTTCTGTGGTATTACATACCTATCCGTCGGTGTCTCCGCACTCTCGTCTGTACTGACTGGGGAGGCACCGAACACTGGACAGACTTCATTTTAAAACGCCAGTGGGAATGCTTCCGTGCACGTGATCGCGGTCACATGACTCCCAAGCATGCTGGGAACTGTAGTTTGTTTACTTCCTCAATGACTATTACTGGATTAGAGCAATATTTAAGCATATTAAAATTGCACAGAGGTGTAATCATACGCACAAACTAATATTGTGAGTAATATTTTCCATGGAGACCACTCTATCACCACCAATGTGTACGTCACCGAAGATGGCCAAGGCATGCTGCTAGGGTGCCGTGCTGCGGAAGACTTAGGAGTGGTGACGTTTGCCTTCAGTGTGCATGACGACTCGATCCAACAGTTATTAGATGAGTTTTCGGAGTTCTTTGAGTGTATCAGAAGATTCAAGGGCAAGGAAATTCATCTACACATCGATGCAACGGTCCAGCCCGTAGAGCTAAGGCATCGGCGGATAGCCTTTCATCTGTTACCCCAGGTAGAGGGGGAACTTAAGAAGCTGGAGGCAGTGGGAATCATTGAGAAAATGACGGGACCCACACCCTGGGTCTCTCCCATCATGATCACTCAGAAGCCCAAGCAGCCTGGTGCAGTGAGGATCTGTGTGGACATGCGACTACCTAATGCCGCAATCAAACGGGAGCGCCACATTACCCCAACCATAGATGATCTTATTGGGGAAATGGCTGGAGCCTGCTGGTTCTCCAAGCTTGACTTTCGATCTGGTTACCATCAAATGGTGCTAGATGAAGTGTTCCGAAAGATTACCACCTTCTCAACTCACTTGGGGCTTTGACGCTACACATGGTTGAGCTTTGGAGTGTCTAGTGCAGCTGAGGTCTTTCAAAACATCATACATGAGTTGATCATGGACATCCCAGGTGTTATCGTCAGTGACAACATCATGGTCCATGCAAAATCGCTTCCTGAACACAACTCTCGCTTCACCTAAGTGCTTTGCCATTTGCGGATAGCCATGCTCACTCTGCACCGGGGAAAGTGTGAATTCCTGAAGAAGCTGCAATTCTTCAGCTTCACCTTTTCCACAGAGGGGGTCAACCCAGATCCAGAAAAGGTCCGAGACATCAAGGACTCCGCTGCCCCTGCCAGTGTGACAGAAGTCCGCAGCTACCTTGGCATGGAAAACTACTATGGCAGGTTTATTCGTAATCTCACCACTTTGACACTACTGCTGAGAGAGCTCACCAAGGACTCGTCTCCTGGAAGTGGGAACAGCTAAGCCCGAACTGCCAAGCCATGCCTTCCCTGGACCAGAAACAGGCTTTCGAGGACCGGTTCCAGGCATTTCAGCCGTCTTCAGCCCAGCTTGCTTGAATCCAGTGGCAAAGTGAGCAAGGGACTCACATCTGAGCATACCCTGCCATCTTATGGCAAACAAAGCGGTACAAAAGGGGGTGGTGATGGACGGAGTATCTGAACCAATGAAATACTCACACCCAGTGAAAAGATCTGGGTTTAATCCATCACTGTTCTTTAGCCCACTCTGCCACCCCAGTTCAGACATGAGCCACAAGGTGTTTGTGGTCCGTCGCCACTACAACCGGCTTGCTGTAGACATACAGGTGAAAGTGACGACACCCCCAATGAATAGCAATGGCTTCCTTCTCTATTTTAGAAAATCTCTGTTCAGTTTTGGTAGGTGACCAGCTTGCAAAAGCCACAGGGGCCCAGTCATTCTCCTGGCATTGTCTTTGCAGAAGAACTCCCCCTAGGCCCATGGGACCCACATCCACCGCTATCTGGGTCATTTTCCCCGGGGCTCTGGCTGCTGTGTACACAACTTGTGTGCCTCCGCCTTTCAAGATCAGTGCACTGTACTGAATCAAGGTCTCCTTCGATGAAACACCACGTCTCAATTGTATCTCCAGTGATTCTTTGCGGACCCGGAAATGATCGTAATTGAGACGTGGCGTTTCATCGAAGAAGACCTTGATTCAGTACCGTGCACCAATCTTAAAAGGCGGAGGCACACGAGTTGTGTACACAGCAGCCCGAGCACCATCTTAAGGGGTGCGAGAGCCAGGCAGTTTAAATAGAAAGTGGCACTTTGGCATACACAATTAAATTGTTGTTTACGACGGGGACAATTCAGTTTCCTCTGTACTCTGATGAGCAAGAGACTATGGTCCTGATGAGAACTCCCAAATAAGCAAAGTTCGAAACGCGTAGACTGTTTAAAAAGCCTAAAATAGAGAAAAATTACAGAAACTGGAGTAAATAGACTTTTGGTGAAAACAAGAAATGTTCATGACTTTGTTGTGAATATTCTTATTCCAGCACTCATTTAAAAATTTCATATATTTTTGTCTTGTTTGTAATGGCATGAAAAAAGGATGATTGATGGTTTGAATGACGAATTTTGTAATGTATTATTGTTATTGTAAATAGGAATGTTTTTCTTTTGTGTAAAGAAGGTCTTAAAAAAATGCAAATTTGCAAAAATTTAAATACCAAATAGAAGAGCATTAAATAAAATACTGAAGTAAATAAAACAACTGAAAATCAAATCATAAAACTTAGCGTTTCATTTGAATGTTTTAATAGAAACATTTCAGTATAATTAGGTAGCGACACGTGCACCTCTTTTTGTTTATTACTAGCTTGTGGCAAGCTGTGCTGTTGGGAGCCCAGACCCAGTGGTGGTTTTTCTGATTTGTGCCTCAGACAAGAAAGAAGGGAATCAAAGTAAATATTAAAGAAAGATAGAAAGTAGGAAAGTGGATGAAGGAAAAAACAGAAGAATAGAAATAAAACACAGGACGGGAAAAGATGAAACTGAATCAGAGAGAACAGCGGAAAGAGAATGGTAGAAGGAAACAAGACAGAACAAATTTGAACAAGTGGGAGAGGTGGAGGGAGTGGAGCTGAGAGCAGGGACTGGGGCAGGCAGATTGGCAATTGGAAGGTGTGCCCGTAACTGCAGCGGGCGAAAGCAGCAATGTGCAGCATTAACCTTGCGGTAGCAAGCGCGATAATTACAAACAGATGTCGCCAAAGCTTGCTCCCGCAAAGCAAAATGCCAAACGTGCACGCGTTGCAATAGAAAGCAATGCAAAACTTGCATGTTTTTGGCCAAAATGCTGATCGATTCCAAAAGGTCCTCTCTTATGCAGCACATGCGCACTGTGTAGGCGAGACCTAATAACCCAGTAGACATACAATGGGGTCTGGTGGGAATGGGGCTTCAATGATGGTGCTCACTGTGTCACAGATCATAGTCCAGAAATTTGCCACGTCAGATGGAAGAAAGTACCCACCGGCTGCGTAGGCAGTGTGATTCAGCAATCAGTCTAATTCTGTTGAGCTGCAATGGACTGCGATACCTTCTATGTTAATAATTGAAGTGTATTAATCGCAATCTATAATTTGGAGAAAGCCTCTCAAATTGGGCACAACAGCAACTCCACAGCGCATCTGATATAGCTAAATCCAGGTCCCTCGCGCAAACCATGCGAGCCCTCATAGTGTCCACTTGGGAGGCAGCTTGTCTGAGTGTATACAACCAGGTAATAAGTTTACATGGCGTTCATGAATGTATGAATGTAGTCTAGTGCATTAGAGGAAGGAGGGGGTCAGGAAGTGTGTCATGTAATGTGCGGCAGGGATCTCTCATTTGGCAGTATAATACTGTATCTAATAGTGTTGGCACAGGTACATCAGAGCCATCAAAGCAGGGGAAAAGCTTGCCATCTGGGTATAGGTCCTGGAAAACTTTTATGCTTCGTGCCCCAGCATGTCTGGCAGCACCTTTATACTGTAATGGGTGAATATGGGTTTATCTGTCAACTATGCAGAAGGTGAGTACAGTGTTGTAAGACCAGCCTGTTTTTGGAGGTGGTCCTACCTACAGAACATGCACTCCATTGTGCTATTTTCGGGTTTGGGAGCCTTGTAAAGCTTCAACAGTGCAGTTGCGAGTGGCCACAGAGTTACTTGCTCCTGTTAAACCAGTAGATGTGGTTGCAACAGGATGGGATGGAGCCAGTAGTGCAAGAACTGTGATTGGGTGCATAGTGCATATAACTGCATATCTGGCACATCCAAGCCTCCTAGTGCAGGTAGCAGCTGCAAGCAATCATAGGATGCCTTTGTTTGTTGACCTGCCCATACCAACATAATCATATTAGACCAAAGTATTTTAAAGAACTGCATGGTGGGAGCAGGATATTCTTGAAGAGATGCAAAATTTCAGGAGTATTATCATCTTTGCAGTGGCTATGTGACCAGAAGGAAACACCGGCAGTTTAGTCCACAATTAGAAACGCGTCTCTGGCCATTTCATAACACGACCATAATTGATCCTCCATACCTACTCCAGGTCTCTGCTGAGCCATATACCCAGGTATCTTACAGGTTCCACTGCTCATTTCAGGCGGTATTAACTCTCATAGAGTTTCATAGTCTTTGCTAGTTGGAACATAATCGATTTAGTCCATTTTATCTGGCCCGACTAGGCCATGGGTAGTGAAGATAATGCAGCGTTCAGCATGGTAGTGTTGTCGTCTGGCTACCAGTCGGTCCATAGTAGCCCTGGGCGTAGTGGGGCTACGCTAAGCATCACGATGTAGGGGGGGGATCTATGCACACCCACACCCTTCACGTAGCCCCACTACACGCCGCCCGCCTCCCTCCTGCCCTCTTCTAAATGCCCTTAAAATCATTTAAAACATTCTAAAACTAATAAGAATGACTTACCTGAGATGCGGCATCCCGGGGCCCCCACTTCCTGGTTTCTCGCCGACTTCTTCCTCACAAATGTGCATGCGCGGGCACCAGCGCATGCAAACTTGTTATGAAGAAGTTGGCGAGAAACCAGAAAAAGGGAGCCCCTGGACGCCGCATCTCAGGTAAGTCGTTTTCATTAGTTTTACAATGTTTTAAATGATTTTAAGGGCATTTAGAAGAGAGCGGGAGGGAGGCGGGTGGAAAGCAACTTTACTCCTCCATGGCGAGTGCATGTGTTGCCTACTACGTCTACTTTGCAAATCGCAAAGTAGGCAACAATACGCATACTCCGTTGATGGAGCGGAGCACTACAACCACCCCTAGTCCATGGCCCTGACCTATCAGACTAACACAAGCTGTAGGGAGGGTATACATGAGTTGCATTTTCAGAATAAGGCAATGACTAAGCTCCAGCGATGAAGCAACGGAAAGAGGAAGGTCCATTTAAGGGAACCAACTGCCTTAATGGTGTCCAGCAAAGCTGACACTTCTGGAATTAAAGGGTGCATGTGGTGCATTACCACAAATATATTAGAGGTTATGCGATGTGGCATGCCCGGGGATGAAGCCCGACTGATACGGACGCACTATTAAGGGCATAAATGGCAGAAGGCGATTTCCCGACATCTTCTCATAAATTCAATTGTAAATATTTATGAGGGATGGGGCAGTAGGAGCCGCAAAGCTCAGCAGGTTTGTCTGGTGTTAATATAGTCACAATGACAGCCTCTCTCAGAGATGACGGGAGCTGCCCCAGGGTCAGCGATTCATTGTACAGCTCCATAAGATGTTGAATGAATATGGAGGCATATTTCTTGTAGAATGCCAGTGTTAGTCCATATAATCCAGGGGCCTTGTCTGCTGGCTGGCTCAAGATAACCTGAGCTATCTCTCCGGCGTGATTGGAGCATCAAGATATTGCCTATGCCCCAGGTCCAGCCACAAGAGCTGGATAGTCAAAAAAGCTCTGCAGTGTCGTGGATCGCATCCTAATCCAGCGGTGTACATCTGAGCATAAAAGGTGGACAGTTTGAATGGCGAAGTGACCAACTGGGATCCAGCTTCCATCAGTTCAGCCACATACATGAAAGCAAAGTGCCAGTGTAGAAACCCGACTAGCCTCCTTCCAGGGCGGTCGCCTCCCAATACCTGTGTGCCCGGGCTTCACTTCCCAGGTAGTTTGCCTCCCTTTTGGCCTCTTCACAATAGGTGGTAAGCTTATCTTTGATGTCTGCTAGTGCAGAGGGTTAGGGTCCCTAGAATATTCCCCTTCTAAAACCTGGATCTCCAATATTCTAATTTGCTCAATGAGCCGTGAATCACCTGCAATTCCCCTGATTGTTTTTCAATGTAACTCCCACGTATTACCAACTTGAACACCTTGCACAATGTTGGGGATGACTCAACCGACTGGGCATGAAGTGCAAAGTAGTCTTTTTTTGTATTTTGTATTTCCTCTCTAAAGACCACATCACACAGCGCATGTGGGGGCCGTCCAAACAAAAATGCACGAGGGAGAGTCTGTGGGATCTCGATCATCAGCCTCACCATGAGCTTGTTGTCTGAGATTACTGTATTTACAGTGTTGGCAGCCTGCTGGTGCTGCTGCCACGCACTGGAACAATCAAGTGCCATCTCTAGCTTTATGTTAAAATCCCATCCCCACAGCACCTCCTGTGGGCCATAATCTGCTACCTGCCTCCAGACTTGCCCCAAAAAATATGGGTCATTTGTATTGGGGCCGTATACCACCACCAGCATCAGTGGCTGTTTGTACAGAATGCCCACCAGAATAATATATCTGCCCTCCTTGTCTGTGAGGGAGTGCGTGGTGTGCCATGGTAACCCTTACTTAAGCAATATCAAGATGACGTGGCTGTAGTTGAAGTATATATATAGGAATGTGTCTTGACCAACCAGCCAGTCTGGAGTTGAGGTGGAGTGTTAATGGTCAGATGTGTCTCTTACAGAAAACACACATCAACTTTGTGGTATGCAAGGTAAGCATGGACCAGGGGGGATTTATGGTGATAATGAAGACGTCGTGAATTCCAGGTTAGACAATTGGTGCTGGATATTATGTCAGAGATTGGGTACAGCCATCATTGCATGTCATGTCCGTGTGAAGTATACAGATCTATTGAGTGCAAAGGAGAAAGGTGAAGGTGAAAGGTGAAGGAAGTGACCCAATTAGGGCCTCCCTGGTCACTCGCAACCACCTCTCATTCTTCCATACAAATGAAGAGTCAGTCAGACAGTAGAGAATACAAACAAAAGTTATTTATTAGTCCTCCACTTGAGTGGAGTCCAGTCTGAACAGCCTCCTCAGAATGCTGTAGAGGGAATGACTCCTGTCAACATGGTAATGTCAAATATACATTTCCAATACCCCTAAAGACCCGCACAGACTGGAATTCTCCAGTCTGGGCTCTGATGAACAAAGGAGGTACAGAAGGACGAGCTACCATCCTGAGACTGGGAACATGTTATCTTAGTTTCAAGGTTACTCGGCTCGTGCCCGTCTCTGTGAGAGTGGGAGCAGGGCTACCTACTGGGAAAGGCATGCAAAAAAAGAATGATCTATTCATTAGTGCAGTCAAGCTCAACCTTGAATGATAAAGAGAAACAATCGAGACAGCTTTCTGCTGAGGCAGACAGTATGGGACAGAAGGTTGCTTTTGATCATAGTACAAAATGTCAGCTGAATACAAAATGGTGCAGCAAATGCTAACTTAACTAGCACAATGCTAGGAGTCAGCTAGACGCATTCTCAGTCCAACAGACCCTTTTTTTATCATTTGTTAACAATTTTGTCTAGTGCTAGCAAGCTTATAACTATTTGCATATGTAGTAAACAGTTTTCATATGTTAATACACACACAATTTATATTGAAAAATACCTTTAAATCATGGACAGCCTGCATCATCATGGTCGAAGACCTAGCATCATGTAGTGGGAGTTTTGGTGTGTGTGTCCACTTCCCAACACAGTAAGCACTGCAAGCAGGAAGGCAGTGTACGCATAGGCAACATATGAAGATGACGCCTCCTATTATTATCAAGAAGATATGAATGTTCCGCCCCTAGGATGTTAGTAAATTCCAGAACCAACCAGAGAGAGTCCAGGTACTTAAGAACATACAGTTGATTCCTCCTATGCTACCCAACATGCTGCAACTGTTTGCCAAAGTGTCGGGGCTAAAGGTGAATTGGGGAAAATCATGTTTATTTCCCTTCACTCCTAATGTTGAGAATCCTCAATGGACCGTGGATGGAGCAGTAGTGGCCTGGCAACCAGCGGTGTTTAAGTATCTGGGTGTCCGTATTTATCGCACAAACAGGGATCTTCTGGATTGCAACCTATCCAGAGCAACTACTGCACTGTGCCAGCAGGTAGACTTCTGGAAAATGCTTAACCTTTCTGTCATGGGTACGGTGGCAAGAATCAAAATGGTGGCATTGCCCAGATTCTTATATTACTTTGCGAATCTCCCTTTATTTGTGCTGGCTTAATTTTTCCACCCATTGGAAAGGTTGATGAGGGAGTTTATATGCTGTAACACTCATTTTAGGGTTGCGAAAGTTAGGTTATATCGACCGGTGACTCAGGGGGGACTCTACCCAATTTGGAACAGTATTATTTGGCGTCTCAGATACAGTGGGTAGCGAAGTGGTTCAACTTGAGGATATGGCGGAAGGTGGACTGCTGTGTATGTTACATACGCTTCTCTACATTTTTCATCCATGTGCTAAACCAAGTATGACTTTCCACTTCCTAGTAAAGATAGCCCACAAATGTTTCCGTAAAGCCTTATATCTCTCTAGGCATTTCCCACCATATGCTCCCACGATACCACTCTTAGGTATACTGAGAAGTAGGGGCAGAGCCAGTACTGCTGAATTGGCAGTTTGGCAGGAGGCTGATGTTAATACTCTGGGGGACCTCTACTTAGAGGGCATATTAAGACCGTTCCAATCTCTGGTGGATGTGGAAGTTATTCCGTTGGGGCAGTTCCTACATTGCACCTCCTGGATGGCTACGTTGAGACACCACTGGGGGGATATTTCACAACAGCTTCAGACATACTTGCTGTTACAATATATCCACATACTGGGCACAGGGAGACACCTCATTAAATGAATTGCGGAGTCCATTAGAGAATACACCTTTACTGATTTCACACACTTGCGCATTAAGTGGGAAACGGATTTTGCACATCCATTCAAACCTAGGGAATGGGAAGCATTGCTGGAAAGTCCCAGACAGATCCCAAGGAATGCAAGATTTAAGCTAATTCAGTTCTACATAGTACATAGGGCCTAACTATCCCCAGATAAAATGAATACGTTTTTCAATAAGACAGATGCCTGTTACCCGCGATGACAATTGGTGAACGCTGATTTAATACATATGATATGGTCATGCTCCGGACTGCAGACTTATTTGCTCAGAGTAATTAGTTTATTAACCACCAGCATAGATAGAGTTCCACCGAACATATGGGGGTCTTGTATCATGGGTATATTTCCCAACGATAGACAGCACAGGGCCTCCTCTAATTTTCGCGATTTGGGGTCGGCAGTGGCCAAGCAACTGGTCACCCGCCGCTAGAAATCAATTGATCCTCCTCCACTCACAGCCTGGGTTCACTCGATGTTACACTGGGCTAGAGCAGAGGTGACTTTATTGCCTAGAGAGGACATGCTGGGACTCCGCAAGTATCCCATCTCGGCAGCATAGGGAGTGATGCTGACAGCATTACAAGTAGCTTAGACTCTAGAAGACTTCTACTGCATCTGACTCTGATCAGGTTAACACACATAGTAGGCATGGTGATCCCACTCATTTACGAGTTTTGCACCTACTACATTTCTTCACTTCAGATGATACAGTTGCTTGAAATGTGCCACTGAGTTTGATATGTCTGGGACTGAGTGTGGGATGCTGTGGGCTTATAAACCAGATTGTTCCCATACACCAAGCCCCCCTCTTCCTTCCTTCCTTAATTACGCTCACTAGTTTTCTCAGTTGCTCTTTCTGAGTGGTTTTATATAGTTTTATTATAACAAATCTGTTTACTTACATAATAGTCCTGACTTTATGGCTCAATCGATAGAAATGTGTAGTTCTCATGTTATGGAGAGCTATTTGTGCTCTTGCATGGTGCTTAGATGTTGCTTTAATGACAGGATACAATGTTGGAAATGCAAAGTATAATCGCTAAGTATCTGTATCCTTCTGAGATGAGCTACTCTCGCTGATGCTTTGTTTTTATCTTTGTGAGGATTTAATGTACTTCTTAGTAAGGTGAACTGTCACTCCAACTGGTACTCGTTACTTTTATGCATGTTTTTATCATGTTTTCATATATCTACAAAATCTCAATAAACAGAATAAACATAAAACAATCAAAAAAGAGAGAGTCCAGGTACCATTCTCTTGGTGGATGTCAGATTCGAGTTTGTGTAACTTCTGTATAGCAGTGTATACATTAGGGGCATGGTCTGGTATGTACACAAAGCAACTGCTACCAATAATGCAAAGGCCCCTTCCTGATCCGCAAGGATGACGTCTAACACCATCCTGTTCTGAAGAGCTACAAGCCTCATAGCCTGAAGCTCAGCTGTAATATTTGTCAAAATCCCTGCCGTGGCATTAATGACCCCTTCCACAACTCTAGTGAGCTGACAAATGTTAAGGCTATTGGACATAGGGCTCCAAATGGATAAAATACCCTTCATAGCAACTGTGAACTGCTGCAGAGTAGTTGCTGTATGTTCTTTGTCTTCGGTGTTAATAACCCATTTCATTCGAACTAGATGGGCACTCCTACGCTGCTTCGGTGGTCCCTATGATAGTTGGACGGTACTATGTACACTGGGGAAAGGAGGAAAGAGAGATAACAGACACCTGACCATGCCCTAGGAAGCCAAACATAAACTTGAGATCCACAAACAAAGTAAATATTATGTGGTGGGAGCAGTGGCAGGTTATTATTGGCACTCAATGTGTAGGTGTAGTTGCAATTAATCTCAACCTCTTTCACCATCCCAAACCCATGAACACAAAACCCATCTGTTGTGTTGACTACTGGCACTGGTATTGCCTCATCATGAGTAATATTGCGCATCTGGAATGAACCAAAGTATTTAGTGACATTAAATCCCTGAAAATCAAACATTTCATTTCAAAGCCATGTTACATTTTTCTCTCTTTCATATACATTCATGCAGGCTGTTGGGGAGAATGTATCAGGTATCCCTTGCTCTCCTTGGGTAAATCCTTGGTGGACACATATATATTCTAACACCTTGAGACAATCAGCAGATGTCATATTAATAGTACAAGAATGATAATGGATGTATACCATGAAGAACAACTCAAACTAGCCCTTACAACTGCCTAAAAAAACATAGGCAGCAACAACAAGCTATCACTATTATGTGTAACAGAAGGGAGCAGTCCGCAGGTCCAAATGTTTGTGACATTCAATGTGTCATGTGCTTGGTGGAGTGTTTGCAAAAACATTATCCACGTATGTTTTTCGGTGTTCACCTTTATGGGGGCCAAGGTAACAAACATATTGTCAGGGAGAACAGGCGTTGTACCAACTAAAGAGTGCACAGGATATTTCTCTTCAAGAAACCATACTATAGCAAGTACTACTATCAGGGATATCAGGGCAGTTACCACAAACGCCAAAAACTATGAGAGAGCAAGGGAAAGGAAGGGGTGTGCCCGCATCCCCAGTGTAATATATGTTGAAAAATGATGGACAAACCCAATAAGTTTGTGGTACAATCACTAGATGGCAGTGTTTGGAACCCACTGGGATGTTAAAAGACCCCTCAAACACCAACCTAGTTGTTGTCATGTTTCATCATTGGGGTCCCAACCGGATGACCGAATGCCGCCCGGTTGTGCTACGATGCCTGATTACAGAGGAGCTGGTGTGGTGTAAGTGTGTGATGTGATGTGAATTAAAAATACCTCGGAGAATCCTTGCCTCTGTATTTTTATTAGCGGCTGCTCAGGATATGATACAAAATATGTGTGATGCAACTGAAAAAGAATGTATTATCTTATAGTTGTCTATGTGATAGGTCTACATGGTTCATCCCGCAGGGAAATGTAGGAGGGGCGTTCTTCAGGACCGTGAAAAGTGGTGAATGGCAAAGTGTGTAGTGCCACGCGGAAAGAGAAAAAAAGGGTAAAAAGCTCGTACCTAGACTAGGTACCTAGACACGCGCTAAGGTGTGTGGACTGCGTGTCTATGTACTTATGGACACTCTAAAAAAAGGCCACTGAGATTTAACAGCTGTTCGGGGCTCGGGAGGAGTTTACTCCTCAGTCAGAATTTGTTATCAGAGCGTAACCCGCCTAAGAACCTGATGTGGTCTCCTGTCGCCCCGGCTGGTAATGGGCCAGGTGCAGACTCTGCACCTATTTTTAATCATATCCTGATGAAGCATGAGACCAACTAGGTTGGTGTGTGAGGGGTCTTTTAAGAAACCCAGTGGGTTCTAAACACTGCCATCTTGTGATTGTACCACACACTTATTGGGTTTGTCAATTACCACAAACACCATTTTACTCTTTGGAGACCAACCCTATTAACACTGCCCCACACGTGGGGCTGCAAGTGGTTGTTCCTCATCCACAATGGGGTGACCAAATAGACACATTGTGACCAGAGAAAAGAACATGCAATAGAGCCAATGACAAGAAAACAAAGGAAAGGGCAAATGTTTCCAGTGTCTGTCAGAGCCCCACTGGTAGGCTTCTATTGTTCATCAGTTGGCGCTGTTGAGCACCGGCGGTGCAGCTATCGGACCAGCTCTTGAAGAATCCCACATCACTCAGGATGAGGCACCCTCCTTCCTAGGGGAGCACACTCGAATAATTCTGTCCAAAAGTTCAAAGAATGCACCAATCTCATCTCTCCCTCTGCTACTGTCGCCTGACTTATCAAATCTATCCCTACTAATCTGACTTTTCCTTTGGTGCACTGTTCCTCTGTCAGGCCGCAGAATATACCTAGCTACTCCAGGTACAGGGGGGTCTGCAAACAGGGGCTCAGACACAGAGGGGCCAATGGACTGGGCTCAAACATAAATGGGCCAGCAGACTGGGGTTCCTGGATGGCCCTGATCTCAAGAGGTACTGCCTCCTTCAACACTGCATCATTTTCTTTCTCCGTTTGTGCCCACGTCAGCTGAGCAACCGAGAAAAGAACAAAACGGGGTAACTGGTCTGTTTTGGAGTCAACTACTCCATCAAACATCCACTGATCGTAGGGTAAAGGGAGGGGCACCTTGCGGCAATGATGGGAATGAATAGAATTCTTCCGGCCAGCCACCTTCGCAGACGTGCGTGTAGCGAGGAGGACTTGCATTGGCCCCTTCCAGTGCGGCTCCAAGCTGCCTTTCCTCTGAAAATGAGTAGTCAACACATAGTCCCCAGGCCGAATATCGTGGCCTGGCCCCTCGGGAGCTGGTGGTCGGACTTCGTGGATCTTTTGGTGAATAGAATGAAAGCTTTTAGTCAACTCATACGGGTAATCGACTAACAAAGGGTATTCAAATTCTAAAAACTGTTGAGGTCCTGGGATGCCCCAGACAGGATTGTTGCCGAACACAACCTCATACGGCGACAATCCTGTCCTAGAGTGAGCCATCGCTCTTGTAAACAAAAGAGCTAATCGTAAAGCATCTTACCCCTGCAATCCTGTGCTCTCTTTAATCTTTGCCAATTTCAGTTTGGGAGTACCTTTGTACTTCTCAATCACACCTGCTGACTGGGGGTGGTTTGCAGCATGAAATTTCTGCTTGATGTACAGACTGCCGCACACCAGCTGGATAACCTTTGAATAGAAGTGACTTCCGTTGTCACTCCAAATCAAACTAGGCAAACCAAAATGCAGCAATAACTCTTTTAGGAGTGCCTTCGCAATCGCCATAACTGTGTTCTCTTTAGTGGGGTAAGCGTCAACCCATTTACTGAATGCACAAACAACCACTACACATATTTCAGATTGTTGACTCGTTCCATTCCGATGAAGTCCATCTGAATAATCGAAAGGGAGGGAAGGCGGTGCAAAATTACCAGGGGGTGTAGGGGTGCCTTTTCCAGGATTTTGCATCATGCATACCATACAGTACTTTACTAAGTGAGCGGAACCCTTGGGAATGTTGTCCTTCTGCCATACAGGATCTAACAGTTTACAGATACCTTTTGCACTAATGTGGGCTGGCCCATGCGCCGTAGTGACCACAGGAAGGACATATGCATCTGGTAACATGCATCTCTGTTTTCTTGACTTATCTATCCAACACCCATCCTCATCTAAGCGTGCTGTGCTTTCCTGCCATAATGCTAATTCCCCAACCCTTGCCTCACTCTGGATTTCTTTCACATTGTCTAGAGCATGGGTACTCACAAAATTTCTCTCGGGGTCCAAATTTACAGTTTGGTTTGTGTCCGAGGGCCGCACTGGTGTGGGCGGGGATAGAGCAATAAAAAAAAAACTGACCATGAGGTTGATCACAGGTCCCTGCAGCAGACGCCTTCGTCCACTGAGCTACCAGACCCGGTATACACACATCTCTCTCTTTCTTTCTCTCTTGGTCTCCCTCTCTCGCTCTAGCTCTCTCTCTCCCTCATTCTCTCCCTCTCTCCCTCTGTATTACTCCCTCTCCCTCTCCCTCTCACTCTCTTTCACTCCCTATCACTCCCTCTCACTCGCTCTCTCCCTCTGTCTCACTCACTCTGTCTCACTCATTCTCTCTCTCTCTCCCCCTCCCTCTCTCTCTCCCTCTCCCTCTCTCTCCCTTTCCCTCCCTCTCCCTCCCTTTCCGTATCCCTTCCGTTCCCTCCCTCTCACTCTCTCTCTCTCCCTATTACTCCCTCTCACTCCCTCTCTCCGTCTGTCTCACAAACTCTGTCTCACTCCATCTCTCTCTCTCCCTCCCTCTCTCTCCCTCTCTCTCTCCCTCTCCCTCTCTCTCTGTCTTTCCCTCCCTTTCCCTCCCTTTCCGTCTCACTCCCTTTCCCTCACTCCCTCTCCCTCTCTTTCACTCTCTCTCACTCCTTCTCTGTCTCCCTCCCTCTCCGCCTCACTCCCTTTCCCTCCCTCTCACTTCCTCTCTGTCTCCCTCCCTTTCTATCCCTCTCCATCTCACTCCCTTTCCCTCCCTCTCACTCCCTTTCCCTCCCTTTCTCTCCCTCCGTCTCCCTCTCTTTCCCTCCCTCTCACTCCCTCTCTGTCTCCCTCCCTTTCCCTCCCTCTCACTCCCTCTACCTCCCTCTCACTCCCTCACTCCCTCTCCCTCCCTCCCACTCCCTCTCCCTCCCTTTTCCTCTCTCTCACTCCCTCTCCCTTTCCCTCCCTCCCCCTTTCCCTCCCTTTCCCTCTCTCCCTCTCACTCCCTCTCCCTCAAATTCCCTCCCTCTCACTCCCTTTCCCTCCCTCTCACTCCCTCTCACTCCCTCTCCCTTTCCCTCCCTTTTCCTCCCTCCCTCTCACTCCCTCTCCCTCCCTTTCCCTCCCTCTCACTCTCACTCTCCCTCCTTCTCACTCGGTCTCCCTCCCTTTCCCTCCCTCTCACTCCCTCCCTCTCACTCGGTCTCCCTCCCTTTCCCTCCCTCTCACTGCCTCTCACTCTCCCTCCCTCTCCGTCCCCCTCCCTCTCATCTCACCCTGCTTGTGTGTCAGCCGGGGCACACACACACTCACAGCCGCAAACAGAGCAAACAGGGTTGTGAATAGATAACACCTACAAAAACATAATATTTTTAAAACAAATGTAGAGCATAATTTCCGGAAGCCATAGGGTCAAATATAGAACTAATAGTCGGCGCTGAATCAATAGTACATACACTACTTTACCAAATAAACGCTGGTCAATCCCTCTTTGTAAAACCTGACCTGTGCTATAAATGTGTTGCTGAATATGAAAGAGTATTCGAATTCTTACAGGCATCCAGGATAGGGAAAGAGCTAAATTACCTTGTTTGTGTTTAAAACCGATTACATGTAAGAAGGTTACTCAAAGCTGCAGTAGCATTTGTTAGCGCTGATTATTTTTAGACAAAAATGTAAATCATAATTTTCTCTCAGGTGGTCTTGCATTCCGTGGTAGACCCTCAATGTGCGGCAATAGACTGAGCGAGCGAGAAGTGCTGATTAAGTAGGTGGTTTTCCAGCTAAAGAATGTGCTTTTCTTTTGAGGTGTGCATGTGTTTATAAGAAAAATGGAGAACAGCACTCCCATGTGGGAATTTGCCTGCCAACTTCGAGACAGTTATCAGGGCTACAGTGCCTAAGGTACCTGCTCAGATATTCATACTCGCTAACAAGTGCTTGGCAGCTTTCCGGAGAAGAAATACAGTGTGCGGCAAAATGAAGCACTGGCTTTCGATTAATAAAAAAAGCGTCTTACAATACTGACTGCCTAATACTTTGAAAATATTTGGCTGGTGCGTGGTTCGGAACTGTTTTTGCTAATTTCACCTGAGGATTGAAAAATTACCAAATACAAATGGGGTATGCGTGACTCAAAAGGCCACAGTACGTTTCCCCTCCCTCTCACTCTCCCTCCCTCTCCGTCCCCCTCCCTCTCATCTCACCCTGCCTGTGTGTCAGCTGGGGCACACACACGTGCACAGCCGCACCCGAGCACTTAACATGTCTTTAAAAGACCATTTTCATGTTGTAATTGTAATTGTAATTGTAATGGGATTTCTAAAGCGCATGGCTGCCCGTGAGCGTCCCAGCGCTAACAGATGATCCAGGTGGATCAGGCGAGTGCGGAAAAGATGGTTACGGGAACAGTCAAGTCTTTAGAAGCTTTCGGAAAGGCAGAAGGTTGTGTTGGGCACGGAGGTCAAGTGGGAGGGCGTTCCACAACTTGGACGCGTGATAGGAAAAACGCCGGACTCCGGAGTGTGCTTTCTTGATCCTGGGTATTTGGGTTAGATGGGCATTAGAGGATCGGAGAGTTCTAGACGTGGTATACAGGACAACAAGGTCCTTAAGGATCGGCGGGGCTTTTCCATGAAGGATTTTGTGGGTTAGGCACAGGGCCTTGAACTGCACCCTTTGCACCACGGGCAGCCAATGTAATGCTCTAATCGCTGGTTTAGCTGAACAGCGGTTCTTGGTGTCAGTAAGAATCCGGGCAGCAGCGTTTTGCACAACCTGTAGCCTGGCTGTAACTTTCTTTGGAGCGCCAAGATATAGGGCATTTCTGTAGTCCAGTCTGGATAGGATAAGGCCCTGTAAGAGGAGCTTTCTTGACTGGGAAGGGAGCAGGGGGAGGATCTTGCGGGTAGTGCGTAGTAGACCAAAGCAGGTTCCTTCTGTTTTCCTTGCCTGGGTGTTTAGGGTGAGGTTATGATCGAGCCAAATCCCCAAGCTTTTGATGTCAGCTTTGGGGGTAGGGGGAGGGCCCATGCACGGGGGCCACTAAAACTCTGGGCCAAAATGGGACTGGTTGCCATTCACCATTATCTCCGTTTTGTCGCTGTTGAGTTCTAGGTGGGATGAGTTCATCCAGCTGACTATGTCCCCCAGGCAGGAGTACAGGTCGATGGTGAGATTATCTTGCCGGCTGGGGGAGACAAACAGCTGGGTGTCATCCGCGTAGGTCAGGAGTTTGATACCGTACGGGATGACAATTTTTTCCAGGGGCGACATATACACGTTGAAGAGTGTCGGGCTCAATGACAAGCCCTGAGGCACTCCGCAGCGTATAGGGGTCTCCCTGGAATTGAAGTCGCCTTCCGCCACCTGGAAAGAGCGGTTGTGGAGATAGGATTTTAGCCAAGACAGGGCCGGCCCTGAGATACCAAGATCTCTGAGCCGCTGAGCCAGGATGATGTGGTTGACGGTGTCGAATGCCGCGCTGAGGTCCAGAAGGATCACTGCCACTGATCCTCCTGCGTCAATGATCTTCCCAGCCTCTTCGACAACCGCCACCATCGCTGTTTCCGTGCCCTGGCCCGGGCGGAAGCCTGTCTGTGATGGTTTTAACAATTCGTTGGTTTCCAGGTAGTTTGATAGCTGACCGTTGATGAACATTTCAGCCATCTTGCTAATGCAAGGAAGGAGGGAGATCGGCCTGAAGTTGGCCAGATTGCTGGGGTCAAGGTTGGGTTTTTTGATTAAGGCTTTGACTACCGCCTTCTTCCAGCTCGGAGGAACCGTTCCGCTTTCTATAGAGGTGTTTATCAGGTTCACCATTGGTGCTAGAATGGTAGGAGCGACCTGTTTTAGATGTCTGACTGGTGCTGGATCCTGCGGGGACCCTCTTTTGAGGGATTGAAGGATGGGCCCTAGGGTTTCCTCACTGATGGGAGAGAACATATCCAGTTCTGTATTCAGGTTCTGGAACTGCAACGAGTGGAGAAGTGGGGGGTCCGCAGGGGGAAGAGGGGGGAGATGTTGGAGAATGTTTTGTATTTTTTGGTCAAAAAACATGGCTAACTCATTAAAGTGATTGTCCGAGAGATTATACTTGCAAGTTGGTTCTGGGGTTTTTAAACGTTTTTTCACGATTTGGAAAGTTTCTCTGGACGAGCAGGATGCCTTACTAATTTTTTCATTAAAGAAGGCTGTTTGAGCATTTTTGATGGCTGTTTTGTAGTTGAGAATAGCCCGTTTATAGTCACTTTTGCTGTTGGGATTGAAGTCTTTCCTCCATACTCTTTCCGCTCTCTTGCAGTTTTTCTTTAGGAGGCAGACCTCGCGTGTAAACCATGGGGAGGTGGCTTTTTTCCTAGGTTTCAGATACGTTTTTTTGGGAAGAACGGTACCTAGGGAGTTTTCAATCCAGGACGTGAACTCCGCGTCTGCTGAATAAGGGTTAGTTTCAAGATGTGGCCTGGTATGCTCTAGTGCTTGTTTCCATTTGTCGAGGTCGAATTTGGCCCATGGACGGGAGAGTTTGCCCGGTGCTTGGATGGAAGGAGGAGTGGTCTGAATCCGCCAACTGAAAGGGATAAGCAGGTGGTCGGTCCAGGGTACTGGGATCTGTGTTCCCACCATGAGGTCGGGGAAATTGCAAAAAATGGGATCAAGCAAGTGCCCAAGATTGTGCGTGGGAAGATCATTTTGTAAGTGGAGTTGGTGAGCTGCCAGGTCTAGGATCAGTTCTGTGGCAGTGTCATCTTTACTATTGTAGAAGTGGACATTGAGGTCCCCTAAAATTAGGAAATTGGGCCGGGTGCTGGCCATGGCCAAGCAGCATTCCAAAAGTGAATTATGGAACTGCCCCATGGCTCCTGGTGGGCGGTAGATGAGAACTCCTGAAAGGGAGTTACGGGGGAAATTTGGATGGTGAAATGCGTATTTTCACAGTCCGTCAGAGGGCTGTCAAAAAATCTGCATGGAAAAGACTCTTTAAAGATGATGGCTATTCCTACACCCCACCCTTTGGATGGTTCAAGTGTTGTATAAGGAAGGCGTGGGGCAGTGCCTGTACAATATCGGCGTCTGAGTCTGGGGCGAGCCATGTTTCTGTAAGAAACAGGATCTCCAGATGGTGCTCCTCAATGAGTAAGTGTATTTCATGGGCGTGTTTGGGCTAAGACCTGCAGTTGATCAGGGCCATGTTAATGATCGTCTGAGGGTGGTGCTCGTTTGAGGCGGGGGTGAGTTTGAATGGACAATGGGGACAGTAGGTGCAATGGGACTCGGCTCTAAAAGATTGAGAGCATAGAGGTAGGAAAGGCTGATTGAGATGGCATAAGGATTCTCTGGAGTACGAAAGCCTCAACTGATCCCCAGTGCCTGGCTCCTGGCTCGATCTGGCGCGGACGGGCGCAGACGGGCTTACCTCTGGCGCACCTCCGGTGCGCCAACGACGTGCCCGCTGCGCTCATCCGCTGCGCATCCGGCTGTGAGGGGTCATTTTGTAGTGTGGGGGCCTAAATCGCCCGCAACGCTAGAGCGCCGACCGCCCTTCCTAAGATGGTGGCTGTGAAGAGCTCTGTTTGTTCTGCCTACAACGCGGTCCAGGAGACCCTAAATCGGTCACCAGTGGAGCGTGCGGGGACGGGGGGTTGCAAGGAGGTTGTCGGTAAGTTTTTTAGTATGTTTGCAACTGTGTCTTACTCACACAGCGTTAGGGTGTGTATAGACTGTGTCTCGATCACACAGCGTTCAGGGAGAGCGTAAGTGTCTAATCAAGTCAAACAGGTTAAAATCACAAACAACAAATCAAGTTACAATTTTAAAATGAAGACCTTGGCTCCCGGCTTCCGCCTCAGGAGTCGACAATTCTGTTACTGAGTCTGACTGTCAGCCCGTCCTATATGTAGTGTGGGGGACTAAATCGCCCGCAACGCTAGAGCGCTGACCGGCCTTCCTAAGATGGCGGCTGTGAAGAGCGCTGTTTGTTAATGAGGCCTTGATGTATTTCACCTCTTCTTGTGCCCCTGCAGCTTTACTCTGGCTATCGCTAGGATCGCCCGGCCCCCACAGAGCAGCAGAGTCTCTCACGCTGCTGCAGACACTCTTAAAAAAAAATATTTAAAACACGGGTATGGTGTCTCATGGTCCGCGGGCTGCCACTGAAGGCTTGCCGGGCCACCAGCAGCCCGCGGGCCGTACTATGAGTACCCGTGGTCTAGAGTATCCTCCAACTTAGTGAACTCGGGCACCCACCTGGCAAGACCCGCTACAAACATATTTTTCATTATTGTTCGAGCTGTCTCCTTAGCAAATGCATTCTCTCTTCCACACATCATCAGTAATTGCCTTGTGGGTACTGCACTTTACTATGCAAAATTCTTAGGAAGTGTAAATGCGGACAGAAGCCTATATATAAGAGGGCCATGTTGGATACACATCACATGGGAAGTGAGGAACACTTTCTCTGCCCAGAGCCACCTAAAAGTGTGGGCAATCCTGAAGGCGTACTGGCTTTCAGTGTAAATATTAACAGCCAGCTCCTTGCTCAACTCACAAACTCTAATAAGGGCAACCAGTTCATTTGCCTGAGTGGACTGATAGGGAACTTGTGATGTCTCAAGTACCATATGCAGTGTAGTAAGCGCATATGCTGCGGTGGTGGTGCCATCTGGTAATTTGAAACAAGAGCCATCGACATCTAGTTCCCCTTGGGGTCAGACCTACCCATCCCTTTGTCTCTTCCTCTGTCCAAAAAAGACAATCTTGTATGTCAATTTCCTCAATCTCAGAAGGGAGAGGTATTAACATGGCTGGGTTTAGAGTTGCACATCTTTTAATCATGACATGTGGTGCAAAGAGAGTTAACTCATAACCAGTTAGACATGCACTGGTAAGGTGCTGTGTCTTGGTCTTATTCAATAGAGTATCCACAGCATTAGGCACCATGACAGCGAGGTCAGTATCAAATACGAGCCCAGCCGTGTGCCTTATAGAGAGGGCCCCAGCCCCAACCGCTCTTCGACAGCTCAGGAGGGCTCTGGCCACTGGATCGAGCAAAGCAGAAAAATGAGCACACAGCTGTTGCTTACCTCCAAAGGCCTGTGTTAAAACAGAAAGTGCACAACCAGACGTCTCGTGCACATACAGCATGAACGGCTTCACATACTCAGGCGTGCCAAGAACAGGAGCAGAGCAAAGCACAACTTTTGATTGCTCAAAAGAATGCTGTCATTCAGGCATCCACTAGGGGTCTCAGTATAGCCCTGAGGAGCGCAACAGAATCAAAAGCATCTACCAGCTAGTGTAAACTGAACAAATGTCGGCTGTGAGGTTGTATCGGGATAATAAAGAACACATTTTATCAATGACAGAGAAGAATTTATCAGAGGAAGGAATCATTGTTAGAAGGGCTATAATGTCATGGACACCGGGAAATGAGGGAACACTATTTTATTAACTGCGCACAAATTAATCACAAAACGATAAACATCTGGGTGGTCATCATGGGAATGTGGAGAATAGTAAGAATAGTAGGCCAGGGCGGTAAATTCCATTCCGTTCGCGGAATTTACGGAATTTCGCATTCCGCAGAGAACGCGAAGTTACCCAAAATAATGCGTTCCGCGACTTCACAACATTTTTTACTTGTTCGCGTTCTCAAATGCGTGTTCGCGTGATATTTTTTCCCCCCGAGCACACAAACATCGATTGTGAACAGTAAAAAAGCATCGCGAACAAGCAATTCCACGTGTTCGCGGAATTTCTGCATGTTCGCTGAGATTTTTTACCTTTTCGCAGAGATTTGCGTAACGCGCTTTTACAAATTTCTCCCACCCCTAAAGAATTGGACTATTATACACATTCGCCACTGTAGCCTCAACTACCCCGACTCAATCAAATAGTGTATAATTTGCAGCAAAGCTCACTCCCCCGCTTGAGGGATTTTGTACTGGGGAATACAAGGCAAAATAGCATTTTCCTTAACTTTAATGGAAATTGGGGGAGCTTGCAATAGTCCTACATCCGTTTCACCAGTTGCCCACAAAGTTGGCGGCACATCCTTATTATGTTATGTTACTGAGATTTATATAGCGCCCAAACAGTGTCTTGTCGCTAACAGTCGGAAGCAGGCAGTTGAACTATTCATTAAATAGCCAGGACTTTTGGGTTTTTCGAAAGGATGTTAAAAATGGAAGATTTCTGATGGAAAGTGGGAGGGTGTTCCAGAGTTTTGTAGCACCCACTGTAAAGCTTCTACTGACCCAGTTAGCCTTACAAAATCTCTCAGAGGGCATCAGTTTTGCCCCTTCAGACGTAAGACATCTGTTTGGGGAATGCCAGTTTAATGACCGCCTCAAAAAACTGAGGGCCGGTGCCCTGTAGTGCCTTGTATGAAACACATAAGGCCTTAAACTTAATGCAACCCTTGACTGGAAGTCAAGGCAGTCTCCAAAGGTGCTTGCTTATTGATTGAAACATATGGATCCCCAACAGGAGACTTGCCGCTGCATTCTGGATCATCTTCAATCTATAGATCAGCTTCAAGGGAATTCCGAGATAGAGCCCATTGCAGTAGTCGAGGTTGGACATGACTAGAGAGGTAATCACTATTTTTCTGCTGTCTTCTGAGATCAGAGGTAAAAGTTTCTTGATCCTCTTAAATAGAAAAAAAACTGGCTGATGAGACTGCTTTGACTTGATCTTCAAAATGTAGTCGCTCATCTCTTAAGTGCTCCCACATTTTTTTCTTTGGTGACCGGAATGGGTGCCTCTCCCAATTCGTCCGGCCACCTGATCTGTGACCAGTTAGGGGGGAAATTCCCAAACAGGATCGCCTCTGTCTTTCCTGAATTAAGCTTGAGGTAGTGCATATCATCCATTTGCTGACTGCCAGCCTGCAGTCTCCAAATCTTTTTTCTGGTGATGACATTTTCACAGATGGACAGCACGATTTTACTGTCGTCCACATAGGATGTTAACGCCATCCCAAAAGATCTGATTAGTACGGCCGGTTCAGATACACATACAGTGAAGAGTGTAGGGCTCATTGAAGAGCCCTGAGGGACCCCACATGGGAGAATGTACAAAAGGGAATCGTAAATCCTTAAACTCAGCAGAAAGGGGTGCATCTTTAGGCAGACTCTGCTTAGAGCTGATCACATTTGGTCCCATTGTCATGTTAACACCTTCTGGAGAGCAAAAAATTGTTGTATGCAACTTCTTTAATAAATCTAGGCCCATAAAACTTTCTCCACAATTTGATGTCAATAGGAACAGTAAATCCACAGTAAAAGGACTGATAGTCAAAGCAAGAGGTTTGGAAACGGGGCTTACAACTGGTACCAGAGTATGTTGTCCTGTTGCACACAATAAATATCTTTAGTTAATTCAAAGTGTTCTTTTTAGGTCAGGCGCTAGGTCTGTTGCACGGTGCCCACCGTGCCTTGAAACTTGCAATACTATGTGAGAAGAGGAGCAATCTCTTCTCGAGTGGCCTGCGCACTTTTTTTACAGTCAACCGCAAAGGTTTTATCTTGAGTAAACGAAGTTAAATCAATTAATGAAATCCATTAGACTGACGTACAGTTGTCAATCACTTTTTTATTTTTAACATATTCCTTGTAATTTTCCTTCATACGAAATAATTCATTAAACAGTCTTCTCTTATTTCATATTGCCCATATATCTGAAAATATCACAATTAACTATTAATACACAGTTCATCATGCATAAAAAGAGGTTAACTATTCTTCATCATTATATATAGTATTGGTAGGTATATACATTTAACATTCAACAGGGGAGGGGTGGAGATTTCCCCATATATTGGACATTATGCAATTTATAAAAAGCACGCAAATTCAATCCTGTCATTCAGACCGGATGGCTGTAGACTAAGAAATATTTTGATCCATAAAAATTCTTTTTGAAGTCTCAATTTTGTTGGATCTATGTTGCAGCGTTGGGTCACCACTTCCAAAACCATAAATTTTAATTGTGAAATTTGGTGTCTTGCTTCCTGCCAGTGTGTAGCCACTGTTGTTCCTCTTCTCACATAGTATTGCTTACAACTGGTACGCCAGAAAAAACCCTACCAAATCATTTTTTTGGCCATACAGAGCTGCCCCGGGGACCAGCGAACGAGAAACAGAGCTATTCATTGAACGTGTATGTGCTAAGAATTTCTCAACTGAGCCTTGCACATCCATGGTGACATAAGGACCGCGCTGATCTACAGGTATCTGGACTGGTCCCTCACCCTGTCCCTGGCTCTCCTAGCTGTAGGACACCCCATGTCACCTCATCCAGATCATAATTGTTGTGGTAACACTGTCTCCCTTGAGGGTCATCAAAATAATTCTGGTCTGTTTGACCCTGCAAATCTCCTCTCCTCCCAAACCCTATCTCGGTCACTTTCTTCATGACCCCGTCCACGAGAACCCTGCAACTTTCTGCAATAAAACTGGACACTCGCTATGCCAGTGCTCCTCCTCCTTACAGTACGTACACTGATTCAGCCCTATTGGCGCAGCGCTCCTGCTAGTACAGGAAAGCTACTGGGCTGGACCAGCATCACGTCCCGTTCTGTTTCCCCTAGACGCCTTCTGCAACAACACCTTCATCTTCAACTCCTTGTGCTTCTTCTCTACCTTCTCCATCTCCCTATTCTCCCTGTGTTCATAATACTGTGCCATACTCAATATAACATAAGGGGAGGATGTCGTCCAAGTACTCTCGGAAGCCTACAAATGAGTTGCTATCTCAGGAAGCTGGTTCGTAACAAAAACTCGAACACCCCCTTCCATCGACAAGTCCTGTCAACTAAAATCCCAAAAGACACCCTTAAACCTTAAAGGAAATTTGACACACTTTCCTCTTTCTTCTGACAACATGCCGTTAACTTGTCCCAATTTATCAGTCTCGGTGGAATGAGAGAGTGCATATACGTAATAATTCGGTGAAGCAAAGCTAGTATTTCGGCCTTGGGCTTCTTTCCAGGCTTCCTTTCCTTATCCCAGTCTTTAATCTGGTCCCACGTACCACCCAATTCCACGACATAGTCCTGCATGTGCACCTGTCTCCAAATGCCGATGGGCACCAGCAGACCAAAGAACATTTCAATATCTGCAAGCCTCATTATAATCAATGATGCCGCCTCACTCAATTCCTTATAGTACGCAGTTTGATTTGTTCTAGGGATAGGTAACTGAGTCTTAAGGGACTAAACCTCACTCCTTTTCCACGGGGTGTACGCCCATTGTTCTTGGAAACAGGCCTCTATCCTCAGTCTAATAACAGTATTCTTCCGATCTCGTAATTCCGGCAATTCAGGGTGATATATGAGATGGACTTCCCTCATCGGAAACTAGGAGACTATCTTCGGGTTCTTTTCAAACAGCCTACCTCGATAAGCTACCAATATTGCAACATTACCGAAAACCTCCTCAGGCGCCATAGCAGCAGCATATACATTGTCCCTGATATCATAAATAATATGAGGTGCTACAGTGTTAAAGCACTGTACCCACAATGTAATCAATGTAGCTGACATGTGCTTAAAGGCATGTTGCTGCACAAATGGCTCATAACCTCTCATCACACTCCACACATCTTCTGTACTATAGATGGGGTGACGAGCCACCTGAGTGGCCTGATTGGATACTGCTTTTTTCTTCTCATCTCCCACATCCAATCAAATTAATATCTGCCCCAGTTGCTCCATTGCAGTTACCAAGGCTCCGTCCCCTGATCCACGTACAGGTGTCCCTCTATCCAGTACTGTCGGGGAATAAAGGAAAAGGGCAGGAGTAGTAACAGAAGGAACAGGCACCAAAGTGGTCAATGGCTAAATTGTGGGCATAAGGGCTGGAGAGAGGAGTGATGCCGACACAATAGGCAGCAGGGAGACAAACAGTCATCGCAGGTGCAGAAGGCGAAGCCAGAGAAACAGCAGGAGGGACGGCGCTCGAAGCAGCTGGGTCAGTAACAGAAGAAACAGAAGCAACAGGAGCAGAAGTGACAGACCCCTGGGCTTGTGGCACAGCAGGGTATTTTCTCTGTGGGGCATATGGGGGCGGAGGTTGGGTGTCTAACAATTCCTCGCAATTGTCTCATTTTCTTCTCATAGGACTTCTTACATTGCAATCAAAACTTCCTATTGGCACACTCTACCCCCTTCTCAGTCTTCTCTTTATCATACGCTACAGCTTTCTGAGTCACTGTCTGCATCCTTCCCTTTAAGGCCTCCTTTTTGCCTTTATTTACCTCTGTTTAGCCTCCTTTTGCCAAGTTCTAAGGGAATCAAACATTGACTGCCTACTTCTCTTGGCAAACAATTTATCCTGCAGGAAATTATGCTTTTGCTCATCAAAAGTCCTGTTCAGTGGTCATTGCAACTCTGCATTGTCCCTGATATATTTGTGCCATAATGCACTAAACATAATTGGGCCAAGGCCATGCTTGACATACATATCAAAATTCAGAGTGCCTTCCAGAGGCGCAGGCTGACTCTCTTCCAAAGAGCATCAGCAGAACAACAACAACAACTCACGTAGCAGAATTTACTCAAGGGGGGCAGTTTCCAAACAAAACATGTTCACTATTTGTGCTGAGCAGATATTTGCAAATATCTTACCAAAGTTGTTCCTCATACATCACCAAATCAAAATCAAAGTTGTATGAGGCTCAAACAAATTCAAGTGCTTGTCTAAAAATGATCCTCAGACCATACCAAGCACAAACCAAAGTGGCGCTATAGCCACACATAAAACCAAAGCAGACTCACCTGGTGCACACAGGTCAAACAAAGTTATTCTTCACTGCCGACTCCTTGGACCAAACCGTCAGATCCAAGGGTTTTGCCTTTCAGTACCCCAGTCAGGGTGACCACTGGGCGAAGCACCGCTTGATCAGACAGATGGGGAAGCTGTGAGAACTAGACTCTTTCGTGCAGGGATACCCGGTCCGCCCATCTGACCCGACGCAGCCTCGTCCTCCTCACCCGTCCGCAGGTGAGGATGGGCCACCCGATAGAGTCCCTATTCGGGCGCCAACTGAAGGAAGTGACCTGATTATGCCACACGGGTCACTCATGTCCGCCTCTCAGTCTTCCATACAAATGAAGAGTCAGTCAGACTGTAGAGAACACAGACCAAAGTAATTCATTAGTCATACACTCAAGTGTAGTCCAGTCTGACCAGGCTCCTTAGAATGCTGTAGAGGGACTGACTCACGTCAACATGGTAATGTCAGAAATACATTTATAGCACCCATAAAGACCTGCCCAGACTGGAATTTTCCACTCTGGGAGCTGATGAACAAAGGAGGTATAGAAGGATGAGCTACCATCCTGAGACCGGGTACATGCTATCTTAGTTTCAAGGTTACTCGGTTCATGTGTGTCTCTCTGAGAGTGTGAGCAGGGCTACATTCTGGGACAGGAATGCAAAAACAGAATGATCTATTTATTAGTGCAATAAAGCTCAACCTTGAATGATGACAAGAAACAAACGAGACAGCTTTCTGCTGAGGCAGACAGTATGGGAAAGAAGCTTGCTTTCAATTATAGTACAAAATGACAGCTGAATGAAAAATGGTGCCGCAAATGCAAACTTCACTTGCGCAATGCTAGAAGGAGTTGACTAGACCCATTCTCAGTTCAACAAAGGGACACAGCAGGGTTGAGTCTTAAAGTCAACAAATTATCCAGAATGACCATCCAGGAAAAATGCAAAGCCCCTTTCCCCACCTTTCTCAACCGCCCCTGTTGTCAAGAAGTTTGAAACCACGAACATTTTCACATTCACCCACTCCAACCACCCAACCAGGTTGAGCTATCAGTACCTCCCACTCACTCCCTACAACCCTGGTCTAAAAAGAACTTGGCTAAGTACAGGAATTAATTATCCCATGGGGACATGGGCTCAACCGGCAGACAACCCTTTCTAAAGGACTTGGGTGGCCGAGCGGGGGCTCAGAGGGAATATAAAAGTCAGATGTGATGAATATGACTGGCATCAGGTGGCATACAGTGTCCCATACAGATGGAGAAAAACATGAGCCAACAGTGCAGTTATTTTGAGTTCTATTTCAGTTTGGGGGGAGCAGGGCCATAGCTTGCAGTTGCAGATACAATTATTCATTGTCACTAGTTCAGCCTTCATCCAATAAACCAGGAGATTTAGATGAGGCTCACTTGGCTTTGCTGAGTTGCTTGGTAAATTTCAGAGCTGCTGCAGGTTCAGTAAAGAAGTGCATTTTTCTATCTTGTGAGATTCGCAACTTGGCTGGAAAGAGAAGAGGATACAGCATACCATGTTGTTGTAGTGCGTGCTTGGTCTTCAGAAACTCCCTTCCTGCAGCCTGCAGCCTGCACCACCAAGGAAAAGTTAGGATAGAAGGAGAGGACATTACTCTGGTTTTTGACCTCCCTACATTCTCTTGCTCGCCACAAGATCATTTAGTGGTTAAGCTAGTTCAGCAGGCGGGCTATTATGGGGCAGACCGGGGCCCCAGGTGGAGGCCTCGGCCCAAGAGAGAGATGAGCTTTTTTAACAATGAAAACTGCAGATAGGTTAGGGCCAAGGAGTTCACCCATTAGAAGTTCTACATAGTCTTCCTAGTCTTCCATCCGAGAGATGGCTGTGGACTCCGGGACCCCAGTAATGCATCGGATGTTTCTTCTACAGCAGGATTCAAGCGCTTACTTTTTAGCCTTTATAAACTCCTGTACTTATCCATTTTTATCAGCCATTGAGTGTCTTCAGCCAGTATATTGTCTGCATCTGATACCCTGTTTTACAGGTAGTGTATTCAAGTGTTCATCTAAGAGGAGCGAGCAGATGTCCTCGTCCTGAATTCCTGTTTCGTCTGTTTGTGTGCAATGTCCCTCTGCATCTTGGGTAGGGTCACCCTGTCTGGTGTGGCAGTGGCCTTCAAAGATGAGCTAGAGTTGTTTCGCGTTAGGCTTGCCCATATCTGCAGATGGTTCTCAACGCAGTACCCCCAGTGTCAACACAAGTATTTCTCTGCACGTGTGCACGAGCAGGCCTGAGGCACAGCTCTAATGTGTGCCATCCAGCAGTCTGGGGGCACCACACCGCCGACACTGTCACTCCCCAGCGCAAGCCTCTGAAGCGTACAAGACCTGACCCAATGTTGGTGTCAAGCAAGGTGGCTAGAAACCAGGCAGCATGTGGAACTTCCTAGAGGACATACAGTTTATGACCCATTTGGGGTGGTAGCAGCTGCGCAGGCAGGTCCCTCCCTGGGCAACAGGAAGCGAGGGCCAGATTGCACCAACGCCGGTATAGGCTTCCAGAGAGGGGTAGCCTCAAAGCAGAGTTCCCGTAGAAACAGTTTGAGTGATACAAGTGGCCAGTAGGGTGTTGCAATGTGACCCGGGCGGGGAAGATTCTGACTCTCCAGATTCCCCCACCTCAGTGTAGGTTAGTTCAGCAGTTCATTCGGCCATCATTCCCCCAATACAAGAGCACTGGCGTGGAGTATGCCAGAGGGAGCTGCCAATACTGTCTCTGAGAGGCCACTAAGTATCGGCCATCAGCTTCTATGGGCCCACACACCATGGTGTCTCCCTCCCTCACTGCTCCAGAGCCCCAGCAGCAGCCGCTCCTACCTTCGGCTGCTGAAAGGCCCTCGGATCATCTTGTTTGCTTTAGGGCCCCCACGTGCCTCCATGCAGTGCCACTCCTCTCCCACTCCCCCAATCCCCCGATTTCTGGGCTCCACAGCTTTTAACTCCACAAGCCATCAGATCTTCCTCAGCTAACCGGCATCTCTCACCTGCTGTGGGCTCCATCGGGCCTCCTTGTCGAGGCACGCAGCAGGCTGCATCACGGCTCAGCTTGACTCGCCCCTGGCACTCGTCTGGCTCTCGATCTCACCTCTCCGGATTACACCTGTGCCAGGTCAGGCAAGGAGGTTGCTCTCTCGCTCAAGGGGTGCACAGACAGGATCCCTGCAGGTGGGTCCACAGTTCTCCGCAGTTTTTAACTCAGATGTCTGCCTCAAGGGTATGTCGTAAAGCAGGCTGTCTCTGCTCCCCCACAATCATTGTTGTTCCGTGTGTGTACAGCAGGCTGTCAGCTATTGCGATGTCAGCATACTTCATAGGTTATCTGAGGCACTCATCACTTTTTCAGAAGGAGCAGGGCATCCCTCAGTGCAGCCATCTTGCAACCAGACAAAGTCACGCCTCCCAACAGAACCTTGTGCTTCATACTTAATAGAGTGCACATTATTCCAGAGGTGAAGTTCAAGTATGATTTATGGGCCTATTTATTATTAAGAATTGATATTTGCTTCAGATAATGCTATAATGCTTAGCTAATCTTAATTTCTCAACCTACATGACCCCAGGTACACAAGATCTTCAAAATATCCACCCAGCTCAGCATCCAGAATATTACACTGCAGAGATTGCATAGTTAAATGATGAAAATGGAAACTTCGAGGCTCACTTAGAGATAAGTGGTAATGGAAAATGCATAAGTTGTATAAACCCTATGTTTGGAGAAGAATTCTCTGCCTTGGGTTTAGTATAGTGGAGGAAAGTCCTTTGCCTTCAGCCGTCTATCCAAAAACCACAGGGATCTGCATCGCCACGGACTATAAATTACGCCTTAAATCCTATTTTCCCCTTTCATGATACTGTTGTATAGGAGAGTAGGATCTGCTTACTATGGTTAACCCTACTATACCCTTATTCTGTGTACCACCATTCTGAGCTGAACTAGGGAAAACAGTTGCCTTAGGGACAACGGTAGCTTTAGTCTTTAGGCCTATTACAATCTCTAGTCCAATGGCTATTCTGTTTACAGATTTTAGCAAACCCCTGTAGACTCAAGGGGTTCTGGAGTCAACACCTACGGGCGCACCGGATGACTCGAGTTACCTCACCCAGGGAAGCCTTTCTTTTGTCTTTTGGTGTCGGGAATTGTTGCTGTTTCCGATCTGCTGCACAGTGTGGCTGTCGTCATAGAGGAAAGTGTCAGGTGTGATCCAAGCCTGGATCAAAGATGAGAAGAACCTGAAAGCAGAGGGGACAGAATCTGGGTCACTTGCCAGTGACCAGGGGCACGATAGTCGAATGCCCCACGATGTTCGGTGGATTCAGGTGAAGAAGGTGAAGCTTGACTTTACCGCCACGAGCACCAGGCGGTGTTGACGAAAACGAAGATCTGGAATTGAGCTGTCCCACAAAGGATGTTGAGTGCTGCAGCATCGGTGCCTGGATTGGACCCAGCATGCCTTGGCAAAGCAATCCAAGGAGAAAGTAAAGAAATGCTTTGGTGTGAACCGGCAAAGTCCGAGGGACTCACCACATGGTGGGGAATCAGGGCATGTCCGGAGCAACTAGGGAAGCCCAAGGAAAATCAGAGTTGCCTTCGTAGGGACCGACCAGTTGATGTACCAGGGATCGTGAAGGAGCCTCGAGCAGAAATGCAAGAAGCGGGGTTACGGAACACTCATGGAGTGTAGACCCACAATCTTTGGTGCAGATGGTGCCCGGTGCTTGGACTACAAGTAGCCTGCAGCACAACTTCAAGAGATGTCGAGAAGTTAATGCACTAGCTAATGTGCACTGGAGTTTCAGTTCCACGTCACTTCTGAGGGCTGTGGGTCTCAACTTTGCTGGGGACTCGGGTTGGCCTCTGAGAAGTCTGGAAATCTTCTTCCTGGGCTGCAATTACTTCGGAGTCCGGCGGGAGCTTCAGAGATGCAGAATGGCAAATGCTTTGTTGGTGACTGCCAAGCAGAGGAGTCACTCCTTGACCCCAAGGGAGATTCTTCTGTCCTCTAGTCTTAAGTAGAGCATAAAAGTTCCGGGATTTCTGTAGCAGAGTTTCATAAGGTTGTAATCTAGAGCCCTGTTGCCAGGGGTTCCTTACTTATACCTATACCTAAGAAAGGAGTTGGACATACTCTGGGGACCCAACTATGGGAGGGTCTGGAAAGAGGGGTGGCTACACCCATTTCCTTTGTCCAGTTTCGAACCAGAGCAGGGGCTGGTAGCCCCTGCAACCGGTTTGAACTGGGCTATGCACAGGGACACCAAATGTGCCCCAGTGCAGACTTTAAAGCAATCTCAGAGTGCACCCACCCAGCCACAATACACTAAAGCCTGTCTGGGAGGTGATTACACCTCCCTGTGACAGGAAACCTATTGTCCAGGTCTCCCCTGTTGGAGTTTCGGTCAGCAGCAGGAGGCCAAACTTGTGTCTATGGCTGCAGCATCCATTTTGTAATGCTAGGGCTTTTTTAAACTATTACTGGGCAGACCGGTTTGTACATGTCTTTCCCTGTGGAAGGGGGGAATTCTACCCCCGCCACCAGAACTGGTGCAGGGGGTAGGATTCCAAGTGTTTGCCACCAAACACAACAAGTTTCCATGCAGCCATTCCAATGTTAGCATTTACCACAAGGCTATACTGCACTTAAGAGTATATGGTCTGGCTGCATCACAGAACAGCCTCAGGGAATAGATTCTGAAAGCTTCAGAGGGGTACTGCTCATGTATGGGCACCTTCTCACATGAAACCAAGCACCCTGCCTTCAGGATTGATAAGGCCTGCCATAGGGGTGACTGATAAGTTTCTATGTGCAGTGGTTTAAGGTAACCTATGGCTGCAGTAGCAGTCCTGTAGTGTCATTTCGGCAGGGGTGGCATAATACATGCTACAGCCCCTGGTAGGCCTCTGGGGTACCTATGCCCTGAGTAACTGGTGTACCATATACTAGGGACTCACAAGGGTACCCCAGTAACCAAACTGAAGTGTACCTAAAGTACTTGCAATTAATTTAGAGAGGTAGCAGCTAGGCTGGGGTCCTGGATAGCAGGGCCCCAGCCACACTAAAGTCGAAAAACTGTGAAACACCAGCAAAAAGTAGGGGTACCCATAGTTAGCAGATCCTACTCTCCTACACAACCTCCCCACACCCCCCCAAACGCAGGTACATTAAACTAATCTTGACCAGTGAGTCTTCATGTTCTAATTGGAACTCAACTCAGATGCATCTGTTCGGACAATTACTTATTTGGAGTATTTAGGACTTTGCAGAATTGGTGCAGTGCACATGGCCTGCTTCAGGTCATCAAATGCCTTTTCACAGATAACTGTCCACTGAATTTTCTTTCGTAAGTTAAGTCATTCAGGGGCATCACAATGGATCTATATCCCTTTACAAATCTTCTGTAGAACCCAGTCAGGCCCAAGACAGCTCTGACCTGAGTCTGGCTAGTTGGAGCAACCCAGTCCATGATGGTCTGGATTTTGCTCTGCAATGGTTGAACATGGCCTCCACCTACAAGGTAGCCCAGGTACACAACCTGACTCTGCCCTATCTGGCACTTGGTAGCCCTGATAGTTAGGCCTGCTTTCTGCAGGGCCTCCAAAACATTTCTCAGGTGGACCAGGTGATCCTCCCAGGTGGAGCTAAAGACAGCAATATCATCTAGATATGCTGCACTATAATCTTCTAGGCCTGTTAGGACTTTGTTCACCAACCTTTAAAAAGTGGCAGGGGCATTCTTCAAACCAAAGGGCATCACCTGGTAGTGCCCACTAGGGGTAGAAAATGCTGTGGTGGGCTTTGTATCATCAGCAAACCTGATCTGCCAGTAGCCAGCTGTAAGATCATATGTGCTCCGAAACTTGGCTGAGGTCAAAGTATGTATAAGCTCTTCTGCTCTTGGGATTGGATGGGCATCAGTCGTAGTGACTGCATTGAGACCCCTGTAATCTACACAACACCTAATCTCTCTTTTACCACCCTGGCTGTGAGGTTTAGGTACCAAGACCACTGGACTAGCCCAAGGGCTATCTGAGGTTTCAATAACTCCCAAATCCAAAATCTTCTGGACTTCAGTCCTGATACAGTCCCTGACATGGTCAGGTTGTCTGTAAATCTTAGTTTTAACAGACAAACTGTCCCCAGTGTCAACTTCATGAATGCACCAGGTAGTCTGACTTGGAGTCAGAGAGAACATGTTTCTGTACTGATTGAGCACCTGCCAAGGCTACTCCATCCAATGACCCATCATCAGGGTTCTGTGAGAGCAGGTCGGTGAGTGGATCACTCCCTTCTTCCTGTCCCTCATCAGTAGCCATGAGCAAGCCCATGTCTGCCCTATTAACATAAGGGTTCAGTCTGTTGACAGGAAGCAACCTATGGGGGCTCCTGGGAGTTTCAAGGTCCACCAAGTAGGTAACCTCTCCCTTCTGTTCAACAATCATATAGGGGCCACTCTATTTGTCCTGGAGGGCTGCTGGGGCCACAGGCTCCAATACCCATACTTTCTATCCTGGCTGGTAAACAGTCAGTACAGCCTTTTGTTCATGCCAGTTTTTTTGCAAATTCTGGCTACCCTCAAGGTTTTTAGTTGCCTTTTAAATATTCTCAGCCATCCTGGAGCGGAGACCAAGTACATAGTCCATTAGGTCCTGTTTAGGGGGTTTGAGAGGTTACTCCCATCCCTCCTTCACCAGACACAATGGGCCTCTTACAGGATGCCCAAACAGAAGTTCAAATGGGCTGTAACCAACCCCCGTCTGAGGAACCTCCCTGTATGCAAATAAAAGGCAGGGCAGAAGGATGTCCCATCTACTCCTAAGCTTTTCTGAGAGACCCTTGATCATGCCCTTTAAGGTTTTGTTGAACCTTTCAACTAAACCATTACATTGTGGGAGATAGGGTGTGGTGAATTTGTAATTCACTCCACACTCCCTCCACATTGCATTCAATAACTAGACATGAAGTTGCACCTCTGTCTGAAACTACATCCTTAGGGAAACCCACTCTTGAGAACACTCCCACGAGGGCCCTTGCACCACAGGTGCTGTAGTGGTCCTAAGGGGAATGGCTTTTGGGGACCTGGTGGCATTGTCCACCACCACCAGGATAAATCTGTGCCCAGAGGCTGTCTGAGGATCCATGGGACCATCTGTATCAATCCCAACCCTCTCAAAGGGAACCCCCACCACAGATAGTGGTATCAGAGGGGCCTTTGTAGTACCAGCTGCCTTAACACTGGCTTGACAGGTGACACAGGAGTGACAAAACTCCTTGGTGTCTTCAGGCATGTGGGGCCAATGAAAGTGGGGGACAATTCGGTCCCAAGTCTTGTTTTGGCCCAGGTGACCTGCTAAGGGACTATCATGGGCTACTGCTAATAGGAAGTCCCTGAACTTCAGAGGTATAACCAACCTCCTGGCTGCACCAGGCTTGGGGTCTCTACTCTCTGAGTACAGGAGTCCATAATCCCAATAAATCTTATGGGTACCACTAGCATTCCCTGCAGCCTAAGCAGCAGCCTGCAGTCTGCGGGGTTCACGAGAAGGGCAGCTCAGCTGCTCCTGGCCCAGATCCGCCAGGGAAGGGCCTGCTGTCCTCAAGAACTCAACCCGATGAGGCTCAAGCTCATATGGGACAGTTCCTTCTTCAGGACTACAATCATTTTCTTCAAGAGACTGATCTTCATTCTGAGTCAGGGGGAAGGCACTGCCTTAACCCTAATGCTCCTTTCCCTGGAAGGCACCTGGTCCATTTTTCCAGGATCCAGGGCCTGTTCAGCTTTTGACATTTTGGCCTGTGACCTAGTCACAGCCAACACATGTGCTGGGATACCTAACGTTTCTGCACTGGTCCTGAGCTCTACTTCAGACCAGGCTGAATTCTATAAATCAGTGCCAAGCAAGCATTCAACAGGGAGGTCTGCACTTACCACAACCTTCTTGAGGCCAGTTACCCCTCCCCAGGAGAAATTAACAACTGCCAGGGCATGGTCAGTCCTGACATTGCTAGCATTAGACACTTGGCAGAGTTCACCAAATATGATCTGCTCAGGAGCCACAATATCTTGTGGCACCATTGTGACACTTGCCCCTCTGTCCCTGTACTCCAAAGCCTCTTTCTATTAATTAAAGGCTGTTGTCTTTATTTGCCCAGATTACTGGGACTCACAAAGGACATATTCATGTCTTCATCACAGATCAGTACAGCCTGAGTTGGAACTCTGACTAGGCCAGAGCCCATGGCAAAATCCAGGGTTAACCCTACTACATCCTTATTTTGTGTACCACCATTTTGAGCTGAACTAGGGGGAACAGTTGCCTTAGGGGCAATGGTGCCTGGAGTTAAGTCTTTAGGCCTATTACAATCACTAGTCTAATGGCTGTTCTGTTTACAGATTTTACACCATGGTTTCTTTTGGCCTTTCTTCTTGGAAGATTGGGATTCCCCACCAGATTCAAATTTTTGGGGGCCTTGAGAAGACTTCTGGTCTTCACCCTTTCCCTACCCTTATTAGAATCTTGCTTCTTCTGGTCTCCACCTTGGCTCTGAACCTTCTGCTTCACAATGGTTCTGACCCATTTGTCTGCCTTCTTTCCCAATTCTTGGGAAGAGGTCAGATCAGAGTCTACCAGGTGCTGATGCAACGGCGGGGTTTGACAATTATTAAGGATCTGCTCCCTCATAATTAAGTTGTACAGTCCTGTATAATCACATACCTTACTGCCAAGTAACCAGCCCTCCAGAGCCTTAGTAGCACAATCAACAAAGTCAACCAAGTCCTGAGTCGAGCCTTTTCAGTATCTCTGAACGTTATCCTGTATTGTTCAGTGGTTAGGTCAAACCCCTCAGTCAGAGCACACTTCGGGACTGTTTAATCATCAGCATCCGTTTCTTTAATATTGAGGAGCTTGTCTCTACCTTTGTCTGCAAAGGAGAGCCACAACATAGCTGTTCACTGCTCCCGTGGGACCTTCTGAACTTTGCAGGCCATTTCCAGTGCAGTTATCCATTGTCATCCCCACTCTGCTGGTGTGGTATTCCTATGTCATCTAGAACCTTCTTATGTCACTCAGTAGAGTGTTAGGTTCTTGGAATGTTTTCCCTTGACCAGTGTCTGTTACTGCTTATCTGATGTTGAGGTGATCCCTTCCTACCTGTGGTTGTTAAGCTGTCCTCCTCATGAATAAACCTACTGAACCTACTTCTTGTGTAGCCTCCTTACTACACAATTATTGGCGACGTTGGGAGCAGTGAATTTTATGAGGACAGCGTTCACTCGTTTTCTACGGTTCCTGTTTTATGCAAAACTCGATTTTGCCAACTTAAAAGAAGGTGTTTCTTTCTACTTCTTACTGGTGAGGAACTCCTGTAATCATCTTCAACTGACAGAACTGATTTATTATCGTCATCCAGCAGAACTGCATTTCCTGCATTTCAGGCAAAACGTGAGTTATCTTTCTGGATTTAACTATTCATACTCTTTGCCTTTACCTTCCGACCGCATTATCGAGCGGTGTATGGGCATCACGAACTTTAACCCAAAATCGCTGATTTTGCACTTTCGCAAGTTTAACCCCGTTTCCCTGCTTGTTGACATTTAAAAAGACTCACCTCGAGCGCTTCTCGAGCGCCTGGCAGTTCCTTCACTTTCCGAACTGCTCACGAGGCATTGATCGAGTCTCCCTCATCTTGCTTCATTGTCATCGGCTACACGGAATTGCATGCTGGGCCACACGCGTCATTGCGCACGTCATCGCGCATTTTCGACGCTCTTGGCGGCCATCTTGCTAAGGGTAGAAGCGGAATCTTCGTTTTTAAGCAAAGCTTTTGACGATTTCAGTCCTGTGCGCTACCTCCACAGTTTCACAGCGTTTTTAAAGCGATTTAAAGAGAGACAAATATTTTAAACTCTGACTTATATAAAAAAGAGAACAACAGCAATTTAAAAAAAAAAAAAAAAAAACGAAACTTGAAACTTGTAATTTCATTTCAGCAAATCCTTTTCTACGGTGATTTGCACACCAACTACATTAATATTTTTACTTTTCAGGTTCTTTACTCATTTAATTGCTTACATTGTTTTCTCCTCATTTACTTATGTCCAATATTACAGCGCCACCTCACTTTCTTCAAGTTGCTGGCGATCCTCCTATAGAATGGGATCTTTGGTTTCCTATGTTTATTGCTTATGTGGATGTCCTAGAAAAAGAGGATTGTTCAGCAAAAAGAAAACTTGCTCTTCTAAGACATTGTCTTGGTGGTGCAGGAATAAAAGAATTCGATAATTTACCACCTTTAGAAGACGCAGGTGATATGGATGTATTTAACAAAGCTTCCAAGCAAATGAAAATTCGTTTTGGCAGACGGATAAATACTGTTATGGAAAGATTTAAATTCTATTCTCGTGAACAGAAATCTGATGAAACCATCGAGGATTACGTTGCAGCTTTACGTTCACTTGCCTGCACTTGTTCTTTTGAAACCATATCATATGAGCAGGTTCTCAGAGACCAAATCATGATGAAAACAAAAAGCAAAAAGATCCAAGAAAGACTTTGGTTGGGTACTGAGACCACCCTTGCTGCAGTTGTGAATATAGCTAAGGGTATAGAACATTCTGAAATATTTGTATCTGAGATAAGAGGGAAAAATCTTAAAACTAATGTTCCTGAAGTTGAAGTAGCTATTGTTAAATCTCATTCCAGTAATCCCACTTCAAACACCTTTATTCCCAAACCTGTTTTTAAGAAAGAATACGTAAGAAACGCTAGTGATAATAAGAATTTTACCAAAAGAAGTACCATAGTTTGTTACAGATGTGGTAGTACTAACCATGTGGGCAACTACAAAGGTTGTCCTGCATGGGATAAGATTTGCATCAAGTGCAAAAAGAAAGGGCATTTTGGCAATGTGTGCAGATCTGGTCAAAGAATTAATTACATCTCTCCTGAAGAAGAAGAGGTTTTAAATAGTTTAAATTGCATACTGTCCATTGATGAATGTATTCAAAATAATTTTCCTTCTTGCACTATTTTTATGGACAACAAACCTATTGAAATTTTTGTTGACTCTTGTGCATGGTATAGTATTATTGGTAAGGATATTTTCGAACTACTTTGGCACAAGAGGGAACTCTTAAGTCCTGACATATATCCTGGTGGGTACACAGGACGGAAAATCGCATTAGAGGGTTGCTTTTGGACCAAATTGTTTTTTAAGAACTGGGATGTCTTAGCAAAGGTTTATGTTGCTACCAAGGGTATGTCCATCCTGGGTTGGCCTCATCAACGCTTGCTAGGTATCAAATTAGATCCAAATTCTGTTCCACCAGTTTATGTTGAGGAGCCCCGGTTTGAAAAGCACATCACTGACTCTCTAGTTAACTTAACTTTGAATACATCTAGTGATTCTGATTTCACTAAAAGCATACTCAAGAATTTTCCCGAAATTTTTAATGATAAGTTGGGAAAATACATTGATTTCAAGCACAAAATAGTTTTAAATGACAATGCTGTTCCTGTCAGGCATAAAGTGAGAAATGTTCCTTTGGCTTACAGACCCAAGTTAAAAGATATTCTAGACGATTTAGTAAAAAGGAGTATAATAGAGCCTATTGAATCTTCCCCTTGGGTTTCGCCCATTGTAATTTCAGTTAAAAGTTCAGGCGAACTTCGCTTATGTGCAGATTTGCGCAGTCTCAATAAGGAAATATGGATAGACAAACATCCTTTGCCTAATATACACGAGTTGATTTCCGCTTTGTCAGGTGCTACTGTGTTCTCCTCAATTGATTTGGCTAGTGCCTACCACCAGGTGGAGTTAGATGAAGCCTCAAGGAAACTTACTGCTTTTGTCACCCCAGAGGGCATATTTCAGTACTTACGCATGCCTTTCGGATTGGCAAGTGCGGCCTCCGTCTTCCAGCGCCTTATGAAAGAACTATTGACAGATTGCAAGGGGGCCATAGCTTTCCAAGACGACATCTTGATTTTTGGAAAAGACTATACTGAACATGATGAGAATCTAGCTTTGGTTTTGGGAAGAGTTCGGTCCAAGGGTCTTACCTTGAAATTTAACAAATGTAAATTCAGGCAAGACAAAGTGGAGTACCTGGGCCACGAAATATCTAGTTACGGAATCAAACCCAAAGTTAATCATGTTCAAAACATTGTCAATGCACCCTCTCCCAACTCAAAAGAACAGTTACTTTCTTTTTTAGGATTGACCGAATTTTATGGCAAATTTGTTAAAAATTATTCTGATATTGTGCATCCTTTGAGGGTTCTTTTAAAAAAAAATGCAAAATTTATTTGGGGTAAAGAACAAGAAAATTCTTTTGCTATTTTGAAACAAAAAATTGTTGAGGCCCCATTTTTGAAACCTTACTCAGTGGGCAAAGAATGTATTGTTTATGTTGATGCAAGCAACATTGGGTTAGGGGCTGTTTTAATGCAAAAGGATAAATCTGGTGAGTTTGTTGTCTCGTATGCCTCTCGAGCTCTACGTGACGCCGAGAAAAACTATTCAACCATTGAGCGAGAGTTACTTGCCTGTACGTGGGCTGCCCAGCACTTCAGACAATTTTTGTGGGGCACAAAATTCCTTTTGAAAACTGATCATAAGCCTCTGATCACTATGTTAGCTGCTGGTGGTGGTAGAGTTCTTACTGCTAGGTTAGCGAGACTAGCAGCCAAATTACAGGAATACCGTTGCGAGGTTGTGTACATTCCAGGACGTATGAACGTTCATGCGGATTGCATGTCGCGTTTTCCAGCTAGCGTAGAAGTTGGTGACAGTGTTGATTGTGATGTTGCTTATTCACTTGCAGATGTCAACATTATTTCAGATCAGGAAAGTTCCTTAATCCTTTCAGAGAAGGACTGGGCAGAAGCTTAAGGAGAATGACTCTGTTTTGACTCAAGTTAGGCAATTCTTGATTAGAGGTTGGCCTGAAGAAAGGAAACTTTCTGGAGAGTTGGGGTCGTTTTATAAAGTTAAGGATGATCTTATGTTATGTCGAGACATTATTGTCAGATCAGATAAAATCATACCTCCTTTTAGTTTGAGAGAAAGAATTTGCAAATTGGCACATGAGGGACACATGGGCATGTCCACCACTAAAAGAAGGATCAGGGAACACTACTGGTGGCCTGGTATTGACGCCATGGTAGATAGTTGGGTCAGGAATTGTTCTCCGTGCTCCTTGAGCGACAAGTCTGCAAAGGGCATTTCCGTTGATACTACTCCCATTGAGTATGCTAATGGTCCTTGGCGAAGGTTAGCAATTGACATCATTGGACCGTTTAGCTATCAGTCTGGTAGGGTTATGTTTGCATTAGTTCTGATTGACTACTTCTCTAAGTGGCCTGAATTAAAGATTGTTGAGAAAGTTTCTTCTGAGCATGTAATTGAGTTTCTTGATGAGATATTTTCTAGGGAAGGCTTACCGGAGGAACTTATTTCGGACAATGGTCCACAGTTCATCAGCAATGAATTTGAGTGTTTTCTTAGGAATTGTGGTATTACCCACAAAAGGACCTCTAATTATTTTCCCCAGGCCAACGGCCAGGTTGAAAGGTTCAACAGAGTCATTAAGGAATCTTGCCAATTGGCTATCAAAAGCGGTCTGAAGTGGAAGAAAGCTCTTCAAGCAACCTTGCTAACCTACCGGTTATCTCCCAATTCAGTCACTGGTCTATCCCCTTTTGAACTATTGCGAGGGAGGAAACCAGGTTCTCGTCTTTTACCTTGGTGGTTAAAAGGCGATACTCCCTATGAAGTAGACTTTAAGGCATTAAGAGATAAAATTGGGAAATACCAGGGTAGTATGATTCAACATTCTTCTAAAAAGAAGTACAATACCTGCAATGTCAAAATTGGCGATCTTGTTCGTGTAAAAATGGGTGGGTTGTCCCATAAGAATGTGTCTAGATGGTCTGATCCTATCAAGGTCATTGAAATTTTCAGCAAAGCTGTCAGAGTCGAAGGTGGGAAAATTTGGAATCTCAGAAGGGTCTCCTTATGCAAACCTTGTGTTTCTTCTTCACAAAAGACTTCTTTCCCAGAGAAATTTGTCTCAGACAAGCTGGTTTCAGACTTTGGCTCAGACCATAATCCAGATGGTTTTTCTGGTATGCATGAAGTTTATGACAATTTAGAAAGGGAGATTGTAAATAATTCTGATGTTGTTATTAATTCTGATTCTCCACCTGCTCCATGCATTTCTGTAGACAATCAATCTAATGCAGAATGTGAAGATACCTTATTAAGACGCAGTGAGCGTGTGAAATGTGCTCCTTCAAAGTTTAAAGATTACGTTAGATCCTAAGTGGGTTTTTTTTCTCTTTAAGGGTTATCTTGTTTTTTTTTTCCTTGTTTTTTTTATTTTTTATTAAAGGGGGGGAGGTGTGTGGTATTCCTATGTCATCTAGAACCTTCTTATGTCACTCAGTAGAGTGTTAGGTTCTTGGAATGTTTTCCCTTGACCAGTGTCTGTTACTGCTTATCTGATGTTGAGGTGATCCCTTCCTACCTGTGGTTGTTAAGCTGTCCTCCTCATGAATAAACCTACTGAACCTACTTCTTGTGTAGCCTCCTTACTACAGTAGGGAGGGATAATCTTGTTTAAATTCCTATGGTCATGAGATCTTTTGCTACCACCAGGGAAGTTGCTGCCACCATGGGACTCTAGTCCCATCTTTTTTCTACCTCTTTCAAGCTCTCAGGACTCCCTTTCTAACTCTACCTGCTGTCTTCTAATCCTCAGCTGGGGTTCCTCAAACTTCAGTTCTTTCTCGCTCTTCTCCTGGGAGGATTCCCTCCTTTGAGTAGAGACAGAGGTCCCTATAGATACACCAGTATAATCAGACTCCACAGAAGGAGATCTGGGCCTTTTAGGAGCACCTCCAACCATCCCTGGGGGAAGAAGAAAAGCGAGGGCTTTCCTGGCCTTGATCCTCATTTCCAGGAGGAGCTGCACCATCCAGGTCAAGGCCATTGTTACCTTCCTGGTCAACATCAGAGTCTTGATCCTGGTTGTTTTCACCACTGGTCTCTTCCTCCTCTGCTGCTCCGCCCCCACTGTCTGTCCTATCAGGCCCTGAAGCCTTTCTAAGATCATCTAACAGAAGTACCTCTATGAGGCGTTGGGTGTTGGCACTCTTGCCTGTCTTTAATTTCCTCAGAGTACAAAATGCCATTAATTTTAAAAATGGGAATGTGTTATACTTGGATGCCTGTATAAGACTGACATCTGGCAGGGACCCATGGGTTCCTTCGCCTTGAAGACATTACTAGTGAAGTGTGGTGTATGCACCTACCTACTCTAGTTTGGCCTACTAAACTCATTTGAGTTGTAGAAAGAGTGTGATAAGCCCTTGACACACAACTCTAAGTTCAGTAAAACTTACTGTATTCTAGGCTTGTATTATATGTACCTCTGGTACTTTTAGTGTTTTTCAGTTAGTCAAACACTTGAGATTATCTGGTAAAACAATGGCGAGCTGGGATCCCACACACTGCACACCAATGTGGAATGCTTGACAGCATATGCCAGGACAAGTTCTCACACCGGTTTCCAGTAAACAAGTTTGGTAGCATGTGTGTCGATGAACTGTTTAGAGATCTACATATGGTTAACCTTCCACATTTTTTCTTTCAAATGGGACACACTAACTTCTTTACATCTGTTTAGCTCTAAATATAAAACTATTGACATCTATTTTTTCCTTTCATGCTGATTGACAAGGACATTTTTGCAGGGAAATCCCTTGAATTTGCAAATCTACTTCTCCAGAGTGTTTTTGACACCTAAACACGGATCAAACAAATCAAGTCAATGTTGTATTTTCTGCAGTGTTTACACTTCAAATGTGTTCACACGTTCTTGACTATCATCCCTGTACATATCAATTCAGCGGGCTATGATCCCTGCCTTATATGCCTCCAGTTTGTGCACATGACTATATATTGATGGTATTTCTTCTGCATCTCTAATCTTTATTACATTGCGACTGTCATGGTCTGAATAGAGTAGAATGGGCCCCAGTAGTCGGTCCAAAGCTATTCATGCAGCCCGGAGCTATGGGAAAGGGGGGGGGGGAGAGAGAGAGAGAGAAAGAGGGTAGTCATGCTCTTAGAATATTTGCATAATTGGATGGGAAGGTGTGAGAAAAAAAAGCAGCTACATACATTCTGTTTAATACTTCTTGCATACATACTTAAAAAGATGTTTCAGGATATTGGTTTGTATAAATTAATGATTAAAACTATATTAAGTTGTCTTAAAAGTGTAACATTCACCACTTCATTAGCTTTTGACAGAAACAGATGGGTACTAATGATATTCTGTTGCAAATAAGAAGGATTTAAAGAGCCAATTAAATGTTACACGTTCTGTTATAGTCGGTCCCAGGGCCTGTCCTGCTCTAAAGTCAGCCTACTCTCACTGAAGCAGGGCAGTCTCCCCAATGAGAGACGGTACTTGTGCTGTAATCACAGACTACATCATTGTGTATGGAAAAGTAGATACTGGATTATCAAGTGTTGCTGCTGTAGAATTCATGCTTTTGTAACTAGTTCTCCATCAGTAATTTAGGAGTTGCTGCGACTTATCCATTGTCAAGTCTGCTTGGTAGGTGCAGGCTACTTACCGAGTGTAGGGACTGGAGTCACGTCCCTAGTCAATTCTGGCTGTATTGGATGTTGGGCTCATGCTCATAGATGCTGCTGGTTCAGGCAGGAGAGTCTTCATGCCACTGAAGGAGGTGTGCATGATTGATAGCGCTACAGGCACGAAACCTTCCAACGGGTGGGTAATGAAGGAAATGTCAAAACTGTGATCTTCTCCAATGAACTTGAAAGCCTCCTGCACAACAATCAATCAATCAGGATTTGTATAGCGCGGCTACTTTACCCATAAGGCTCTTGAGGCACTGTGGTGTCCTGCTGCAGGATTCCGCAGCCCATTCTAGTGGTGGAACATCCAGGTCTTGAGGTACTTCTGAACATTTAGAGTGCCCAGGCTGCTCTGGGTGTTCCAGGTCACAGACGCCAGGTGGGAGAGGGAGCTGCCTCCCCTGTTTGTCCGACTGATGTGCTGGATATCTGCTGTAGAGAGGGATCTAGAATGGAGTTCCCTGATAGAGTGGTGGAAGTTTACTTGTTTGTTGAGGTTCGCCGGTCCTTCATTGTGTAGTGCCTTGTAAGCATGGGTGAGTAGATTGTACTGGCATCTCTTCGTGACTGGTAGCCAATAGAGTTTCCTACAGTGAGTAGTGATGGAACTATGACGTTACAATGCATACATTTACAATGCCTGCCTTTACAATGCCATTTTTACATCGCAACATTCTTTACAATGCATTCTTTTACATAGCATGCCATGACATCACATTTTCAGAAACTACCTTTGCAACGCATAACAGGACATTGCATTATACCTTTACAACACATACCTTTACAATGCACACTATTACATTGCATTTAATGTAAGTGTTGGATAGTAAATGGATAATAATTACTATTCTAACTCCAGTGAGTGCAACAGTAGGGTGAGTGTTGGATAGTATAAGGGTAAACATTACTATTCTAACTCCAGTGAGTGCAACAGTAGGGTAAGTGTCGGATAGTGTAAGGGTACTATCCGTTGTAATGGTATGCGTTGTAATGACTTGCAATGTAATGCATGCATTGTAATGACATGCATTGTAATGACATGCGTTGTAGTGACATGCAAGGTAATGGCTGCACTGTAATGACATGCTATGTAAAGGATGTTGTGATGTAATGACTGCTATGCAAAGGTAGTGCGATGTAATAACTGTGTTGTAAAGGTTGTTTCCCGTGGTGATGTGCATATGTGTGGGGCGGTCGAGGGTGAGTCTAGCTGCTGTTTTCTGGTGGGTCTGGAGTTTCCTCAAGAGTTGTGCGGTGATTCATATATAGAGAGAGTTACCGTAGTCTAGACTGCTAGTGACAAGAGCTTGCATGACAGTTCACATAGTGCTGGGTGGGATCCATCTGAAGAACTTCCTTTGCATTCATAGGGGGAGATAGCAGGCCTGCTTCTTCATGGATAGCTGGCTTTCGAGGATGATGCCAAGATTGCAGGCTTGCTTGGTGGGTTTGGGGGTAGGGTCCAGTTCTGGCAGCCTACATTCATTGTTCCATTTGGTGTCCTTGCCTTTCCCGAAGATGAGACCTTAAGTCTTGTCTATGTTGAGTTTGAGACCGTTCTTCATCCAGATGGCCACATCCGTCATACGTTTTTGGAACTTGTCTTCGATGGCTGTTTGTCAAGGAGAGGATGAGATGGATGTTGTTGGTGTAGGTGATAATGTGGAGTTTGTGGCTCCTGGCGATGTTGGCCAGGCATGTGCACATGAACATCTTCTTTCAGAACAAGCAGCACAATCCAGAACGTCAGCACCGGACAATGTAGCTGCTGCTGCGAGAGCGCTTCACGCGTTTTTGCAGTAAAACTGCTGTTTTAAAAACGTTATTCTATAATTTCTGCTGGTTTTGGTCATTTTGACCCTTTTTAAAATTGCCCCTTACTTGCACCATAAATTGTGCCCCTACACCGCCGTTTGGGCGGGTCTGGTCCTGGGGTGGGTGCCCTGCTCGTTTTTAGTGGCCATCTTGGAGTGGGGTGAGTGGAGTGAGGCGTTTCCATCTGCTAGCGCTTGAGTGCGCATGTGCCGCCTGGGAACACCTATTTAATGCTCCTTCCCTAGCGCAGCGGGATCGCGCAGCGGGATCGCGCAGCGGGCGCATCCTCGCGTGGCCAGAGTCGTGCCAGAGTCCTGCCCGTCTGCGCCCGTCCGCGCTCGGTTGCGCTGGTCTCGCGGTCGCTTTAACATCAGGTGCATCTCTAACTATGCTTACGTATACCAGGGAAACTCTCCTGGCGATTAACAACTGTCTGCCTCCCTGCGCCGGAGCCCGCATTTATCCTTTGTGTGGCCCTCATCGCTGTGCTTGTGGCGGCTGGCTACTCGAAGCTCCATCTTGCTTGGGGTCCTGTATAGTGCAGCCTGCCATAAGCAGTAATGTCTCTTCGCGACATCTCACCATCTGGAATCTGAACGTAAGATCGGCGGTCAAGCATTATCAGGATAATGCTGATCTTATGGACAATGACCCCCCTGACATCTTTTGTCTGACAGAGACATGGCTGCAGGATACCGATTCTACTGTACTGAATCTGGCGCTCCCCGCTGAGTATTCCATCTACACGCTCAACCGCTCTTCGAGAGGGGGCGGAGTCGCTCTTGCAGTTAAATATTGTTATCCTTGCACCTGGAGAGTGCAGAACATCACGGGCTGCGAAAGCGCCCTGTTCAAGGTTGCAGTTACATCGCATTTTACCTTGTCAGGATTGCTGATTTATCGCCCATCTGGTAGTTCAGTGGCATTTCGGGAGGCTCTTCCTGAGGCAGTCAGTTCACTAGCAGTAGGGTCTGCCAATTTTTCTATCATCGGAGACTTGAATCTCCATTTTGACACTCTGTGTCTTTCTTCAGTGGGAGGGATGGTGGCGGATCTCGAGGCCCTTCAACTGTTCCAGCTGGTCTCGGACCCCACTCATAGTGGTGGCCACATTCTGGACCCCTTTTTTCTAACTTAGAGGGGGCTACAGTGGCCCCCCCTCCCCCTGACCTGGTCAGACCACTCGCTCGTGACTATTTACTGTCCTCTTAAAGAAGCCCCACTTAAGGCGCCACTGCGAGCCATGCCCAGACGGCGCTGGAGCAAACTAAAGGCGGAAGATCTCCATCGCCTTCTTACTGACGATCCACTGGGTGCAGTGGAGAACGTGGAATCTGGTTATGACCATTTCTGCGGATGGGTAACCAGGGCCCTCGACTCCCTTATCCCGATGGTTTCTAGTAAGTGTGGCCTCCGCGCCCCTAGCCCCTGGTATGATGGCAATCTGAGGGCTCTGAAAAGTGTCTGCAGACGTGCAGAGAGAGACTGGAGGAAGAGGTATGACAGCAGCAAAAAAACCCTGTATATGGCTGCGGTCAAGTCTTATCACCGCGCGGTTTGTAAAACCCGGGCTGCATATTACGCCCTGGAGTTTCGCAGCAGTGGGAATCCTGTTAAAACCATCTTTAAGGCCCTTAAAGACCTTGTGGCAAGGAAGCCTGCCGGTAATTCCATCAGCTCCAATACCCATTGTGAAGCGCTGGCGGCTTTCTTCCTGGAGAAGGTCCAGATCATATATAGGGCCTTCCCCACCACTGCACAAACCAGTATGGGGCCACCCATCCTGCTGGATCAGGTGGTGCTAGACTCTCTCCCCTATCTCTCTTTGGAGTCTTACACGGCCCTGGCTCTCCGAGTTAAGTCTGGGTCGCCGGTCGACCCGCTCAAGCCACCAATGTTCAGAGACCAGACTTTTGCTCGCCCGGTTTGCGACTTAATCAACATGTTGCTATCATCTGGTCAGGTGCCTTTGAAATGGAAGCATGCGGTAGTAATGCCCATTTTGAAAAAACCATCTCTCGACCCTACAAAATCGGAGAACTTCCGCCCGATTTCGCTTCTCCCGTGGCCAGCCAAACTCGCGGAGGCGCATGTTAACCCCGCCCTCACTGATCATCTGTCGCGTGCCAACATTCTGGACGACACCCAGAATGGTTTTCGGGCCGGCCACAGTACGGAGACAGCATTGCTATCTATGGTCGAGCACCTGCGGGTAGTTCTGGATGCAGGTCAAACGGCGGCGCTTGTTTTGTTAGACCTAAGCGCCGCCTTTGACACGGTCTCCCATGATATTCTCCTGCAGCGTCTTGAGGAGATAGGGGTGATCGGCACTGCACACCAGTGGTTTCGTTCATTTCTCAGGGATCGTTCCTTCTGTGTGGCGTCCCCGCCCTATCAGTCCAAATGTCATCCTCTGCCTCTTGGGGTCCCGCAGGGTTCCTCGCTGAGTCCCACGTTGTTTAACATCTACGTGAGGCCGCTGGCTGAGGTTGTGAAGCTCTGTGGTATGACCATGGTGTCGTACGCAGATGACACCCAGCTAGCGGTCACGATCAGCGGGGACTCTGGGGTGGATGCCCCAAGATTCAGAGAAGGACTTAGGGCGGTGGCTGGTTGGATGACGTCCAACTGTCTCCAACTAAACGCCAAAAAAACGGAGGTGATGATCTTTGGGAAGCGGACGGACGTATGGGGAGATACTTGGTGGCCCCCTGAGCTGGGGCCGACCCCCACTCCGGTTGCGGAGATCAAAAATCTTGGTGTTTGGCTGGACCCTTCCCTCAATTTTGTTGGCCACACCAAAAGGATGGCGGCGTGCTGCTTTGGCATCTTGCGCAATCTGCGACCTGCCCTTAAATATTTCGATGCCGCAACTCGTCAACTGGTGGTACAAGCAACGGTTTTGGCTCGGCTGGAATATGCCAGCTCCCTTTTTATAGGGTTAAACCAGGCCGAGCTAACCCGACTTCAAAGAGTGCAGAACGCAGCGGCCAGAGCAATCGTACGTTTTCCTAGGTTCTGCTCGGCCGGTCCAACTTTGCGAGCCTTGCATTGGTTACCCGTTAGGCAGCGGATCCACTTTAAAGTACTGTGCATTTCTTTCAAGATTCTGAAGGGCCTATCGCCTCCCTTACTGCTCCAACTTTTGTGCCCATATATCCCGGGCCGCACTTTGCGCTCGCTGGACCAAAAACTAGCGGTAGCCCCTCGGTTCAAACTCAGTCGTGCGGGGGGTCGCTCTTTTAGGGTGCGGGCAGCCGCACTTTGGAACACTCTCCCCTTGAAACTCCGGACCTTTGGCGACTTGCTTTCTTTCCGCAAGGCCGCTAAAACTCATCTATTTTCTGAGCTATGTTAAAACCTCAACTCCCCCATTTTTAATAATATTTTCTGTTTTCCTGTTGTGTTGTGTTCGCCACCTTGTCAGTGTGCCGGGACGCTCCTTTGCTGGAGCAGCCGTGCGCAATACAAATAGCACTAACATAACATAACATAACATAACCTGCACATGTCCCAAGAACCAGTGCTAACCTCACCTTGGTAATATGCATGCTTATCCTCCCACCCATACCACAATGAGTGATTCTCAGAAGGTAATCCTTCGCAATTGTCAATATCTGTTTCTGCGCCATGTGTGTTGCACACTCTTTCTATCATGCTCCTGCCTGGCCCTGTTTTGTCCTGCTTTCTATTGTGCTGGCATCAGGTTTATGGCTTTTGCATGGCTTTATATTCTTATCAGCAAATTTACATTTTTACAAAAGTTTTATCATACGTTTCCAAGAGTTAATACAGTGCGGCCTCTTGCTCCATGTGTAAAGCCATCTGCCTGTAAAATAGCCAGTCTGATGATTCCCCACCCACCTCCAGCTGCTCCACATTTCTCTTCACTGCTACTCATTTAAGCTCCTGTTCATCCTCAAGACTGATCTCTCTTGTCCACAGACAAGGAGTTGTTGTCTCTTTCTTCCCTCGAGAGATATGCCCTGCCTACAAAGTAAAGCTGTCACTTCAGATTTGTTCTTTTGATCTGACAGCTGCCAAGGAGGGATTTCTGCACTCTCTCAGGTCTAGATTAAGAAAGAAATCATGTAGGTTAGGTTCAGAATGCACTTTGTATACAGTATAGCGTTACTGGTTGGATCTCACCATGAACCAACAAATCGTAGTTCAAATAAATGGCTGTTTGGTATAAAGTACAAATAGTTTGGAGGGAGGCCGGTCTGGAAGCTTTATTACATTACAGACCTGCAGACATTTGCATTCCTTGGTTTCCAGTCGGATAGATGGCTTCCATTGGCTGACAGCCTCTGGGAACACCAGGTGAGGGTGGTTTGCACCTTGGCCTGTTCATGAGAGGCTCACATGGGTTGTCTGTGAGCCTCCTACACACGACCACTGAACCTATGGGGCATGATCTTTGCACAGACCGTCTGCAGGGGAATGATGCATGCAGTACCTGCATAGGCAAAGAAAAGGAATGCACACCTTGGGTACCCATAAGCCTGGTGGTGCCACTGAAGAACATACAATTTAGTGATTAAAGTATTATTTCAAACAGCAATAAACATATTAGCCCAGTTGTAGAATGGAGAAATTTAAATTAAACAGAGGTAATTGGGAAGTCCTTCAAGTTCCATCAAAAGGTCTCTATTGCAGATTTGATGTTCTCTACTGAATTTAATTGAAAAATAAATAAAAACACAATTAATCGTCTTTTTTTTACCTAATACAGGGTTTTTGCACTTCTTAGGAGAGTGGATAGAAGTGGGTAATTTACACTAGATTTACTGCCGGTGTCACTGGGGATGTTTTGGTACATTGCAGGCTTCCTTCCCTTTGATCCACCTACATTGGAAAGACAAAAGTGACGATCCAATGTACTACATGGCAGACACATTGCACACAAGCAGCATACCGCTTTCTGAAATAGAACATAATAATGGAATTACTCCATCTGCAATTTACAATTACCATTACAACAGTAATGTAGGCTAAACCAAGAGAACATAGGGGATCTCTAATAGTCCCCTGAACAGTTTCACTGACCTAGATTTCAAGAGACACACTTAACAGCACGAAAAACAAGTGTCTTTAGTGTATCAGCTTTTTCCCGTGAGTAACCTACATTTTATTATGCTCTGTAAGGATGTATGACCTCTGTAACCACAACGGTAAATTGTATTCAGCTCATGATTACTTGCAATCTGATCGGATCGGGCTGGCGAACTGTTTCTATCGGGTAACATTTGTTTTAGTCAATTTCATTGTTGAGAGCAATAGGTTATTTGAGCAAATAATGAGTAAGGCGTAGCAAACAACACAATTATAAAACACATATTTAAAAGGAGACAATACATTTCACTTAAATCCAAAACGAATTTATATTATGATCAAATTTAAGGGTAGATAGCAACTGGGAAGGAAGGTAAGGGCTTAAATATGCAATTGTGGGGAGGGGTAGCACTGTTACAAATACTGCTCAAATGAGATGGGCAGACTAATAGGTGGGCACAAAAGTCTCAAGGGGGCAACCCAAAAGTGGGAGCAGGAAGTCTGGCAGGAACTCGTTGACAAAGCAACTACTGTGTTAGTTTCCCTTCGGATGCAGTCTAATATTTTAAGTGTGAAGGTTTCAGGAAAGCCATTTAAGAGGTTAGCTTCTGGAGCTTCCAACGTCCCCCCTCCGAAACTGGTTAGAAATTATTTGGAATGGTGAGTTTGTGGTCGTTGTGTGAATGAAGAAGTCTAATTGGCTAAAAGAAGCAAACGAGTCCTGTCTCATATTAATGAGCTGTTCCTTTCACTGCCCTCCAAACAGTACATAGTGCTCTTTGTTGAGTTTTCTGTTCCACTGACAAACATGCCTTTTCAGATCTATTAGAGTTCACACGGCTGTTCTTTTACAGGATGTAGATGATTTGGATGGCTCTGTTTTGTACCATTTGAAACATTATAACTGAAAATAGGAGCAATAAACTAATGCCTGTATTTGTGAAGGTTGTATTCAAAGGTTGTATATATAGGGGGAAGTAATTTTTCTTGAATACTGGGGGTCCCTGGGGGCCAACTAGCTCACCAGGTACCTCCAGTAAGCACCACAGAGCTGCTTTGCAGAGTGTTGCAAAAAGGGGCGTGGCCTCGTTACACCTCTCTGCAATGCAGCTCCCTGGCGCATACTGGAGCTCCTGGTGGGCTAGTTGGCCCCCAGGGACCCCCAGTATGCAAGGGGAATTAGTTCCCCCTCTGCAAACGCGCTAGGGGGCTGCCTTGCAGGAGACGTGTAAAGAGGCCATGCCCCTTTTTACACCTCTCTGCAAGGCAGCTCCCTGGTGCATACAGGAGGTTCCTGACCCCCTAGGCATGCTCAGGGGGTCCCACAAGTACCCCCAGTGCCAAAAAAACATGCAAGGCGAATTCGGTTCCCCTCTGTAAATGTGCCAGAGGGCTGCGTTGCAGAGAGGTGTAAAAAGGGGTGCAGCCTCATTACACCTCTCTGCAATGCAGCTCCCTGGCGCATACTGGAGGTTCCTGGTAGGCTTGTTGGCCCCCAGACACCCCAATATGCAAGGGGAATTAGTTCCCCCTCTGTAAACGCGCCAGGGGGCTGCGTTGCAGAGAGGTGTAAAAAGGGGTGAGGCCTCATTACACCTTTGTGCAACACATCCACTAGCGCATACTGGAGGTTCCTGGTGGGCTAGTTGGCCCCCAGGGACCCCCAGTATGCAAGGGGAATTAGTTCCCCCTCTACAAACGCGCCAGGGGGCTGCTTGCAGAGAGGTGTAATGAGGACACGCCCCTTTTTACACCTACCTGCAAGGCAGACACCTGGCGCATACTGAAGGTTCTTGACCCCCTTGGCCTGCTCAGGGGGTCCATTAATGACCTTCAAGGTCCCCCAAAAATGTTTTTTTTTAAATCCCGGGATACGTGCCGGGTACACGTACCCTGCAGATCCCCCAAAAACCATAAAGGCACCACTCTGCAAATGCGCCCCCTGGCATGTTTGCAGATGGGGAAATAATCCCCTTGAATACTGGGGTTCCCTGGGGGCCAAGTAGCCCACAAGGAACCTCCAGTATGGGCTAGGGGGCTGCCTTGCAGAGAGGTGTACAGAGGCCACTGCCTTTTTTACACATCTCTGCAACGCAGCCCCATGGTGCATACTGGAGGTTCCTGGTTGGCTAGTTGGCCTCCAGGGACCCCCAGTATTCAAGGGGAATTAGTTCTCCCTGTGCAAATGCACCAGGGGGCGTGTTTGCAGAGTGGTGCAATCCGTCACCTCAAGCCCTGCCCCCTCCCTGAACCACTCTGCAAACGTACCCCCGGCGCGTTTTCAGAGGGGAAAGTAATTTCCCTTGAATACGGGGATCCATGGGGGCCAACTAGCTCACCAGGTACCTTCAGTAAGCCCAACGGAGCTGCTTTGCAGAGTGTTGTAAAAAGGGGCGTGGCCTCATTACACCTCTCTGCAATGCAGTTACCTGGTGCACACTGGAGGTTCCTGGGGGGCTAGTTGGCCCCCAGAAACTCCCAATATGCAAGGGGAATTAGTTCCCCCTCTGTAAACGTGCCAGGGGGCCAAGGCTAAAAAAAATGTGTTTGTTAAAATAAATCCTGGGATACGTGCAGGGTACTTGTACCTTGCCGATCCCCAAAAAAAACATTAAGGCACCACTCTGCAAATGCGCCCTATGGTTTTTTTCAGTGAATTTCCAAGGTTTTTTAAATGCCAATTCCTAACTATAACGTGGCTGAAACCTATGGTTTTTTCACTGAATATATATATAGTTAGGACCTTGTTTCTATTCAAAAAGAGTTTTTTCTTTTAGCCAATATCTTTGGTGCCATTTGACGCATCTTCATGACATTTTCAAAACTAATGACCAGCTCAGGTCAGCCCCTGTCTTAAGAGTTTGGGGGTGATTTGTCAAGTGGGGACCGAGAAAAAAGGTGGGTTCTAAAATGCATTTTCCCATGTTAATTTCAATAGGAAACTTTAGACAAAGCTACAGCCCAAACTGCTGAATGGAATTATACCAAATTTGGCAAAAAGGTAGGTCTTGGTCTAGAAAGCGTGTGTTTAAAAAATAATTGTAAATCCATTCAGTAGGTGCTGAGAAATTAAAAAAATAAAAATGTCTATATCTGCCCACCGTGGAGGATTTGCGAACCCTCCCGAGCACAAGCTTCATTCTGATTTGCTGCCAACACTCCAAACCAGAATGTGTTGGCAGCCATCTTGTGACTTGGTACCCGAGTCACAAGAAAACAGTAAAATAAAGGTACAAAACAAGAAAAGGTTGCAGGGTAGAAAAACCCTGAACACATAAGCCTGCTCAGGGGATCCCACAAGAAACCCTGGGGCCAAAAAAGCATTTGTTTAAAACATATTGGCCCAATTTGTGCTGGGTGCCTAAATCTGGTCACACTTCTTTTTTTATAAGCCCCCCAGGTGGGCCAGGTCCCGGGGGCAATGTTTATAATGCATACGGGGGGCGCAGAGGCCCCTGCAACCCCCGGGACCCCCACCTCCCCAGGGATTTTGAAATAATGCGCAGGGGACGCTCGGCCCCCCTCAGCCCTGAACCACTATCTCCCTGGGGCATCCTTAATTATGTGCGGGGGCCACGTTGGATTCCCCAAGCCCAGGGGGCTGCCTCCTCCCGGGGGTTAAATATAGTTATGAAAGTGTGGGGGGAATCCTGCCCTTCACCACACTGCCCCTGGGACAACAAACCTCCCCAAGGCACCCTTTATTAAAATGCAGGAGTCTGTTGCAAAGCAAAGCAGAATTGCTTTTGGGCAAGGGGAGCTGCATGTCAGCAGCTCCCCTCCACTGAAGCAATGCCGGCTCCTGCAGGAGGTGGGAGCCGGCAGGGACTGTGGAGGCATTGGGCCTCCCCCGGTCCCAGGGGATGGGGGCCACACAGCCCCCACACCTGAGAAAATTAGTTATTAAAAAAAGGAAGGCTGACCCCGGGGGATGGGGCCCCCCATCTCTCTCTCTCTCTCTCTCTCTCTCTCCCTCTGTGAGGTGGACAAGGAGCCCGATGGAACCCAGAGCAGGTAAGAGATGCCAGCTAGCTGAGGAAGATCTGTTGGCTTGTGGTGCTAAAAGCCATGGAACCCAGACATCGAGGGAGCAGGAGAGGGGTGGCACTGCATTTTATGTTATGTTATATGAGTTTATAACGTGTGCAGATACTCTTGAGTGTCCAGCTATGGTGCCTAGCAGGGTATGTGCAGTGAGCTTCAGGAAAATAGATGTGTTTTCAGTTTCCTCTTAAACGCGACTGAGTCCTGGCTAGTATGCAGGGCAGGAGGAAGATCATTCCAAGCTACCGCCGCTTTCACTGCAAATGAGCTGCCCCCATCCTCTGAAGCTTATAATGAGGGACCTGAGCATAACATAAGGATGAGGAATGGAGGGAGCGCGCGGGAACCTAAAGGGTGAAACGCCTCTGCAAGTAAAGAGGACCACAACTGTGGAGAGCACGGTGGGCCAGGGCTAAAAACTTAATTTTTAACTATACCCACCATGGGGAGCCAGTGGAGAGAGTGAAGCTGTTGACGACCACTGTTCCTAGCCCACATGACCAATGAGAGTCTGGCTGCTGTATTTTGAACTGCCTGTAACTTCTTCAGCAGGAACCCCGGTATACAAGCATAAAGGGCAGTGACATAGCCCAGCCGAGACAGAATCAGCGCACAGGTGACCATTTTCCTCTCCGCCTGAAGTAAGAGGGGGAAGAATCTTCTGAGAGTTTTAAAGCAGGCTGAAACAGCAGGCAGCCAGCTTGTTGATGTGTGTTAAGAAGGAAGGACATTCATCAAACCATATCCCCAGATTTTTAGCTGGCTTCCCTGACGAGGTAGGTAATGGAAACTCAGGAGGCCATAGTCGCTCTCTAAAAAGAATGGGGAATTTCCCAAATAGCAGAATCTTTGACTTTGATTCATTGCACTTAAACTGCGCTTCTGCCAGCCATTTAAAGATAGAAGTTAGGTAATTTTGAACCAATAGTACAGAGTCTGCATCTTTGTCCCAGGTAAAAGGCAGCTGGGTGTCATCCGCGTAAGCCGTCACCTTAGCCCCCAGCTCCCCTACCAGATATATCAGAGGAGTGATTTAGATATTGAAAAGAAGGGGGCTAAGGGAGGATCCCTGGGGGACTCCCTTTGTTACTGGCTGAGGGGAGGAGGAGGACGGTTAAATCCAAATCTGCTCAACTCATCCTTCCAGGAAGGACCGGAGTCAGACCCACGCAACACCCGACTGACGAATCTTGGCCAGATATGACAGAAGAAGTGAGTGCAGGACTGTGTCAAACGCCGCAGAGAGGTCAGGCAAAATTAATGCAGCTCTCACACAGGCATCCAAACACTCCCAGATGGCCTCACCCACCTCAACCAACACTGTTTCTGTACTGCGGGGCACCCGGAACCCCGATTGAGCTGGATGCAAGAGTGCCTCCCTATCCAAAAAATCGGTGAGCTGTTTATTTACCACCTTCTCACACTCCTTCGCCAAAGCAGGAAGGAGGGAGATATGCTGGTAATTTCCTGGACAAAGGGTTGCAGGTGGGGGCCCTAAAGAAAACAAGGTGGTCTGAGGGACTTGCAGCAGCTGAAGGTAGAAGCAGCTGCTGCTGGGGCTCTGGAGCAGCGCGGGAGAGAGACACCTTGGTGAGTGGGCCCAAAGAGCCTGGTGGCTGATCCTTAGTGGCCTCTCAGAGCCAGTGTTGGCAGCCCCCGCTGGCATACTCCAGGTCCATGCTATTGTATTTGGGGGATGATGGCCGAATGAACCGCCCAACTAAGCTACTAAGAGGTGGGGTAGAGCAGAAAGGCGAATTGGAGGCCTTCCGCACCCAGGGCACATTGCAACACCTGCATGGGGTCCCCGGGGCCAGAAGGGGCCAGGGGAGGGGGCCACATGGCCCCCCTCCATGGAAAAGAAAAAAGAGGCCAGGCCCCGAGAATGGGGTCCCCGGGTCCAAAAGTGGCCCAGGGTATGGGAGCCATGCAGCCCTCCTCCCAGGAAAAATAAATAAATAAAAATAAAAAAACAAGGCCAGGCCTCGGGGGATGGGGTCCCCGGGGCCAATAGTTGCCCAGGGAAGGGAGGCCATGTGGCCCCCTTATTGTTTAAAAAAAGGAAAAAGTGCTCAGGCCTGGGGAATGGGATCCCCGGGGCACAAAATGTACTAAAAGAAGAGGGGCCACACAACCCCCTACTAAAAAATATGTTAAAAAAAAAAAGTCGGCATCTCACCGGAGGCCTCTCAGTCTCCCCCCCATCCTGCATCACTCTGCAAATGCGCCGGCTGGAGCATTGTAAGTTGAGGGATTAAGTTCCCTTTATTCCTGAGGGTCCATGGGGGCCAACTAGCCCACCAGGTACCTCAAGTAAGCCCCACACAGTGGGATTGCTGAAAGGTGGTCTAAGGCCACTGCCCTTTTTACACCACTCTGCAAATGCTCCTCATTACCCAGTACTGGTGAGGCGATGAGCTCTTCTTGTGTCCTGAGGACCTCAGGACACAAGTGGACTTCATCCCCTGAGCAGCAGTGCACCAGGAAGCGCATTTGCAGAAAGGTGTAAAAAGCGGGCGTTGCCGCGGGCCACTCTCAGCAATCCATCTGTGTGGGGCTTACTGGAGGTACCTGGTGGGCTTGCTGGTCCTCAGGGACCCTCAGAAGTGAAGGGGACTTAACCCTGAACTTAGAATGTGCCAGGAGGTGCATTTGCAGAATGGCAGACAAAGGGTGCATGGCCTGTGTATACCTATCAGCAATCCCACTATCTGGGGCATACTGTAGGTATCAGGTAGGCTAGTTGGCCCCTAATGACCACCAGCACTGAAGGTAACTTTAATCCCCATCCAAGAGCATGCCATGGAGTGCATTTGCAGAGTGGTTGGGATAGGGGGTGTGGCCTGCTATGACAACTTAGCAATCCCGCTGTGTGGGACTTACTAGAGGTAAGAGGAGGGATAGGTGTCCCCCAAAGTTGTCCTTGGGGGCCAACTACCTCTCCTATTACCTTCACTAAGTCCCACACAGTGGGATTGCTAAGAGGTCTTTAGAGGCCATGCCCCTTTTCTCCACCACTCTGCAAACACTAGTCCTGGTACAGTACTGGTTGGAGATGAAGTCAACTTTACTCCTGAGGGACTTTTGGGGCCAAGAAGCTCTCCAGGTATCTCCTGTAAGTCCTACGTAGCGAAATCCTGAGCACTGGTTGGAGTCCTAGCTCCCATTCTGCCCCACTCTGCAAATGCGACTACCAGATAAAGAAGCATTTGTAATGTAATAGGTCTCACATTTGCGAGAGTTAGAGCTATTAGTGTTGTAAATGTAAAAGTTTTTTACTAATGTTTTTTGGAGTGGAGCGGATGTACGTTGTGTGTAGTGGAATTTTGTAAAATGTTGTCCGGTGAAAATATGTGGATAAAAAGTATGTGATATTTAGTGTATAGGAATTATGTGAAGTGGGGTTATGTGTTTTGGAGAGTAATTATGTGGTACTGAATTCTGTGTTGTGGAGTGGTAACCTCTGGTTTAGTCTTCCTTGTTTCCATAGAAGCTAAACTATAAACTCAATGAGAAACAAAAAAAGAAGGTACCACTGAGGAGCACTTCTGGACCTAGTCAGAGGTATGAGCAGGGTCCCTGGAATTATGTGAGTGTTCGGCTGTACCAATTTTCACATAAATAAACATTTTCCGCATTTGCCAAACATTCCATTATCTGCTGCATAATCTGCGATTTTGAACCAAAAAAGCCTTTTTCTAGCTCAAATGGCTCAAATGTTCCCATAAATGCAGCTTCACATATTACAGCATGGCGGAAGGTCCTTTGCAAAGCTGGAATCAGCGTGTTAGTTATTGCTAAATGTGGGTGTTAAATTGGTACTAATGAGGCACAAACCTCTCCTTTCTTTGCCTCTCTTGCCTCTTTCTGCATTTCTCTTGCTTCTTTCTGCACCTTTCCTCCCATTTCTGCACCTCACTGTCTTCTTTCTGCACTTCACTTGCCTCTTCCTGCACTTATCATGCCCCGTTCTGCACCTCATTTGCCTCTTTCTGCACCTCACTTGCCTCTTGTTGCACTTATCTTGCTTCTTTCTACACCTCTCTTGCCTCTTTCTGCTCCTCTCTTGCATCTTTGTTAATTTCCCTTGCTTGTTTCTGCACTTCTCTTGCCTCTTTCTGTACCTCTCTTGACTCTTTCTGCACCTCACTCACCTCTTTCTGTAGCTCAAGTGCCTCTTTATGTACTTCTCTTGCCTCTTTCTATACTTATCTTGCCTCTTTCTGTACCACCCTTGCCTCTTTCTGCACCTCACTTGCCACTTTCTACTCTTCTCTTCCCTCTTTCTGAACCTCACTCTCTTCTTTGTGCAAATCTCTTGCCTCGTTTTACATCTCCCTTGCTTCTTTCTGCATCTCTATTTCCTCTATCTGTACCTATATTGCCTCTTTCTGCAACTCTGTTGCTTCTTTCTGCAGCCTCCTTGTTTTTTTCAGCACCTCTGTTGCTTTTTTATGCAATTCCTTTCCTTCTTTCTGGACCCCTCTTGCCTCTTTCTGTACCCCTTTTGCCTATTTGTGCACCTCTCCTACCTCTTTCTGTACACCTCTTGCCTCTTTCTGCACCTCTGTTGGATCTTTTTTGCACTGCTCTTGCAAAACTTTTTCAGATTTCGGTATCCCTCTTGCCTCTTTCTGTGCCCTTGTTTCCTCCGTTTATACATTTCCTGCCTGTTTCTGCATCTCTCTTACCTCTTTCTACATCTCTGTTGCTTCTTTATGCACTTCTCTGGAATATTTCTGTACCCCTCTTGCCTCTTTAAGCACCTCTTTTGTTTCTGTCTGCACTTGTATTGCCTCTTTCTGCACCTTTCTTGCTTCTGTCTGCACCCCTGTTGTCTCATTCTGCACCCCTTTTGTCAAAAGGGGAGTGGCCTGCTAAGGGGATCTTTTGTGCTGTATGGGACTTACTAAAGGTAATTGGAGGAGTAGTTGGCCCCCAAGGTTATCTTTGGGGGCCATCTACCCCTCCTGTTACCTCTAGTAAGTCCCACACAGTCTGATTGCTAAGAGGTCTTTGGAGGCCGCACGTATCTTTCTCCACCACTCTGCAAAATGTACCTCTTGGCAAAGCACTGGTTAAGGGATGAAGTCCACTATACTCCTGAGGGTCTTTGGAGGCCAGAAACCCTCCAAGTATCTTTGTAAGTCCTAAACAGCACTTCTCTAGATTCATTCTATACCTCTGTTGCTTCTTTCAGCAATTCCCTTGCCTCTGTTTGCACTTCTCCTCCTTCTTTCTGCACCCATCCTGCCTTGTTCTGAACCCCATGCCAATTTCTTTACCCCTTTTGCCACTTTTAGCACCCTTGTTCCCTCTTCTTGTACCTTTTCTGCCTGTTTCTGCACCTCTGTTGGTTCTTACTGCACTGCTCCTGCTTCCTTCTGCACCTCACTTGCCTCTTGCTGTACTTCTAATGCTTCTTTTTACACCAGTGTTGCTTCTTTCAGAAAATCGCTTACCTCTTTCTGCACTGTTCTTGCTTCTTTCTGCACCCCTCATGCCCATTTTTTGCCCCTCTGCTGATTCTTTCTGAACTGATCTTGCTTCTTTATGTACCTCAAATGCTTCTTTGTGCACCTCTCTTTCTTTTTCAGCGCCCCTCTTGCCTCTTTTTTGCACCTCTGTTGGTTCTTTCTGCACTGCTCTTGCTTCTTTCTGCACCTCACATTCCTCTTTCTACAATTATCTTGCTTCTTTCTACACCAATGTTTCTTCTTTCAGCAATTCTCTTGCCTCTTTCTGCACTTCTCTTGCTTCTTTTATTCCTCTGTTGCTTCTTTCAGCAATTATCTTGCCTCTTTATGCACTTCTTTCTGTCCCCCTCCTCCTTCTTCCTGTACCTTTTCTTGCCTCTTTCTGCACCTCTCCTACCCCTCTTGCAACTTTTTTGCACCTCTGTTGGTTCTTTCTGCACTGCTCTTGTTTCTTTCTGCACCTCACTTGCATCTTTCTGCCCTTCTCTTGCTTCTTTCTACACCTCTGTTGCTTCTTTCAGCAATTCTCTTGCCTCTGTCTGCACTTCTCTTGATGGTTTCTGCACTTCTCTTGCCTCTTCCTGCTCCACTGTTGCGTCTTTCTGCACTTCACTTGCCTCTTTCTGCACCTCTCTTGCCTCTTTTGGCACCTTTGTTGCTTCTTTCTGCACTTCTCTTGCCCCTTTCTGCACCTCTGACTTAGAGGTAGTTTCAATCCCCTGCCCTATTATGTACTAGGTCTTACAGGGGAGGTCATGCCAATCACAGGGGTACCCCAACCCAGAGTGTACAGTAGTCCATATAGGTGTTTTCACTGTCCTCTTAGTCAGAGTCAGTTACTGGCAGTACCAGTCAGCAAAAATGTGGGTGCAGAGGATGACTTTGCAACAAGGCCCGTTTCTGCACCTCTGTTGGTGCTTACTGCATATCTCTTGCCTCTTTCTGTACTTCTCCTCCTTCTTTCTGCACCCCTTCTACCTCGTTCTGAACCTCCATGCCAATTGCTATACATCTTTTGCCTCTTTCTGCACCCCTGTTCCCTCTTCCTGCACATTTTCTGTCTGTTTCTGCACCTCTGTTTGTTCTTACTGCACTGCTCTTGCTTCCTTCTGCACCTCACTTGCCTCTTGCTGTACTTCTAATGCTTCTTTGTACACCAGTGTTGCTTCTTTCAGCAAATCGCTTGCCCTTTCTGCACTATTCTTGCTTCTTTCTGCACCCCTCATGCCTATTTTTGCACCTCTTTTGTTTTTTTCTGCACTGATCTTACTTCTTTCTGTACCTCATTTGCTTCTTTCTGCACCTCTCTTTCTTTTTCTGCACCCCTCTTGCCTCTTTTTGCACCTCTGTTGGTTCTTTCTGCCCTGCTCTTGCTTCTTTTGCACCTCACTTCCCTCTTTCTGCACTACGCTTGCTTCTTTCTACACCTTTATTTCTTTTTTCAGCAAATCACTTGCCTCTTTCTGCACTTCTATTGCTTCTTTTATTCCTCTGTTGCTTCTATCAGCAATTCTCTTGCCTCTTTCTGTACTTCTTTCTGTCCCCATCATGCTTCTTCCTGTACCTTTCTTGCCCCTTTCTGCATCTTTCCTACCCCTCTTGCCACTTTTCGCACTCCTGTTGGTTCTTTCTGCACTGCTGTTGTTTCTTTCTGCACCTCACTTGCGTCTTTCTACACTTCTCTTACTTCTTTCTACACCTCTGTTGCTTCTTTCAGCAATGTCTCTTGCCCCTGTCTGCACTTCTCTTGATGGTTTCTGCACTTCTATTGCCTCTTTCTGCACCTCTGACTTAGAGGTAGTTTTAATCCCCTGCCCTATTATGTACTAGGCTTTACAGGGGAGGTCATGCCAATCACAGGGGTACCCCAGCCCATAGTGTACACTAGTCCATATAGGTTTGTTCACTGTCTTCTTAGTCAGAGTCAGTTACTGCCAGTACCAGTCAGCAAAAAATTGGGGGCACGGGATGACTTTGCAACAAGGCCTCTTTCTGCACCACTGTTGGTTCTTAATGCATATCTCTTGCCTCTTTCTGCACTTCTCCTTCTTCTTTCTGCACCCCTCCTGCCTCGTTCTGAACTCCCATGCCAATTTCTATACCCGTTTGCCTCTTTCTGCACCCTTGTTCCCTCTTCCTGCACCTTTTCTGTCTATTTCTGCACCTCTGTTGGTTCTTACTGCACTGCTCTTGCTTCCTTCTGCACCTCACTTGTCTCTTGCTGTACTTCTATTGTTTCTTTGTACACCAGTGTTGCTTCTTTCAGCAAATCGTTTGCCTCTTTCTGCACTGTTCTTGCTTCTTTCAGCACCCCTCATGCCTCTTTTTGCACCTCTATGGTTCTTTCTGCACTGATCTTGCTTCATTCTAAACCTCACTTGCTTCTCTGTGCACCTCTCTTTCTTTTTCTGTACCCTCTTGCCTCTTTTTTCACTTCTGTTGGTTCTTTCTGCACTGCTCTTGCTTCTTTCTGCACCTCACTTTCCTCTTTCTGCACTGCTCTTGCTTCTTTCTACACCTATGTTTCTTCTTTCAGCATTTCTCTTGCCTTTTTCTTCACTTCTTTCTGTCTCCCTCCTGCTTCTTCTTGTACCTTTCTTGCCTCTTTCTGCACCTCTCCTACCCCTCTTGCCACTTTTTGCACCTCTGTTGGTTCTTTCTGCACTGCTCTGGTTTCTTTCTGAACCTCACTTGCATCTTTCTGCCCTTCTCTTGCTTCTTTCTACACCTCTGTTGCTTCTTTCAGCAATTCTCTTGCCTCTGTCTGCACTTCTCTTGATGGCTTCTGCACTTCTCTTGCCTCTTCCTGCACAACTGTTGCATCTTTCTGCACTTCACTTGCTTCCTTCTGCACCTCTCTTGCCTATTTTGGCACATTTGTTGCTTCTTTCTGTACTTCGCTTGCCTCTTTCTGGACCTCTGACTTAGAGGTCATTTTAATCCCCTGCTCTATTATGTACTAGGCCTAACAGGGGAGGTCAAGCCAATCACAGGGGTACCCCAACTCATAGTGTACACTAGCCCATATAGGTGTTTTCACTGTCTTCTAGTTCAGAGTCAGCTACCGCCAGTACCAGTCAGCAAAAAGTTGGGGGCACAGGATGACTTTGCAACAAGCCCTCTTTCTGCACCTCTGTTGGTTCTTACTGCATTTCTCTTGCTTCTTTCAGAGCATATTCTTCCTCTTTCTGCACATGCCCTACCCCTGTAGGCATAGTTAGAAATTAGCATTTAAAAAACCTTTGAAATTCACTGAAAAAAAACATAGGTTTCAGGGACATTATAGTTAGAAATTAGCACTTAAAAATCCTTTGAAAATCACTGAAAAAACATTGGTTTCAGGGACGTTATAGTTTGAAATTAGCATTTAAAAAACCTTAGAACCCCAAAGTCAAAGACATAGCCTACCAAATACGGTAGATCTATCGGCTTCACAGCTCTCCGACTCACAACTAAGTCTAAACCTTGAAAAGTCCCCAGAACTAGTAATTGAAACCACCCCAGAAGATGTAAGGCAGTTGAAAGGGAGGAGGGAGGGGGCGGTAAGGAAAAAAAACCCACCAGGATTAGAAATCTCTAAAACTAACAAAACCAAAAATATCTGTAATAAGCCAGGGGAGCAAAGATCAGCCACCCCCATAAGAGGAAACCAGCATAGTCACACAGTAATTGTACATCAAGCATTACACGACAACCAGGGTCCTATTAGCCTAGAATCTTCGACAGCTCCATTACAAACTAGCGACCTAGTTGATAATAATGACAATCAACTTCTAACAAAAATCAGGGACCTATTCAAATCATTCCTCACACCAATAGAAGCCAGACTGTCACAAATAGAAAAACAACTGTCAGATCTGTTAATTATGGCGAAAGTCAAGCCAAATCCAGGGGCACAAAAGGTCGGGGGAAACAAACAGACTCCAATCATTCCAACTGGTCAACCAATCAAAAAACCGGTAGCTCCAGGGCCCATAGCAAAACCAATTCAATCTACATTAGTAAAAAGTATTACAAAACAGAAACCACCAAATTCAATTACAACCTCAAACATTAATTCAAATATCACCACAGATCAGAATAACATGGCCCCAAAACCACCACCCACACATTTCAATAGAGGGTGGGACAGAGGACCGTTTGATGGTAGATTCCCTGTAAATATGCCACCTGAGGCCAGTCCCTTCGTAGTAGTAATGACCGGTGTACCGGAACTGACAGGCCATAATTTAGAGCCTACATGGTCTCTAAAAAATAAGGCCCAACATTGGCTTAACACGAATCGTCCACTTCCACCAACCGGGTCAAGCAAAATCCTGATGGTACGAAGAGCACCCTGGGTAGGGCATGGAAAGAAAACAATACAGGGAGATTGTGTCCTTATCACCTTTGAAGACCCCAGAGTAGTTGACTATATCTGTTCATGGGATCACTCTGGCCAAATTGGCAGCATAGGAACAAAGTGCCTGTCCTTCTTTAATCCCCAAGGTACCGTAATGGTCCCTTTCATGAAGGATCTTGGTATACAGTAGGCCCCCGGCATCGGGGCGGAGACTGGGAAGAGTGGGGAGGACACCACTAAAGGGATCACCATAGAGAACCATCGAGTTGGGAGGGCTGGAGCGGCATCCCAACAACAAATAGATATAGCTGTCTTGAGATGGTTGATTGACCATCACTGGTCGATGTACCCTCTAGGCCCCAGCTAGTGCAGTCTGAACTAAAACCTCATACAGTTGACGTGACCAACAACGATCCTCAAGTTTTAAGTGTTGTTTTTTGGAACATTTCTGGCCTTCGTAGCAAGATTGAAGATGGGACTGTCCTGAACTTCCTGGGGAGGGAAACAATTGTCTGCCTCCAGGAGACATGGGCTGTGTCAGAACTTCATCTCCTGGGTTTCAGGACCTATTTTTCTCCAGCATTGGCAGGAACAATGGGCCGGCCTAAGGGAGGACTAACCATCTACATAGCAAATACCATCCAGAACGTAAAAGTAACTAAGGTAGAACTTGACACAAACTTCCAGCTTCTCTTTCTTTCCCTTTCCAGTACTGAGACTATTATACTTGTTAACTTCTATAACAACTTAGAGGAAGGGCAATACCTGAGGGTGGTATCAAACCTCTATGAGGAACTTTCCCATCTCAGACAGTCTAATGGCGGAAAGGGTACAGTGCACTTCTTATGGGGGGGATTTCAATCTACATCCCTGTCCACATGATGGAATCAACTGTGACAGGATAGTAAACGTACATGATATCCCCCTTACCCACTTCACCCATAGTAATAAGTCAGGCACAGCCATGAATGAGGTACTATTAGACCTAGACCTTCAAATAAGAAATAATTCAATCCCTGACACTAACCAGCTACAACCAACATATCTGAGGAGGGGTCACCAATCAACAGTCGATTACATTCTTTTATCAGAAGGCCTATTAAACAGAGCAAAGCATTTTGAGGTCTTACCAAATACATTAAGCGACCATTCGGCTCTTAGGATAGAACTTCCTCTAATCCAGAGACAATCCCTCACCCTAACCATAGCAAAAGCATTGCACCAGAACAGACTACATATAGCACAGACAAATGGGTATACCATAAAATGGGGGAAGATAAACCCCAGACAAATTACAGAAGATCTTATAAAAGCAGCCTACCCCTATATAATAAAATGCCTAGACCTAACTACAACAGAGGAGGAAGTGTTAAGCAATTTCTCCTTAATATTAGGCATTATAAAGGGGCTCATGACAGCAAAGCCGAAATTGGAAAAAACAACCAAGAAAGGTTGGTTTAACCACAGCTGCACAGTGACACATACCAATTTAAAAGTAGCACTGAATAATGATATTGTCGCGTTCTAATCTAGGACCCTGATCGATACTGTGACCTTATGCCCCTATACGGCTATAATCCCTTTGTACCCCTATATATGCATAACCGATCAAATGCAATATTCAGAAACTCGTCTCTGGCCTCACACGATCAGAGCCACATTTCAGAATCTCTTCCTCTGCAACTTCCTATGCAGCTCATTAGTGCAAATGACACAGCAGAAGCCACTATCTAAGATTCCTAGATTACACTCCGAGTTCTTCAACAAGATAAAAACTCAGCAACCTGGGAAAGCCCCGCTTGCTATGTTTTGATTAGTAATAGAACTCTAATGAGCACTGAGAGACGATCACTTCCTAGTGACATCTTTATTGACGTCTTATGTCCAAAAACTTACGTCAAACAAGGCACCTTTCAGGTATAAATATTACCAATGTTGCCTTAAGCAAACGCTGCCTCGATACTATCGCTGCCTCGCTGATACTGAAGCTAACGCTGCCTCAACGGCATCAGCGAACGATGGTGTGGTGAACATAGGAGCAGAACAGCTGTCCCCCTTCAGAGCCCAGCAGATGCAAGCTGCCTGCGGACGCTGCCCCTCCTCCTCTTCCTCAATGCGCTGAGAGAGACGCTGTCTTTTCTCCTGCCTAGAAATTCAGCTCCGGCGTTTCCAGCCTACTCTTGCGAGTGACTGGGATATCGAGTCCCTGGAAGGAGATACCAGACCTCCAACATTCTATTCCAGAGGTATGGTGTTGACTAAACCCTTAGAGAGAATTCTTGAAGCAAACCTTGGCAAAACCAACTTAACTAAAGCTACTTACTTACTCCCATCCCAAGTATTAGGCTTAGGTCAGGTACACTGGGGTAGGCGTAGTTATAAGCACCAGTTGAGTACGTTAGCCTAATGTATATATGAATGTATATATGTTTTATTCATTTTAAACCATTGTATGGCTAAGAAACCATATCAATGCTTTTACAGTATTATTTCGCAATCCTCATTTTACTGTACGCACTTTTTATAATAACAAGTCTTGCAATTGTGGCAATTCATTTCTCTTGTATGAGAAGAAAGACTGTTCAATAAATAATACCTTTTTTATTGAAAACGCCCGTCTCTCTATTCTCTGCATATTGGTGAAAGTAATCTGCACAAAACTGACTGAGTAAAATAACTGTCTATTGTTTCACACAACTCTAGAGATTGACACTTATTCTAAGGAGCAAAGTTGTCATGTTTATGCGGTTGTTGGAAAACTGAATCCCTTCTTGTCTGTACCAGGGAAGCTGATCACTTCCTATTCAGTTAAGAAAGTTTCAGTGACCTCTGAGCTAGTTGGTAACAAACCCAATTAAGTTTAGCATAGTCAGTGGAGACCTGGAAGATCCGCACTTCTACGTCGATACTACTGTTTATGTTATTCCAATGCGCAGGGCCTATTGGGAAAATAGGAACTACACTACATGGCGCCCAAACGTTTGGTAAGGCGATAAACTAACGCAAGACGTTAGAGTAACTCAGTCGTGCATTTTTCACACAGACCCCTTTCTCCCGTAAATACTCCAATAGACGTCTGGAGTGGGTGAAAGGTTAAAACCCGCCCGACCTTAGTAGGAAATGATTCCTATGTAAAGCTCTGGTTTATTCAATGTTGAAGGATACAGTGTTCCAAAATATTGTGCACCTAATCTTTGTCTCCTTGGAGACCTGCTCTGCAAACCTTGCATTTATACAATGCCAGGAGAAAACGGAACAGCTGCACCCGCAGTAAATGCGACTGAGCAGGGTCCCGAAGGGACTACTGAACCGGGTGCAATAATCATCCCGGCACATTTAAGAAAATCTATAACGTCAAAACTTGTAGAAAATGGACTGACCACACAAGGTGGCACAGTCGTCTTCGTGATAGAGGCACACGATTATCGGCAGACAGAGGTATTCTATTCATAGATAAAATTTCCAGCCGCAACACATGAGTTCCACTACTATATAGTAGGGGATCCACCGGAAGAGTACGCTCCTTTCGAGGAGACTGAAATCCCATTAAAATTCCAAGAGCACCTGCTCTGGTTTAAAGGCGCCCTAAAACATAATGATCATATTACCAGGCTAGGTCCACTAGGTAGACCAGGAGCAACGTGGCCGGTTCTAGCCAGCTACACACCACATCCGGACATTGCAAAAATGTCTAGAGAAGAACTTTTAGCACAGCTAAAAAAATTAATTAAAATACATAGGCAATTAGTCCAATATGTAATGCGGACTGCTACAGTCCAATCAGCTGTTAATGTACCACAGCTGACCCCTCATCAGGGGAACACCAATAAAATTACACCACAGAACATACCGTCATGTCTTGGTAAAACACCCATAAAACGGGAACAAATTCCTTTCTGGTTAGCGCAGAAAATCACTCAAATAGAGGCAGTATTTCCGAATACTACCCCTATTGAGAAACATAGGATCCTGACCATCTGCCTTCCTATGGGGGTCGCACCACACGTGGAGGACTGTGACACTTGGGGTACAGTCTTTGCTTCCATTTACACAAAAACACATGGTGTTCCGTCTATGGCGGTAATACCAGAAGTGCTAAAACAGATTCAGAATGAATACGGTCCAGAACCTGCTTTAACTCTTGGTATAAAATTACTGAAAGACTTCAAGCAGGTCTCGGCTATATTACTAGCCAACATAAAAGGAGAAGCAGCATCTGTGGCGATCCGTCAGAAGTTGAAGGAAACAGATATAACAGATCAACCAATCGAGCTTGCCAAAATCATAGAAAAATGTTATGAAGAATTAGGTAGAGACAGCTTGGGTGGAAAATCAGTGAAGCCCCAACTGCTCGAAAATCCTGAAAAATTATTTATTAAAAATAATTCAAACACTCCTAAAAAGAGCTGGGATGGAAATAAACAATCCACTCCCAAGGAAAAAGTTTTCCAGTCCAGAGGAAGGTCTCCTCGACGGAGGGAAAGAACTCCGACTCGGGAACACCAGTCTCCCCAGAGGGAGCCCTCTGAGAAAAGATGTAACCTTAGAAATAGGGATAATTTGAAAAAGCCTGATAGATATCAAAGTATTGATACACGTCCCTCTCGATCTTTTTCGCAGAAATCGGAAAGAAGAGGACGGTCAGACCCAGGAGAGCACACCAAGACAAAAGACAAGGAACCTGCTCAAAGTAAAATATCTCAATTTCCAAAAAAAGAAGGTAGCCAGTATTAGAGTAATCGAACATGCCGAGAATACTGAGGACACAGTTGAAAAACGGGGAGTGGGCACAGACAATGTTAGGCAGTGCAGCAGAAATCAGTATAGCCCGCAAGATCCTGATGAGTCATCTGGAGACAGTGGACACGAATGAATAATCAGGTTGAAACTGCAGACACCAGGCTTAGCGAGCCCCATAAGATATACGAAATAACATTGCGTATAGAGGGTGATAAGACTAGGAAAATATGGGTCTATTTTGGGATAAACTCTCAAAAGGCTATGACATTCTGTTAGCTGAAAAGGATTGGCCGCTAGAGTTTGTCAGGGAGTGCCCTCGTGGCGAAGAAATGATTATGCCTGCCTTCTCGAATCACATTCCGATTCACAAAAAATATACTTATGCAAGGAAATGGGCAGTAGCCCAGGCACCGGCATTTTATAAAAATCATGTAGGATGGGATGAGGACTCTCCTCCTCACAAAATCCAGTAAAAGTGAACCAACTGCACAAAGGCAGTATCCCATTAAGCAAGAAGCTAAAAAACAAGTCAGGGAGATTTTAGATCAACTTGAATACCAGGGGGTGATTGAAACATGCACCTCTCAAATGAACAATCCTTTGTTTCCTGTCTCTAAACCAGACAATTCCTATTGTCTAGTTTTGGACTACAGACACCTTAATGCATGTTGCAAAACATTTGCAGTACAAAATTCGCATAGTGCTGCACTAATGAATAACATAGTTAGGAAAAAATATAAAATGAGATTAGACATATCTAATGGTTTCTTTTGTGAAAACATTGCACCAGAAAGCAGATACTTGACCGCTTTCTCAGTAATGGGGTAATAGAAAAATTTCTGTAGGCTCCCACAGGGATTCAAGAACAGCCCAGGACTATTCTCAGCAAGAGTAACAGAGTTACTACAAATATATGATGATGAGGCATTATCTTACGTAGATGATATCTATCTCACAGACGACGACTTGGAGACTCACTTAAAAAGAGTGAACACCATTATACTTGGGTTCGCAGCAGAGGGTTACAAATTCAACTTTAAAAAGTCCCGAATTGCCCATCTGACAGTATTATTTTTAGGATACGAATTATCAAGTGAAGGGAAAAGCCTAGCGGACAACTTCTTAGAGAAGTGTGCTGTACTCCAAGCTCCAAAAACGCTGAAGAATTTACAATCGATTCTAGGTTTCCTGAATTTCTGTAGAACTTACATTCTAAATTACGCAGAGATGCTTAAACCTCTCTATGAACTAATTAAACCTGATTTTAAACAAATCAATTGGACTCAAAAACACACAGAAATTTTGAGATCACTGCAAACAGACATGTTAGCAAAAACAAAAGTAGATACATGTGACAACACACGCAATCTTGTAATCCGAGTCATCCCAGGAAGATGCGGATTCACGTACCTGACCTCTAATGAGGGAGAAAAGGTACCAATTTCAATTAAATCTCACGTGTACACACAAGCGGAAAAAAACATTCAGTCCAACAGAAAATACTGTGAAAGCAGTAGAAATTGCATTAGCAAATGAGCGAGAACTAGCACATGGCAAAAGGATCGATATCCTCACAGCGGAATCCGCCTTCGAGGCGCTATTCAGCCCAGTAAACCTGCCTACAGTGTCACTGGATCCAAAATGGATACAGTGTGTAGATTCTCTTGGAGCGGAAGATGTGAAATACTATTTCGCCCTGCAATTCAAAAAATTGAATGATTTAGAATATGAAGAAAAATATCCTCTGCCAATCGAACTTCTGCCTCTCCCACAGTACACCTGTATAATCTATACAGATAGATTTGTACAGCATTTCAATGTAGAGAGCAAATCCTATGATGCAGCCTATGCGATTGTTAAAGGTCGCTGGCTGTGCGGTAAATTCAGACCGAAAATAACAAAAACTGAATCAGTAAAGTACTGTTCGGCTCAGCGAGCTGAAATCAGATCTTTAAAGATGGCGCTTGAAAATGCAGTACGTGAATTCCCGACACTAATCGTGTGCGATTCTCATTTATGCGTCAACTCTTACAATAATAAGTTGCAGAGCTGGATTGAAAATGATTACAAAGATGACACAAGTGCCACAATAAAGCATAAAATGCTCTGGAAACAGGTAGCTCTTTTACAGAAAGAACTACAAAAGACTCACGTGATACACGCACAGAGTCTTCAACGTGATGGCGTTCATGTTGGAGGGAATTCATTGGCTAATACAGCCACAGCGGAAGCAACTAAACTGGCTTCCGTAGCCACAAAAAAGCGTTCAGAAAAATACATAGACGGGGAAACCATGCTGGCAGTCAAAACGTCCGTAAAAGGCGACTGTGCAGCACTGCCCGTGAACTATCCACTCAATCATGCATACATAATTGATGCAAACTCCGTTCCTTTTGCTCGAATCCCTGGAGTGGGGGATAGTGTAATTCCAAACATGAACAGGAGAAGATTCCTATTACAGGAGGCACATATGGGGTTGGGTCTGAGACACCAAACAATCTGGGACTCTCTGTCTGAATTGCAATCAGAGTACTGGTGGCCGGAAATGAGTGAAGGTATTCATGAATTTGCAAAAAACTGTCCCGACTGCAACAGAGATCGCAGTGGAGAACCGGCCAGTATAGTTTCAGAAACCCTAATAGAAAGCATAAGGCGATCTATCCGCGCAATCAAACAAGAGAAACGCGTCCCATTGTACATCATGAAGGCTAAACACACTTAAAAAATGTGGCCCCAGCGCTCGGCTGACGCCAGAACGGTTATAAAAGATCTGCGAGTCTTTATCGGCACATACGCAATTGCCATGTTCCATTCTGACCAGGGTCCTGCTTTTAGCTCTGGAGCTTATAATGAGGCCATGGCCAGCATGGGCGTTGGATTGCGGTATTCTTGTCCGTCACACCCCGAAGGGAACAGTGTGGTAGAAAGAAAAAAACGAGACATAAAGCAATCTATGACAGCGAAGGTATTAGGATTGGGTGCTGGGTGGGTCAAACATTTAATAAGTGTCCAATTAAGCCTAAACAACTTGCCAAGAAATTCTCTAAAAGGTTTCAGCCCATACGAACTATTGTTCGGAACTAGAATGCAAATTCAGGACTTAGATAGTCAGGTATCAGTGGTAGAAGATAAGAAAATAGACTTTGACATCAAAGATCGTTTGGCTGTTTTACAGGACTGGAACGAAACAAGAAAAACGTTAAGCAACATAACGTTAAAGCAACAGCCAGCTACCACTGACGAGGCACCACCAGCCCCAGCAAGGCCTGTCTGGATTCCAAAGATTGGGGATCTAGTCAGAGAAAAAATAGCGGTGAAGAAGGAATTTGGGCCTTCTTACAGAAAAGCAGTACCTGTCTTAGCAATCAACGGAACAAGATCAGTAGTACTACCGCCCCTTGCTGGTAAAAAGGAGAACAGAGTTGTATCAATCGACCTGGTAAAACCACAAGCATGTGGCCTATAATCAACAGTAGGCCCAGTGGACTCCCAAGAAACAACAGAATACCCAAACTTGCAACAATTCAAGAGGTTTAAACTGAAAGACTAATCACATTTGATCAGCCTGCAGTGCACAGAGAGGGACTACGCAATAATGCCATGGAACTCGTGCCTCTTGAGACACAGATTGAAACAGTTCGTCAGGAAACACCAGTCTACAATGATGTGGCATCAGAATGTGCTACCGAAAGACAAATTGAAAGAACAATCCCAACAATCGACAGAACTGCCTCTGGCTACTTCATCAACTTCGATAACTTTTCTGAGGATCAAACCGACCCCAAAGTGATGCCAGAAACAAAGACTTTTAAAGAAAAAGCAACAGAACTCTTTCATCAACTCAAAGAAATTTACCTTATTTCTCCATGGTTAGAGTTCTGGTTTGGTCTAGGTATATTTTTCCTCCTGCTTTGGCTCTTCATGGTACTTTGTTTGGGAAAATTCATTGAGGGAAAATATAGTACAATGGACACAGCAAGTCAGAACATCAGCTTAGTCCTCAAACCACACAGATCATCCCACGTGAAGAAAAGGGAACTGTCAACAGTAAATGTCACAGCCATTCCAATACCTAGTGGGGTAGTATGGGAAAAAACTGACTATGAAATCTATGGTCCGGTCGAAATCCTGAAGTATCCTCATCAATTCAAGGTTTCCTTAAGTGACTTTGTAAAACCTAGTACATTCTCTGATGATTGGGACTTTGAAAGTATGAATAATATGATGTCTGATTTAGTAATGTCAGCTAGATTTACAGATCATGACTATTTACAAGGTTCGTCTAGTTATGAACAGATGTTCTGCTACACACACTATGGTGATCATTACTTGCATAAATCTGCACAGCCTAGAAATGTTTTTAAGTATAACCAATGGGAACATTGTGCTACACCACCTAAAAGCAGTTCTAAAACATTCTATGAGAAATTTCAGTACTTCTCAGGGTTTAACACCAGTGATGCAGAAACGTTTTATTACAAACTGTTAGATAAAACAGGATTGAAAAAAATGCTGACAAATACTAAATTGATATATTCAGAAGCATTTTATGAAAAAATGATGACATTTGGTTTTGATTATTGGAAAAATAACATTGAAACAAAAACCATCTGGGGTACAAAAGAGTGGCAGGTACAAGGCCTAGAAGCATTATTTCGAGTCTGCATGATCCCAGAACAAATAATGTTTTTAAATGACACAATTCAACAAACAACTTGTCTTGGCCTAGCTAGGATTAAAGACCTTAACCGCATCGCTGCGGCGGCTTTTCCCGCTGTGCGCTGCAGATATGAAATTACCATTGTTTCATGACGAGCTGGCCTTGTCATCCGCGCACGACAGGTAAGCGCCATGACGAGCCCAGCTCGTCATTAGCCTCGAAGGGGTTAACAAACCGTCTATTCGGAAGCCAATAAATGATAATGCAACAACAGATATTGAGATAGACGTATCTAAAATTTTACATTTAAACAGAACACATCCTGATTGGAAAAAGTGGTTAATCTGGCCTACTGACACAAACAACTGTCAAGATAGATTCTTGAACAAAACACAGGGGTTAACAATGACCAGACAAGACCCCAGATACTCCCAGAGACAACATCCAGGGATAGTAACAACATACAGTGTAGGGAAGCTGTGTCTTGAATGGCTAGAATCATCCACACTGGCTGAAATTAAGCAACACTTTTCTTTACTTAAAGATGGTGCTGATTTGCGCGATTTTATTATGGGACCAGGCAAACAGCGTCAAAAGCGTTTCATAGCGACCAGTATCTATGCTGCTTACAACGAGGTTTGGAAAGTCACACAAATTGAAACAGCTGAAAAAATACGAGAAATTGATCGTATTAATTTGGAAAAATCCCTTTCTGTAGTGGACAATGGGTTAATGACTCTGTCCTCCAGAATATATTCACTGGACAGCATTGTATCATCTGCCATTGATATGATAGACAAAGACTTGCTAATGTTACAGCATGGCCAGTCACAATTGCGTTCTATTGTACAGTTAGGCTGGACACTGCAAAATCTTCATTCAGGCTATGTGCCTTGGCGTTTAATCAACACAACGTCATTGTTTTCCATCTTTAACCTTACTGATAAACAAATCAGCTTGGCACAGAAAGGAGCAGACTATACAATCCTAAGCATCGAAAAACTTGAGAGATTACCTTTGACAATGTCAGAAAGTCCTGTCATTGAATGGATAATACACTGGATTATCACAATTCCGATAACAACTTTCCAATTTAAAAATTGCCTTGAATACATACCTACTGGCCAGTATGAACGATTGGGTAAAGGATACATTAAGTGAACATGGAAATTACCATACACACATACATGCTACAATTACAGCAACAAAAATGTATTTCTTAGTGGTGAAAACTGTAAACGTTCACTATAGCCTTATAGCCCGCCGTAGAGGGCTATACCGGCTATTAAAGGCCCTCTCCAGCGTTAAAGGCCCCGATCCGAAGGCGAGGGCCTTTAACAAGGGAGAGGGACTTTAATAGCGGTATAGCCCATCTACGAAGGGCTATAAGGCTATTAGAACATTCTGTCACTAGAGGACAGAATGTTCTAAAAAAAAACAAAGCCTTTTGGAAGCGTGAGGGGATTGGAATCCCCTCAGGCTCCCTGAATCCTTAGCTCACAGCCAGAGCTGCGAACAAAGAAACATTGGAATGTTGGAGCTCCAGGCTTATACCAACCATTATAAGCCCGGAGCACTCCATTGTTTTCAATGGAGCTCCCAACATTCCAATGTTCTAATAAGCGGTATACTTTTGTGCCAGGGTATTAATTTACACGGAGCCTGTGAAGGTAATTCAAACAACCTTTCATGCCACCAGCATGTCACACCTGCAACGCAGATAGAGCCTTTCTTTATGCAACTCGCGAATGGGAGTTACATTCTAATATAGCCTTGGCCCGCCGTAGAGGGCTATACCAGCTATTAAAGGCCCTCTCCAGCGTTAAAGGCCCCAAGCCGAAGGCGAGGGCCTTTAACAAGGGAGAGGGACTTTAATAGTGGTATAGCCCATCTACGAAGGGCTATAAGGCTATTAGAACATTCTGCCACTAGAGGACAGAATGTTCTAACAAAAAAACAAAGCCTTTTGGGAGTGTGAGGGGATTGGAATCCCCTCAGGTTCCCTGAAGCCTTTGTTCACAGCCAGAGCTGTGAACAAAGAAACATTGGAATGTTGGAGCTCCAGGCTTATACCAGCCATTATAAGCCCAGAGCACTCCATTGTTTTCAATGGAGCTCCCAACATTCCAATGTTCTAATAACGGATCACAGATGTTGTGGCCTTTTGCCAGGAAAAGCCTATCTCGTAAGCGTAACATCCATGGTCAAATGCTGTATGCAAGCATTGTTTCCAAACGGCCCTGGAGACACTGAGACTCCCATCTGGCCTCGTTTGAATTTCTCTTCTATACGAATTGATACTTAAGCAGAATGAAGTCTGTGCTTTTACAGACAACAGTGCCCATCACTTCATCAAAAGAGACGTATGATCTCCTAGTTGCAAGGACGGCTACAGAGATCCATGACCTTTTATCAACAAAGTGCCCCGTGCATTTCGCAGAAATGCTTAGGCAAATCCTTAACATGTCTAGTGCCACCGGCATCCCAGGCATATTTAAGACGATTTTTACGGGACTGCTAACACCATTTCAAGCAATTCTGGGAATCATTCCTAATTTTGTCCATTGAGTCTTTGGCGGCATACCCCTATTTTTGGGACTTGTAGCAGGCATTTTATTTTTGACCCTCCTGCTCCGATGTGGCAAGCCAAATCTCAGACATGACTCCTACGAGGATGGAAGAAACAATCCTAGCAATACGCTACCGGGACAGAATAACTAGAGTCCTTGGATTGGCCAGGCTGAGAGATCCAAACATGACCTGGTTTCTTTCATTCAGACCGATATGGCAATCCTGCATCTTACCTGTGCTTCGATGTATGCTATGCGGAGATGAGTGCATGTTGGACATCTGTCTTGCACTTCCATCAGCAGGACCAATGGATATCGATACTTTGCTAAGTCCGATAACGGCTCACGCATTGTGTTGTCCCCAGCGGCTACCATTCCTGATGACGGCATTCGTTGAGACTCCTCTGCTACGACTAGGTGGTGACAGTGGAGCGAGAAATAAAAGCAACATCACCCAGGTACGACCTTCTGTGAGCATTGCCGATCCAGACTTTGATGACAGCAATCATTCTCACACCTGCCAAGTTACAGCGTTATTGAACTTGGTCGAACTGTCACCTGATTTTGTAGACCAATTCTTTGAGAGCCTGTCTGATATGATGTTCTCACCCGAACAGAAACAATAACTTTAGAGAAGCATTCCGACACACAGCGTTCCCATGAACTCTGAATTCGGCCTTCAGTTTTGATCAACAAAAACTGCTAAAAAGCGTTGGAACTCTATTCCCCCGTTCAACAACAATTTTTTTTGAATTGAACACTTTTTAAAAATATTCACCTTTTTCTGGCACGAAAATTCTTTGCTTAAAGTAGACCTATTCATAAAGAACAGAAGCTTCTACTTCTATTTTTAGGTAAATCTAGAGACATAATAACTTTACATCAGCCTCTAGCACATTTTACTGCAATGCATTTATATGTGATGAAATTATCTCGCCCTTCTTTTCTGTATTCAGAGATATTTCATGTGTAATTTTTTCGCAGAATCGTTCATTTATTACATATGCTATAATTTTGAATGATTTCTATGCTTAAAGACGTACAGTACCAAAATTGCCACGTATTACGAATACGCCATTTCAAATGCATACATGTATTTTGGGGTGGGTAATGTTACACATGCATCCTTTTGCTATAGTTTTAGTAAATTGATGGACATAAATTCGTGGAGTGGGTGTCGCGTTCTAATCTAGGACCCTGATCGATACTGTGACCTTATGCCCCTATACGGCTATAATCCCTTTGTACCCCTATATTGGCATAACCGATCAAATGCAATATTCAGAAACTCGTCTCTGGCCTCACACGATCAGAGCCACATTTCAGAATCTCTTCCTCTGAAACTCCTTTGCAGCTCATTAGTGCAAATGACACAGCAGAAGCCACTATCTAAGATTCCTAGATTACACTCCGAGTTCTTCAACAAGATAAAAACTCAGCAACCTGGGAAAGCCCCGCTTGCTATGTTTTGATTAGTAATAGAACTCTAATGAGCACTGAGAGATCATAACTTCCTAGTGACATCTTTATTGACGTCTTATGTCCAAAAACTTACGTCAAACAAGGCACCTTTCAGGTATAAATATTACCAACGTTGCCTTAAGTAAACGCTGCCTCGATACTATCGCTGCCTCGCTGATACTGAAGCTACCGCTGCCTCAACGGCATCAGCGAACGATGGTGTGGTGAACATAGGAGCAGAACAGCTGTCCCCCTTCAGAGCCCAGCAGATGCAAGCTGCCTGCAGACGCTGCCCCTCCTTCTCTTCCTCGACGCGCTGAGAGAGACGCTGTCTTTTCTCCTGCCGAGAAATCCAGCTCCGGCGTTTCCAGCCTACTCTTGCAAGTGACTGGGATATCGAGTCCCTGGAAGGAGATACCAGACCTCCAACATTCTATTCCAGAGGTACGGTGTTGACTAAACCCTTAGAGAGAATTCTTGAAGCAAACCTTGGCAAAACCAACTTAACTAAAGCTACTTACTTACTCCCCTCCCAAGTATTTGGCTTAGGTCAGGTACACTGGGGTAGGCGTAGTTAGAAGCACCAGTTGAGTAAGTTATCCTAATGTATATATGAATGTATATATGTTTTAATTATTTTAAACCATTGTATGGCTAAGAAACCATATCAATGCTTTTACAGTATTATTTCGCAATCCTCATTTTACTGTACGCACTTTTTATAATAACAAGTCTTGCAATTGTGGCAATTCATTTCTCTTGTATGAGAAGAAAGACTGTTCAATAAATAATACCTTTTTATTGAAAACGCCCGTCTCTCTATTCTCTGCATATTGGTGAAAGTAATCTGCACAAAACTGACTGAGTAAAATAACTGTCTATTGTGTCACACGACTCTAGAGATTGACTAAGGAGCAAAGTTGTCATGTTTATGTGGTTGTTGGAAAACTGAATCCCTTCTTGTCTGTACCAGGGAAGCTGATCACTTCCTATTCCGTCAAGAAAGTTTCCAGTGACCTCTGAGCTAGTTGGTAACAAACCCAATTAAGTTTAGCATAGTCAGTGTGAGGTAATTGAAATTGTTATGGTCCAGTGTGTCCCCTAACGTGTACCCAATCGACTCCATGTACGAGTTTAAAGTGCATGTAACTTCCCTCCGCAACCAAATCTGATGACGCAAATACATTTGCGTCCAACGTTAACATGTCCTCTATCAGATCCACCATGAATGGATCGATAATTCCATTCCTAAGTATGCCGTGCCACCGTCTTTATATGGTGTACTTTCACGTTTTTCCTGGCTCTGCCGAGCTAGGCCCTGATTTCTGCTCAAGCCACTACTGTCCCTGCCTTTGAAAAGCTGCAGCATGAAGATGCATCCCTGACCTCTGCCTTACTTCCTGCCAAGCGAAGCGGTGCCTGGCTCGGCCTGGCCCGCCTGCCAAAACAGTATTTTGCCTTCATGTTATCAGCATAGCCAGTTCAGCTCCTCGAAAACACATTCCTGTCTAGTGACATAGGTAAACATATCCCCGGCTGCAGAGCGAAGGGCCAAGCCTTCCTGTCTCTCTCATGAAATTCATTGCTCCCGTTACCATGGTAGGCCCCTGGCTCCGCGCAATTGCACCCAGACACGCATACATTCAGTATAGAATAGCCTCTGCCCAAGAGACCTTTTACTTCAGATTAAACATCCCCAAATACAAGATATCAGATAAGTTATAGGAACAGGTCGATCTGACATGCCAGACTTCTGTCTCCTCTGCTAGTGCTAAATGTCAGACCCTTAGCTTTCTCCAGATGCACGTCAATCACACGTCATATTAGCTGCGCGCGCATTCAGGCCACAAGTTTCAGCTGACTCTGCAAGAATTCTCTGAGCATCCACCCACTTATGACTCTTTTCTGTGACGTTTCCAGTACACGCCTCTGTGTACACCCTTTTTCACGCCTTCTTTGCTACGCACATGTGTTCTTATCATATACAATTCACTTGTCACGCCTACTGTATTCACTGCTATTGTGTCATTTTACTATATATGTCATGTACTGTTAATAAATCGTTGAACATCTTTCTGCCATCATTGCATACCCGAACCCTTGTATTGATGGAATAGATTTCCATGACTCGAGTCATTTATGATTAAAGCCCGTATGACTCTGATGCCACGGACTCTGCCTCTCATTTGATTGAGCTATTTTTTTTTGTAACCTGTCTGAAATTATATGGCAAACTCGTATACGGTAAAATATTTACCACATAATTTGGCGCCCGAATAGGGACCCGTCCCCCACCCCACGCGCCGGTGATGCGTCGCAGGCTTTGCCCCCGACAACAGCCGTGACGGACTCCATGCGCATCTGCAGGTTTTCCTGTAATCTCCCTCAGGCCTATGGTGGAGACGGAGACTGCGGTCGACATCCAGACGCGGCGGTGAGGAGTGCGGAGGATCCCGACCAGAGCCCAGCCGAGAGAGCAGTGTCCGAGGTATCGAGAGGCCCACCTGTAGTGTCGAGGCGCATGCGTAGTGCGCAGCAGCAGCAGTGACGTCGTAGCAGTCCAGTCCAGTCGAGTCCAGTCGAGTTTTTCCGAGGCCTTCCGTTCCGTGCTTCCCGGTGAGTACCGTTGCTGGGGACGCATCAAGACGGGTGCATTAATTTGTGTCCAGTCAAGACGGGTTTGGGTACACAGATCCGGTCTGCACTGTTTAGCAGTGTATCTGTACTGTTTAGCAGTGCATCTAGTATTATTGTTGATTCAGTATTTGTACGAAATGTTTCAATGTGTTTTTTTGGCGTGGTATGAGTGATTGTTTGCATTTCTGTACTGTGTTTATCGTGTTTACGTCTAGCGCAAGGTAACCATGCCTTTATTCTCAAAGTTACGACAGATAGGAACTAGGAAAGGGATACTTGAAGAAGCTGTTCCCATACCACCCAGGGACACTCCAGGTAATTTTATGTACCACAAGCATGGCTTAGATGCCATACTGTACTTAGACTTATGGGTGGACTATACGAAAAACTTGGAAGAGAATCAGAGATGGCCCGTTACAGGGACATGGGATGCCGAGTGCATCATGAGAGTAGAAGAAGCATTATGGAAAAAGAAAGCCAGACAGTCACAGAAAGATGCCATAGAATTATGGCGTAAAGAATCACATAGACGGACAGAGAAAAGTAGAGAGGAATCTGAAAAAGCCAAAGAAAAGGAACTACTAGAAGAAGGAGAGCGAGTTAGAATGGAACAACACGACAGGCAAAGTAATGCAATTATAACAGGACTGTATCCAGTTCTGGCCGAGGGCCTGCACAAGGCGACCCCGGAAATACCGAAAGATCTGCCCCCTCCATTGATTCCGACTAAATTATGTCATAAGACCGCAGCAGACATTTTCCTTTCTTCCTATTTAGACGATGTAGCTCCAGCATATACCAATGTACCCATACCACCTGCTGACAATAATCTGCCTCCAGGTCCGCAACAGCAGATCCCTGCCGATCTGACCACGACCCCTCCACGTCACCAGATTCCTGCACCTGTTGTTACTTCCCCTACTATTCCCCCTGGTATTAATCCGCTTAATCCCTTTGGACCCGCTGCTACCCAGGGTCCAACCCCGTTACCGATCCCACATCCAGGTTATGCTCACGCTTCCGCCTCAGGAGGTGCTACAGGAGGTTATTGTACCCCGCCACATTTACAACGTATACCAATGAGAGAATTAGCAATGCAGCGTACACCTAAAGCAACCCCAGCCGAAAAGCTTAAAGAATATCTTACAGATTGTAGATATGATACAGTGCCAGGAAAAACAGGACCCATGATGTTAGCCTCATTACGTTTAAGACGTGTTACAGATTATTTGATGTTATTACCAGAAATGCCAGACCATCTAGACAATATATATCATTTTATCAGAACAGGAGAAAGACCGGAATGTATTGGTGAAGCCATGGCACATCAGAAAGTTGAGACTCAATCTTTAATTATGCGATTTTTGATTAATTGTTTGATAAGGGAACAAGATCAGCCAGGTTTTCCGAAGGAAGAGATGGAGGGATTGTCAAAATGGAGTCAGAATATTGCAGACTGTAAACATGATAAAGAAAAATGTATACATGCTATGATTAGAAAGATCCGTAAAGAAATTGTAGCAATACATAACCGACGAGAATCTGAAAGGCATCCTGAGTCAGACGATAAAGAAACCTCAGATGAGGAAGAGCCAGAGAATACCGCAGAAACTAGAGACTTGATAGCGTATGTAGGTAGAGAAAAACTCCCTAGACAGTACCCTCTGAATAGACCCTTTGACAGACCCATTCGTTTAGGAAACAAGAAACGTTACCTTGCCCCGATACCAGAACAATGTTCCCTTGAGCACATTTTCCAAGTCACTGATAAAGTACTAAAAGAAAGAATAGGTTATCATGAACTCAATACCTTACGTGATCAGGAACTAGCCCGGTCCGCAGTCCAATGGGCCGGGGATGACAGCATATATAAAGATGATTCAGTAGTGCAAACATTTTTAAGTCTTACTCCAGAAGAACAGCGACTAGCTGGTATATACATGATACAACATCTCATCATACAGTATGAAAACCAACAATCCGACCCAGGTCCGTTATATAATCTATTGCAAGACTTACTCCTGAGAAGATGGAGAGGTCTAGGTACCGATTTAATTGACATCATTTTAGAACACCGTCACAAATACAGAACGTTCCTGACTCCACATCATGTTTCCGTTCCACCCCCAGTCAGGCAACCATATCACCTAGACAAACAGAACCCTTTACGAGAAGTACATCCAATCCGGAAACCAGATGATACACTAGAACGCGTATTTGTATACACGCCCATGACTAAAATGGAATTACTGGAAATGAAGAAAATAGTGCCAAGTCATGATAAAGACCCTGCAGGTTTTCACCGTGAAATAAAAGACATGTTACTCATGGGAGATTACACATATCCCGACATTATGAAAATATTGAAAGTATTATTGCCTGCCGGTATTTACGAGAAACTCAAGGAAAAGGAATGGGAGGTGGGAGATAAAAAGATTAATTGGACTGAATTAGAGAACGAGGAAACAGGACGAACCCCAGGTTTAGGCCTTGGGGACAAAACTAAAGCATTACCAGGTTTATTAGTACAGGTTTTGCCAAGATTACTGACAACTAAAAAGGAAGACTGGGACGCAATCTCAGCCTGCAAACAGAAACACAATGAAGATACTAGTGATTTTTATTCCAGGTTCGAGAAATATTTTATTATTAATAGTGGCCTGAAAACAAGTAGCGAGTCATACCCACACCTATTTGTGACCAAATTAGTCGAGAATTCCTTGCCCCGGGTTAAGAACAGAGTATTGAAAGTCGAGAGCACATGGGAAGCTAACACGCCTTCCCAAATGTTACAAATGTTACAGTACCACCAGAACAGAATCAGGGAGGAACATGATCACGAACAAAGACGTATGAAAGACACCAAAATGAAAATGCTAGTTGCTCAGTCAGTTCCAGCCAATGGTCAGAAAAGGGGTACGACACAGTCCAATAATACGACGGCTCCTGTTAAAGGGACATTCAACTATTGTAAACAGCCAGGTCACTATGTAAACGATTGTGCAGTTTTGAAACACAATATAGCTACAGGTAAAACTAAAGAGAGACCGCGTCCACCTAGACAGGACCAGAACCAACAACATACACCACAGAACGTGCAGCCTATGCAGATTCCACAACAGACCGTAGCGGTACCACAGCCCCAACCCATTGCCGCAACACAACATGTCACACAGCAGATGTACCAGTATGCACAATCCGATTACCCCGATTATCAGCAATACACATGAAACAGCCTAGAGAGGGAGGTTGGCTTGCCTCCTATTGAAGTTCCTGTAGATCAAGAAGGTCCTTATGTACATAGTCAGGTATTAGGTAAGGATAGAACGTTTTTGATTGACACAGGGGCAAGCAGAACTACCATCAGTCATGACGAGGTTCCAGGGGCACCCCTCTCAGGCTCACAGAATGTTTCCCTTGGATTTTCAGGAAAACCTATTGTTAATGAAGTATCGAAACCCGTTCCTCTAGCAGTTGGTCCATTGTCGCGTACTACAGATTTATTACTCACGAAATCATGTCCAGAAAACTTGCTGGGTATTAAGACTCTGAAAGCTCTAGGAGCTGTAATTTGTTGTTCTCCAGGAGGAGTAAGGTTGTTCCTTCGTGATTTCAAGGGACATTATGTATTGAGAGATTTTGACCCCAGGTTACAGAATGTTCCTGCACATTTATGGGCAAAAGGCCCCACTGATGTAGGTTGTATGCACATTACACCATACCGTGTTACACTCAAGCCAGGAGTTGTACTTCCACGAATCCGACAATACAAGTTACCACCTGATGCTGTAGTGGCTTTACTGAAAATAATTGACGAGCTCATTGAACAAGGAGTGGTTGTAGAAACTGACTCCAATGTTTGTAATTCCCCTATCATTCCGGATTCTTAAACGCACTGATCCAAATGCACCTCCAGTCTATCGATTAGTGATCGATTTACGAGAATTAAATAAATGCATTGTACCTCAGTATCCAGTGGTCCCAGACATTTCGTCACTATTGACAGCTATTGATTCAGAGGCGACGTTCTTTACTGTAATCGATCTCAAGAACGCCTTCTTTAGTGTCCCCATTGATCCGGAAAGCCAATACCTTTTCGGATTCTGTTTAAATGGCCGAAGCTTCAAATTTGCACGCGCACCTCAAGGATTTACAGAAAGCCCCAGCATCTACAGCCAAGCATTGAAACGACAACTTGACAGTATTCACATGCCTGCCAACACTTCCCTACTCCAATATGTCGATGATCTGTTGATCACCGCCCGTAGTGAACATGAATGTGAACAAGCATCACTGACAGTCTTATATTTCCTGGCAGACAAGGGACACAAGGTGTCTCCTTTGAAGCTATAATTCTGTGCCCAGCAAGTGGTGTACCTTGGGCACTTGCTGTCCAAGTGGGGTAGGCAGCTGACACCCGAACGAATTCAGTTAATTGCACATCTTCCGCAACCCAAGACACAGAAAGAAGTACGAGCTTTTATTGGACTCACTTCTTATTGCAGACAATGGATTCCCCAATATGCATTTCTAGCTAAACCACTTTTACAGTTGACAACACAGGAGACAGCGTCTTCGACTGTTCTCCCTTGGACACAGGAACATACACATGCTTTTGACGAATTAAAGAAAGCCTTATGTCAAGCACCAGTCTTAGCAACACCATGTTACAGCAAACCTTTTACACTTTTTGTCACAGAACGCGATGGCACAGCGTTGTCGGTTCTCACTCAGCTTCAAGCAGACAAACACAGACCGTGTGCTTATTTTTTGAGTACATTAGATCCAGTAGCCCAGGCCTTGCCTGCGTGTTTGAAGTCAGTTGCAGCGACAGCTCTAGCAATCAGACAAAGTGACTCCATTGTATTAGGACATCAGTTGACAGTACAAGTTCCACATTCTGTGGAAGTTCTCCTAAACAGAACACAGACTCAGCACTTGACCATAGCACGACTGACAGGTTATGAATTGACATTATTCCAACCACACATAGAAATCAGACGCTGCAATACACTAAATCCTGCTACACTTTTACCATCGAGCACAACAGATCCCACTCCACATGATTGCGTGGATGTCGTTAACATAATTACGAAACCCAGACAGGACTTGACAGATGTTGCATTACCCAATCCAGACCTGACACTTTATGTAGATGGTTCATGTTTGAGAACAAGCACAGGAGAATTAGTGGCCGCATACGCAGTGACCACTGAAACTGAAGTCATAGAAACACATCGCATTGACACTCTGTCAGCTCAAGCAGCAGAGCTCATTGCTCTGACTCAAGTCTGTATACGAGCCAAGAACCTTAAAGTAAACATATATACAGATTCACGTTATGCATTTGGAGTCGTACACGACTTTGGTGTCCTCTGGCAAGAAAGAGGTTTCTTGACCTCCCACGGAGCCAAGATTCAACATGGTCCCCTCATTCAAGCCCTGTTAGAAGCAATACATTTGCCTACAGCCATAGCCATCATGAAGTGCAAAGTACATACAAAAGTTACAGACACCATTTCCCAGGGTAACGACTTTGCAGACCGAACAGCGAAACATACAGCACTGACTCATACCCAGACGACTGATATGACAAAGACTGACGTAACCTCACTGACACATTGTATGACAGTAAGGGATCCTACACAAGATGTAATCGACATACAGACACATGCCACTCCAGATGAGATAAAGAAATGGACTGAACAAGGAGGGGTCCAGACAGATCAGGGATGGGTGACGAAGGGAAAGACTACATGGTTTCTCCCCGACTCTATGGTTCAGGTTATTATCAATACAGCATATAGTCCAACACATTTAGGAGAAAAAGCCATGTTAGATAGTTTACAGAACCTTTGGTTCAACAAGCATTTACGAGCAGCAGCAAAACAGAAAGTGCGTACCTGCATGATCTGTTGTCAGTTCAATCCAGGAAAAGGCATTCCCGTGGAACGAGGTGGATTTCATCCTCCCGACCATCCTTTTGAAGTCCTCCAGATGGATTATATCCAGATGGAACGATGCCGAGGATTCAAGTATGTCCTCGTAGTTGTATGTGCCCTATCCCGATGGACAGAAGCATATCCCGTCCCAGATTACACCGCCCGACCACTGCCAAGCAGCTGGTTCGTGAGTTTTTTCCTCGATACGGTTTGCCCCGTGTCATGTATTCAGATAACGGTCAGCCATTCTCATCTGAATTTATGAAACAGGTTTCACTTCTATTGGGGTACCAGTGGAAGTTCCACTGTGTCCGACATCCCGAGGCAGCAGGTCTCGTGGAGCGACACAATCAGACTCTGAAAACTCGCCTTGCTAAAGTGTGTAAAGAGAAAGGAGTAGATTGGATAGTAGCTTTGCCAGTTGCCCTTTTTTATATGCGAATGGTAGCCCATTCTAGGACAGGGCTATCCCCGTATGAGGTGGTCTTCGGTAGACCTCCTAATATGTGGGGGACGCCTCTGCCGCGAAAAATAACTGATGTTGACTGTAATATGCTGACAGATTACCTTGCTTCCTTGATGTCTGCACTACAATCATGTCGTTCACAGGTTGCGGCAGCCTTCCCAGACAACACCGAGGTGAAACCACATGAACTGGTCCCGGGGGATACTGTAGTGGTTCGGAATTTCGACCGGTCAAGCCCTCTGGAGCCCCGCTGGAAGGAGCCGAAGATCGTTTTGTTAACAACCAGGACTGCTGTTAAGCTGGAGGGGAGGAAAGGCTGGGTCCACTCCAGTCACGTGAAGCGCTTTCATGGACTTCCGCCAAAAACTGATTCCCAGGACTCTCACATTCCAAACATCGATACTAAACTCCCCCTTTTAGAGAAAACTCCTCAGCAGGAGTTTCGCATGAAGTTGAGGTCTAGTAAGTCAGACAATTTAATTGTTTAAGTCCCTCTCGGGTGAAGCGGTTAGGCAGTTTCTGACATGTTCAAGTTAGACCCAAAGAGAGAGAGAGAGATAGACAGGAGATCAAGAAACAGGAATATTGTAAACATCTCCGAAGTCGATGCATTTGTACACTACTTATTATGTTTTTTCTGAGTCTTACGGTTATTATTCTGAGTTGGATACTATACATGTATTTTCCTATTGCACATTCATTTTCTAATGACACTGCCGAGCACACGTTTAGTACTCTTCCTCCACACGAATTGTCTTACCGACTTGCGCTGCGCAACAATACATTCATTCGTATGTTACACCATTCTCACCAGATCAACAATGCTACTAATTGTTGGATATGTGGCCGACTCCCTCCCTATCAGAACTACAAGGGAGCTCTGCCCCTCTTTCCTTACCCGTTTACACATAATGGTTCCTGTGGTGCATGGTTTAGTTTAATATCTTCTATAGACACTAAATACAGAATTTCCCAAGGCAATTGGATATGGGGAAATCTGAACACAGTCATGAACAAAGCATGTTTCCCAAATGAAGAGGGTTTACCGCAAATGACAGGGACCGATCTCGAAAACGAAGTGTATGGATTAGGCAATTTTACACTTAACCTCATGATTCTAAATGTTCAGTCCGAGACCAGTCCAGACTTGCCATCCATATCAGTTCTACCAGCAAAAGGTGTATTATGTGTCAGAAAGATTGGTTCAGTACATCTAGGTCACAGTGACTGTACTACTGTGGTCGAATTCAGTGATAAAGGCAAGTCTACATTCAAAGCTTCCCGACATTCCTATTTTATATGTGGTCAGACAGCTTATGTCCGTTTACCTCTAGACTGGGATGGTACCTGTTTCATTGCATTTCTATTGCCACCAGTATTCCTAGCCCCATCTGACTATCACAGGAATTCCCGCCTCAATATTGTTAGACACAAGAGAGATCTCCCAATAGTTGATCAGACTGAAACTGCATGGGAACAATACACAGATTTCAATAAAGGATTCTTTCCCTATCTAGGCACTGTCTCTAATAGTAAACTGATACGCAAATTAACCAGAATACTCGAAGCGGTAGTGAATGAGACTACTTCTGCTTTGGGCAACTTAACAGAGGAACAGTCTGCTATGAGACTTGTTGTTCTTCAGAACCGCCTTGTCCTTGACGTCATCCTGGCCGATAGGGGCGGAGCTTGTAGAGTCATCGGATCCAGTTGTTGCGTGTTTATTCCTAATAACGCGCCATCGGTCTATAAAGCTATCACCAGACTTCACGAAATTGCTCATCTGATACACCAGAATCCAGGCTCCTGGACTTGGTCCAGTTGGTTCTGGAGTGTAATAACAGCCTGGGGATGGAAGCTACTGTCATTCCTAGGAATTATATTGGCCATAGTATTCAGTTGTTGTCTATGTCTGCAATGTGGGCCAGCGATTTGCGACTTGTGCGCCACAGCTTGTGTTCCCCATCCAAGTCCACGTTCCCACTCCCGACTTAAGAAAGAAGAACAAATGATGTTATATGAGCAAATAGACGGTCTCATGAAAATTGATATCACTTAATGGGTCCGTAGGGGACAAGGAGGGAATGAGGTAATTGAAATTTTTATGGTCCAGTGTGTCCCCTAACGTGTACCCCATCGACTCCATGTACGAGTTTAAAGTGCATGTAACTTCCCTCCGCAACCAAATCTGATGACGCAAATACATTTGCGTCCAACGTTAACATGTCCTCTATCAGATCCACCATGAATGGATCGATAATTCCATTCCTAAGTATGCCGTGCCACCGTCTTTATATGGTGTACTTTCACGTTTTTCCTGGCTCTGCCGAGCTAGGCCCTGATTTCTGCTCAAGCCACTTCTGTCCCTGCCTTTGAAAAGCTGCAGCATGAAGATGCATCCCTGACCTCTGCCTTACTTCCTGCCAAGCGAAGCGTGCCTGGCTTGGCCTGGCCCGCCTGCCAAAGCAGTATTTTGCCTTCATGTTATCAGCATAGCCAGTTCAGCTCCTCGAAAACACATTCCTGTCTAGTGACATAGGTAAACATATCCCCGGCTGCAGAGCGAAGGGCCAAGCCTTCCTGTCTCTCTCATGAAATTCATTGCTCCCGTTACCATGGTAGGCCCCTGGCTCCGCGCATTTGCACCCAGACACCCATACATTCAGTATAGAATAGCCTCTGCCCAAGAGACCTTTTACTTCAGATTAAACATCCCCAAATACAAGATATCAGATAAGTTATAGGAACAGGTCGATCTGACATGCCAGACTTCTGTCTCCTCTACTAGTGCTAAATGTCAGACCCTTAGCTTTCTCCAGATGCACGTCAATCACACGTCATATTAGCTGCGCGCGCATTCAGGCCACAAGTTTCAGCTGACTCTGCAAGAATTCTCTGAGCATCCACCCACTTATGACTCTTTTCTGTGACGTTTCCAGTACACGCCTCTGTGTACACCCTTTTTCACGCCTTCTTTGCTACGCACATGTGTTCTTATCATATACATTTCACTTGTCACGCCTACTGTATTCACTGCTATTGTGTCATTTTACTATATATGTCATGTACTGTTAATAAATCGTTGAACATCTTTCTGCCATCATTGCATACCCGAACCCTTGTATTGATGGAATAGATTTCCATGACTCGAGTCATTTATGATTAAAGCCCGTATGACTCTGATGCCACGGACTCTGCCTCTCATTTGATTGAGCTATTTTTTTTGTAACCTGTCTGAAATTATATGGCAAACTCGTATACGGTAAAATATTTACCACAAGTGGAGACCTAGAAGATCCGCACTTCTACGTCGATACTACTGTTTATGTTATTCGAATGCGCTGGGCCTATTGTGAAAATGGGAACTACACTACAATATTAGAGATCCCCAGTTAATCGCAAAAATCAGAAAAGAGTACACTTCTGCACATAAGCAAAGAAAGGCCGAGCTGAAACAGGTCCTCTGGGACGAACTTCACGAAAGTGCCCTAGAAAAAAACAGCGAGGCCTTCTAGAGAGTAGTCAAATCTCTATTTCTGGCTGACGACGATCTTCCAAAGATCAAAGTGGCCATCGAAGAAGAAGTCTGGGTGTCCCATTTATCAAAAATATTTCAGAAATCTGAATTTCCAGCAGGGGAGAGATAGTTCACCGAGCAGTCGTCTACCCAATTCACTTAGAATTCGACATTTCGGAGGTCCTTCCGGCCTTAAAACTAAGCAAAAACGGTAAAGCACTGGGTTCCGATGGGGTCCCGGTGGATATTTTTAAATTCAATTATGATCTCTGGGCTCCTATACTCACCAGGGTTTGCATGGCAGCCACAAAGAGGGGGTTGTTGGATTATTGGACCAAGTCCATCATGGTCCCAATATTCAAGAAGGGAGACCGCCAGGAGGTCTCATGCTATCGTCCCATCTCACTGCTGGACTCGCTGGGCAAAGTAGCTGGTGGGGTTGTCCTTGAGCGACTCCAGCAGTGGGCTGAAGAAGGGGGTATTTCGTCGGAATTACAATTTGGCTTCAGGGAAGGCTTTGGCACAATCGAACAGGCTTTAAACCTATCTATGATCCTACGTAAATATACACACGCAAAACAGGACAAGCTCTACATGGTCTATGTGGACCTGTCCGCAGCTTTTGATTGTGTGTCCCATTCAAAGCTCTGTTCGGTTCTAAGACAAATGGGAGTGGATCCTCCCCTACTAGATTTCTTGAGGGAACTATATTCTAAAGCCTCAGCGAGAGTTCGCTTTGGCGTGAAGGGTGAGCTGTCTAAATGTTTTGGCGTGGAGCGTGGAGTAAGGCAAGGATGTGTTCTGGCCCCCTTTTTTTTTCCTTATATACAAACAGCTTGGCAACGGAGCTGCTTAGGGGGGGTCAAGATCTTCCGCAAGTAAAACAACGCCTTATTCCTGCTCTGCTCTATGCAGACGATGCCGTCATACTGGCGCGTACCCCGCGTGAATTACATAAGCCCTTGTCAAGGTATGCAGACTACATGGGCAGTCTTGACCCACACATAAATATCAAGAAGACCTTTGTAAAGGTAGCAGGAACAGGAAGAAAACCCACCAAGGATATTTTCCTCAATAACCAAAAACTGGAAGTGACGGACAATTATCCCTATCTAGGCATCACAATAGATAAAAATCTGAATTGGAAATCAGCGGTTGAGACTAGGAAACATCTTCTCAAGAGAGCCATAGCCGCCCTGATAAGATTCTCACACAAATTAGGCAAAATGTCCCCCGTGGAATTATTAAAAATCTATCAAGCCAAATGCCAAGCAATATCATTAAATGGAGCTGGCGTTTGGGGACACGCAGATGTTAGTGCTCTACAGGTGGCAGAAAACATATTCTTAAGATTTCTCCTTGCAGCACCCAGAGGAGTCTCCACATATGCATGCCACATGGAACTAGGGATACCACACATAGAGGATCTGGCAAAAATCCAACCTTTGCTTCTCTGGCGACGTATATGGACCTCTGAAAAAAATATGCTCACAAAGGCAATAGTGGCAGACACAAAGGCCCTAGACTATTCGGCGAAAATTAAGTGGCTCCGCTATATTAGAAATTTCCTCACTGATATAGGCCTAGAGATTTTCTATAACACACCTGAAAAGATCAAAGAGCTATCCAAAAAGGATCTGAAACTAACGGCCCTGAGCCATCTAGAAGGACTAAGGCTCGCAAATGAGTCAGGTAAAGCCTCCGTCCTCCATTCAATCATGGTTCAGACCACTATTATGATTCAGCCATACTTAACGCTTGATATCAGTATCTTCGATCGCTTTCTGTTAACCAGATTTAGACTAAATCTCTTTCATCGCTTAGTAGCCTTTCCAATGAGGAACACCTGGGAGCCAACCCTTGGACTTTGCCCTTGCGATGATACATCACCACAGACTACCATACACACTGTGTTGTTTTGTAAATTTTATCAGGTCCATCGCAAAATTTGGCTGCTAACACTGTTAAAGCAATGGGGTTTCAGACAGTGCCGTCCTGCTATGCTGCGTCTCCAATTTTTAGAGTCTGAATGTATTTGCTATCAAGTGGTCAACTTCCTGAAATGTATTTTTAGGCACAGGAAAAACCTCTGAAGGAGAATGTTGAAATCCTAGAATCATGTTTTTTAAAGTGCAGAGATCCTCTTTTTAATGATTTTTATGGGAACATAATTCTTACTATGTAAACGACTAACTATTTTGTATTGATGTGGATAATGTTGCTTTTATGGATTTCTATTTTTGAAATACCGAATAAAGAAATTAAAAAAAAATTACCTTGTTCACCTTATTGTTTAGTTTTTTTCCAAGTGGATCGTCCCAGTGTTTAATCTCATTACTGGTCAGATCTGCTCAAGAGTTCCCTATGTTATGGGACCCTTTGATGAATTGTAAAAATTAGTATCTCATTTTGTTTTCATTAGTTTATCAATTGTGTTCACTATTTACTAATGAATTTCCCAATCAGCTAATTGCAGAATATACTATGGTTAGCCTGATATTAAAATCAAGGCTGTCATGGGGGGAGCACCTCGGTTTAGATGCTTTGTAGCATTGTTATATGTATCTAGTATGCCTAATAAGTGTGCAACTTCTTCCTGAAACATGGTCATTCGGAAATGCTTTCATCTATTATATTATGAATGATGAGGATGGCATTCCTGAAGGCAGGTCTCAATTAGTGCGCATTGTGAAAGACAGATAACGTTTCTGCAACTATCATGTTAGTATGCTTATATGAGACACTGCATTCATTGCTACATCAGAGGCGGCCGACATATACAAAAGTGGAAGGGTGGGGAGAGGAAGTATGGGGCGCAAGGGGGAGCACAGGGGAAGCGTGAGAGGAGGTGAGGAGGAGAGGAATGAGGGACTTTTTGTAATATTAAAAAAAAAGTTAAACTTACCTGCTGCGGACCACCTACTGCGTTGCGTATCAATACTGGGACTTCTTTGTCCCAGCAGACAGTGTGAGGATGTCACTGACTCCCTGTCCAATCCCTGTGCTGCTCTACAGGGAGTGTATTGGCCTGGGCGGGCTTGAAAGACGCTAGGCTCAGGTCAGAGAGTCTGTGGGGTTTCCCTAACCTGGCTGTTTAATACAGGCAGGTTAGAGAAACTTAGGTGTTCATATGTGCTTTGGTCAGCCTGAGACGGCTGGCAAACACACATGAGCACTTAGGGAGTGCACATAGCACTCCTTCTCCCCCTCCCTGCACACAATGGCTGAGCCAGTCGCTTAAAAATAAAACAATATTGAACTGTTGTTTAATTATTTAGCTGCTGGCTCTGAGCCATTGGGACAACACTTCTCCGCCATTGTGGAGGAGTCACCACTGCGCTAAACGAGTGGAGTGCAGAAGACGGCAGTCATACAATTGCGTCTCTCACTGTCAGATAGTATATCTAGTAAACCTGTGATAATTCAAAGAGAAAAAAAAGAAAAGCGATTCAGTATGCACTCGACCCTACCAAACTCATCTAAATTTAGAAGAGCCTTAGACACCATTTCTTACAAATATTTGCACATATGAACTTACTGCACCCCGTGCAGAACCTTGTCCTTCTTTTTCACTTTTTATTGCACTGCAGTGAGAAAACCCAGTTCCCTTAAGTAGTAATCTAATTAGTTAATTGCTTGCACCTTCTGTCGTTATGCATATGTTAGTTTGAAAAAGCATTAGCTTCCGCTGTGTTAACATCATTAAATAAGTTACATTTAATACAAAAAAGATTTCTTTACAATTTATGTAAAAGAAACACAACACAATTCTTCCTGGCAATAATGAAAAATTGTCCTAATCTCGTTTGTAATTTATTCACAAAAATATAATTCAGCAAATATATTTACTTTTCTCATCCTCATCAGGACTGGACCTATGTTTCTATTGTTGCTGGTCTATTTTTAGCAGGTTTTAAGCACAACACCACATCTCCCTAGATATAGGTGGCCGCAATCAAGATACTTGAGAAACAGTCTCATGTTTAAAACAAGATAGAGTTTAATTCTTTTGGCAACATACCATTAGTATTCACGATAATGTTTATTTCATAATTGCCATCACTTTACCTGATAGCATAGATATTCCAAAAATTAGGCCTTGCCTAGTATTGAACCGGAGGTTCAACCAAACATCATTGATTACTGCACTAACAGTGGATTTTCATGTCAAAGGGAGTTTATACCTGTGCATACATTTCAATTCACTGCAGTGAACTTACTAGACACCATATACCATGTCATAGCTTGACCTCTGACTCTGTTGCCAGTTATCATTACTCCATTGTTCCATCTTCCAAAACAGGTCAAGAGCTTCGAGCTGGACCTAGCTGTGGAAGGCCTAAAGACTCAACAGCCGCCATCGACCATTTCCATTAGCCCAGCTGCCCACATGCACATTAGGTTTTGCACTTGCCGACAGAATGTTCCCCCTATGCGTGAATGCTAGTGGAGGTATCTCCTGTTCCAGCACCCAAAAATGAAAATTACACAGCCCTAAAAAATAAAGTGTGCCACTGGCTATTGAGAAACTCCACTTTGACGAATTGGGAGTTTGACAATATCATCATGGTGAGGGGAGTCTGGGGGATAGGGCCTTGCCCAAAAGCACTGGAAGGGGACTGAATGGTGGTCAGCTGTAGGTTACCAGAGCTTTATTAAATTTGGCACTAGGAGCGGGGTTAAGGGACTTCCTGATTCGATGTTGTCATCCCACTGGGTTACTTTTATCACTTGTTTGCACCAGGTATCCCAGGAAAAAGGGTTTCTTCTTTTCCTCACCTGCTCGTAGACTCATGAAGAGCAAATGGGATCTGTATTCTCAGCATATTCCAGATAATCTTGGAGTTGCATATAAACAATTGATTTGAACCTTATGCTGTCCATTTAAAGGAGCAATATTCCCAAAGACAAGGCTCAGTTAGACCAGAACCAAACATTGTGCTCTCCCCAAAATGACCCCCGCCACCTTTCTGAGGGCAGGACAGGGTCATTACATAAAAGGCTTGTCGGGCATTGGGAATGCACAAGAGCCCCTGGCACCTATGATCTCTTTAATTGAACCTCCTGAATCAGAAGGACTCCATATTAATTGAAGACAGCCCTGCCACACTGTATAAAGTTTTTTGCGGAGTCTTTCTTGGAACGTGACAAGGATCCAACAAAAGATTTGTAACATACCATAACTTAATGGTTAAGTTTTGTTTTTGAGGCGTAATGAGTTCAAATGGGAAGCAGAAGAAAACAACACTGGTATAGACATAGACTGGACCAGGACACATGCATCGGCGCTCACACACAAGGTTTCACCGATACTGTCGCAAACTAAGTACATGATACTCAACAGGACATTCTGGACCCCACAGAGACTACATAAGGCTGGCCTACGAGATACACCAACATGCTGGAACTGCTCTTTGGATGTTGGTGATCTCCCACACATGTTATTTAACTGCCCCATACTCCACACATATTGGTCCAAGATCTTTGATTATATTGGACACATACTTGAGATACATCCCGCAAGGGAATCCTCTTATATTATCCTGGGAGCCATAGACCCGAGACTAAAGGGAGACCATGACCGCCAGCTTCTAGATCTCTTACTAACACTAGCATGCAAGGTGATCCTATGCAATTGGAAATCAACGACAGAGGTCTCTTTCAATGCTTGGAGGGAATGGCTGTCCTGCATGAGGGGCACTGACAACCCTGCCCTACACACATCACCATGGCAGGTCAGCAACAACAAGTTGTGGTCCTCCTTGGACCAGGCTTCCTCCTCCTTCACCTTCGACCCACCATAAGGTACTGTCCGACAAACCTAATGTTCAGTTATTCCATGGGGTAACTTCTACACAGAAGGAGCATGATAACCAGAGTCGTAATGTGCAGGGATGACGAGGACCTGCATGACATTTCATGCCTGGCTTTAGATGGAAGGCTTCTACGGAACTGTATGCAATGGTAATAATGTGATGCTGATTGTTTATTGTTCTCTAAATTCTTATCACTTCTTCTTTTTCTTTTCTTTAGAACAGTACAGTGATTATTGTCTTATTTGGTACGATGTTATACTTTATTATTTAGTCTTTATTCATATATTATTTTATATGTTTTGTCCCATGACTGATTTCGGCACTACTCCAATATGTCTGTATGATTAATGATGCTTTATTGCTGCTCTAAATTTTGTTATTGCTTAATAAAAATGATTTGAACACAAAAAAAGTTTTGTTGAACCCTTTGACATCATATGCTGGCAGGAAACATGCCTTTGAACATAACTCAATTAACAGGTTTAAATAGTTTTTAGGCATGGAGAAGGGAGGTCTTCTAATTTTTGTATCAACCATGGTTGGGAATGTTTAAGTAAAGCAATTGTTCTTTAATTCTCATTTCCAACTAGCAAAAATATCCTATCCTAAAGAGTTTAATATCAGCTTAATCAATTTTTATTATAATTATTTTGGGGATGTTTGAGGAGTTAGAGCTCGTTCTCCTGGATCAAATAGATAGAGAATTGAAGGGGGGTACTCTTTTATGGGTGGATTATTTTAATATAACAAAATGTACCTATCATGGGAACCATGTCTGCGGACAAGGTTAATACTAGTTCATTTTTCCCGTATATTTGATCCCAATGTAGAGGGGCTGGTAACACAGAACGTACCATGACTCCTTTCATTGACCCAAATTGGTCTTTGCATATCATGAAATCAGAGAAGCTCTAAGCCAGTACTCCACTATCAAAGTGCCAGGACCGGATTGTACCCCCATAGATTTCTTCGTTGATCAGCCAGATCTGTAGAGCCCAGTGCTGACAAATGTTTTTAATGCAGTTGCAAAAGTGGGCCCACCAGATTCATGGAAGGAATCAATTTTGGTACCAATTTATATGAAGGGAACAAATCCGAAACTAAATGTTACGGGCCCATATCGCTGTTGGATAGCACAGCCAAAGTCATGGGCAGGGTTTTAATGAATTGTTTAGAGGATTGGGCAGCTAAAAGCAAGGTTTTAATTCCGGTGTAATACAGTTAAAAAAAGGGGTATGGGCACCCAAGATCAATGACTTCATCTTAGCCTGTTAATCGCCAAGTGTACCAAAGCAAAGTCTGGTAGACTATACCTGGTGTTCATGGATTTGTCCGCAGCTTTCGACTGCATGGCACTTGAACACCTATGGAGGATAATGGTCGAAATGGGCATAGATGGGGAGATCATATTATTTATGAGGCAGCTATATTCACCAGCTATGGCCTGCATCAGATACTGGAAAGAAGGAGAATGCTCCAGGGCGTTTCCAATTAACAGCAAAGTCGGCAAGGGTTGCGTACTCGCCCTATTTCATTTTTCTATTTACACCAATGTGGTACACTAGACGTCCCAAAACTGAATGACATTTACACCCCAATCCTCCTGTATACTGACAATGCAGTGCTAATTGCCAGTAAAGGCCTCGCCGTACAAAAGCTATTAAACATCTATGTAACCTATATGCAAAAACTAGGGCTGAAAATTTTAACCCCTGGAAGGAGGAATAGGAAGATCCAGAGTTTTTATATTTCCGGGAAAAAAATAGCGCACACTGATACCTTTTCTTACCTAGGCGTAACATTCGATCAGCAATTATCATGGTACCGTATGCGTGCCACTAGGGGGTTATCATTAGAGAGTAGTATCATCGCTCTCCATTCCTTTATTAAAAAACTGGTGGCAAAGCCTATCGATATGGTAAGAAAGGTTTACGCAGCTAAATCAGTGTTGGAAGGCAACTTACGGGGCAAGTATATGGGGTCATACTAATCTATCTCCCCTTCAAGTGATAGAGAACACCTTCTGGAAAAAGCAAATGGGCCTTCCCGTAAGCTGCTCCAACTTTAATACCCATAGAGAATTGGAGGTCCCATATCTCTGTCTGATACAATCTCTGTAGCAATAATAATGTTGTGGTACTCCATTTGGAGAAGGGAGTCTATTCAGACTACCCAAAACGAAATTCAAGATTGTTTATCCGTGGAAAATGTTCATAAAATTCCATGGATTTCGTATATCAAATCCACCTTCTCCGCTTTAGGTTTGGAGCTCCTATTTACTGCCCCCCGGGATTGCATGAGCATCTCAAGGCGGGAGTTAAAAGCAAGTTTTCTTAAACAAAGAGCAGATGCCAGATTACAAACAAACTGTAGAAAGGCATAGGTAAAACGGTATCTCGAAGGTCCGAAGCCTCAGGCAGGGATAAAGGCATACCTATTCACTGCGTCATAGATTCTTTCTAACTGGTGAATCTTATACCGCGCATGTTGGCACACCCTGCAGGTATTTACTCTATAAATGACTTACCTTTCTGTCCCTGTGACAGTTCTTCTGCACAATCAAATTTACATATTTTTTTCTTCTGCAAACTTTATGGGGCCCCCCGTGAAAGATTTATTCTCCCCCCTGATGTGCAAATTTCGTTTCAAACAATGTCATGTAACAATGGTTATTTTACAATCCCTGCCTAACCCCATGGTTTGCTTATCAGTGGCGTCTTTTTTAACTCAATCGTGGAAGATCAGGAGGCAGCACAACACCACTGAATGAATTTTAAAACAGTTCCTAATTATCATTGCTTTCACTTTGTTACTTCTACTTCCATACTGATATGTATAGCATTCTCTTTTTGTACTGATTGATTGATGATTTTTAAATTGTATTTATTTGTATTTTGTTGTTTTTAAATTCTATTCATCTGTACTTTTATGATCTTATAAGTATTGAATAAAGAAATTGACTGACTAATTAATAATTTGTCCTTTGCAATGGATTTACTGGCAGAAAAGCAGGCACCTATCCCAATATATGGGAATGACCAATGACCATATCCTACTGTCTGACAACTTAGTCTTGCTGTTAAAAAAATGCAAGGTCTGTCCCTCCCTTTCTAGTGATCATTATCTCACTACTGTAATGCTTGCTTGCACACCTCTAGTTTCTCTCACAACTGGTAAAACTCAGCCAAGCAGCACCCCTCCCGGTCCTTTTTCAGTCAAGGGACCCCATCCCCCGGGCAATGGCCAGCTGGTTGGGAACCGTGGGGGGAGACTGAAGGCCCCCACGGTCCTGGACGGCTCCCACCTACTGCTGGACCCGTCATGGCTTTTTACCCCCAGGGAGTTGCTGACATGCAGCTCCCTGGGGGTAAAAAGCAAAGTTGGCTCGCTTTGAACAAGCAAGAGCAAAGTGCTCTCGCTTGTTCAAAGCGAGCATACTGTTTGCTATGGGATGGCTGGAGCAGTGCTCTCTCCTTCCCATAGGAAACTGAAATGTCACAGTGTGGGCACTCTGGGACATTGCTGGAGCAGGCCCTGTGGTTGTTGTGTCCCCAGAACCATTTATGACTTCAGGAGGGGGATCGCGACCCCCTCCAATTTGGAAAGTTTCCCTGGGGAGGTGGCGGTCCATGGGGCTGCGGGGGGGCCCATGGCCTTTCTGCAGTTCACATCCATAGCCCCAGGCAGTGGCATTCCCTGGGGCTGCGTGGTTGGGCAGGAGACCCCCACCCTTTTTTTACAATGTAGTCCCAGGTAGGTGGCAGTGTGCCGCTGGCCCTCATAGCCGCCCCACATTAAAATTATGAGTCCTGGGAAGTGGCGGTTCCTGGGACCTGGCCTACCTGGGGGCTTAAAGAAAATGAAGTGCAGGAGTCTGCAATTTGTTTTTTTTTGGCCTGCATTCGCTGAAATTCTTTTAAAAAATGCTTTTTTGGGCCCACCAAGGGTCATAAAAATACATCAAAGCACGAATCAGTCTACGAAGAAACTCATATAAGTTAATCATTTACAATGGAAATTTTTATACTGTAAAAAAAATGAATGCATATACAACATACCATCAATCCACTGCTCTACTATACAGGCTGACTTTTGCAAATTTACAATAACATGCAAATAACTCATATATTCATCATGTAAACTCAGATCATCACATCATTCTACCTGAAGGTCCACGAAATAAAATAGCCTCGATGAAAACATTATACAATAAGGTAAAAAAAGTCACATGCAGAAAAAACTTCCCACTCCTCCTCTCACCAGCAAATTAATAATAAGGTGCAGGCTCTTCAGATATTAAGAGATCCAACTCACGATCTAAAAAGGCCATAGGAGCTTTGTGCAGAATAGCAATAGTCAAAATATTTTAATAAGGGGGCAGATATAATGTATGGGCTCGGGCTAACCAAGCATTAAATCCTCAGGGGCAAGCAAAACATGGGCAACAAATACATCACATGGGCACAGTCTACCCAAATACAAAAACAACCTATGAGGAAGTATAACATGGGCAGCAAAAAATACAAGTTCTTCAAACAGTCTATTACAGAATTCACAATAGTAATCATTGAAGGCATTAGAGACCTTGGGGCATATTATCAAGAAAGGGCCTTACGTTATCGCCGCTTTTATCGGCAGGAAACTGCCAATAAAGCGGCGAAAATGGGCTTGATAATATGCTCTATGAATTCCAATCGAAGCCCATGTTAGATGTTAAGACATGTAACATGGGCTTCAATTGGAATTCATAGAGCATAATATCAAGCCCATTACCGCCGCTTTATCGGCAGTTTCCTGCCGATAAAAGCGGCGATAATGTAAGGCCCTTTCTTGATAATATACCCCATTGTGTAGAATAGCAATAATCGAAGGTCGTAGTGAAGATGTGTGTACATCATATAGGCCTAACCTTCTAAATCACTAAAATCTTAGGGTCAAGTACAATATAGGTGAATCCCTATCGCCTTTACATTGGACAGTAACACAATTAATTGCTCTCTAGTTTGAATACACTTTGATCGCCAAAACCAAGCTGACATGAGAAATCTTAGAATAGCATATACCATTGGTCTAGAAGTGTCAGTGATAAGGATCCTATAGCCTCAATGTGTCATCTCGTACCCAATTTCTTGCACAAAGGCACTTTAATACAAAGGAAATGGGTTAACAAAAGTTTACTCTAATGTCAGTAATCATTTACAACTGCAGATCATTTGGACAGAAAATATTCGCAGTACAATGTTTTTAAGTTCAGAATGGTGACAGATCTCAGTTCTTCAGGGTAAAACCAAAATCTCTCCAAACCTAGGGCCATATGTATAGGGGAAGTGGCGGAGAGAGGCGTTACAATTTCTGACGTAACGCCTCTCTCCACCACTTCAGAAATGCAGAGCTGCACCATCTTTACAAGAATATGGTGCAGCCCTGCTTTTCCCCCACGGCTGGCGCTACACTTAGCAGCCTTGTGTCTTGTGGAAGTATGTTTATGTGCAGGAAGGTACATAAACAATCTTTAAATGCTGTTTTGTAACTTGCATGTGTGCAGCTTAAGGTAACACAAAGAGAAGTTGCAAAATGGAATTTGAAAAAAATATTGTTTATGTGCAGGTCCTTCCTGTACACAAACAATCATTGGCCTTTTGCTGCTTTCATGTGTGCAGCACAACGCAGCACTAGTCTAGGATCCTAGATGTTGCCCTCTTGAGACAGTTTAGGTTGCACTAGACGCAACCTACTAGACGCCTGCCTCCCCCAACACACACACACAAAAAAAGAAGCAGGAATGCGTAATGGCTTGACCTTCCCAACTATCCTGATTGTTGCAATGTTGTGATTGAGCTGTGTTCTATGGGATGCAGTGTTAGATGTAGGGCAGTGTGCAGAGTTCTGCTAGGTGCACTGTCCATTATAAGGGGCACACTTTTCAGCCATGTCTGTGAAGGCTGAAGTAGCTCAGACATGAACAGCTTTGGCAGCCAATTAAATTCGGAGAAGCTCATGGCCGCTGTAGGACATGCTGTGGAGTGTCGAGTTGTACCCACCTGGGCCAAAAGAGACCATGAATGATTGAAGGGCTCTTAATTTTATGTTTTTGGTTGGGAGTCAGTGCCGACGTAACTCAGTGGAATCACTTGGGGTTATCATGCAGCTCCGCATAATTCTGAGGAGTAGAACTCTGTGACATTCTCCAACCCCTGGCATTAGCTTCTCAAGAATGATACATTAATGCCAGAGCCAACAATTGTGCTGCCCCAGGTGGCAATTTTACTGGGGGCAGCTCAAACAAGCAAATTCTCCACTTACTATCTTGCTCACAAGTTACGGCCGGCGGAATAGCCACCAGTAGTTCTATGGTAGAATTTAGTTCACCAGCTAATATTAAGTTACCTTTCCCAGGTAGGTATTATACGGTATTCTCAAGCACTTTTATAACCTTGGACTTCCCATTTTGGATGTCCACCGGCTTACGCATTACATATTAATAAAGAGTTTCCTGATGAAAGATCCACCCCGATTGCTAGGACATTTGCTGAGTCTATAGGGATGGGACTGATCTTGCATTGGAGTGATATCTTGACCCAAATTGCGAGACCTCCCCTTAATGACTTTCCCCTGCCTGATTAGATGGCATTTATACAAAATGATGAAAACCCATTCCTGAATGTAGATGCAAAACTCTAGTGCTCCCGAAAGAGGCATAGGGCGTGGACATCAATAAATTGCCCCTATTCTCTATCAGCCAGCTTTGCATTAATCCCAGCTACATTCCAAGGTAAAACATGAATCTGGTTTGCAGAGACACAACTTGTTATAATCCTATTTTCATTCACTGATGGAATTACCCCATCAGAATGCACCAAGGAGTTCTCCCTCACACTCTACTTCCTATAAAAAGATCCTTATTTCCACTAGATGTTTCCAATGCCCTATACCAGACCACCAAATGTAAGTCCTTCAGTTTATCTCCAATCCAACTTTTTTTATAGAATTCCAGTTGATTTTATATTTGCACATACTCAATTAACTTGCCCCTTGCCCATGTTGATCTCACATCCATTCTCCTTTGGATTGTACAATTGTTTATGCTTAATATTTAAACTTCAGTTCAGTTCAGTTCAATTTCAGTTTTAGCACTACAAACTTTGTCATTTGCCAAACTCTACAGCAAAACAACAGATGTCCCACCCTCCCAAGACCTCTGCAGCAGACTTAGCACCTCCTTCCAACACAAGATTAAGATGTTCCACGACAACTTCGCCAACCATGACCTCCACACCACTCCAGCTCCTGCTCCATGAGACACCACCCTACATAACCTTCTAAAATGGACTGAATTCACGACTGAGGACACCTTGAAGACTATGAAAACCATCCAATTCAGTGAACACTCAGACCCCTGCCGACATCACAACTTCCACAGAGCCACCACGGCCTTCGCACCCAAACTATGTTGGACGATCACCTGCTCCTTTGAGTCAACCCCTAACTGAAAAAACCCTCTGCAGACCAAACAGACACCAAAATCTTCAGACCCACCTTCCTGCTTCCATTCGCAGTCAAGGTAATCGAAAAGGCCATCAACACCCAGATAGGAAATGTCATTGAAGCTAACAATGTCTTGGACATCTCACAATCCAGATCTCACAGCAACCACAGCACTGAGACCGCGCTACTCGCTGCCACGGATGACATCTGCTCTCTCCTTGATTCAGGCAAAATGGCAGCCCTCATCCTCCTGGACCTCTTGGCTGCCTTCGATACCAACTCCCACCACACCCTAGCCACCAGAATTCATGTCACTGGCATCCATGGTAAGGCCTTGATTGGATATACTCATTCCTCATTGGCAGAATTCAGCGAGTCAGACTCCCTCCCTATCCCTAAGAACCAACAGATGTCTTTTTTTTTTTTCCTATTTTTATTGAAGAATTTTCCCCCCATTTCTTCCCCCCTTACAGTATGAGCAGGGAAAAATGGAATTCATAAGCGTAAAACATTGAGTCAGGTATAGAACATAAATATAAATCCATATAACCATATAACACATAATCATAGATAATAATTCCAGTATAAACAATATACAGTATATTACATTCTCCATTTCCCCCCCCCCTTTTCTTCATTAATCAGTTCTTAACTTCCACTGAATAAAAGAATCCCAAATTTGCATACCTAATTTTTTACCCTTCTTTCCCCTCCTAGCATAGATAGCAGTTTCTAATTTTTGTATTGATAGTATCTTTCCAAGCCATTGATGATATGTGGGAGGGTTAGGATCCAGCCACGCCGAAGCTACTAACAGTCTAAAGATAGCCATTGCTACAAATAGAAAATTTTTACAATGTAGCTGTCCGTCGGGGCTAACCCAAATAATATAACTGCTGGATTTAGTTTTATTATAGTTGAAAGTGCATTCTGGAAAAAATTTCCAATATCCTGTTTTACTCTGTCTATTGTGGACAAAGCGAGAAGATGTGTATCAAATCCGCCTCTGCACTATTACACCTAAAACATGTAGTTCCCGACACCCCCCCCCCCATTGAGCAATTTTCCCAGGCGTAAAATACAAATGATATAGAGTCTTATAATGTTGAGCCTGCATGGATGAGGAACACAACAATTTTCCTCCCATTTCTAACGACTCTGTAAAAATATCCCTAGTTATATCCAAATCTGTAATCCATTTATCTATCCATTTATTTAAATCATCTTTCTTTAGTTTTGTCATTTCCAAGTAGAATCTCTTTATAGTACAGTCAGAGCCATCTTCTATAAGATCCATCATTACATTTCTTTCAAAACCCAATGATCCCCCTTTTTTACTTGATATACAACTTCTTATTTGGAGGTATTTATAAAACTGTTTGGAGTTCAAAGTGTAGCTGTTTTGTAAGTCTGTAAATTGTAATATGCCATAACCTCCCATCATATCTCCAATCTTTCTTATCCCTCGTCTTTCCCAGTCTTGGAATACAGCTCCTGAAAATACCATGCTAGGTAAGGAGGGATTATTTTTGAATCTAGTGTATGCATTATATTTCCCAATCCCAAGCTTTTTGGATATTCCTTTCCATATATTATAAGCAGCTATAATTGTCTTGAATCGTGTTCTTTTGTAGTAGCTCTCCTCCGTGAATCTCAAAAAGACATTTTCTGCATTTCTACCCAAAACCAAACCATAGATAGCTAGCAAGCCAATATTGTCCCAGGCATCCGCCTCAGCCCCCCCGACTAATCCCAACATATTTTGAAGTGCTGCAGCCCAATAATACACCTTTAAATCTGGTAACGACCAGCCCCCTCTCTCCCTAGGTAGCGACATATACCTCAGTGCCCTACGTGTCTTACCTTTGGCCCAAATAAAACGATTAATCATTTGTTCACAAGTTTTAAACCATTTGTTGTCAACTAAAAGTGGTATTGCCCTAAAAATATACAAACATTTTGGCAACACCATCATTTTTATAATGTTAACCCGACCTACTAACGAGAGGTGTAGGTTATCATAGCGATCCAGGTCTTTCTTTGTTTTATTTACTATTGGGACGATATTTTTTTCCACCAAGGTGTTTATATCTGCTGAAATAATGATTCCTAGATAGGTCCCTGCCTCAACCACTCGGTTATCATCACAAACAGTCACTGAGTTTTTGATAATTTGAGTCTTTGAGGCGTTTAAGGCGTAGCCCGAAACTTGTCCAAACCTACGAGCTTCTACCTCTATTAGTTCAGTCGCTTCCGTGGGGTTTGGTGTTATTACCGCCACGTCATCAGCGTAAGCAAGTACTTTACAAGGTCCCAGTAATGTATGTAATGGGTTAATCTCTGGACACAATTCTAGCCTGCGAATCAGTGGGTCCATATACATAGCAAATAAAAGCGGGGAACATGGGCATCCCTGCCGTGTACCTCTTTTATTCGTAAATTGTCCCGTAGTACCCCCATTCACTCTTAAAGCTGCAACCGGTTCCTTGTACAGAGTCTGTAAAGCTCTAATGAAACCACCTTGGAACCCAGCTCTTACTAAAACGTGCCACAAATAGTCCCAGGAGACCCGATCGAATGCTTTTTCAGCATCCAGCAACATTACTGCCATCGGATCTCCTGTGACCTCAGCAGCATCGAACAAAGTTATAACTTTTCTAGTGTGGTGTGTCGTTCCTCTTCCGGGAATAAATCCATGTTGATTCCTGCTAACTAAAGCAGTTATCACTCCCGCAAATCTTATCGCCAAGGCTTTTGAATATATTTTGGTGTCATTATTCATCAGCGTAATGGGGCGATATGATCCTGGCTCAGTTGCCGGCTTCCCCTTTATTAATATTAAAACTATATCGGCACCCCCCATGACTTTGGGATAGACTCACCCAGCTGAGCATCTTGAAAGGTTTTACATAAATCTTGACCCAAACTTCCCCAGAAAGTTTTATAAAATTCTAAAGGTATCTGGTCCGGACCAGCTGACTTTCCTGAGGGGAGACTACACATAGCCTCTTTAATCTCCAAGTTATCTAACAAGTTTTCTAATACTTCTGCATCTTCATTGGAGACTCTTTCAACTGGAATATTCTGGAGGTACTCCCTTATCTCTTCCTTATTACATGAAAGTTGGGTATCATATAATAACCGGTAGAATTTCCTAAAGACTTCCCTGATCTCTATAGAATCTGAATGCAGTTTACCATTTTCATCCCTAATTTCCTTAACCGTCCCATCTGCCGCTATCTGCCTAGTGCGCATGGCAAGAACATGGCCAACTTTTTCGTTATATTCATAACACTTCTCCCTTCTAATAGTATAATATTGTGCTGCCTTTTTCACCAGATCTTCTTCAGCTTCACTTTTTATTTTCATTAAGTTGACAATATATTGTTCAGTTGGTTCACATATAACAACACAGTTGTTAAGTTGTTCTTCTGCCTCTGACACAGCACTTTCTATCTCCCTTTGATGGAGCCCTTCTACTTTTCGTTTGTATGCATTATAACTACATGTTTCTCCACGCACACCCGCCTTAAAAGCATCCCAGATCACTCCCACTGGAGCACTCCCTCTATTATTTTCAAAAAACTCAGTTATCCATTTTGACATATGCAAGAGATAATCATCCTCCAACAATAACTTTCTTTCAAAAGTCCATACCCGATTTGATCTAGTTCCTCCCTCTAACTTCATCGTTAATACTAATGGATTATGATCACTAACAATTCTTGGGAGTCTGTCAATATTAACCCTAGTCATTAGATCCTTGGATATCATAAAATAATCTAATCTAACACAGATTTGGTGTGGTGCAGAATAATATGTGTATCCTTTTTGTTCTGATCTAGTTGTGCCCCAGACATCTTGCAGATTGTTATTTTCCATAAGTTCCACAAGAGCCTTATGTACTCTTTTCTTCCGACCTTTATACCTTCCTGATCCCAATCCCTCAGCCCTGTTAATATTCAAATCCCCCCCTATAATAACCTGTGGGGACCAGGTAGCTAGCTCAGCATCTAGAAAGTGCATTATTTCTGGGTCATCCTGAGTTGAGCCATATACCGCCACTAGTGTTATCCATACTCCTTCTATCAAAATCTCCGTCAAGGCCCATCTACCCCATTTATCTTCTAATTTCTTCCCTGTTTTCACATTTTTACTCCTTGACAAAATTGCTACCCCTCTATTTTTTGTATCTTGTTTGGATTTTACTAAAAGGTGGAACCCCAACTGATTAAGACAAAACTCATGGGCGCTCATTATATGTGTCTCTTGCAGAAATACAAAATCCACATTCATCTGACGCAGACGTACTCCTATTTTCTGTCTTTTTTGAATATCATTTAAGCCACATACGTTCCATGTTACAAGTCTAAGAGACATATTTTAGGTTTTATTTGGGGACCGTCAGATGCCTGCTCACTTTTGTTAAACAGATTATCAGATTCACTCGTTACTACATCTATTGGATTATACATCTGATTCAAAGCATACTCTACATAGTCCCAATATATTTCCGTATTTTTGTACCCTTTGTGCCCTTTGTGCCCCTTGCGCCCTGCCCATGCCCTTGTACCCTCCCTCCCCCACCCCAGGAAACCCTCCCACAGATCCCCTCCCCCCCTACAGGCAAATAGGTCCAAGGGACCTATGTCTGGCCGACGTTTGCCAACAGGATGACACACCCTCTCTCCCCTGATTTTCCCAATTTATATATGCTACTAGAAATGCTCACCACAACATAATCTTAATCCCTGTTCACCAGTCTTTAACAACTAGTGCCTGTCACAGCATTAATATATCAACAGATCAACAACAGATCAAAAAAAACCCCGAGCTATATAGCTCTAAAACCTTCGCAGATAACACATTAAAGATATACCCTCATAACACTCTGGTTTTCAGCACTCTAGTTCATAATTCATTCTATTTTCCATAGCTATGTTACAATTGATACACTCTCCTTTTATTTTTTCCCAGGGATATCTCTGATAGCAACAGTTTGTGTATCTCGTCTCTCAGGGGCTTTATGATAAGTCTTATTTTGTCCTCTATTCTCGCGCAAGAAACTGAGATATTCTTGCGCCATGATTTCAGAAAAAAACCTCTAAAATTACCATTTAAACCAATTTTTAACCATGCGGGAAACATAAGATAAGCTTCACACCCCAAATTTTGAAAAGGGGTAATAAGTTGTCTCATCCGCCACCGTCTTTCCACGGTAGTATGGCAGAAATCAGGGCGGGCAAAAAATTCAATATCTTTATATGTACGTTTAGCCTGAGGTTTTGCCTTACTGATTATCTCCTCATGCAAAAGGAAGTTCCCAACATACAACAGTATTGCTCGAGGCTTACTCTATGCTTCTTTCCGCGTGAGCGGGAATCGATGTGCTCTTTGAATCTCATGTTCCCAGTCCCATGAGGACAGCTCTGGAAGTGCACCTTTCAACAATTCAACGACGAAACCCTGCACGTCCCCTCCCTCCTTTCCCTCCTGAATTCCAAGTAGTCTAACGTTGTTTCGCCTTAGCCTGTTTTCAAAATCCTCTAACTTCCAGAGCATATCCGCCGTTGTCTTATCTTGATCCCTGCTAGCATCTTGCAGTTTAATAAAATCATCTTCCAATTTTCCCATTCTTGCCTCTACCTCAGTTACTCTCCCTTCCATTTCTTCGTACATTTTGTTGACTTTATGCAAAGAAGATTGCATTTTTTTATTTGCATGTCTGGCCCGTCTACTTGCTCTCTGACTCCCTGTACAAGCCTCACCTTGCATCTGTTTTAAGGTAGAAAACAAAAGTTCGAAATTAGAGGCACCCCCCTCAGATCCTTGAGATGCAGCCCCATGCGTGGCTATATCTGTGCTCATAAGTTCTCCCATGAGTGGCACACCACTTTCCAAAGTATTATCCCAGTCAAGTTTCTTTACCACCGTTTTCACGGGCGCTTTACGGTGTGCTCTAACTTGATCCTTACTCCTGAGATTATTTTTTATTTTACTCTTACCCTTATGTTTGGGTTTATTGCTTACTGTTTTATTCATTCCTTTGGTAGTAGCTTTTGATTTTGTTATTTTTTGCACAGTCTCTTGTGCTGACTCAATAGGTTCCGTATCGCTGCCTGAAGAGACTGAGATACTATCAGATTTAGACAGATTAGTCTCTGAGCCTGTCCCAGCTACAGAGTCTACTGAAGTGTTTATTTCCAAATCCGAATCTGACTCTATACAAGACTCCTTGACAGAACTATTGCTCTCACTTTCATCCTCTTCATTATCCAGCTCATCGTTTCCAGTAAAGAAGACCTCCTCGCTGGGAGATGCCAATATATAGATTTTGAAACGAGTTGCATATTCCTGTCGATTCTGCAGTCAATAAGCATATTGGCATTTATGATTTCGCTGCCATTATTATTAGACTCTTGTTGTTGAATTGGTTGCGCAGGTAAAACAAATTGAGCTGGTTGCACTGGTTGCACTGATTGAGCTGTCTGCGCTAAGTCAAGCTGAGGTTCCGTGACGGTTCCGTGACGACTTGAACCCGTGTTTTCAAGTTTGTCGGAAATACATAAAAATGATATCAGTGAACCGCAAATGATCCATTTAGTATATCCTAGTGTTTTCGCTACGCTACGAGCAAGAGCACTCCTTCTACCGACACATTTCTGATATACACACGGCATCCATCTTAGATCGTGGCCGCCATTTTGTGTTTCCTTGCCCTCACATATGCAATAGCCTCTGATCACTTCATTCACTCCACTTTGATTAAGGACACGTAGCCTTAGCCGGAGATTCACCTCTTACGTGACACGTGCACCTTAAACCAGATCACGCTGTAGCTGCATGACTCGACAAAGGCTGCCTCCTCTGCCCGAGGCCAGTCCTGCCAAACTGGTCTTCGTGTCCATTGTACCTGATCATGATTAGGCGGCCGAAGCCGGTAGCCTTGCCCATTTACAACCTACAAACATCTCTTATCCCGCTTCTCTATCTTCTGCACCTGGCTCTGCTCCTTTCCTTCTGGGCCTTTATTAGGGGGAGGTAACGAACTTTACGATGAGGCGGTCCGGCTCTTGAATACAATATTGACAAGGGATTGTGATGGACTAGTGGGAACCCCTCTTCGTGATGTTTGGTATCAGATATTATCGACAGTTCCTGTGTAACGCCAAATATTTATTGTTTAGAGACGCAAAAGGTTTGGGAATGTACCGACATGTGAAATATTTGCCTAGAGCACAATTTTTGGTATATAAGGAGCAACCCACTTTGTACAAATCGAACAGTCTCCTGAATTCTGCCCGTGTGTAGATTCTGTGACTTCTGTGTCCCTGCAGTAATAAACCTTTGGTCTTTGACGCCACCATCGAGAAGCCCGTGTTTCTGTTCATTTGTGCACCAAGGCAGGTGGAACTCCGGGGTCTTTGGGTGTTGTACCCTGACACCTCTGGACGGAACCAAAAAGTCCAGAACTCCAATTGGCGCCCAACGTGGGGCGACGTCATTCGGTACCGGTCCAAAAGCCTGAAGAGTTCGAGAAGCTTCGTGTGAAGATTCCTGAGGGAGGCGCCCCACTTCATCGATCCCGGCATATCGCAAAAGTGGCCCTGAAGTTCTCTTCCGCGAGGGTTCCCGTTCAGGACGGCTGCAGTGGGCCGTTGCCTTGACCGTCGCCCTGTCTTGGACCCGAAGTGGTGCAGTCCTTAGTACGGCGAAACGTGACGGGTTTCTCCTTGGTGACGTCTTCAGTGACTCAGTTAAGTATTTAGTGATAGCTAGCTGGTTACTTTTGTGAGGATTGTTAAAAATCCTTGATCGGTTCTTGGTTTGGTTTGGTTTTGTAAGATTATCTTTGGTTGTTCTAGTTACGATAATCTATTTTGGTTTAGTTTTGGGTATCGATACATCAGTTCGTTTTTGGTAGGCCTAAGTTCTTGGTTCAAGTGCACAAATTTGTTTCGTGTTTGTTTGTTTTGTGTTCCGGACTGAAAATGGTAAGTCGGAAAATGTTGTCTTGTTTTACTTGCAACAGTGACTCACAATTAGAGGACTCTTGTCTGGTTCCTCCGATTGGGACTCCCCTATATGATTTATACTGTAAGTATGGTGTGGGTCCTATAACTTATAATGAGATATGGGTCCGTTATTGTAAGAAGGATGGTGTCCTTAGTTGGCCACTGCATGGTAGTTTTGAACAAGAGATTCTCGACAACTTAGAAGCGAAATTGTTTAGGAAGAAAGCCCGGCCGGCAATGTTTGACTCTTTTCGTTATTGGCGGAAAGAATCCAAACAGAGAGAAATGAAAAGGTTGAAGAAAGAGCAAAAAGAACAAGAAGAGTTAACTCTAGAGCAAGCGACTAAACAGTTGCAGGCTAACGAGTGTGAGAAGGCCATAGATGCAGCCATTAGAGAGCATAACTTAGCGATTGACAAGTGCTATCCTGCCTTGCCATCGAAAATGGCTAAGATACTGGAGGATTCCGAAAACGATCCTCTGCTATCTTATCTGTTACGGTCACCTCCACCGTATGCACAAGGTGCTACGGCTCCACTCATCCCGAATGTTCAATTGCCGGTTGCTGGACAACCTGGTGTTCCTGTTCCTCAGAATCAAGTTCCTATACTTCCCGTGGTGAATGTAAATGTTCCTACAGCTCCTCCTCTTCCCGCACTGCCAGCTCCTATACCTACCACTGTACCTACTGGTCCTCAAACTATTTTTCTCGATACTCCTATTGTTTCGTCATCTATTCCTACCTCTACTGCATTCTCTATGTCTGCGAGTGTACTAACTCCACTTTCTGTTCGTCGAAGAATCACTGATTCTGTTACTAATATGCTGTCTCCTATATATAAAACCTTCATTAAGACTCCTACTCCTGACTCTGTTCAGAGACGGAGTCAGCTTCCAAGTACTGAGGAACGGGGAGTTTTAGACTCCACGGCTCTCAGATGGATTACGAAAGTTAGAAGATATAGTACGAGAGATGTGTTAGAGACATTTATGCAATGGGGAGAGCCAACGCAACGGTACGTCTTTGATGAGATGTGCTCGTTGTTACGTGAAGAGATAGAAGAAGACGATGTCGAATCAGATTTGGAAGATTTAATTAAAGTTCAAAAGGAGTTTGCGGCAGGAATGATAGTGGGTGATAAAATACAGGAAGCGATGGAACTTATTTTGAGTTTTAGGAATGATCCATCTCTTCGTTCACCGAGAAATTTAGAAAAAGGTAAAGTGAAGCTAAGTCGCCAATATCCTATGAGGGAGGTTCCTCCAATTTGGCGCGAAGCTGTGCAAGCTGATCAAAACGCTGGAATTGCAGCTGCTCCAGCACAGTTCCAAAGAGTATGGATACATATTCCATGGAAACGAGCAGAAGTGTTAGCAGTGAAACAGGCCTTGCCAGATCCACGTAAGAATCCAGCCGGATATTACAAGGAATTGACACAGACAGTTGAGGCTTGTATAATGAACTTAGCCGACATTGATATGTTGTTTGGTAATGTAGTTCCGCAACCAGTGTGGGCTAAAATTCGTAGAGAGGATCATCAGGCTGCTTTAGGTGGTGATTGGGCAGCTATCACTGCAGCAGATGCCAATCAAATAGGTGGTGCGAAACCCGAACCTTTGATTGCTAATCTGCCAGGTAGAATAATTGATCTAATGAAGACTCTGATGCCAGCATTGCGTGTTAATTGGGACAAGTTGTCAGCGTGTAGACAGAAGAAAGACGAAAGCGTCTCCGACTTCTTCACGAGGTTCGAAGAGACTTTTGTAGATCATAGTGGTCAGGACATGAGCACTGAAGGAGGACAGAGACTCTTTGTCGATAAATTTGTGCATAATTTGTTACCTGAATTATGCAATAAATTGAAAGACTCAGAAAGTGCGTGGGCTGTATCTACGACAGCGCAAATACTTGCGACTGCCCAGTACTACGAAAATAGGGATAAAGAGGAAAAGGAGAAATCAGAGAAGAAAACGAAAGATTTAAAAACTAAAGTTCTTTTACAGCAGGCGTATCCGCCTCGTACGAATCAGACTAATACGCAGCAAAATTCATATCAAAGGACAGATTATAGTACATCAAGGCCTCAATATCAGTGGAATCAGTGCACGTACTGTAAGAAAGAGGGTCACTATAAAAATGAATGTCCGATCTTAGCGCAAAATAATGTAGCAGCAGCTCAGAGAGGTCGTGGTAGTTATGCGCAGAATTCTAGAGGTCGAGGGCGAGGTGCTATGCCTCCGCAAACGAATGATCGTCCTTCTAATCACTTTGATCAACGAAATGTACAGTCAGCTCAACAGAATAGGTCTCAGCAATATCTTGTTGAGGATTATTGTGAAGTTGAAGAGGGATTTCAACAAAATGGGTACTAGGACAGCCATGGGCAGAGAGAGGGAGTAGTATCAGTTCCAGTGGATCAGAGTGGGCCTTATGTCGCAGTAGCAACATCAGGTGTAGTCGAACCGTTTCTGTTGGATACTGGTGCCGCGAAAAGTTCTATCATGCATGCGAAACTCCCTGGCGCACCTTTGTCTGGCTCAACAAATGTTTCCGTAGGTTTTTCAGGCGCCCCTGTGTACAACCCGATATCTGGTCCTTTGTCTATTTCTGTTGGACCGTGTCACTTGAAAGCACCCCTGATTTTGACGACAGGTTGTAATGAAAATCTGCTTGGTTTAGATTTGTTAAAACGACTATATGCGACATTGTACTGTTCTCCGGAAGGAGTACAGCTTACTTTGGGTAAAAGACTCACCTCTCCGATGTACTTGTCAATGGACGCACTCCCGCCGGAGCTACGTTCACTCCCTGATTCTCTTTGGGCGACTGGTCCCAATGATGTAGGTCTACTAGAAATTCCACCATATGTAGTAACTTTGAAAGCGAATGTAAAATTTCCAAGAATTCCTCAATATAAAATATCGAGTGAAGGAGAACGTGCACTCTTATTGATTGTGCAAGATTTGATTAAGAAAGGTGTGGTTGAAGAAACTCGAGGAAATGTCTGTAACAGTCCTGTATTACCGATCTTGAAACGAACTGATCCTACAAAGCCTCCAGTCTATAGGTTTGTCATAGACCTTAGAGAAGTTAATAAGATTGTAATTCCGCAGTTTCCTGTAGTGCCAGACATTACTGCCTTATTAACATTGATTCCTGCCACAGCTACGTGGTTCTCAGTTATAGACCTCAAGAATGCATTTTTCAGCATTCCGATAGCTGAAGAAAGTAGGGATATTTTCGGCTTCTGTTTAGGAGGTCGAAGTTTCAGATTTAAACGCGCTCCACAAGGCTATTGTGAAAGTCCATCCATTTACAGTCAAGCTTTAAAAAGTCAGCTAGATTCTTTTGTCCTTCCTCCAGGCTCTGCCCTAGTACAGTACGTAGACGATCTTTTAGTGGCTGCCGATGACAAGGAAACTTGCAAAGCAACTACAATTTCACTATTGCATCATTTGTCTAATTTGAATCATAAGGTGTCACCTTCCAAAATGCAATATTGCTACCAAGAAGTAACCTACCTAGGTCACCTCTTATCAAAGGAGGGAAGGAAGTTGACCCCAGAGAGAATAAAAGCAATTATGCAGATGAGTGTTCCACGCACACAGAGAGAAGTACGTGCCTTTCTAGGTATTACCTCCTACTGTAGGCAGTGGATTCCAAATTTTTCGCTTTTGGCAAAACCATTGGTAGCTTTGACTGGGAAAAATGTTCCGAGTCCGGTGCCATGGTCTGATGAATGTCAAGAGAGTTTTATTGAATTACGAAAAGCACTGTGTTCAGCTCCTGTATTGGGTACACCTGATTATAGCAAGCCATTCACGCTCTACGTTCACGAAAGAGAAGGTTGCGCGTTGAGTGTTCTGACACAGAAGTTTGGTGACAAACAACGCCCTTGTGCGTATTTCTCATCAACATTAGATCCGGTAGCTAGAGCATTGCCTAGTTGTTTGAGGGCTACAGCGGCAGCTGCAGCTTCCATTCGACAATCTGCTGGTTTGGTGATGAACAATATGCTAGTGGTCATGGTTCCTCATGCAGTGGATACACTCATGAACCGAACGAAGACACAACACCTTACTAGTGCGAGATTATCTGGTTACGAGCTGACGTTATTAGCAAGTCATATTCAGATCAAAAGATGCAATGTATTGAATCCAGCAACATTGTTGCCGACTGATCAAGAGTCGAGTGATTCTGAGCCACATGACTGTTATTTCAAAACGGAGGAAGAGACAAAAGGTCGCATCGACTTGAGGGATACTCCCCTATCCGACCCGGATGGTACGCTGTATGTGGACGGGTCATGTTTTAAATTGGAGAATGGTGATGTGACTGCTGCCTACGCGGTAACGACTTTGAAGACGATTGTGGAGACTGCAAGAGTGAGTCAGAATTCTGCCCAAGCTGCAGAATTAATAGCTCTTACGAGAGCGTGTGTTTTAGCTGAGGGAAAGAGAGTGAATGTGTTTACAGATAGTCAGTACGCATTTGGCGTGGCCCATAGTTTTGGCCGTTTGTGGAGAGAAAGGGGTTTCATTACGTCCCATGGGACTAAGATTCAGCATGGTCAGCTAGTTAACGACTTGTTGGAATCTCTAACCTTACCGACTAAAGTTGCGATTGTGAAGTGCAGTGCTCATAAAGCAATCACGGATGATGTTGGTCGGGGAAATGCCTTTGCTGATGAAACCGCTAAACAAACAGCTAGAGACATGATGAGTAGAATGTATGTTGCTACGTCTGCAAGATGGATTGCTGAGTCTGGAATGTGTGAGGACACTATGGAAAGTGTGAAAGAGATTCAGAAAGAAGCGACTGAGGAAGAGAAACGCGTATGGAGAGAAAGTACGGGCAAATTGGACTCGAATGGATGTTGGATCGATTTGACAGAACAGCAGCGTTGGATGTTGCCTGATGCGTATGTGCTTGCAGTAGTGACGATGGCGCATGGAGTGGCGCACATAAGTTCTAAAGGGATATGTAAGATGTTGGCTCCGGTCTGGAAGAATGAGGGAATCAGTAAATGTGCAGAGAGAGTGGTGAAAAATTGTATGGTGTGCTTGATGCATAATCCTGGCAAGGGAACTCCAACTCCAGCTGGTCATTTTGCTCCTCCTTCCTGTCCCTTTGAAGTAATTCAGTTAGACTTCATTCACATGGAACGCTGCAACAATTTAAAATACGTCCTGGTGGTAGTTTGTGCTTTTTCCAGGTGGATAGAAGCATACCCACTAAAGGACAACACTGCTCTATCTACTGCCAAAATTCTTCTAAAAGAATTTTTCCCTAGGTACGGAATGCCACGGATTGTATGGTCAGATAACGGAAGTGAGTTTATAGGGAAAGTTATGCAGAGTGTGTGTGCTGGTCTAGGGTTGAAACAAAAATTTCATAGTGCGAACCATCCCCAGTCTGCTGGTTTAGTCGAGGGTTACAATGGCACCCTCAAGCTTAAAATAGCCAAAATACAAGCATCCACAGGTTTGGCTTGGCCAGACGCACTTCCCTTGGCTTTGTTATCAACGAGAGCAACAGTGCATTCTAGAATAGGGCTTTCTCCATATGAGATTGTGTTTGGCCGCCCGGCAAATGTCTGGGGTGTGCCAAGGCCTAAACAATTTTGCTCCATTGAATATCCTATGTTGATAGACTACCTTTACGACTTGACTGCTAAATTAAGTCTTATTCATCAACAGGTTTTTGACGCACTACCAAAGCCTCCGGAGAGTCCAGGGCATCAACTGAAACCGGGTGACTTCATTGTGGTCCGGAACTTCGCGAGGACAAAGAATCTTCAGCCTCGCTACATCGGCCCCTTCCAGATCCTGCTGGCAACGAGGACAGCTGTACGTGTTGCTGGCCGCAAGCACTGGATCCACGCTTCTCACGTAAAGCGTGTTCCACTGCCGCTGCCCTACGACGACTGGGTGAAGAAGGGAATTGGTGCCTCCGAATCTGAAATAACTCCGAAATTTGTCCCTTTCAGCGATGCCGATTTGATTACTGACACTTTGAAACTTAACTCTCCTCCTGAAAAGACTGCTTTGAACATTGAACATTTGTCTCCAGCATCAGAAGAAACTTTGCCATCTGCGAACGTAAACTCTGCAACAGCTGCTAGTGATACACTATTTTCTGATCAAACAGTACCAGCGAAGAAGAGATACAACCTTAGAAGCCATAAAACGAACTAATAAAGCAGGCAACTGCATATTGTGATTTTGATACATATATATATATTGAACTTTTGCTTTTCAGCCAGGAAGTTTGCTATTGTTTATTGTTTTTAAAATTGCCTTGCCGTCTGGGTAGCCGTAGGGTCGTGGCTGTGTGCCTAGTTTGAATTTGCAGGGGTCTGACACAAGGTCGATCTTTCTGTTAGTTTTGGGAACTCCCAGGGCTGACAGAGGCATTTTCATCTACGTACACATCATCAGTGGTCGCGAGCGGATTGTAGAAGATGGAACTTCCTGCGCTGCAACGAGAAAATGTGATTTACGTTCGCAGAAACAAACTTAATAGAATTCTTCACAGCAAATGTTTCTTGATGCAATGTGCCATTACATTTTTGATTGTTTTAGCAACATTGATGGGTGGAATTGTCTTTAGCATAAATTTGATTTTTGTGCCAGTTTCTACAGTGCCTCCCCTTGATCCAGCTATTTCTACTGTTTCTTCTATACACTCTTTTCACTCATTTCCAGAACATGAGCAAGCTCGACGCTCAGAATTCATTAATAACACTTTTGTACAGCTCTTGCATCAACACCAACTGGTAGTTAACACTACAGACTGCTGGGTGTGTGGCTTGATACCTCACACTATGGATAAAGGTATTCCCTATTTGGTTTTGCCTTACAGCTATAATGGATCATTTCAGGCCTTCCAAACCATCTTTGCTTATGCCCTTGAAACCTATCCTCCACGTCCACCACGTTCCACTAAATATAACTCTGCCAACAAAGCCTTAGTCCAGGGAATTATTGACATGGTTAAGGACGTCAATAATACTCCATCTTACCCTAGAGACGAATTGCGAGTATATTTAAGTTGGAATACTTCAGAGTATCGCCTTAGTTTAGGAGAAAGCAAGCGTAAAAGCTCAACTCCAATCTGGGTCGTACCTCACCGAGGTCAGGTCTGTCTGCAAGGTAATGGGAGAAATCCGAGAGCTCAGCTAGGGAGGAGTGAGTGCGTAGAGACTTATGTGTTTCCGGCTAACTCCTCCCCTGCCTTCCTCACTGCTAGGGGTACCTACTTCATTTGTCGAGACAGAGCTTATACATGGTTGCCTGCCGACTTCTCAGGATCATGTTACATTGCTCGATTGTTGCCTCCGACATACACTGCTTCACCGGATTATCACAGAACAAGAGTAGCTAGAGGTGTTTTCAGCAGGGAAGATACCGCTGGTCAGGAAGCTGGAGACTTCTTCAAAGGCTTCCTTCCGTTCTGGGGGCCTATGGCCAATAGTAGAAACATACGCCAGCTAACACGGGTAGTTGAATCTACTATTACCGAAACTGCTGGTGCCCTTAGCAATCTGACAGCTGAACTTCAGGCGGATAGGCTCATGACATTGCAGAACCGTATGGTTCTAGATGTTATACTTGCAGATCGAGGTGGGGTATGTAGAATGATCCAATCGAGCTGCTGTGTCTTTATTCCTAATAATGCTCCAACAGTTTACGAGGCGATCTCTAAGTTGCACAAGATTTCGGATTCCATACATGTCGACAAGGGAAACTGGTCCTTCATGGAGTGGGTTTGGACTCTGATCTCAGCGTGGGGATGGAAGGTTCTAATGGTCATTGGTGTCATCTTAGTATTCCTATTCTCATGTTGTCTGATTATCCAGTGTGGTCCTGCTCTGTGTAGTCTTTGTGCTGCAACTTGTTTTAGGAAACCACCTGCGTTTGGAGAAAAGACACGAGAAAGGATGATGATACAACAGCATGTCACTGACCTGATGAGCATAGAACTAGATTCAGACATAGATTGAGTAATTGCCTATGTAAGGGCAAAAGGAGGGTCTGAGGTTCCGTGACGGTTCCGTGACGACTTGAACCCGTGTTTTCAAGTTTGTCGGAAATACATAAAAATGATATCAGTGAACCGCAAATGATCCATTTAGTATATCCTAGTGTTTTCGCTACGCTACGAGCAAGAGCACTCCTTCTACCGACACATTTCTGATATACACACGGCATCCATCTTAGATCGTGGCCGCCATTTTGTGTTTCCTTGCCCTCACATATGCAATAGCCTCTGATCACTTCATTCACTCCACTTTGATTAAGGACACGTAGCCTTAGCCGGAGATTCACCTCTTACGTGACACGTGCACCTTAAACCAGATCACGCTGTAGCTGCATGACTCGACAAAGGCTGCCTCCTCTGCCCGAGGCCAGTCCTGCCAAACTGGTCTTCGTGTCCATTGTACCTGATCATGATTAGGCGGCCGAAGCCGGTAGCCTTGCCCATTTACAACCTACAAACATCTCTTATCCCGCTTCTCTATCTTCTGCACCTGGCTCTGCTCCTTTCCTTCTGGGCCTTTATTAGGGGGAGGTAACGAACTTTACGATGAGGCGGTCCGGCTCTTGAATACAATATTGACAAGGGATTGTGATGGACTAGTGGGAACCCCTCTTCGTGATGTTTGGTATCAGATATTATCGACAGTTCCTGTGTAACGCCAAATATTTATTGTTTAGAGACGCAAAAGGTTTGGGAATGTACCGACATGTGAAATATTTGCCTAGAGCACAATTTTTGGTATATAAGGAGCAACCCACTTTGTACAAATCAAACAGTCTCCTGAATTCTGCCCGTGTGTAGATTCTGTGACTTCTGTGTCCCTGCAGTAATAAACCTTTGGTCTTTGACGCCACCATCGAGAAGCCCGTGTTTCTGTTCATTTGTGCACCAAGGCAGGTGGAACTCCGGGGTCTTTGGGTGTTGTACCCTGACACCTCTGGACGGAACCAAAAAGTCCAGAACTCCAAAGCGCTATCTCCTTATCCTTATCAAGTACATTTTCCAGTGACTGCTCTGTCAACACATCATTATTCTCACAAATTTTTCCATTGCAGTCAATATGCTCATCCAATACATTCACTTGAATGTCTACAGCGAGGTCTGAAGGGGAGTCTAAAGATGCATTTATCTCTTTTACAGCAGGGGAAACATCAGGTATCTCCTTCCCCTTTAAGTTCTCAGCCCCGCCCCTTACCGTGGCTGTAGAAAAGGAAGTTACTCCTGCAGGCTCTGTAACTTCAGTCTGAATCAGCGTCTCCGCCATGCTACCTGCGCTCTCGCTGGCTCCAGCTTCCTCCACGTGTGCAGCGTGCTGCCTCTCCTCACACAGATATTTACAACAAGGGGTGGTGAGGGACAGAGTCTCTGAATTAAACAGAACACTCTCACCCAGTCAAGAGATCAGGGCTAGATCCAACACCGTTTTTTAGCTCACTGCACCATCCCAGTTTCAGAACCTGGCTGTATGCAAATTAGTCTGTTCCTGTCCCAGTGCATGATGGGAACAGGGCAAACCAAACTACAAAAGCCAATTCTTACACTGGGAAGGAAACAAGCTACCGGGGACCGGTTTCTGGCATTTCAGCCGTCTTCGGCCCGGCTTGCTTGAATCCTGATGGTGCAATGAGCAAGGGACTCACATCTGAGTATACCCTTCCACGCTTAGGGTGGACAAAAATATTTACAACAAGGGGTGGTGAGGGACAGAGTCTCTGAATTAAACAGAACACTCTCACCCAGTCAAGAGATCAGGGCTAGATCCAACACCGTTTTTTAGCTCACTGCACCATCCCAGTTTCAGAACCTGGCTGTATGCAAATTAGTCTGTTCCTGTCCCAGTGCATGATGGGAACAGGGCAAACCAAACTACAAAAGCCAATTCTTACACTGGGAAGGAAACAAGCTACCGGGGACCGGTTTCTGGCATAGCAGGTGTGGCAGGGTATACTCAGACATGAGTCCCTTTCTCACTGCTCCATCAGGATTCAAGCAAGCCGGGCCGAAGACGGCTGAAATGCCAGAAACCGGTCCCCGGTAGCTTGTCTCCTTTCTGGTAAAGAATTGGCTTGGTAGTTTAGTCTGCCCTGTTCCCATGATGCACTGGGCCAGGGACGGACTGATTTGCATATAGCCAGGTTCTGAGCTGGGATGGGGCAGTGAGATAAATAACGGTGGTGGATCAAGCCCTGATCTTTGGACTGGGTAAGAGTGGTCTGCTCAATTCAGACACTCTGTTCATCACCACCCCCTTTTGTAAATCGATTTTGGCCACTATAGGTGTGGCAGGGTATACTCAGACATGAGTCCCTTTCTCACTGCTCCATCAGGATTCAAGCAAGCCGGGCCGAAGGCGGCTGAAATGCCAGAAACCGGTCCCCGGTAGCTTGTCTCCTTTCTGGTAAAGAATTGGCTTGGTAGTTTAGTCTGCCCTGTTCCCATGATGCACTGGGCCAGGGACAGACTGATTTGCATATAGCCAGGTTCTGAGCTGGGATGGGGCAGTGAGATAAATAACGGTGGTGGATCAAGCCCTGATCTTTGGACTGGGTAAGAGTGGTCTGCTCAATTCAGACACTCTGTTCATCACCACCCCCTTTTGTAAATCGATTTTGGCCACTATAGGTGTGGCAGGGTATACTCAGACATGAGTCCCTTTCTCACTGCTCCATCAGGATTCAAGCAAGCCGGGCCGAAGACGTCTGAAATGCCAGAAACCGGTCCCCGGTAGCTTGTCTCCTTTCTGGTAAAGAATTGGCTTGGTAGTTTAGTCTGCCCTGTTCCCATGATGCACTGGGCCAGGGACAGACTGATTTGCATATAGCCAGGTTCTGAGCTGGGATGGGGCAGTGAGATAAATAACGGTGGTGGATCAAGCCCTGATCTTTGGACTGGGTAAGAGTGGTCTGCTCAATTCAGACACTCTGTTCATCACCACCCCCTTTTGTAAATCGATTTTGGCCACTATAGGTGTGGCAGGGTATACTCAGACATGAGTCCCTTTCTCACTGCTCCATCAGGATTCAAGCAAGCCGGGCCGAAGACGGCTGAAATGCCAGAAACCGGTCCCCGGTAGCTTGTCTCCTTTCTGGTAAAGAATTGGCTTGGTAGTTTAGTCTGCCCTGTTCCCATGATGCACTGGGCCAGCGACAGACTGATTTGCATATAGCCAGGTTCTGAGCTGGGATGGGGCAGTGAGATAAATAACGGTGGTGGATCAAGCCCTGATCTTTGGACTGGGTAAGAGTGGTCTGCTCAATTCAGACACTCTGTTCATCACCACCCCCTTTTGTAAATCGATTTTGGCCACTATAGGTGTGGCAGGGTATACTCAGACATGAGTCCCTTTCTCACTGCTCCATCAGGATTCAAGCAAGCCGGGCCGAAGACGGCTGAAATGCCAGAAACCGGTCCCCGGTCGCTTGTCTCCTTTCTGGTAAAGAATTGGCTTGCTAGTTTAGTCTGCCCTGTTCCCATGATGCACTGGGCCAGGGACAGACTTATTTGCATATAGCCAGGTTCTGAGCTGGGATGGGGCAGTGAGATAAATAACGGTGGTGGATCAAGCCCTGATCTTTGGACTGGGTAAGAGTGGTCTGCTCAATTCAGACACTCTGTTCATCACCACCCCCTTTTGTAAATCGATTTTGGCCACTATAGGTGTGGCAGGGTATACTCAGACATGAGTCCCTTTCTCACTGCTCCATCAGGATTCAAGCAAGTCGGGCCGAAGACGGCTGAAATGCCAGAAACCGGTCCCCGGTAGCTTGTCTCCTTTCTGGTAAAGAATTGGCTTGGTAGTTTAGTCTGCCCTGTTCCCATGATGCACTGGGCCAGGGACAGACTGATTTGCATATAGCCAGGTTCTGAGCTGGGATGGGGCAGTGAGATAAATAACGGTGGTGGATCAAGCCCTGATCTTTGGACTGGGTAAGAGTGGTCTGCTCAATTCAGACACTCTGTTCATCACCACCCCCTTTTGTAAATCGATTTTGGCCACTATAGGTGTGGCAGGGTATACTCAGACATGAGTCCCTTTCTCACTGCTCCATCAGGATTCAAGCAAGCCGGGCCGAAGACGGCTGAAATGCCAGAAACCGGTCCCCGGTAGCTTGTCTCCTTTCTGGTAAAGAATTGGCTTGGTAGTTTAGTCTGCCCTGTTCCCATGATGCACTGGGCCAGGGACAGACTGATTTGCATATAGCCAGGTTCTGAGCTGGGATGGGGCAGTGAGATAAATAACGGTGGTGGATCAAGCCCTGATCTTTGGACTGGGTAAGAGTGGTCTGCTCAATTCAGACACTCTGTTCATCACCACCCCCTTTTGTAAATCGATTTTGGCCACTATAGGTGTGGCAGGGTATACTCAGACATGAGTCCCTTTCTCACTGCTCCATTAGGATTCAAGCAAGCCGGGCCGAAGACGGCTGAAATGCCAGAAACCGGTCCCCGGTAGCTTGTCTCCTTTCTGGTAAAGAATTGGCTTGGTAGTTTAGTCTGCCCTGTTCCCATGATGCACTGGGCCAGGGACAGACTGATTTGCATATAGCCAGGTTCTGAGCTGGGATGGGGCAGTGAGATAAATAACGGTGGTGGATCAAGCCCTGATCTTTGGACTGGGTAAGAGTGGTCTGCTCAATTCAGACACTCTGTTCATCACCACCCCCTTTTGTAAATCTCCTCACACAGAGACACCAACGACGGGACAGGAAAGACCCTCCGCGCTGCAGGGTGGGTGCTCACAGCAGCGCACATTGCAGATGAAAATGTCTCAACTATTGTAGTCTGCCGCAGTAGACCAGCCATTTCCCCGGCAGTAGATTTCATTTCAGCATTTCTTTTTTTTTTGTAAAGCTGATGCCACAGTTTTCTTCTTTTCAACTTCTTTCTCCCGCATCTTACGTGCTTTAGCCTCCTTAGCAGCTTCCCGCCTCAACTGCGCCTTCATCCTTAGTTTACCTCTCACATTAGAGGCTGGAGCACCAGAATCTTCTAAACATACTTCCTCTTCCTCATTCCCAGACGCCTCCTGAACGTTGGGTTTTTTAGATGATCGCATTAATATAGGGGCCATTATTTTGGCGAAGTACCTCCAAGAATCTCGCCCTGACTGATAGGATCTCGTGATAAAATCGGCAACAGTCCCAAACAGAGTCGCCTTGATCTTGGTACGGGTCCTGATTTGAGGCAGACCCTCTATCAATGCAGGTGTAAAAAACAACGCTCCAAGCATCACAATCAGCAATTACTGATAGTCGTCAGCCGTCAACTCATCAATGGCTCGTCCTACACTGCAATGCACAGTGCGTCCCGCTGCAATCTATTCCCTTCTCTCTTGATTATCTCTCAATCCGATACCGTCTCTGTTTCAGTTCAATTCAATAACCGTTTCTGTTTCAGTTCAATTCAATAACTCAGGACATGGCAGCATAAACAGAGAGTGAGTACTGCATATTCAATCATGCATCCATCAGGAGGAGAGCTTAGGTGCGTCTACCCCTCACGGCGTCTCGGCGGCCATCTTGCCCAGAACCAACAGATGTCAACTGTAGTGTGCCCCAGGGATCTTCTCTAAGCCCCACCCTTTTCAACATCTACATGGCTCCCCTTGTAACTATCGTCAGAATGCACAGGCTCAACATTGTCTTCAACACGGACGATGCAGCACATCACCAAAAACAACTTCCAAAAATTAATGAAAGCCGTCACCACCTGGATGAAGAACAGCTCCCTGAAACTCAACTCCGAGAAAACAGAAGTCCTCATCCTTGACTCCACCCCCTCCACATGGGATGACTCCTGGTGGCTCCCACCCTCAGAAATCGCCCTACAGACCACGCATGAAGCCTTGGCATCATACTAGACTCATTGCTAACAATGAACCGCCAGATCAACGCCGTATCTTCGATCTGCTTCAACACCCTCTGCAGGTTTCAAAAGATGTTAAGATGGATCCCATCCGAATCCAGAAAATCTGTCTTGCATGCTCTCATCAGCAGCAGGCTGGAATACGGCAATGCCCGGAATCAAGAAGAAACTCCTTCAGAATCTCCAGACTGACCAGAATACTGCTGCCAGACTAATCGACATCCCCCATCACAGTCAAATCACCCAACACCTCCACGATCTCTACTGGCTCCCAGTCGAAAGAAGAATAACCTTCAAACTCCTCAACCGCGCATACAAGGCCTTTCACAACACCAGACCAATATAATTTAAACAACAACCTCTCCTTCCATGTACCCAAAAAAGACACCTCAGATCAGCCAACCCCGCTCTGACCCCATCCCACGAATCTACAAGACTAGATAGATTGGGAGGTAAGTCCTTCTCCTACCTTGCAGCCAAGGCCTGGAACCACCTCCCCTTCCACCTCCCGCAAGCCCCCACATTGCCCCAGTTCAGGAAGGATCACAAGAAGACTTAGCTCTTTGGATGAACCCAGCACTGAATGGAGCTGCCCTCCGCGCCTTGAGACCCTCATTGTTGTGCTTTACCAACCCTGATTGATTGATTGGTTGATTGACAAAATGAATCAACGTCAGGCCATTTAGCAAGCCTTTGGGGATGAGTATATCTTTTACTGAATCGTAAGGTGATTCAATCCTCTAAAATCTCAAGATGCCACTCCTTACAACAGAGTAGCATTTCCTGTCTTACCGTAGCCAGTGGATAACTTAAGGTTCTTCTTTTGCTGTAGTTGACCCCACAGCTACTCCAGGTGCCTTCCTTTTCCCCATCTTCAGTATTAATATATACATGTTAAAAAGACTATCTGTTGTGATGTGCCCCAGGAAAAAGCACCTAAGTCACTGCTGCTTTGAATGCATTTATTGGTAAAATTCTGGACCACCAGGACTACCCAACCATTGGTGCGGACACATGCTCTAAACAGCTCTTTCAAGCCCTGAATTCCCTACCTGATGTCACATCATTCTAAATTCCATCCTATGTTGGCCAGGCCCTGCATTGACCAATACCTTGACCATAACATATCTCCCTCCCCAAACACAAATGAAAATAATAATAATAATAATAATAATAGTAATTGGAAATCCTAATGCAATTTTCAAAAACATGTATTATAAAAATGTTCATGCAATAACCAGAACAAAAACAATGCAACGTCAGTTACAGAACTATGCAGCACACAGGTTTAAGGTGTAAATATATACAGACCAAACAGGAGAATATCTCATACACTTAGTCTCACCATGTAGTCCTTCCATCATACTGGTCTCATGGTACTCCTTTTAGCCTGGGCACCCAACTCAGTTGAAAACATGAATGCCTAGTCAGAAGAGCTCACACCACACCCATATGAGCCTTAGCATCCATCCTTACAAGACAGGACATACTCCACATGTTTCCAAATTCCAGCATTACAACATTCTTCCTTATCACCTTTATTTTGAAAGACCCAGAAAACTTGGACCTGACTTTCTTACAAATCACTGGTCTTTTCATCAAAACTGTGTCTGCAACTCTCCACTTCATAATTTAATGCCATTCCTCGTTCTTGGGCACCTTTGACTTGAAAACCCCAAACCATGCGCATTTGAGCTCTGAGCACAGAACCCTACATTCTGAAATGTGAAAAGGTGGCTTCAAGGTTACAGGATTAGCAGCATTACGATATGCCCACCACGTCTCTCTCACCTGGTTTAAGGCTGTACTCATGTCCACCGCTCTTTCAACACAAGATTTCACCACTCTAATCATCCTTTCTGCAAGGCCATTCAACCTGAGGTGAATGGTGCTGCTTATGCTGTTGTTTTTTAGCATCAGGAGCTTGTTCCGCATTGAAAAATGCACCATGTGGTATTCCAGGGGGCACTGCTTCTTTATTTCCTCTCGAGTAGATTTTTTACTCAAGAGGCAGCATTCTTACCATGAATGATTGAAACTGCAGCTGTTGCCCACGTTGAGAAAACCTCGGTAGGTATCATTCTAGCATCTGAAAATCATGCTAGTGGATGTTCACTGACTTAACATTGGTAAGCCGCTTGCAAAAAAACTCCACCACACTGCGGTTAATGGAGACAGCTGGGGCTGTGGACGCCCAGGGGCTCCCCCATGGCTACCAATTTGTGCTTGGTGGGTACCCTTGCTGGGCACAGGGACACTCACCAATAAATAATGGAGAACTCATTGGATTGGGACCCTTGGGCCAAAATAGTCTCATGGAGGGATGTGCGTGTACCCCATCCCCTTTTTATAAAAACAGATAATGCCAGGGGATGCAGTCCATGGGGCCAAAACAGGGTCAGTGAGGGGGCCCTAAGTTTACCCCTACCACCATTTGCCAAAACCCCTAAACCTTAAAATTACCCATTGCTTCCTTTACGGCCACACGCCCTTAAATCCTAAAATTACCCTTACCTCTCTTTACCACTACCAACCCCTAAACCTTAAAATTACCCTCATCACCCTGTGCCACTAATCAATCCTAAACCCTATAATACCCCTTACCACCTTTTGCAACTACCCAACTCTAAACCTTAAAATTACCTTTACCACTCTTTAGACCTCCCCACTCTTTAGGCCTTAGAATTATCCTTAACACCTTTTCCACCACCCACACCCAACCCTACAATTGCCCCATATATAATAAAACTTACAATTTTAAACGAAAAAACTAACAGTTGTAGCTATCTCAAGCTGTAACTCATGCACTTAAGTAACTATAATGCTCAACCCCGACATGCACAGTGCTGTTATGATTGATGTAATTTCAGCTGTTTCAATGATGTTATCAGTGATGTCGTAGAAAGTGTTGGGTGTTGTTCTATGTGAGGTCATAAGCAGTGCATGGCGAGGAAGCAAGTTAAAAAATGTTTAGGGTTCATGTTATAATTACTTTAGATACCTTAACACTGGTGATTTTTAGTGTTTTTGCTTGTTTACAGGTACCAAATCCCCTGTGGGCGCCCAACCCCATGCCTCACACTACTTTGGTGTGGCAGGCCCCGTGTCCAAACCTTTTACATGTGTCCAACCCCCCAGATACGTGAGCACCCAACCCCTCATTGTGCATAGCATTAAGAATTGGGCACAGGGCCTGGAGGTTGTATACATTGGGGCACCCAACCCAGTGCATGGCTGGCTATGTCATGTAACAAAGTGTCATTTTTAGTAACGTTGACCTAGTGGCATTTTCAAAGGCTCAAAATACCAAATAATAGTGGCTGGGCCTATTGTCTTTATCAAGGAATCGGCATAACAACATAATTAAAGCTGATCTGTTAGCTTTGTCAAAAAGTCACCAATACCCATAATCAAATGTATATTTAATTAATTAACACATTGCAATGTTTAATGAAAATTATTCACATAATTTTATTTACATAAGCGAGAGCTGTAAACATCAATTAATAGTGGTTAACCCAGTGCCCACCCCGAGTACCCACAATGTCTAATTTGGGGGGTCCAGAGAGAAGCCCCAAAGCCCCCGTGACCCTAACCAGCTCACTGGCCAGCCCCATACTTGATGCTGGCAAGAGTTGGCAGCATTTACATGCTCCCGCACAGGTGGGAGCAGCATTATTTACAGCTCCTGCCCAGGTGGGAGCAAAGTTGCGCTCCGTGCCTGGAAACGAGCGATCAGAGAATAGTTTTCGATTTTCTGCCAACACTCTCCCAGATAGGGAACTGCAGTACTCTGAGGGAAGCGTCACTGCAGTGAAGCTCTTGGGGATGTGGTCCCCAGAGCTGATCTTGGGGGAGGAAAGCCCATGCAGGCCCCTCCCCAAGAAGGGAAACTGGCCCTGGGGGAAGAGGACCCCAGGGCCTTCTGTAGTCTCAGGACGAGAGCGATGTGTGCCCCCTTCCCTTAATAATAATTTATCTGTCCCAAGGAATGGGATTCCAAGGGTCTCTTATAGGCTCTGGGACAGGGGAATAGAGGGGGGCACATGCCCCCTTCCCTATTAAATATATATATATGTATGTTCTAGGGAGATGGGATCATTTTGGCCACTTAGAGGCTTAGTGAGAGGGCCTCAGCCCCCTTCTCCCCAAAAAATGTGTTTGCACCACTCCTTGGGCCCTAGCTCAACCCAGTAGATTTTAATATACCTGATTATGGTGTGCCACTTTTTGGGCCCCAGGAGATGTCCATTTGGGCCGCGCCACAAGGTTTAGGGGTGCTGGTTATTTCTTCTCTGGCCCCATACATTTTTTTTACTATGTTCTGTGACAGGGCGCTGAGTCCCAAGTCCTAAAATGGCTGCCATCACATCTTTGTTGATATAAATGATGTCATAGAATATGTAATGAGTGGTGTAATATTTGAGGTCATTAGCAGTGTATGGCGGGGCGCAAGTTATAGTTAGCGCTGCTACGTGTAACTGGTGAATTTCTGTGTTTCTTTTAGTTCAGAACATGAATATTGTCATTGACAAATTCACCTAACTATAACGTTACTTCAACCTTTGGTTTATTCAATTAATATGTATATAGATAGATAGATAGATAGATAGATAGATAGATAGATAGATAGATAGATAGATAGATAGATAGATAGATAGATAGATAGATAGATAGATAGATAGATAGATAGACAGGTAGATAGATAGATAGATAGATAGATAGATAGATAGATAGATAGATAGATAGATAGATAGATAGATAGATAGATAGATAGATAGATAGATAGATAGATAGATAGATAGATAGATAGATAGATAGATAGATAGATAGATAGATAGATAGATAGATAGATAGATAGATAGATAGATAGATAGATAGATAGATAGATAGATAGATAGATAGATAGATAGATAGATACTTTATTTCTATTCCCTTCATGCAAACCAACAAGCATCAGACAAAGGGACCCTTTGTCTTCATGATTGCTAATCTCTCCTGGTCCGATAGCCTAAGTACTTTTCAACATAGAGTAACAACATACTTATCATGTAATATAGCCTTCCCACTTATCATTTCAATATATCTAGTTTTACTATGGAAGTGCTGACATGTCCACAATAATTCATGGTTTATCTAATACCTCATCACATTTTACATCAACTTTTATGAGCTAAATCATGGTATAGTGCACATGATTGTGGAAATACAAAAACATGTGCAAAATAGAGCATACATACTATAAAGTGCTACTCATAGTGCAAAATCTACTTAACACATTCATAATTGATGCAGTAAAGTATTGTATTGTGCATGCCCAAACCAATCCTTCTTCAATTTCATTCAAGAGAGCATAGTATGTATCAAAGACATTTCATAAAGTGCTATCTGCACAAAGTGTGTATTAGATTCTATTCCTATCCAGAAGACAAGGTACACATTAAGATAATGTGCAAAAGAGGAATCAACAGTGTTATAAATTGCTCAGAGAAAAGCGCAAGTGCTATACACTGAGATAAGAATCAAATGAGTTCTAACCATATTTTCCTGTTGATAATAATGTTTTATAGATGAACATGAAGTTCTCCATCCGTATAAAGTCCCATTGATATTTTCATTCCCATCAGTATAATCAACAGCGAATCGCGCGCTCTAGCAGCGCTATAAAAAGGAAGTAGGACTAATCCTCTAGCGATTACCATCAGAAGGAACCTTTTCCCTCCTGAGGCGGAAGCCGGGAGGTCTCTTTCTTTCACTTTTGCCTTGACACCCTAGGAATTGTATTTTTAACCTTGTTTGCTCGTGCTTGATTAAGAAGCACTTTTTAAAATTTGCATCTCCCTAGCGTGTTCTTTAGCGCTTGACCAAAAAGCGCTTAAGATTAGAGACTCCTCAGCGCTCCTAAGCGCTCTGTGCCCCTCCCCTACCCGGACCGCCCTCGGCTGAGCATCGACGCCGAGGGCAGGGATTCGAACTTGGCGGCCATATTGGGTGTGGGCCAGGCGAATCGCGCGCTCTAGCAGCGTTATAAAAAGGAAGTAGGACTAATCCTCTAGCGATTACCATCAGAAGGAACCTTTTCCCTCCTGAGGCGGAAGCCGGGAGGTCTCTTTCTTTCACTTTTGCCTTGACACCCTAGGAATTGTATTTTTAACCTTGTTTGCTTGTGCTTGATTAAGAAGCACTTTTTAAAATTTGCATCTCCCTAGCGTGTTCTTTAGCGCTTGACCAAAAAGCGCTTAAGATTAGAGACTCCTCAGCGCTCCTAAGCGCTCTGTGCCCCTCCCCTACTCGGACCGCCCTCGGCTGAGCATCGACGCCGAGGGCAGGGATTCGAACTTGGCGGCCATATTGGGTGTGGGCCAGGCGAATTGTGCGCTCTAGCAGCGTTATAAAAAGGAAGTAGGACTAATCCTCTAGCGATTACCATCAGAAGGAACCTTTTCCCTCCTGAGGCGGAAGCCGGGAGGTCTCTTTCTTTCACTTTTGCCTTGACACCCTAGGAATTGTATTTTTAACCTTGTTTGCTCGTGCTTGATTAAGAAGCACTTTTTAAAATTTGCATCTCCGTAGCGTGTTCTTTAGCGCTTGACCAAAAAGCGCTTAGGATTAGAGACTCCTCAGCACTCCTAAGCGCTCTGTGCCCCTCCCCTACTCGGACCGCCCTCGGCTGAGCATCGACGCCGAGGGCAGGGATTCAAACTTGGCGGCCATATTGGGTGTGGGCCAGGCGACTCGCGCGCTCTAGCAGCGCTATAAAAAGGAAGTAGGACTAATCCTCTAGCGATTACCATCAGAAGGAACCTTTTCCCTCCTGAGGCGGAAGCCGGGAGGTCTCTTTCTTTCACTTTTGCCTTGACACCCTAGGAATTGTATTTTTAACCTTGTTTGCTCGTGCTTGATTAAGAAGCACTTTTTAAAATTTGCATCTGCCTAGCGTGTTCTTTAGCGCTTGACCAAAAAGCGCTTAAGATTAGAGACTCCTCAGCGCTCCTAAGCGCTCTGTGCCCCTCCCCTAACCTGACCGCCCTCAGCTGAGCATCGACGTAGAGGGCAGGGATTCGAACTTGGCAGCCATATTGGGTGTGGGCCAGGCGAATCGCGTGCTCTAGCAGCGCTATAAAAAGGAAGTAGGACTAATCCTCTAGCGATTACCATCAGAAGGAACCTTTTCCCTCCTGAGGCGGAAGCCGGGAGGTCTCTTTCTTTCACTTTTGCCTTGACACCATAGGAATTGTATTTTTAACCTTGTTTGCTCGTCCTTGATTAAGAAGCACTTTTTAAAATTTGCATCTCCCTAGCGTGTTCTTTAGCGCTTGACCAAAAAGCGCTTAAGATTAGAGACTCCTCAGCGCTCCTAAGCGCTCTGTGCCCCTCCCCTACCCGGACCGCCCTCGGCTGAGCATCGACGCCGAGGGCAGGGATTCGAACTTGGCGGCCATATTGGGTGTGGGCCAGGCGAATCGCGCGCTCTAGCAGCGCTTTAAAAAGAACGGTCATGACTCCGCGCAGCAGACGCGTACTGCGGACGCGCCGGACCTGCGCCAGAGTCGTGCCAGAGTCATGCCCGTTTGCGCCTGTTCGCGCACAGTCGGGCCTAGGGCCCCCGACCCCTGTCATACCAGCCCCATGCCCCCTAACATACTCCCGCCTGACTCTATTCTCGCTCAACAGGGTGCTTCCATCATCATGCAGCCATTCGATGGACCTTGGGCTCGGTGTCTTCTCTTGTAACAAATGCTCTTTTAAGGCTACAGAGGCCTCCATCAAAACCACACCATCTCCTAAAAATAGGACAGTAGACACTGCGTTAAAGATGGCACTGGTCAATTGCCGTTCTTTACCAAAGCACGCCACGGAAATCGCACTATTGATCGAAGATCTAAACGTGGACATTCTGTTTTTAACAGAAACGTGGCTCGGCTCGTCCTCCGGCCCGACATCGTTCGGGCCCTACCCGCTGGATATTTGATCCAGCACAGAGATCGAGAACTTAAAGTTGGCAGAGGGATCGCCATTCTATATAGGGAACACTTAGCTTGTCGCCTGATCGACAGCACTATCCCAGACTGTGAGAGTACACAATTCTCCATCTCCCACTCCTCAGAACTTTCAATCTCCGGTCTTTTAATCTACCGTCCACCTGGCCAGATTGGTCAATTTATAGAAGGGCTAACAGAAACAATTCTGGAATCAGCTACCATGGTCTCTAATTTCATAGTGCTAGGAGACTTGAACCTCCATTTTAACAACCCTTTGGACACTATTGCTACAGAATTAACCAAAGACTTAGCTGCTTGCCAACTTAACTTGATTGTTCAATACCCTACTCACTCTAAAGGGAATCTCTTAGATCCTATATTCTCCAACGTTGCAGAATTGTCTACATCTGTACCATATTCTATCCCCTGGTCAGACCATATGGTAATACCTTTTTCTTGGAAAATCAACAGACCACGCACCAATCAACCCACCCATAAAACCTTAGGTAGGCGTTGGACAAAGTTAGAACCTAGCGACTGGATAGAATCTCTGAAGCAGAACGAACCTATGGCCAACCAGAACATCGATAGGGCCATTTAAGACTTCAACCAATGGATAGAACAATCATTAGACAGTGTGCTTCCCAAAAAATATATCTCAAAGAAAAAAGGTCTGAATAAACAGCCTTGGTTCAACTCAAACCTAAGGTCCCTTAAGCAGGAATGCAAACGAGAGGAAAGACAATGGCGAAAAAACTTTGACGAGGAGAAGAAAATTAAATATAAACTCACAATCAAGAAATATAAAACTGTACTTAACGTAGCCAAATCCACCTTTTATGCTGAAAAAATAGAAAAATCCACCAACGCTCCCAGAGAAATGTTCAGAATAGTAAAAACTTTGACAAGGGCCCCCGATCCCCCCTCATCCGAGCTTTCATCTGAAGAATCTGGTGCTCGTTGCAACGAACTAGCAAACTTCTTTGCCACGAAAATTGAAAATATTCTTCTTTCTCTCCCCCCACTCCCAGCAGCTGAGTCCAACCCTCCTCTGAGGGACGACATCAATTCTACCTTACCTCACCTTCCATCCTTCCATCCGCTCAGTGATGATCTCTTCCCTTCCCTTTTCAACTCCATAAAAAACGGTTCTCCCCTTGACCCCGCCCCCATGTCCATCCTGAAATTAGCCCTCCCCCATGTTAGTAAAAACATTATTGACCTTGTCAACACTTCCCTGGAGTCTGGCACAGTACCTCAAGAATGGAAGCTAGCCATGGTAAAGGCCCTGATGAAAAAGCCAAACCTCAACCCTGACGACTTTTCCAATTACCGCCCCATCTCCCTCCTCCCTGGCATCAGTAAGCTCGCTGAAAAATGGGTGAATAAACAACTGGCAGCCTATTTGGAGTCCTATAACCTGCTACACCCCACCCAAACAGGCTTCCAAAAAGGACAGGGAACCGAAACAGCTTTGTTGAGGGTGGTCGAGGTATCCAGGAGGATTCTGGACGCAGGTGGCAGCGCAGCCATTATCCTCCTGGACCTCAGCGCCGCCTTCGACACGGCTAACCACCGTGTCCTCCTAGCCCGTCTAGAGAGAATTGGAGTCACAGGAAAGGCCCTGGAGTGGCTTGAATCTTTCCTTAGTAATAGATTCTTTAAGGTATTCTCAGATACCAACTGCTCCCTTCCAGTGCCATTACAGTGTGGGATACTACAGGGCTCCTCCCTTAGCCCCACACTGTTTAATGTGTACATGGCACCTTTGGCAGAGGTAGTGGCCCCCTTCGGAATCCGGCTGGTAAGCTACGCTGATGATACCCAGCTAGTAGTTTCCCTTAACCAGGCAGACTCCCCTCCGAACAATCTTTGCAGCTGCCAGGGTGCGGTCGCAGAATTGATGGATGCATCCCATCTGAAATTGAACGGAGGAAAAACCGAGCTGATGCTGCTCGGAAGGAAGGCCACCTTTAACACCTTCTCTATGTGGCCTCCTTGCATGGGACTCGGGCCTACCCCAAAAACTGAGATAAAAAGCCTCGGGTTCTGGCTCGACACGGAGTTATCCTTTAAAATTTAGGCAAGAAAGACAGTGGCCACTTGCTTCGGTTTAATGAAAACCATCCGCAAAATCCTCCCCCAGCTACCCGAACCTGCCAAGAAAACCATAGTCCAGTCTCTAATTTTTTCAAGGCTGGACTATGGAAATGCACTCTACCTAGGAGCCTCCACTTCAGTCACCCGACAACTTCAGATGGCCCAAAACTCCGCAGCAAGGCTACTCATTGGTACCAGCCATCGTACCTCAGCAGCACCTTCACTAAGAACCATGCATTGGCTCCCAATAAAGGAGCGGGTCCACTTCAAAACCCTCTGTCTGGTCCATAAAACTCTCTATGGGAATGGCCCCCCTATCATGAACGATATGATCAGACCATACACTCCATCTAGAGATCTCCGCTCTAAACAGCAAAAACTCCTCATAATACCCAGGACCAACAGAGCCCGATCTGGGGACCGTCTCTTCTTGCAAAATGCAGCAAGGCTGTGGAATGCCCTCCCGCTCTCACTTCGCCTAGAACCCAGCCTGCTGGCATTTCGAAAACAACTAAAAACAGCACTGTTTCCTAAGACATAGATGAGTTAGCTCTCATATCTCAGACCTTTTTCTATCCCTTCTGTTCAACATCTAGCGCTGGGATGCTTCCGAGTAGCCATTCGCTATATAAGAACCTCTTCAATTCAATTCAATTCAACTTTGACTCAGCACTACTCAGCCTTATTTCTGGATTTTCTCCTCTTGGCTTTTTGGCAAGTGTTGGATCCCATGATAACTTAGTCCAAATATTTTTCAATCATCTGTTGCCAGATATGTTTTGCAGATGCACAAGAGAAGCCCTTGTTTTTATTGTGTAAAGAAGTTGTAATAATTTCTGTTTTACAGTATTAATGGTACTACCAATGTATCCTTTTTACCACAACCACATTCTAAAGAGGATAACACATGTGTGGTTTCATAGGTGATGTGATCCCATATTTCCGTTTTGAAGCTAATAGGACAATTTATTAACACCTTGTTCACAAGCTTCTCATCTTGAACACTTCCAAAAAACACTTTGTTTTTTGGTGACACTATTAATTTTAAATTTAGAATGTAAGTTTGTGCAAGTAAGTCTCCTAAGAGGAAATCCTTTCTATAGGGTATATGTGGCTGATCTGGTAGAACGTCTCATAGATCTGCGTCTGAATGTGTTATTCTATTCTCCAGTTATCCTTTACAATTTTTTCACATTACCAGGGGATAAGTTGTAGTCCATTATATATATATATGTCATACACACCATGCTTTCCCTTGTTCCTCATTACCATGAGGAATTCTCTATTTTTTGCTCAAGCTCTCTTCAATGCATCTTCCGGTACCACTAATGGATAATACCTTCGCTTAAACCTATCAAAAATAACCATGACTATACTTCAAAGTCTACTTCTTCAGAGCCCTTCCGTCTTGCTTATAGGAACTCTCCATGAGGCATAATCCATTTGAGGTCTTTGGGATGTCCACTATTAACTTGAAGTATACTATTGCAGCTGGTGGCTTTTCTATGGATTTTGAAACATATTTTTATTGTTAACTCAATGAATAGAAAATTAATAATGTTTTCACTGCTATCACATGTACATTTTAAGTTTATACATTGTTGTTCTATGAGACAATAAAGATTCCATGTATTTTCTCTCTCCCTCCAATTAACAAAGAGATTGCCAAAAAAGTGAAACTAGAGTTTCACAGGTTCTAATATTTCCTTGTTCTTTTCTGTCCACACAACCTTAGCTTTCCACCATCCCATCATGATGTTTGCATATTTTTGAAAAAATTAATTGCCCATGGCTGTCCCTTGATCCTGGAGAAAGTGGTTATCCTTCAACAGAAACACATTAAGCTGCAGGCAGAATTCTAACATTTCCATTAGCATCTAAGAATTGTCCATACACTCACTGATCTAGATCTCAACAACTATACACATGGATTGATAACTTGAGAATTCTGAATTGATCTGTATAGGTAGATTGCATCTATGGTTGCCATACGATAGTTGTATTTACATATTTACCTTACCAATACTTACCATGCATGGTAAAGGTACAAATAATTACTGTGTGGTGAAAGCATGCATGGTAAAGGCTGCGTGGTAAAGGCATTTGTTGATATTTTAAAGGCTGCTTACCTCTGTAAAATGAAGAAGAGCAGTACATAAATATCTCCTACATTTCGTGCCATAGTGACAGCAGCAAATGACTGACCTTGCTTAGATGACTAGTTTAACTAAGGTGAAACCTTAGTGCTTCATCTATCATAACCTCTGTTTTTCTGCTGTTGAGACAAGGTTCATTGAGCCTCTCTGCACTTCAGCTAAAGCAGTTAGTATTCAAACCCACCCACATTAAAGGCCACTTATTTGACCCCGTACTTAGGCACTGCCCCAATCTTACATCAGGAGTGCCATCTCCGCTTCCTTGATCTGACCACTTCTTGATTTCCCTGACTTGGGAAATCCCAAACTACACCCTTCCACCAACTCAACCTCACGCCGGGAACGCAACCGGTACAAGCTTCCCAGAGAACTCTGGATTTCCGCCCATGAAACCTGTAGACCTAACAGGGACCACAACCTAATCTTGGCCAACGAGAAATGTAATTGCTACATCCATAACTCCTTAGACGTCGTGCTCCCCATAAGGCACACCCACAATAAATGCAAAGCAAAGACGTCTCCCTGCTACTCCCCTAAATTACGGAAGCTCAAACAATACTGCAAAACGTTGGAGAGGAAATGGAGGCAGACTTATGCAGCCCTAGCAAATCTGAATATAGGGGGGCAATAGGGACCCATAAAATTGAAATTAAACTCGCTCAAGTCGCCTTCTATGAGGAAAAAATTAAGGCAGCTTCTAACTCTCCCAAAGAAATATATCGATTGCCAAAACCCTTTCAAAACTGCCCCAGAAGCAGCCTACCTCTGATGATGCACTATCCCGGTGTAACAAGCTAGTGGAGTTACTCCTCCAGAAAGTACAAAATGTATACTCTACCTTCACTCCTATTCAGTCCAAATCCACTAATTGTTCAGGACACGGAGCTCAAGTCACATTGGAACTACTCCTCCCCCTTGGACCTCGAATCCTTAGACTCCATCATGCACCGGGTAAATTCGGGCTCCCCCTTAGACCCAGTACCCCCTACGCACTATTACAAATCATAGCAAATATCTTACCAACTGTTCTCCACCAGCTGAATGCCTCCATCTCCACTGGAGTGGACCCCCTGGCATGGAAATGTGCCAGGGAAAAGGTCCTCTTAAAAAAGCCAAATCTTGATCAGAACAACCTAAGCAACTATTGTTCAATCTCCCTGCTTCCATGGCTGAGTAAGGTCTTGGACAAATACATCAACTCAGTGTTTTTAGCAACCAACAATCTACTCCATCTTTTGCAGACTGGCTTTCATCCCCAACACGGGACTGAAACTGCCCACCTTGCGGTAATGGAGGAGGCAAGGAGGATCCTGGATCAGGGAGGTTCTGCGACTATCATTCTTCTCGATCTCAGTGCCACATTCAACACTGTAAAGCACAACAAATTGATCTTGAGGCTAAGGGATCTGGGAGTATCAGGCTTCCTTGGCGACTGGTCCTTCCGGGTCTCTGAAGGCGATGTTGTCTCCCAACAGATGCCCCTTAGCTGTGGTGTGCCTCTGGGTTTCTCCCTAAGTCCCACACTGTTCATTATTTATAAGAGTCTCCTGGCAGAGATTGTCCTTCTATTTGTCATAAAAATCATCACATACACCAACGACACTCAGCTTGTGGTGGCATTAAACAACTCCGAAAAATTGCCAAGTAGCTTGTGGTGGCATTAAACAACTGCGAAAAATTGCCAAGTAATCTTGAAAGCTGTCTTGAGGAGGTGGCCAAATGGATGGAACTCTCTTGCCTAAAACTCAATGGGGATAAAACCGAGATCATACTTCTCGGAAACTCCCACTCTTTCAACTCGGAGCAACTTTAACCAAAATGCATTGGTCCTGCTCCAGTACCCTAAAACCAGATCAAAAGCCTTGGCATATGGCTGGACTGCTCTCTCAGCTTTGGACTGCTGAGCATACTACTTAAGATACTCCCCATCTCCTATTTCAAGCGAAAAAAATCATGATACCAGGTCTTATCCTCTCCCACTTGGATTACGGGAATGCCCTGTACTTAGGGGCCCCGCAATACCCCATATGCAAGCTTCAATTAAACCAAAACTGTACAGCCCGAACGCTCCCCCGGACCCCCCACCGGCAGTATGCAGCCCCTGAGCTAAGGAGCCTAAAGAGAGCTAAATGTGGTGGTCACTCTTTTTCCTTCAACTCCGCCAAACTCTGGAACGCCCTCCCCCTCCGCATGCAGATGGAGCCTAATCTACCCTTCCGCAAACTTTAAAAAACGAACTTTTGAACAAAAATCGCTAACTGATGATGATCCATTTCCTTTGTTTGCATCTGTCTACAGCTCTGGGATGCCTCAGGGTAGCTATTGCGCTATTTAAATGTTTTTTCCTTTACTTTCTGAAGGTAATAGTGTAACATATATAAGTTACGCAAAGGTGAGGTCGTACTAAGCCCTAAGGAAAGAGACAGTCAACCATGGTAGGTTGTGAAATGAGTTGTTCTAGCTTAGTTGGTTATGAGTTTTTCAGAGGCTAAAGGAATCTATCAAAACTAATACTACTAGGTAACACTGGTCCCTCAGGTCAAAGGCTAATTCCATAATGTCTAAGGTGGCAGTTTCAGTTCCTCTTAAAGTAAATTGAAATTTCCATGATCTGGAAATGGTCAGACTGAGAGGATAGGACATGCTACCTAAAGAGAAAGATATCTCTGCCATGGCAGCCATGCCTGATCTCCCTGAATTAAAAACTGCTGGAGAATCTACCACACTAAATTCCTCAAAGCATGCTACTATTGAGGGCTGTTGAGGGCTGAATAAATCTCTGCAATAGGAGCCCTGCCTGGTCTTGCTGAGTTAAAAGCTGCATGAGAATCTATCCACACCTAGGGAAAGATTTATCAAAGGCTTCCACTGCCTTTGCATCATGCAAGGTGACACAAGGGCAACACAGGCACTAAAATTAGATTTACTTTGCACCGACACCTTGTATGGCTCTGCGTGGCATAGTTTATCTGGAGTAATGCAAGGCAATACTTACCCTGGGAAAGCATTGCATGGGTTGAGCATGCACATGTCCACACATCTACTAATGGTTTTTGGTGCATACCCAGATTTACTAACACTAGCAAACCTGAGAATACATCAAACTCCTATACCTTCATTTGGCGTTGGCGAAACTAGAAGAAATATGTATATTTCTCCTATTTCTTTCCTCTTTCTATGTGTGCTGCATTCTGCATCACACAAAGAAAGAGACAAAACCTCAAAAACCTCAAAAAATATCCCATTAGTGTGTTTAAGGTATTATGTTGTGCTACTTTCAATTGAGATTTGTTTCATTGTATTGGTTTTCATTGTATATTGTTTTTTTACATTGTGCTATGTATGTTAAGTTTAATTGGGGCATTTATTAACATTTGACAAAACACAATCCATAAAGTACAAGGTATAGAATAGAGAAAATAAAGGAGAAAATATTTGAACATGTTATATTAGGAAGCAAACAATAATATAAGTTAAAGTATAATATCCGAAGAATAAACACCTATTTACAATATCATTGCTAAAAACATGCCAGAAAAATAATATGGGTATAACATAAACAGGAAGTAATAGTAGTAATAATAAGAAAAGCACAGGTGTTTGGAAACCTTTTCAATTCAAGAATCATGTGGGGCGGTCAATTTTGTTGAAGAATCCAAATAATGTATCATAGAAGGTCTATTTTGATGGCAAGTGAGCTGGGAGTAACATATGTTATGTTAAATCTGTGATTGTAACAGACACTATACCACGTTATGTTATGTTAGTAGGTTTTGTATAGCACACAGCTGCCTCAGCAAAGAGGCGTCTGTGCTGAAGCAGAACATAGAGGCTGGAAATCAGAAAAAGGCACAAGGCTAAGGGGAAAAGATGGTTTTTAATAGCCAAGTAGTTCTGCATGGCACGAATGGGAAATGACAGAGCATTCCAAAGAGCGCCTGCCCGACCGCGCCCTCCTCGTATGAGGCACAATCACAAGATGTTGTCCCGAGGAGCAAAGTTGAACAAGTTGGCCGGAGAGGAAGATTTCAAGATTTGGAATGCAGTGCAGAGGACCTTGAATTCTACTCGGATGACAACAGGCAACCATTGCAACTGGCGAATTGGCCTGGAAGTGGGGCAGGTTCTGGGGAGACCCTGCAGGGTTCTAGCAGTTGCATTTTGAACTCGCTGTAATCTCAGGGTTTTGATCCTATTTACCCCTATGTACAGTGCATTGGCATAGTCCAATCTTGATAAAATGGAGTCCTGAATAATCATTTGCCTAACGGGTGGGTCAAAAAACGCAAGGAACGGTTAATGCCACCGAAGAAAGCCAAAGCAGGTCCCTGCAACTTTCTTGGTTTGAAACTGAAAGCTGAGGTTCAAATCGACCCAGACACCATGATCTTTTATTACTTGGTTTGGGGTAGGTGTACATTACAACCCAATTTGGCCGGCCTCGCCGATCCCCCAATAGCCCTTGATGGTTTCCCACCAGTAGGATCTCTGACTTGCTGGAGTTCAGTTGGAGACAGTTATCAGTCATCCACTCAGCGACAGCCCTAAGATTCTCCAGAAACATGAGTGCTGGCCCCCCAAGGGTCCTCCAAGAGAGCAACCACCAGCTGTGTATCATCAGCATATGATACAATGGTAAGCCCTCTGCTCCCTGCCAGGACCACCAAAGGTTGCACACAGAGGTTAAAAATGCTTGAAAAGATAAATTGGAAGAATCCTTCCATGATTTGGTTATTGGTTGAAATGCTATTGCCGGAAATACATCTAAAATGAGAAATCACTATAAAGGGGAGAATCTTCTGAGAGGCCTCTTAAAAATAAATTCTTTAAATTAAGAGAAATTTGTGTATAAATAAATATAATGTATTTGTTTCCAGACCTTCAGCAAACATTGATACGTAGAGGCGCATTCAAACAGCATATTTTTAAGGTCAGAAGGAGATGCATTACAGGTCCTAAAAGAAGAAGTATGTCATATTCTGTGTAGGGCAGAAGTTGATTATGAGTAAATAATTAAGTTTGAATAATATCAGCTGCCCTTGAAATGTTCAAATTATTAGCCACATTTTATAACAAAGAGGAAAAGAGAAAGAAACACGTAAATCCTGTTCTCACTGCAATTCCACATCCGTCTTTTCTCTGCATTCTGGATAAGTCATCATTTTGTGATATATTGGTGATGCAGAAAGCAAGGAAGAAGCTACACGAGTAACAGGAGTAATGATAGAGGGGATGTCTGATAAATTATTGGAAACAGATTGAATAAGAATTGCATTTAGTTGAGAAATGTGAGTTGAGGGAGAATCATTGTTGAGCTACAGAAATGAGAGACAGGAATAGTTTTTTTAACTTTGAAGAATCCATTTCAGACTTTTCATGTACAAGCTTTCTAAAAAATAGTTTTAGTATTTAATCTAACCAATTTATTATGCCAAATTGAGGAATATAAAGATTTATTTTTAGAATTATTAAAAGGGAATAGATTTGGATGCCAAAATTTACAATCATTCTTAAAAATAGCAAGAAACATAGATATAGGTTTTTGAGAGAAGGAGAGGAAAAGGATAGATTAGAAAATGGTTAATATCAACCCAGAGAGGAGACTGAGTAGGTATGTATTCACTGAGTAAAAATTCAGGTTGTAAAAAAGCAGTATGATAGGTACCAAAATCTGGAAAATTATCTCCTCCTAATTGTTTGGGGAATTTAAGTCTCTGAAGGGACATACATACTTTCTGATTCTTCCAGAGAAAACTAGGTAATAATAGGTTAAATGTTTGGAAATAAAAAGAAGGAATATTGATAGGGGTGTTAAATAAGGTAAATAGTATTATGGTGACAAGCATCCTTTTTAAGAAATCCAACCTACCCCACCATGATACAAATGAAGGATTCCATTTAGAAGTAATACAAGAAAGAACCTGTATTATGTTGTTAGAGACTGGGGGCTCATTAGGATGTTGATGGCACATCGTTGTCCTTCCCACTAATACCGTAAGCAGCCGTAAGCCACTGCCTTACAATGCGGTCGGTCCGACTGAATAGGTGGGGGACCAACCGCTGCAGCTCCAATGGGCTCAAGGAGCCCATCAGTCCTGCAGTTGAAATTTAATCCTTACAATGAGGGCAGTGTCTGCTCAGGTATCGCTGTAGGGATCACAATGGGCCATTCTGGCAGCTTACCAATAGCGGTCCAACAGCCATTGAAAGGCTGTTGTAAACGGCTTTGAGCCCGTACCTCTGTGGCCCCGATATGAGTCCGGGGGGCACCACAGGTTCCCCCATTAACATCCATGGCCCATGAGCTGCCACAGGGTGCAAGAATGCTTTAACTATTCTTTTGGCAAAGGGGCTTGAGCTGCAACCCCTTTTCCAGGTCACAGCACAAGTCTCAATGCCAAAAGGCATGTTTCCGACCGCCTCCATGGTGGTTGGATGCTAATTAGGCAGTTGGGACTGCTGACTACCTGTCGGTCACTCCCTTTAACGCAATGATGCCGGTTGGGAGCTCGTCCAACCAGCAACATAATTGGGGCTTGTGGAGTTAAGGGTGGGATGAAACTGAAGACGTAAATATGTTATTTTGTCTTGATTCAAGTGAAAATTAGAATCAGTGAAATCAACATGATAGTAAAATTTCACATTTATCGGAATTCAACTTAGACCCGAACACAGAGGCGAAATACAAGACTTCTGTTAAAAAAGCTGGTAAAGAGCTTTGAGGTTGTGACATAAACACAATATCATCATCTCCATGGGCAGAAAGTTTTAATTGCCAGTCACCATATTGATAAGCATGAATATCTGGATTTAGCCGAGGTTGGAGATAACGAGCATCCTTGTTGAACACCTCAATGCAGGGACAATTGTATAGATTTAAGACCATTAATGGTGATAGATGCTTTGGGGGGGAGTGTAACAAAGAAAGACGATTTATGAATTTCGTGCCAAAGCCAAACCAAGAGGGAGTAGAGAAAATAAATGGCAAAACAACTCAATCAAACGCTGTTTCTGCATCTAATGCAATAGCCACCTAGGATTGTTTATGCATTCTGGATTTACTTAACACAATAAAAAATAATCAAATATTATCTGAGAGATACCTACCTTTAATAAAACCAGTCAGTTCCCAACCTAATAATTGAGGAATTAAGAGATCCAGATGAAGAGCAAGAATGTTATCAAAACGTATATCATCTAAATTAACAAGAGAGCTTATTTATTTTAATTTTTAACATTTTTAGAGTGCACTGCAACCCAGCGGGTATCCCAGCGCTGAGACAAAAAAGAGAGAAAGCTGGGTCGAAGAAGGAAATAGAAAAGCAGCTAATGCGAGGATGAAGTAACTAGATCAGGGATCAAGCATTAGGAAAAAGCCACGTCTTGATTCTCTTATGAAAAAGCATTAGATTCTGTGTGCCCCTGATTTACAGAGGAGGCAGCTGCCACGCCAAAAGTTCTTCCCCCCAGGGTTACTTTCTTTATCCTGGGAATCCTGGCAAGGCTGGCAGTGGATGAGCGAAAGTTAAGTATAGGTTCATACCATTGGAACCTATCTTGAAGCAGTTTTGGTCCCTGTCCATGAAGTGCTTTGAACACTATACATAAAGATTTAAACAAAATCCTTTGCGTAACTGGGAGCCAGTGCAGTTCCACCAATACTTGCGTCTTCGATGAGCGGCGCACTCGAGACAGCCAGCTTTGCTGCTGCCCCTTGAATACCTTGGAGTCCGGCAATCAGATATCCTGGAGACTCTAAGAGCAAGGCGTTACAATAATCCTGGTGGCTTAGTATAATACTACTGACTACCATGGTTCTAACCCAGACTGGCAGCAATGGTAGCACTTTTCGAAGTCCTCGGATGAGAGTGTAACAGCCTCCCACCAGTTTGTTAACATGGGACTCAAGATTCAACTTTTCATTAAAGCTGACCCCCGGATTACGTACTGTGCTCACTGGTGGCAGAGGGCCATCCGTGGGTATTGGCAAAAAATCAGTTGGCAGTCCTTGTGGGATTCTTCCCACCTTTAAGTGTAAAATATCAGTTTTTTCGCTTTTGAATTGAAGCGAGTTGTTCTTCAGCCATTTCACCATTTCAAGCATACAAGTGTGAAACCTTTCATGGGGATCATCCTGGTTACTGTCCAGGGACACCATGAGCTGGGTGTAATCAGCGTTCTTAACCACGCTGATATTGTATGTTTTTATAATCTCCAGCAGTAGTCGAATATATGTGTTAAACAAGATAGGGCTTATTGACGACCCCTGGGGGACCCCATGTTCGTTTTTCACAAACTCCGATTGATACGGACGGAGCGCTACGGCTTGCCATCTATCTGAGAGGTAAGAGCGCATCTGCTTCAATACCCCCCTCTCACTCCTAGGCTTTCCATCTTCGAGAGAAGTATACCATGATTGACTGTGTCGAATGCAGTGGACAGGTCTAACAGTAATAAAGTTGCTGATTGACACGTGTCCGCCCGCATTCGAAGATTGTCTAAGACGGTCACCAAGGCTGTCTCCGTTCCGTGACCAGGTCTGAACCCGATTTGCTCCTCTTCCAGTTTGTTGTTTGTCTCCAGAAAGAGGGACAACGCCCTACTAACAAGACATTCCAGAATCTTAACCGGGTAGGGTAAGAGGGAAATGGGCCTATAGTTCTTATGGGAGCTTGGGTCTAGTATGGATTTTTCAAAAGCAGCGTGATAATGGCCTGGTTCCAGCTATGTGGCACCACTCTGCAGTAAAGGGATTGGTAGCACAGCTGATATAAGATAGGAAAGATCTCTAATTTGAGTTCCTTCATTATCTTATGGGGGATAGGATGCAAAGGTGACCAGGAGGAGATTCCCAGGGCTACTCAGGCAAACTCCTCTTCCGATGGTATAATGAAACCATGCATGACGGCCTTAGGTACAGCCAAGTTAGAACCACTATCCCAATTAAGGTTGTTCTCACAAGTCTCCCCCTTTTCCTGCTCAGGAAACCCGATGGAATCCCATCTCTCAGGCCATCCACGATCTTCCTAATTTTTTCTTGGTAGAAGAGAGCCAGCCCATCACATAGCTCCTGAGTGGGTTTGATTTCACTGTTAACACAGTCAGGGTGGGTCATGTCTCTAACTATCCCAAATACGTCCCTATATTATTTTGATGATTTGATTCTGCTTTAGCAGTAGCTATTTCTTTTTTATATTTTATTAAATTAATCCTTCAGCTTGCTTTGTCCTTTTCCGTGTAGTTCTTTCTCCACTGTCTTTCTGCCATTTTACAAGTCAGCTTAAGACTCCTTTAATTCCCTGTGTACCATGGTGCTGAGGGACTACCTCTTTTCCTGATATCTTTTACCAGAGCAAGTTGGTCAATCTTCCCGGTGAGGAACTCACAGAGAGCTGTATATTTCTCTGTTACCTGTTACTCCGGGTTAAACAGGGTACCTGTCTGGAATAAAAGGCCCGTATTTGCCTTACTTAGTAATCCTTTCCAGTCCCTACCACGGAAGGTCCTTTCCTGCCTATTCAAAGGCCTCGTTTTACTTAAGAATGACATGCTAAAATTGACTAGATGGTCATTCGACCATCCCACCAGCAGAATTTTCCCCAACGTAATAAGCCCTTCCTCCACAAATATCATATCTAAGATATGACCTTGAGTGTGTGTTGGGTCTGTCACCCATTGTGTCAGGCTCAGGTTTGCAAGGACTAAATAAGGTTATTAAATGCCATATCCATTCTACCATTGGCCCACAGATTGAAGTCTTTCAGAACTAAGAGCCTGGTGTGGGTAAGGGCCATGTTATTAATTACATCAATTCAACCAGTTCTTGCTGTTGTTGTACATTAAATATCCCCGGTGGCCTGTAGCAGATCATATCCGTAAAAGAGTGTCCTGTCTGATCTTTAATGGAAAAACACAGTATTTCTGCGCAGGTGATTCCATCCATATCTAACAGAGAGATATTCAATATTCCTTTAAAAATGATTCCAGTCCCACCTCCCCCACCCCTGGATCTTGGCTTGTGAAGGGCCTTGTACCCCACTGTGCAGGCGAGTTTCAGTTCTAGCTCCAGTCCTGCCGTGGTCTATGTCTCTGTCATATATAAGACATCTAAGTGTGTCTTTATCATTAACTGTATCTCAGTGGAATGTTTGAGAAGCGATCTTACATTAAGCAGACCACAGTTCAAGCTGTCCTTTCCCGGTTAGCTAGGCACCATCCCTATTGCGTTAACTAACTTCAGTTTGCTTTGCACGCAATAATTTTGCCTGTCACTTCTTCCAGTTGAAGTAGGCAACAATTTGCTGGGAAGAGACGAAATCTGTGGCAGAGCTGACTGGCAATTTATGCCGGGAGCTACTTGACCTTGAAGGCGGGTATTAGGTGAAAGTCTGGGGCAATTTGCCTTCCTTCCTGGAAGGTCTAGATTAATTAAGGTGTGCGGATTCAGTGTGTGTGGCTGTGGAACTGGGCTCACCTTATTTCTCCCCCAGACCGGGCTTGGCCTCGCCCCCCTGCTCCTTTGTTTTTGCAACCACCAGGGACTTCTCTGGACGCTGATCGGCCGGGCTTGGCTCCGCCGGACACGCCGCTGCTGCCTACAACCCCCAGGATCCCACGGGGCACGAGCAACACCAGTGCGTGCCAGGAGGCGCATAAAGCCCCTCCCGGGGCCGAGTCCCCTGTTGGTGCGGATTCGGTGTGTGTGGCTGTGTTTGGGCTCACCTTATTTCTCCCCCTGACTGGGCTTGGCTTCGCCCCCCTGCTTCTTTGTTTTTGCAACCACCGGGAACTCCCTTTGGACGCTGATCGGCCGGGCTTGGCTCCGCCGGTCACGCCGCTGCTGCCTACAACCCCAGGATCCCACGGGGCCTGAGCAACATCAGTGCCCGCCAGGAGGCGCATAAAGCCCCGCCCGGTCCCTCTTCGCACGAGGACACGCTGGAGGATGCGCGCGGGACGTGCCGGGAGAAGCCTGGGACAAGGGCAGGACCATCTGTGGCCGTCAGAGGCCAAAAGAGGCTGGGCTGGGCCACCCCACTAACTCCTGCAATATTCTCCCTGGACAACTAACTTCATAAGGTACTATCAACTATAAGAAAATGTAAAAGAGACAAATTATATCTGGACAAACTTGTCAGGGTTGTTCTCATATCCAAAAAACCTATTTCTCGTGGGAGGGAATTTTTGCCTGTAGTGATCTGTGCCCTATAAATTCTTAATAATGTCTGATAAGGGTAAAAATACCATGTCTTCTGTCTCCCGTCCTATGACAAGACACCAGGCTGCTATGACCCAACCCCTCCCGAGTTTAACTGCCATTGACAAAATGCTCCAGAAAACCATTGTGGTAGTGGCTACTGCCATAGAGAATACAGAGAGGAGACTATCAATCCCCCTATGGCCCTTTATTACCGCAAGCGGGGGATTTTTCTGTAGCTACTGTTAACCCTCTTGACTGCAGTTTTTCTCTTACGTCATCGTTTGCTGACCTGCCTTGCACACAGCCTAATATTCACGCTATTGATGATGTCTATTGCCAGCCTGTTCCCAAATCTCCCATTCAAGTTGCAGGGAAAAAACCCTGTAGAACCCGTACTACAAATAAGAATCCTAAACCCAAAAAAAAGCCAACTAACAGATCCATGTCTATTGATGATCCTATAGCGGACACCGTTGGTCCTTCCTCATCCCCTGTAGGAACACCTGTCTGGGTCACTCATCTACTTGTTGACTTCCAAGCCCACATCGAACAGGTTATTGGCACACATATTAAACCACTGGTATCAAGGTTGGATAGAATGGTTTCCACAATAAATAACATAGGCCTGGGTAAAGCCCAAGTACAGACTGCGAGCCCACTGGGAAAACACGCTAACAGAGCAACTAATACTTTTTCTAAGTCTAGCCCCTGCCCTAAAACTACCGGAGTCAATAACAGTCTTGCTGAAAACCCTGTTACTGGGCTGATTCCTGACACTACCAACTTAACTGCGGACGCTAGAGGCTTGAAGAACAGTAATAATACCCTAGTTCCCTTGGCCCCGCCAATTGGAAGCTTAACCTCAATACAACCTTGCCACAGCCTATGGATGGTAAGGTAGTTAGCGGGACGAATACAATGTTAAGGGGGGCGACTGATGGGGGGACAAGCAACCTAGATCTATAATCCCAGGCTAGTAGGAATATCGTAGCCAGGGGCATCAAAAGAGAATTGCCCACCATTGATCATCCCCCTGAGTCTCTGCCATATGTAGTTGTCTTAGCTGGTGTCCCTCCCCTTGGGCAGGGAAAGAGTGAGGATCATAGAGATCTTAAAAATAAATGTATACAATGGCTTAACACCTTTAGGCCCTCTCCCCCTAATGCCTCAGGTGAAATATTATCCATAAGAAGAGTAGAATGGATTAGGTCTGGAGCTAAAACTATTGCAGGCAATTGTGTGATAATAAACTTTAGGCACACATACGCTGTTGAACATATCTGCAGTGGGTTGCCAATCTGGACAAATACACAAATACTTCCACTCCATCTGTCATACTTTTACCCTACTCCCCAAACACGAATCAGCCAGAGTAGAAGCTTTAAACATCAAGGGGCTCACAATAACTACTCATATAGAAACCAACAGGGGTGTGCAATTTGGGAGGGTTCTCGTTCACATACCCCTTTACTTTCACTATTTCCCCAAAGAAATAGATTCAGTTGCCTGGAGCAGGTGGACTGACTTATAGCGGGGCAAAACCCTAAATTACCAACAGATTATAGAGGAGGTATTCAACCTGCTATATTGGAGGGAAATGATGCTATTACCATTTCTGAAAACCAATTAGCAGATCAACAATTGATCACTGAGGGTTGGCTAGCTCTGGGGGAACACACGCAACAGGCAGGGCCCTGTGATCCTCACAAGACGATGCTTACTAGTGAGGCTAGTGAAAGGTTATCTGAGATTAGAACATTAATTTCTGGTTCTGGGTCCGATGCAGACAGGGCCAAACCATCACCAAGCCCTTCGCTAGCTGATGGAAGCGTAAAAATCCTGTCCTGGAACGTAGATGGCTTAAAAAATAAATTGCCCTTGCCTGAGTGGGGATCCTTTATGGTGACGCATAACATCTGCCTGATGCAGGAAACATGGGCATTGGAGGAGAGGGTATGGCCTGGTTTTGCCACCTTCGACATCCTGGCAACAACAGGGGGTAGGGGAGACCGTCAGGAGGGCTCACAATTTGGGTGGGCATGCACCTGGGTGTCCAGGCAGCTGATTTAGCAACTAACTCCTCTGATGTTCAGTTTGTACTCCTATCCCCCCAAAATATGCCGCGGGTGGCCATATTAAATATCTATTCTAGGTCAGTCAAGAGTGGGTGGGAATCCAAAACGATTGTTGTACTAAAAAGTTTTATTCAGTCACTGGACCCTTCAATTGTCCTGGTGCTTGGCGGAGACTTTAACTGCCAATTTGAGCCACTTCTGAGCCCAGAACTGGGTGACCAGGATGATGAAGATCAGTTCTGGCATGTGCCTGACCCACAGATCCCTCCTGTCAGGGCATGGACTCCTTTGGTCCTTCAAATAAAATCACTCTCCCTTTCAACATCTTTGCGGGCCTGTAATGGGAGGTTGGCTCCTGACAGACCGGGGTCAGTTACATTTAATAGAATAGATAAAACTTCCATCATTGACTATATAATGATGGGAGCAAGACACTGGGACAGGCTGTTGGAATTTAGAGTTCACCCAAGACAAGATAGTGACCACAATGCCCACGTTTTAACACTGAAATCTGTGAGTTTTGGGTTGACAAACCCGGGACATGACCCTAACCGCGAATCCCTCCCTCTTATGATATCTAATAACAGGCGTAGGATAAAATGGCCACACCTTCAGGATTCCCCCACCAAACTTGCCGAAATATATCAGATAGCTATACCGCTAATTTCTGATATGAGGAATGCTGGCTCCCTGGGTAGAGCAGTGGAAACTCACAACCAATTGGCTGCCAAACTAGTTGATGTGTTCTGCTCGGTAGGTAGGAATAAACCCCCACAGGCAAGGACTCACCCCTGGTACGATGCACACTGCAGGAAGGCAAAAAAAGACCTGCTCTTAGCAGTCAAATCCAAAGATAGAGCAGCCATTAGGAAATCCCGACTGCCTTATAAAAAGGCAATAACACGGGGAAAGACAAACTGGGAGGAGAACTTGTGGGCGGAGCTTAGATCCACACTTAGCTGCAAGGATTCTAAGTCATTCTGGGCCATTGTCAGCACGGGTGTGAGTGGTAGTGGTCCAGCTCTTGCCCCGAACATAGCTCCTTCAGTGTGGGAGGCACATTTTGGATCACTATATGCAAATGTCGAGTTAGAGAGTAGTTCCCTCTCATGTGGTGAATTCCCAAAGGAGGATGGTTTGGTGGGGCCGATGGACGTGGCTCCGGGCAAAACCATGGCCCGCCCTCTGCAGGTTCCCGCGGGCTCCAACCATGAGCATCGATTGGTGGGGACCCTGGGTGACCAGCGGCAGCGGGAGCCACTGGGTGGCGGGGACTTGCCCCACCTCGAGTGGCATGAGGCTATTACTTTGAAGAAGGTTGAGTCAGCAATAGCAAGGCTACCTCCCAGTAAGGCCCCAGGTTTGGACAAGCTGCCTGGGGCTTTATTTCGCTCCCAAACGAAAATATGGGCACCATACTTGGCAGTCCTATTCAATGAGATTTTAGTGGGGAGTGACCCACCAGGTACTTGGCTTGGAGCTGAGATTGTTCCGATCTTTAAGAAAGGATGCCCATTAATATCTTCAAATTATAGGCCTATTAGTCTTATAGACACAACACAAAAACTAATGGGCCGGATCATTTTGGACAGGATCCAGTGGTGGATGGAGGAGAATGAAATACTGGCAACACTCCAGGCTGGATTTAGGGCGGGTATCTCTACACTGGATCAAATATTTCGGTTGCAGGTTTTATTTTTGAAAACGGCTAGTGTAGAGGGTGGCAGCCTCTACCTTGTCTTTGTTGACCTGCGAGCCGCTTTTGACCTTGTTCCCAGAGCAAAGCTGTGGAGGGTCCTTGCAGACCTGGGCCTCCCGCCCTACTTATTGTCTATTTTGATCAGACTACACACTGGCAATTATGCCCAAGTAAGGTGCGGGAGGCACGGTGACCTGACAGGATGTTTTCCAGTTTCGAACGGAGTTCTCCAGGGGTGCGTACTGGCACCAACATTATTTTGTTTGTACGTCAATAGTCTTATTGATCACTTAACTGGTGTAATAGACAATGACGCCCCTAGGTTGGCCACTGGGAGAGTGTCCGCTCTGATATTTGCAGATGACACTCTGCTGTTATCCAAAACATCATCGGGCATTCAGCGAATTGTGTACAGTTTTGCATCGTTCTGTGTTTCTCGTGGATTGGAGATAAACTTGGACAAGACCAAGTTTATGATTTTTAATCCACTGAAACAGACCCGCCCAAACTCTAAACTTAATGGTATCCCCCTAGAGAGGGTCAAGACCTTTGTCTACCTGTGCATTACCCTGACAGAGAACTTTGATTGGGGCTTTCACATTTCTAAATCAGCTCTCAAACAATCCCAAGTAACTGGGGGTATAAGTAAATTCCATAGAGCATCTGATTTTAAACCGGCAGCTCCGGTCCTTGAAATATATCGACTCCAAGCCAGAATGGCCACAACCTATGGTGCTGAATTATGGGGTCATTAAAATGTATCCAGTCTTTTGAGGGTGGAGCACAATTTTATGAGGAACTTGGTGGGATTACCACAAAGTACGCCTCTTATTCCTCTATGACTGGATTTGGGGTTCGAGTCAATTGAAGAATTGGTAGCCGTGCGACCTATGCTCTATTGGAAGAGGCTATGGTCAGTTCCTGAGCAGGCCTCTTATTGAGGGGAATTTTCGGAAGTTTGCGCCCTTCTCAAAAGTAAAAATATCCCTTGGCTGCTTCATATCAGGTCTCTATGTACACAGATTGGTTTCCCAGAGCTCTGGGAGACCCCCGATCTGTGTTGCCCGGGGATATCAAAATCGGACTTACAAAATCAGTTGAGGTGGCAGAATTCATCAGCCCTCCAGAGCTCAACAACTTTGGGTAGGCTGTCAGCAGATTTCCTCCTAGTAAAAATGGACTCTCGATTAGAGGAATTCTTAGATGTAATACAACCTCCACTTGCGATAAAATTATACACTCAGTTAAGACATGGCAGACTACCGCTCAGAGCATTTGCTTGCAAATGGGCAAACCCGGACAAGGAGGTCTGCCTGGCATGTAAATATAAACGTGAGGATGTCCCCCACGTAATGTTTTTTTGTCCTGCCTATGCAATGATAAGGAAGTGTTGGCTAACCCTGTTATGTAGGAACCTTGGGTTTAGAAATTTTATACAAGCATGTCGGCTTTTAATCTATGATACCCATCCCCCAATAGTTTTCGCCGTATCCCGTTTCTTGTTTGGTATGTGGCGTAGAAGGAAAGCCTTTGTATGATATATTTGATTAACTATGAATTTTATACCCTTTTGGTCTTTTGATAACTGCTGAGTTTAATCCTATTTTATATTCACAATCGATCTGCTCACTATGTACTGTCTTAATGATTTGTGCTTTGTATGTATTTTATCTGCACTTTTATGGTCTTTGACCGAAATAAAGTTGTCAATGATTAAGGTGTCTCTGGTATAATATTTCTTCTCTGGGGCAAAAGATTCAGGGGACTGGGCCTGAGCCAGGTCCGAGCGCGGATGGGAAAAGACGGAATCGACTTTGGAGCGCCCCCAGCGCGCCCGCTGCAGAAGTCCGCTATACGACGGAGCCATATCTGCCCTAAATAGAGTAAGACCGAGATCCTAACAGAGGAAAAGGCCAAAAACTAGAGCGCCTGCCTCACTACCACCAGAAGTGGGTATAACAGAAAAAAAATCATCCGCTCATCTCCTCCACTCAAACAGCTACAGGGAAGGTGCGGTGGACCGGGAGAGAGAGCCGGAGTACAAGTGCAAGTTTGTACCGCTTTTGGCTGCCATAAGAGTGGCAGGGTGTGCTCAGACGTGAGTCCCTTGCTCACTTTGCCACTAGATTCAAGCAAGCCGGGCTGAAGACGGCTGGAATGCCAGATACCGATCCTCGGAAGCTTGTTTCCAGTCCAGGGAAGGCATGGCTTGGCAGTTCGGGCTGGACTGTTACCATGAGGCACTGGGTCAGACTGATTTCGATATAGCCATGTCTGAACTGGGGTGGCAGAGTGGGCTAAAGAACGGTGATGGATTAAACCCAGATCTTTTGACTGGGTGTGAGTGTTTGATTGGTTCAGATGCTCCGTCCATTACCACCGCCTTTTGTACTGCTTTTTGCACCATAAGTGTGGCAGGGTATGCTCAGACGTGAGTCCCTTGCTCACTTTGCCACTGGATTCAAGCAAGCCGGGCTGAAGACGGCTGGAATGCCAGATACCGATCCTCGGAAGCTTGTTTCCGGTCCAGGGAAGGCATGGCTTGGCAGTTCGGGCTGGACTGTTCCCATGAGGCACAGGGTCAGACTGCTTTGCATATAGCCATGTCTGAACTGGGGCGGCAGAGTGGGCTAAAGAACGGTGATGGATTAAACCCAGATCTTTCGACTGGGTTTGAGTTTTTGATTGGTTCAGATGCTCCGTCCATTACCACCCCCTTTTGTACTGCTTTTGGCCACCATAGGTGTGGCAGGGTATGCTCAGACATGAGTCCCTTGCTCACTTTGCCACTGGATTTAAGCAAGCCGGGCTGAAGACGGCTGGAATGCCAGATACCGATCCTCGGAAGCTTGTTTCCGGTCCAGGGAAGGCATGGCTTGGCAGTTCGGACTGGGCTGTTCCCATGAGGCACAGGGTCAGACTGATTTGCATATAGCCATATCTGAACTGGGGTGGCAGAGTGGGTTAAAGAACGGTGATGGATTAAACCCAGATCTTTTGACAGGGTGTGAGTGTTTGATTGGTTCAGATGCTCCGTCCATTACCACCCGCTTTTGTACTGCTTTTGGTGCCATAAGTATGGCAGGGTATGCTCAGACGAGAGTCCCTTGCTCACTTTGCCACTGGATTCAAGCAAGCCGGGCTGAAGACGGCTGGAATGCCAGAAACTGGTCCCCAGAAGCTCTTTTCTATTCCAGGGAAGGCATAGCTTGGCAGTTCGGGCTGGACTGTTCCCATGAGGCACAGGGTCAGACTGATTTGCATATAGCCATGTCTGAACTGGTGTGGCAGAGTGGGCCAAAGAAAGGTGATGGATTAAACCCAGATATTTTGACTGGGTGTGAGTGTTTGATTGGTTCAGATGCTCCGTCCATTACCACCCCCTTTAGTACCGCTTTTGGCTGCCATAAGTGTGGCAGGGTATGCTCAGACTTGAGTCCCTGGCTCACTTTGCCACTGGATTCAAGCAAGCCGGGCTGAAGACGTCTGGAATGCCAGATACCGATCCTCTGAAGCTTGTTTCCGGTCCAGGGAAGGCATGGCTTTGCAGTTCGGGCTGGACTGTTCCCATGAGTCACAGGGTCGGACTGCTTTGCATATAGCCATGTCTGAACTGGGGTGGCAGAGTGGGCTAAAGAACGTGATGGATTAAACCCAGATCTTTTGACTGGATGTGAGTGTTTGATTCGTTCAGATGCTCCGTCCATTAACACTCCCTTTTGTACTGCTTTTGGCCGCCATAAGTGTGGCAGGGTATGCTCAGACGTGAGTCCCTTGCTCACTTTGCCTCTGGATTCAAGCAAGCCGGGCTGAAGACGGCTGGACTGCCGGATACCGATCCTCGGAAGCTTGTTTCCGGTCCAGGGAAGGCATGGCTTGGCAGTTCAGGATGGACTGTTCCCATGAGGCACCGGGTCAGACTGATTTGCATATAGCCATGACTGAACTGGCGTGGCAGAGTGGGTTAAAGAATGGTGATGGATTAAACCCAGATCTTTTGACAGGGTGTGAGTGTTTGATGGTTCAGATGCTCTGTCCATTAACACCCCCTTTTGTACTGCTTTTGGCCGCCATAAGTGTGGCAGGGTATGCTCAGACGTGAGTCCGTTGCTCACTTTGCCACTGGATTCAAGCAAGCCGGGCTGAAGACGGCTGGAATGCCAGAAACTGGTCCCCGGAAGCTTGTTTCCGGTCCAGGGGAGGCATGGCTTGGCAGTTCGGGCTGGACTGTTCCCATGAGGCACAGGGTCAGACTGATTTGCATTTAGCCATGTCTGAACTGGGGTGGCAGAGTGGGCTAAAGAACGGTGATGGATTAAACCCATATTTGTTGACTTGGTGTGAGTGTTTGATTGGTTCAGATGCTCCGTTCATTACCGCCCCCTTTTGTACCGCTTTTGGCCACCATAAGTGTGGCAGGGTATGCTCAGATGTGAGTCCCTTGCTCACTTTGCCACTGGATTCAAGCAAGCCGGGCTGAAGACGGCTGGAATGCCAGAAACCGGTCCTCGGAAGCTTGTTTCCGGTTCAGGGAAAAAATTGCAAAAACACAGTTGATGGACAGAATGTAGAACAATGTCATACATTCACCCCAGTACAAGGATATGGGCCTAAATCCATCGTTTTTTTGCACTCCACACCACCCTGGGTTAGACACTGGCTATATGCAAATCAGCCCTGACCCTGTGCCTCATGGGAACAGTCCAGTCCGAACTACCAAGCCATGTCTTTCCCAGACCGGAATCAAGCATCCAAGGACCGGTTTCTGGCTATCAGCCTTCATCAGCCTGGATAGCTTGACTCCAGTGGTGTGGAGAGCCTGGGACTCACGTCTGAGTATGCCCAGCACACTCGGGGTGAAAATTGCAAAAAACACAGTTGATGGACTGAATGTAGAACAATGTCATACATTCACCCCAGTACAAGGATCTGGGCCTAAATCCATCGTTTTTTTGCACTCCTCATCACCCTGGGTTAGACACTGGCTATATGCAAATCAGCTCTGACCCTGTGCCTCATGGGAACAGTCCAGTCCGAACTACCAAGCCATGTCTTTCCCAAACCGGAATCAAGCATCCAAGGACCGGTTTCTGGCTATCAGCCTGGATAGCTTGACTCCACTGGTGTGGAGAGCCTGGGACTCACGTCTGAGTATGCCCAGCACACTCGGGGTGAAAATTGCAAAAAACACAGTTGATGGACAGAATGTAGAACAATGTCATACATTCACCCCAGTACAAGGATCTGGGCCTAAATCCATCGTTTTTTTGCACTCCTCACCACCCTGGGTTAGACACTGGCTATATGCAAATCAGCTCTGACCCTGTGCCTCATGGGAACAGTCCAGTCCTAACTACCAAGCCATGTCTTTCCCAAACCGGAATCAAGCATCCAAGGACCGGTTTCTGGCTATCAGCCTGGATAGCTTGACTCCAGTGGTGTGGAGAGCCTGGGACTCACGTCTGAGTATGCCCAGCACACTCGGGGTGAAAATTGAAAAAAACACAGTTGATGGACAGAATGTAGAACAATGTCATACATTCACCCCAGTACAGGGATCTGGGCCTAAATCCATTGTTTTTTTGCACTCCACACCACCCTGGGTTAGACACTGGCTATATGCAAATCAGCTCTGACCCTGTGCCTCATGGGAACAGTCCAGTCCGAACTACCAAGCCATGTCTTTCCCAGACCGGAATCAAGCATCCAAGGACCGGTTTCTGGCTATCAGCCTTCATCAGCCTGGATAACTTGACTCCAGTGGTGTGGAGAGCCTGGGACTCACGTCTGAGTATGCCCAGCACACTCGGGGTGAAAATTGCAAAAAACACAGTTGATGGACAGAATGTAGAACAATGTCATACATTCACCCCAGTACAAGGATCTGGGCCTAAATCCATCGTTTTTTTGCACTCCACACTTCCGGTCAGGGAAAGACATGGTTTGGTAATTCGGACTGGACTGCTATTTTCACTCCGGTTCAGGGAAGGCATTACTTGGAAGTTCGGGCTGGACTGTTCCCATGAGGCACAGGGTCAGACTGATTTGCATATAGCCATGTCTGAACTGGGGTGGCAGAGTGGGCTAAAGAACGGTGATGGATTAAACCCAGATCTTTTGACTGGGTGTGAGTGTTTGATTGGTTCAGATGCTCCGTCCATTACCACCCCCTTTTGTACCAATAAAAACAGTAGCAGCATGTAATTTAAAAAAACAATGAAAACGGTGTTAAGGCAATTAAAACGGGGGCTGAGAAATAGCAGCCGTGATAGAATCAAATGAGATGGGCCTATTATTTTCACAAATGTTAAGATTTTTGTTTTCCTTAGGGATTAAACATATTAGTGCATTTTGGAATGAACCTCTAGCCAGTCTATAAGATATAAAATGAGTAAAAAGGGAATTAAGTTTGGGAGTAAAATATTAGAAAAAGTGCAAATAAAACTCTTTGGTAAAACCATCTGGCCCTGGAACCTTCCTTTTTTTTAAGGGATCGCATAACAAAAAGTGTATCTTCAAGAGAAATGTCTTTGTCTAAGGAAACAAAATCATTAACCGTAGGAGAATGTTGAAAGATGGAATTTAAATATTGTGAAATATCATCTTGGAATGCTTGGGGTTGGGGAGTATATAGGATGGTATAATAATTAGTAAATTGATTCAAATTATCTTCCTATCTACAAACATGGATATTAGACTGGGACAAAATAGAGTACATTTTTGTATGTTCCTTTTAAATTTTAATATAATTAGCAAAATAGTTCCCTGATTTCTTTTCCCCTCATAATATTTAGCACTAGATTTAACTAAATAAAATTAGCAATTTTTTGCTTCATTTTTATTAAAATTGCATTTGGCTTGAATAAATTAATCTAGACAATCCGTTGATTAATACTTATTTTCCAAGTGTTTGATATCATTCAAAAGCTGAAGTAATTTTTTAAAAGAAGATTTTCTCTTCTGGGCAACAAAAGAGCGGATGAAGGCTCTAGATGCAGAAATTATTGGCAAACACTTCAAAAGCTTGAGTAAAATTATTATCAAGAAGAAGGGAGCTATTGAACCTCCATCTCCTACCCCCAATATATGAAGAATACAATGCAAGTCCATAACTAGGGCATAATCAGAACTCCGTTTAGAGCCGATTAAAAATATGCTGTACTAAAGGCTTTGTCATTATATAATAGAAGTGTACACTTTTTCTCCTGTGCATATTTCAATAAAGTTCTGGTGAAGTTAAGTATCTTCATAAGTGGTCGTTTTATTGTTAATAGTTACTTTAAAAAGACAAGGGAGGAAAAGTCAAAATCTTGCATTTAGTGAATGTAGGGCTAGGCACATGTCAAGGAATATCTTCCTTAATTCTGCTGTGGCTTTTTCAATGAGGTGATCAGACTGAGGATTTGGTGGACAGGAGTACTCTGTCAAAGTTTGTGATGGAGTATCCTGTCTGCCAAACTCGAAATCAGGGCCTTAATTTCAGAAAGTGAACTGCTAGGAATGTAAATTGATTTATAAAGTTAAAAATACCTATAAATTGATAGAGTGCCATGGATTAGGGTGGTATGTTACTAAGGAGTTTAGAAGTGCAAATGTAAGTTGAAGTGGGAGATGGGTGATAGAAACAGGAAGAGTGCAGGAGGTTTGGGCGGTAATGTGGGACAGGAAGAGGAGAAAAGGAAAAAGGAGAGAACAGTTCTGTAGGAAGGAAGAGTTATCTTCGCATTCATTACTGCTTGTATAGTAGGCTCCTAATTGTTTGCTTCCAGCACATGTTGGTGGTCCCATGGAAGGTTTTGACTAGGAATAAGCTTTACATCATCAAGTTTACCAGGAGAAAGACTAGTAGTTGTTATCCACATAATTTTCTATCATGGGTATCTATTAATATGGGGAGTGCTCGGATTGGTTGATTGTCTAGAATACAGTTTTATGTCATATTGTATGGATGCAGGATACACTTTCTTGTGATATGATGTATTAATGATTTCATTTAAAATATGTGTAGAATTGATGTCCTGTCTATACTTACCTATAATGTAATGGACAATTGTTCAGTAGAGTATAATCAAGGCATCATTCAATAGTGATGCTTAAATAACATCTATAATACCAACCACAGTGGTTTATGTTGTGCTTATATATTCATGTTTGCTAGTCATACAGCTCTAGCAGAATTTATAGGATTTCATTCAACAGCTCACATACAGTGTCCTACTGTAAGATTAGCATATTGCTGCTAAATAGGACCAGTTACTAACATACAGAAGTAGATGGCAAGAAAATACCTAAATCTCATTTGGGAAATACTTTTCATCAAGAAGGGTAATTTTATTAATAGGAACTCTATGATGACCAGACGTAAATATCAATGGTTACACTCAGTTGCTTCACTGTAAGAAATTGTCATGCAATTCATATGTCAGAAATATACATTTTGGTATTCACATGGTGAAGTGTAGGTCGTCAATCAATCAATCAATCTTTATTCAGATAAAAATATCCATAAAAGAGTCACACTGATAAAATCTACAAAAATCTTGATAAAAATATTCTTATTTAAAATTCCTGCAAGATGATCTCATGACGAACACGTTATACATATAAAGCACAAAACACTGGATGCCAGGCTAGGTATTAACTCAATAGCCAAAGAATGTAAAAACATTATCAAAAGGAATTGATAGGAGATAATTAATTAACATATATTAGCGCTGTCAAGGGTATAGTATAAATTCACATTATCAAGAATATGGACAAAATTAAAAACATCTTTATGATAATTAATGTTATCTTTTAAAAACAATGGCTGCAATATTTGTTCCCTCAGATTCCTATAAAAGTTACAAAAGAGTATAAAATGCATTGTGGACTGATTGGACTTGCCATCAGTTTTTGAGAACTAAAGCTCATCTCGGAAAAGCAGCCAAAAAGTGGCAGTGTGCCTATTCCCAGTCTTGTTAGATAAGATTTATGTTGAATGTTTTACACGAGGGTGTGGTAGCTCTGGACTCTTGGTTGTATGGGACTTGATAGGTACATTGACACAGTCAATTTAAAACACTCCCTGCTATCTCTATGTGCCATTCTTTTCTCAATCAAAAACGTTTTTAAGTCTGTCTTACTAAATTGTAACACTCCCTCCCGATCCTCAATGTCCAATTTCCCACCCACCTCCTTTAATACACTTCTTACATAAGCCAGCCATGATATTCTTCCTCCATATTCCAAAGTGAGACAGTCTGTTATCATAGCTTTAGTGAATTTAGTGACACCTTTACTCCATTATTTTTCCAGAGTATAATGGGGATTGTCTGCAAGCCATCATCTCAATAGGAGACAGCTATTTTCTAGTGAGGTATATAAGAGCAGGTTGAGCAAGGCACTGCTAACAGTCTGCACAGGAAAGTACTCCTGCAACAATTTACAGTTTGTCAGGCCCCAAAGGGGGCTCTGTAATTAACACTGTTATATCGCCGTGTGTTCTCAAACTCTCCGATTGTTATTTTAACTTGTTATGATATTGTGCTTTTATGGGTATCAAGGTACCCAAATAAAGTTTATTAACGGAACAAAACCCTAGGGATACATTTACTTCTGTATATGGTCAGCAGCACTCTAAGGGCCTTATTCCCAATTATCAATGCAAACCTAGAAGGTGCTTCTGAGAATCTAATACATTTCAGTTTTGCTGCTTCCACATGTGTTCCCCATTGCTACATAAAATCACATTAGTCAATCCCCATGTGAAGCAGCTTCAGCTCGAGCATGACATTAGTATGTGCTTTGCTATTCCGTTAATGCCAGTTGTGGTATGCATGGCTGCAGATGCCCATCTTTTATAAATAGGTCTGATTCTGCACCTAATAGTATCCAGTATAATTCTGCATATGGTTTTGGAATGTGGATATCCATACCCAGAAACAGTTGTATTAGTAGTAAGTAGCAATACTGCATTAAACCATTTTATAATATTGCAACATGCACCCTAGAATCTAGATCTAATTCAGAGACCACATGGGAACCTTTACATTTGTGCACCCAATATTTCCCCTACTACTTTTTAAGTGTAACATTAACCAACACCTTTTGATTTTGCTAAAAATTATATGCATCTTCATCCATTAGTCTTTTCAAGTGTTATTCACATTTTGAATACGCCCACCATAGCACACAGCATGGGACAGTGGCTCAACCCCTTTGAGCCATCGGCTGGCTTCACTTTGAGTCACATTTTTGTGCTACACAGTAGTCCTCTTTAGTGCCATCCCGATGGGCCAATATGGTCAATATGGTCAGTATGTCAATATGCCCATTGGCTTTTTGGCAAGAGACATCAGCTTTACCACTTCGCATGTGAAGGAAATCTTATGCATTATATATGACACTTGACATTAGAGAGGCATCTGAAGAGTGTTTCTAGCTGAGCACCACATGGGCTGCACATAACGCCACATGCATTAAGTCATTTTTGACAGCAGGTAAATCAGCTGAAAAATGCTTTAATGTACCACAGATGAATGGGTGCATTTCAGAGACAAAGGCATACTACACTGCGTTTTTAACATATTTGTTTAATTAAGTTTATTTTCCTGCTGACATTTTTATTATTATTTTTGCCATTGGCAAAACACAAGATGGCACACCTCATTGGAACACATAACTGACTGAATGCATTTCAATGTTGACCTTTAAAACGGTGGCAGCTACATTTCCAAAAAAAGGTGATGTTTGCACTATTTTTGATAAACTGACATGTTAGAAATAAAGCGCATAGTGAGGTCGGGCACGGTGTTGCCCCCAAGAATAGATAGGAAACGTGTCCCGAAAGATAGGATACAAAGCATCATTTTAATAGCAATCAATAAATAAGTCAAGGCTTATTTCAAAAAAAAAATCAAAAGCTTCAAAATCAAGAGTTTCTGTAGGAATATATGCAATAGAAATCAATGGAAATTGCAAAGTCTGCATTATTTGAGCAGATGTATTACATATTGACAAAACAGAATACGGCATTGTAAAAGTCATATAATACCACTATCCTCCTAAATTAATGTTAATGAGGCTCCTCTCACCTAATGTCATCGGGTATTTCAGCACAAATCTGGGTACATAAAAAGTGGAAGTCATGTGCATGAAAAAAGCTACAGTAAACCGAGCAGGAAGAGACCTTGAAGAGCAGTATTTAACTAAGCAACTCTCCAAAAACGGTGTCAACAAAGCACATTTTACCGTATGAGGTGGCATTCAGAAATGAAAATATGATGAAAATATGACTACTTTTAAATTCAAAATGGAGTCGAGACCTAATGGAGGCCTAGTTCACCCTAAGCCAGCAAAACACAGTTTTGTGCATCACAGCATTATCATTCCAATTGCAAAATATTCATATTACTAAGCAAATATTCTTTTTTTAAAACAATAACTCCAAGATGACAATAATGTATTTTTTCAATAGACCAACTTATTAACCGGTTCGATGCTGAAGACGGAACCGCTCCGTCATCAGCTGCGGGTGCGCTGTGCTGATGACGGAGCGGTTCCGTCATGGCCCGCTCGGAACGCCTGCGCGGCACAAATTCCGCGCCTGCGCTGGACGTTCCATTGAGCGGGGCGGGCCATGACGGAACCGCTCCATCATGAGCACAGCTCAACCGAGGCAGGTGACGGAGCGGTTCCGTCACCAGCATGCGGCCGCCCCGCCCCCTTAGCACTGCGGCGGAATAGTCGCCGCAGTGAAGGGGTTAAAATCTGAAAAGGGATTTCTTCACTTATTTACATTCCCTTTCCAAACTCCATTTTTTTATTGCTCAAGAGAAACTAATCAATATGCACTGTGTCATTTTGCATATTGCATTTAAAGTAAGAGAACTGACAGAATTATGAATTTATCCCTGATTTGAACCTGACATGAAACCGTTTGGGATAGTGTGTGGGGAAGTCCAGTACTTTGAAACACAGGAAACTGGTGTACACAACTATAATTATGTGCCCACCCTCAATCCACCTCTAGATTTCTAGAGACCACTCCGTATATGCCAAGTTGTTTCTTAGTTTAACAATGAGGAATAGAGGGTAGTGATGGAGTGCTGCTCAAAGACCTGCTTCCCCTGCCCATCCTCCCCCAAATCCTAACCAGATATTTCTTTCTTTCCTACCTTGACATGAACCTGCATGAGCCTGTGGGATGTTCGGACATAGAGAGTCCGTTGGTAGAAAAGAGCAAACAAGAACTTTTGTCATGATAAAGGCTCGCTGTAAAGAAATAGGGCAGTTCCTTTGATGAGGTAGGAATTGCACCTGTATGCAGACGATCATGCCATTGGATGTATTATTCACTCTTGCAACCAAGTTTTGTCTATGTTAGGCCTGTCATCCTTAGGGTGGTCTTTGCCCCAACCTTTTGCCTTTTGCCTCTCAGTATTGTTGATTCTTTATCTTGGCCGTAGGACTCTGGGCACTTTGCCACCACAAACCAGGGTTAAAGTTCATGTGCTTCTCCCCTAAACATGATGGCATTATTGTATACCTGATAGGCATATTTGTTGTTCTGGTAAGTCCCTTTAAAAGTGGTATACCACATACCCAGGGTTTATACTTCAAATGCTAATAGTGTTCCTGCAGCACTCATTGTGCCACCCACACAGGTAGCCTTTCAAACCTGCCTTAGACTTGATACTGCAGTGTCAGTGTGTACAGTTTACTGCCACTTTGACTTGGCATTTAAAACTAATTGCAAAGCATTACACTTCCCTTTTGTTGCATATGTCACCCCCAAGGTAGGCCTTAAGTAATCTAAATAGCGAGGTGATATGTAAAAAAAAAGGTGGGACATGCACCTTTATGTTTTGCATGTCTTGGTAGTGACAAGCAGACTACCTCTCTCATGGGCCAGAATTGGGAGTTCCTTAACATACTTTAAGCTGAAATTCCCGATCAGAGAGGAGTAACTTTTTCATGTCAGATATGTTTGGAATGATACTGCTAAATCCTCTTTTCTGGTGAAGTTAGATTTAACATTACTGTTTTAGAAATTACATTTTTAGAAAGTGTACAATTCTTTCTACTTACTGCTATGTGTGCCTGATAGCCTTTCCCCAGTACATGTCTGGGTTGGTTAACAGCTACAATTTGTGCATTCCCTCTAGACAGCCACAAACACAGGAAGTTGAGGCTTGCCACCAAGACCTGGAACACCATTCCCCTCTAGCTTAGGCAATCCACATCGTTGACAGTTCAGGAAGGACCTCAAGACCTGACTCTTTGACTGAACCTCCGTCTCCTCAGCGCCTTGAGACCCTCACAGGTGAGAAGTGGCGGTTTGCAAACCCCTGATTGATTGATTGATTGATTGATTGTGGCTCATCTGCGTTCCGAGCACTCATCTACATTCTGATGGGTCGTACTACGCAGGGAAGAATTGGGAGAGGCTGACACTTACACTTCAATAGGAAGTGTCTTGTCTGCACACACAAAGTATTGATCTACCCTCAAGGGTTAGCCTGGCAGACAGAACAGGTTTGAAAGGGATCCTTGAGTACATCAGAGAGTTCTTTTGAAGTCACCCTTTACATCAAAAGCACTTTTGGTATAAGTGCTGGGTTTCTGACCCCCTAAAATCAGAACTAAACCTCTGTCAAAAGGACGGTTGTGCTGTTTAAAGGACTCAACTGGACTGCTTTTCTCGAAGGACTGCTTTTCTGCATGTTGCTCTGCTGCCTGCTGCTCACTGACTCTGCTGGAAGAGATCTGCCTTCCCCTAAAGTGATCTTCAAGGCCTGAATGGTTTGCCTACTATTTTTCTAAAGTCTTAGGGACCCAAAAGACTTCCTACAATTCTTCTGGCGCTGCTGGACTTTGCATTCTGTAGGGTCTACCTTTACCTGAGGTTCCCTCTCCAAGCTTTGGACTTCAGAGGTGGGTTCTGCAGCTGTTTTCATAAACAGCCTGTGTAGCACAATAATGAGGCTCTGCACGGCTCAACGATGATGCATTGCCTACACTTCGGCGAAGCTTGACGTTGATGCAGTGACTGTGTGGAAAAGATCCACGCATTGAACTCTGAGCATCAACACTTTGCTCCATCCAAGGTTCTTTCTTAGCAGGCTCTGCGTGGTTCCTGTAGCTGGCCTGCCCTCCATCGGGTCGGCCTTAACTTTGGCTTTGCACTGGTTCATCGCGACCTCAAATAACGTTTTGTAGAAAAGCGTGGCTCAATGGTTAGAGTGGCAGACCCTGATGCAGAGGTCTGCCCCAGGATCAGGGTTCAATTCCCGCCTCGGCGGCTCTTGGACTCAATCTCGCAGGACCTGATAATTCTCACCTCGGTGCCTAGTGTAATCATGGGTCCCACTCTGTGACTGTGGGCAATAGCTTGCTTAATCTCCACAACAGCCCCAGCAACGCTTGGATGCCTGGCTTCACCTTGGGGGTGCCCAGGAGTGGACATCTCACAGGAAAGCCAGGAAGGGTTCCATAGTGGTATTAATACAGCGCTACGAGACCTCTGGGTAGAAGGCGCTATATAAATACAAACACATTTACATTTACATTCACGTTTTGACTGCTAGTAATTTCCAAGCACTATTTTTTATTTAATCTTCAAGAATTCAAATCTCGATCTCTGCTGTTTGGATTTTTGTCATTTTGGTCTAATTTTGCTCAGATAAATATTCTCTAATTTTCTAAATCTGCATGGAGTCTTTTTATGGAGTATTCATTGTGTTAATGTGTGTGTGTTACACAAATACTTTACACATTGCTTTTGTAGATAAGCCTGACTGCTCTGTGCCAAGCTACTAGAGGATGAGCACAGGTAATCGTAGTGTGTATCTAGCTTACCCTGACTAGAGTGGTGGTTCCTGCTTTGTCTGGGTGCTTACCTCAGCCAACTAGGAATCCCACTTCTAACAGTCTATGTGCTTCATTAATAGGTGTTAGTATTATCATAGGTGGCATGTTTTCACATAGAAAGAGAAAAATGTCTCTGAGGATTGTTTTTTGTGCAGGAAGGTGTCCCTTGCTGCACAAAAACAATCCTGCCTGCATTGCAGGCATGCATGCATCATGACATGATGGTGCCTGCCTGGATGCTGGGTAGCCAAAACTAGGCCAGCGCATGGAAAGGAAAGGAATGCGTTGTATATTGTAAAATACAGCACATTCCTGCCCTTACATGCAGATCAGCGCAGCAAGTTGACTTGCTGAATTGCGCTGCACAAACTTTTGAAAAATATAACCCCTAGTGTTGATGGCTTTCACTGTCATCCATAACACTGCCCTCTCCTTCAGTACTTGAGTTGTATATACCTGTCTGCATGCATGATAGGCTCTCATCTTTTCTCCATATTTTATCAGTCATCCCTAATCCATTATTCTAATTCACTATCAACATTTTAACAAGCTGGTTAACAACATAATTGTGTTTTTTATTTAATGTGCTTAAGCCAGGTCATGTATAGCCTCTTTGCATAAGTTTCATGCCATTGGGCCTAACGTTGGAACTCCATCTTTCAGCATCCTTCCAGCAATCATTCCATTTCTTTCACCTCGGTGAATCCCTTTTTAGTTCCAGCCTTCAGACAGCTTTAGCTGTCTATCCAGCCACAAGTTTTCCCAAAAATTACTAACAACGCTTAAACACATACATACAACAATACATACCTTTATACTTTATACCTATACAGATAAATATACAGGAGATCTTCCAGATAACATCCCCTGTGATAAGCGACAGTGGTGACTCAGACTTCTCCTTAATTCATGTGAGTGATCCATCTTTTAATCAGTTTCCATTGGTTCCCTTGGAGAAATCATTAGAGATCATGAAAGGCCTTAAATCTGGCTCTCCTTCCGACCCATGGCCGGCCAGCATTATTGCATCAATAGCCGAGAATATCAATCCTGAAGTTAACCAGATCCTTAACCTGTCTTTGCAGACAAGCCTGGTACAAGATAGGTGGAAAAGTGCGAAAATTCTTCCCCTATTAAAAAAAACTACTTTGGACCCAGAATTGGCCTATAATTACAAATCACTATCTTTGCTTCCTTTCTTTTCTAAAGCCTTGGAAAAAGTTGTGAACCAGGTCACTACAACTTTTGTTGAAACTAATTCAATTCTCCAGTGGAGTCAGTCTGGATTCAGGGCGAACTTCAGCACTGAAACGGCGCAGCTGGAAGTGTCAGAAGCCATAAAGGAAGTTTTGGATAAAGGCAGCAAGGCCGCATTGATATTATTGGACTTATCTGCGACTTTTGATACCTTCCCCCATGACCAACTCCTGGCGAGACTTCAGGAATGCAGTTTGGCAGTAGGGTACTCAACTGGTTTGCCTCCTTTCTAAAAGGCTTCAATCAAATAGTTTGGTCCCCGCCTTTTGTGGTGGGAGTTCCACAGGGCTCAATTGTGAGCCCCACCCTTTTTAAGATATATATATGGCACCACTAGCATCTTTGGCCGAGGCTCATGGAGCACAAATTGAGTTGTATGTGGACAACACACAGCTTCTCTTCACCTGCGATAAAGATTCAGATTTTAAAGGAGATAGGATTACCTCATGTCTGACAGAAGTGTTCTCCTGGCTACAGGCTAATCAGCTTAAATGTAATCCCGAAAAATCAGAGATCATTTTCTTCGGCCACCCCCCCAGCAGTGTATGGCATAATTGATGGCCAGCTGAAATGTCTCCCCCTTCCACTTCCGTCATGACAGTGAAAAATGTAGGGGTGAAGGTGGACGAGAAACTCTCTGTGCAGGCCCAGATTCAGGCAGTGGTTGGCTCTTTCTTTGTCATGATGAAGATGCTAAAGCAGTTCCTGCCTCTCCTGCCTATCATTCATAGAAAAACGGTAGTCCAAGCTATGATAGTCTCTAGGTTGGACTACATGAACATACTGTACCTAGGGTTGCCGAAGTATCTATTGTCAAGGCTGCAAATGGCCCCAGAATGCGGCAGACAGAGCAATACTCAAGCTGGGCCCAAGAGCATGGACGTCCACATGTTTGCAATCCCTGCATTGGCTCCCAATCCGCAAGAGGATCTATTTTAAGGCCATGGTCCTGGCTTTTAAGGCTCTCCACAACATAGGCGCCGGGTACATCATGAAGAGAGTCCAGTTCTACTGCCCTCGCCGTACATTAAGGTCCTCAACACTTTAGTTGGCACGTGCCCCAAATACCACTGAGTGTGGATATGGGGGTGCTCCTTCCAGGTTCAGGCGGCGCAACTGTGAAACAATCTACTGGTGGAATTGAGACTGACACAAGATCTCCTAGCATTTAGGAAATCACTGAAAACCTGGCTAATCCAGCAATAATACCTAACCATGGTTGTCACACTGCATAGCAAACTGTTTATTCTCTGTGCGGGACACTCTATTGAGTAGCTGTGTGATTATAAATACCCATTTAACATAGCATAACATAGAGGGGCTTACAGTCCTCCCACTTTATTCACTGGCATGTTGAAGTGCCAATGACATTCTGTTTCCGCCGAACACAGCCTACAGCACTGCGAAATGCATCAATCTATTGCAGCCATTGCTTGTCTTCAATGTACATGATGGCATGTGCGCATCCTCCTCAAAGTTAGTCCACTAGAGTGTTGGGGATGGTAGATAAAGTTATCCTAAGGTATCATATTCTTTCCATTTATTCATGCAATAATAATTTTACTTTTTTTTGTAATCACACACTCCTACTATGATATTTTTACTTCAGAAATTTTAATTTTTATTGCTTATGTTTGCAAAATAAATGAATAAATCACAGGTTTCACAAGGCCAGATTTTTTGGCTTTGTCAATGCTTGTTTCCATATGCCACCAGTTTAACCTATTAACCTATTATCAGTGATTAAAGCTTTGTCAGTATTTTAGGCTACTGCTTTTGGAATTTGAATAAATAATATGTTACTCATCAAATTAAAATAGTAAGAACTGCTTCTACCACTGGCAAATTCACACACTGCTTCTATTTATGTGACGTAGACAATATCATATATTATTCAGTCACTGATGTAGAGAGCCACCCGGGCTCTCTCATACATTGTATCTCTCACCTCCACGCACGCACGCACACCCCGGGGTGGGCTCGCGCCGGGGGTATAAATAAACATGCGGAAGACCGCTCGGGGTCTTTCCAGCTAACCATACTGCCAGTGTGTTTATCTTTATTGCGAGTCTCACTCACCACGTGTTGGGGCCTTGTTGCAGCGCCACATTGGCGACGAGGCCGGACTCCCACCACGCGTGCCTTGCGGTATCCTGGCGGCACCGTGTCTCCTGCTTCCTGCTGTGGTGCCCACCCGCGTTGCTGTGCTGACCCCGGCTCCCGAGACCCGCCCACGTGTCTCCTGCGAAGGAGCGCCTTCAGCTGGCGGGACTCGCGGGGGTCGGCGTGCACTCCGGCACTCCTGCGGGTGAGTCATCCCTCTGCCCCGCCTGCGCGACACTCCTGCATGTCCCTCCCCGGCCTGCGCGGAGGCGCGCTGCCAGAGACTGATCCTCCTGCCTCAGTAAGGCAGACGCTCCGCACGAGGCGAAACCACGTGGCCCGGCGAGGCCTATTGCAGCCCCGCCTCCCTGGCAGCGAGCGAGTGCACGGCTCGCTGGAATCAGCGTCAATCCCCAAGCCTCGCCTCTCACCTTGACGTCCCAGAGGCTCAGCGGTACCGCGCGGAGCTGCAGCGCGCACCAGTCGGCCCTGCCTGCTCCCATTCTAGAAAAAAAAACAAGCACTTGCACACGCAAATCGCCTCCTGGACACACTGCACGTCCTGAGCCCAGTGCCTGCAACAAGCACGTCCATAAGGGACAAGTGGCCCGTACCACGCCCAGTGGCTCCGTTTACAACAAGCATTGGCAGAGCCAAGTGAAAAGAAAAAAAAGACATAACATAAGAGGACAGTTCCCTCGCCACCCATAACAACACAACACCGGAAAGTTTCAGGACATTTAATAAGAAGGTCACACAATGTCTGTGGTGGCGACAGGAGGAGCAGCCCAAGACGGGGCGGGTCAAAACCCACCTCCTGCAGTCCAACCACCACCAGTAGTACCTGCACCACAGCCACAGGCCCAAGCCCAAGCAGGGGCCCCCATGCTAGCGGCGCCCGCCCACCTTCACTCCGGCGCTGCGCCCATTCCACCGTTTAGCGAGAAGGCGGACCCAGCAACGGCGGCGCTCAGATGGAAAGCATGGGTCGGGTGGCTCAATCTCTACTTTAAAGGCACAAGGGAAACGGACAGAACAGTGAAGAGGTCACTCCTCATCCTTTACCGGGGACCCGAAATCTACGAACTATTTGAATCACTCCCCAACACAGGGCCTGAGCACGACTACGATGCTGCGGTCGCAGCTTTAAACGCGCACTTTGACCCCCAACTCAATAATGACTTTGAAAAGTTTAAATTTAAATGGGCCTGGCAGACTGACTCTGAGTCGGTGGATATGTACTATGCCCGGCTCCGCCGGCTTGCAAGCACATGCCCGTTCACCAACCCACAGGAAGAAATAAGGGACCAGATCATAGTGGGGTGCAAGTCAAATCTGCTGAGAAAGCTCATCCTTAGACAACCGGGCATATCGCTCGACGAGATACTAATTCTAGCCAGGTCGCATGAGTTATCTGACGCAAGGGCGGAAGAGATGGAAGCAGCATTACGCACGCCAGTGATTGCTCCGCCTACCGTGAGGACAACGCCGATCAAAGAAGAGAGGGTTGACGCAGTACAAAGGAGATTCCTGCCAGCGCGACCACGGAACACCCCGCCGAGAGGGAACCAGTGCGGGTATTGCGGAGAAGATCACCCGGCCACTGCCACGTGTGGCGCGAAAGGAAAAACGTGCCTCAAGTGTGGGCGCATGAATCATTTTGCCGCCGTCTGTCGGGGAGGAAAGTTCAGGTCAGCCGGTCCGCGCGCCAGGGCAGTAACGCAGCGCATCCGACAGCTATCCCTCGACCACGAACCGCCTCCTCCGGACAATCAGGCCCAGGAAAGACGGCCAAGGTATGAGGACGATGAGGACGACGAGGTGTACGTTGTCTCCTACGTAAGCAGAGCGTCCACCCGAAGGAGGCCGCCGCCCATGTGCTCCATAGCAGTAGACGGCACCGAGGTCAAAGCCTTGATAGACACGGGGCGTCCGTGAACGTCATGGATTCGGACCAATACGAGAAGATGTCCCCAAAGCCCATACTGACACCCTCCGTAGCGACGATCTACACCTACGGGGGCACGGAACCACTACCACTCAGCGGAGTAATCCAAACAACGGTGGTCAACGGCGAGTATTCCACTGAGACCAAATTCCACATCACCGAGGGCAAGAAAGGCACGCTGCTGAGCTGCCACACGGCAGAGGACCTTGGCTTGGTATTCTTTGCCAATCAGGTGCACCAGGCGCATCCCAGAGCTATTCCAGGGCCTAGGAAAACTAAAGGGGCGGAAATTCAAGCTACACATAGACACGTCAGTCAGACCCGTTGCACTCCGGCACAGGAGGGTGCCCTTCAACTTACGGCCTCAAGTCGAAGAAGAGCTTCGGAAGCTCGAGAATCTGGGAGTAATCGAGAAAGTGTCGGGCCCGACGCCCTGGGTTTCCCCGCTGGTGGTCGCACCAAAGCCGAAACAACCAGGGGCGATCCGGCTATGTGTGTACATGAGGCTGCCTAATACTGCCGTCAAGTGCTAACGACATATCACTCCCACCATGGACGATATAGTAGCAGATCTAAACGGGGCAAAGTGGTTTTCAAAGTTAGACCTCAACTCGGGTTACCACCAGCTCGAGTTGGAACCGGCCAGCAGGTACATCACCACCTTTTCGACCCACGTAGGGTTGCGACGCTACACCCGACTCAGCTTTGGAGTCTCCTCGGCAGCGGAAGTCTTCCAAAACGCCATACGCAAAGTACTATCGGGACTGCGGGGGTGATCAACCTCAGCGATGATATCTTGGTGTATTCCACAACCCTAGAAGAACATCACACCAACCTGAGGGCAGCCCTCCAAAGACTTGCGGACAGCGGACTGACCCTCCACCGAGCAAAGTGCTCCTTCTACCAGGAGTTGATAGACTTTTTCGGATACATCTTCACGAGGGAAGGCCTGAAAGTAGACCCCAAGAAGGCGGAGGCGATCAAGGCAGCCAGCACTCCCAGGAACCCCACTGAAGTGCGCAGCTTCTTGGGCATGGCCACTTACTGTGGTCGGTTCATACCCAACTTAGCCACGATTGCTGAACCCCTCAGAGCCCTTACCAGAGCCGACCACAAATGGGACTGGACAGGAACTGCTAACAAAGCCTTTCAAGCTATCAAGGCTAGCCTTCTCGATGACACCACCATGGCTTACTTCCAACCACGACGCTGCACTGAACTAATCTGAACTAAGAGTATGGATCTGAAGAGTGGAAACCAGTCGCATATGCCAGTAAGGCACTGGCAGACACTGAGACCAGATATGCACAAATCGAAAGGGAAGCTCTGGCCATCAAGTGGGCGTGCCAGCACTTTCACCTCTACCTTTGCGGGCAGGAATTCACAGTGGTTACAGATCACAAGCCACTGCTGCCCCTCTTTGCAGGGTCGTCCCGTCTGGCACCCCCACGCATCGAACGCTGGGCAGTTCAGCTACAGGGGTACCATTTCAAAATCGTGTTCCGCCCAGGGGCCCACAACCCGGCCGACTACCTGTCCCGGCACCCGGACTTCATCAACCAATTTCCGCCCAGGGAAGAAGGTGGGGAAGCCGAGGAGTTTGTCCACATGATCTCGCAGGCTGCATGCCCGGAGAATATGTCGCTCAAAGAAATCGGAGAAGCAACCGCCATGGACGAGACACTGGTAAAAGTTCGCCAGGCCCTTGAAGGAAACCGGTGGGCCCACTTCCTCGATGGGGCCTCGAGCCTCCGGCCGGAGGTGAGCCACGCACGACAACAATTGTGGCAGATACGCAGCGAACTGAGCGTGGGGGATGAAGGAATCATCCTTCGACGGCACCTTATCGTCATACCGGAAAATCTCCAACAGAGAGCCTTAAGTCTTGCGCACGTAGGGCATCAAGGCATGGCCAAGACAAAAGCACGCCTAAGGAGCAAAGTGTGGTTCCCCGCCATGATACGGTCCTCCCATGCCTGCACGATCACAGGCAGAGATCTGGCCCCAGCACCTGTAATCACGGAGGAAGCACCTCAAACACCCTGGACACACCTCAGCATAGATTTTGGCAGTTTCCCGGATGGGAGACACATGTTTGTCCTGGTCGACTCGTTTTCAAATTTTCCAATAGTTGAAGTTATATCATCAACCGCTTTCCCACAAGTCAAAAGAGTGCTGAGCCGCGTCTTTGCAACGATCGGGCTCCCGGAGGAAATCAAGTCAGATATGGACCCCACTTTCAAGGGAGAGAATTTCAGTCATACCTGGAGAACCTTCGGATCAAACACAGAAAAATCACCCCGCTGTGGCCCCAGGCAAACAGGGAAGTTGAAAGACTAATGTGTACACTGAATAGAGCACTCCGGATTGCGGTGGACAACGGGGAGGATCCGGAAACAGCCCTCGACCAATTCCTAGGAGCATACCGACAAACGCCTCACTCAACGACAAAGTGTGCTCCTGCCCACGTGCTGTTCAAGAGGGCACCAAGGGACAGTATCCCGACCGATAGCACTTGGGTGCTGGTAGAAAGAGATGCTGAGACCATTCAAGCCCGGAGACAGAATACCAACACGAAGGCAAGTGAACATCGTCGTGCCAAAGAACCCAATTTGAAAGAAGGAGATCTGGTAGTTGTTAAAGACCGCCATCCAGGATGGAAATTCCGAACACCGTACGAGTCGGAAGTGTGGAGAGTGGACAAGATCCAAGGGACAATGGTAACCGTGAAGCGTAATGGACAAGTAGTGACGCGGAATGTGTCATGCTTTAAGAAGGTAGACGAAACAACGGGAGGACATAGAGCCGAGCAGGAAATGGAAGCTGCGGAGTGTGAAGACCTGGACCTCGGCAGGAGTCCGCCAAGGTCAACAGTGAGCCAGCAAGGTGGTGCGAGCCCACCTAGAATGACACCACGGAGTCCCATCGCAGAGCAAGGTCAACCACGGGCGACCGGCGCGGGTGAACATACTGGGGCAACCCCGGCTGGGGTTGTCGAGCCACCAGGTGCCCGAAATCAGAGGTACAGTCTGAGACCCAATCCAAGGCCCAACATACATCTGAGAGACTTTGCCTGGGCATCTCCGTGAAGCGAGGTCTGGCGTCTGCAGCATGAACATAACTAAATCAAAGGAGGGATGTAGAGAGCCACCCGGGCTCTCTCATACATTGTATCTCTCACCTCCACGCACGCACGCACACCCCAGTGCAGGCTCGCGCTGGGGGTATAAATAAACATTCGGAAGACCGCTCGGGGTCTTTCCGGCTAACCATACTGCCAGTGTGTTTATCTTTATTGCGAGTCTCACTCACCATGTGTTGGGGCCTTGTTGCAGTGCCACAACTACGACACAATTTGCGTGTAATGGCTCAGATAAATTTAGTGGCAGAGGAGTATCGCCCCACTGCAGTTGAGCAGTGAGAAATTCAAAATAAAAGGATAATAACAAAAGTTATTATAATTTTATTTTTCCTGGTCTATTTCCTGCAGCTGAGCCAAGGATGGGCCATTTGATCCCACACGTTGACACAGCAGTAGGAAGCAGGCGGAGTGGTGGCAGTGGTTCAAGTGCACATGATGGGTTGGTCTGCCGTCTAAGGCCACCCAAACCAGCATCCGCACTTAGATCTCTCCATCCGAGCTGTGCTCTACATATGGGTGGAGAACAAGCAGAGGGTCGTAGGGCCATAGTGAGTACCTAACTATGGTGCTGACACCAATCACAGCACTGCTGTCATGCTGGGTAATATCCGCATGTGAGCAGCATCTGGATTGGCGTCAGGGACCCTGTGGCATGCCGAAAGTTGAGGTTGAATCACAGAGACCAGAAGAGCACCGACGCTGCAGAAGGCAGCTAAGCATTATTTTTGTTATTCTTTTCCACCCGTGCACTGCCCCCACCCCATGCTGCCCAACCACTTGAAATGCCACAGCGTCCACCACTAGATACATTGGACCTTACTTTATACGTGCAAAATATATGGTCTCGAAACACAAAGCGAAAATAGGATATGTTGCATATCTGTAATCCTTATAATTTAGAGAATGATGGGTTTCACGTTAATGTAAACCACCACTGATATTAAATGCTTAAAATTAGGCACACCACTGGTTTGAATAAAACTATGCGAAGCCAAACGCTGTAGAAAGTGAATATCAATGCAGCATAATCTACAGTTTCATCAGGATCCAGGGATGGTAGAATACTTCTTTTTCACATTTATGTGCTTTATTCTATTCATAATTAATAGTAGAAAATGAAGTCATTTTAGGTAACGCTCTTTAGCTCCTAAACACAATTTATCTTAAGTGCATGCAGAAAGGCATTTTTTGCTACTGTACTGCTTGAACACGTCTGAAAGCTTGCCTGCATCGCTTTTTTTTTACACTAATCCGGTATTTCTCCTCTAGGCTACAAACATTTTAGATTCGTACATATTTAACTAAGTTATATAACATCCTCCCATTCTCTTAATACTGAAGAATCGCAACAGCATTATAAAAAACACATTCTGCTTGAAAATCCAATTGTTTGCAGAGGCTGCTTGTTCTCTTATGCATTTCAGCTTTTCAAAATTATAAAAACTATGTTTAATTTCGTATTAAAAAATCAACCAGACAGTAGTTTGGAGAGGTCTTATGGGGTTCAAATGTTTAGAAGTGATCAGCAATGGAAGTCATTTTAGAAACGTTACAGCCTAATGCTTTTCCCAATAAGTATTTAAAGAAGATTTTTTTGAGTTTTAATGGGTGCAGATCATCCGCCTAAAATTGGGAGAGGTCCCTTCCGTCCTGTTTCGAGCACCTAGAGGCAATGCACCTCCTAAGTGGAGCTGATGGTATAGCTGCCGCTTTTTGTTAGACGCTGCTTCTACCGAGCTTTGTATAAGGCCTTATGCGTTTTTAGGAGCTTTAGGATTTTCTGATGATGTTACAAATGGGGGTCTCTAATTGACAGAGGTAGGTAACTTTGTCAAAGTAGGGACCCTTGTTCCTCATCAGGGTAAGGGGGATAGACTTCTAAAATAACCCCTGCCCACGCTCTTAGTAGCTTGGCACAAGCAGCTTATCTCAGTGGCAGTGTGTAAAGCATTTATGAACACATACAGTAAAACAGTGAAAACACTACAAGGGACACCAAACCAGTTTAGCAAAATTAAGTAATTTTTATCTAAACCAAAGAAGACCAAAACAACGAAAATGTACAATGCAGTAATAAATAGTTCAGTTCAAAGCAAATTGCAGAAACCTTTTACACAAAGTACCTTGGATGTGTAGCGCACACAAATGCATTGGTTCCTTTCTTCGGAGAGGTGATGCATCGGTTCCATACAGGAGAGGAGGTGATGCGTAGGTTGCTTACTAGGCCGGGAGGTGATGCACCGGTTTCTTACTGCTTCCCC